>NW_022145600.1:15459127-16154190 GCF_000002235.5 Strongylocentrotus purpuratus | reverse complement strand
ATTTCTCCAATAATGGCTTAAAAAGCACAAGCCTCCAAATGATACTCTGAAGACATGAGTGACTACATTTCCCCGTCAATTTAGCCGCGTTGATTCAGAAATGACAATTGAAAACAACTTGTTATGAAATAGTTTGATAACACGGCAACACAGAACAACACAAAATATGGACACGAATCAAAGCCCCGCGTACGTTGATGCCCACAAAAGATTGATCAAACTTGCAGTGGAAAATTTTTATTAATTCATTAAGTCCTCCCATTGTTCGTGGAGGACCCCTCCCCCTTTTTTTTCTTCCTCTCTCTCTAGGCAGATTGTTATTATCCTGTGATATTTGTTCAGCAAGTACGGCTTGAACTTAGGACTAACACATCATTTTCACGAGGCAGCAGGAGCCGGACTACCGTGGGGGGGGGGGGGGATTTACCCCACGGTCCGCTCAATATTTCGGATTAAGGGCCGAAGGAGTTATGGTCCGAGGGCCGGTAATAATAGGCTGTGTTTCATATAGGTTTGAGGGCCCTCTGGGGTAGGGGTGATGGCACTTCGCTAATTCAGTAAACAACGCATGTTGCCGTGATATAGTCATATCGTGACATTGCAGGCAATCTAATGACAACTTGTACATGTATATATATAATGTTATTGTCCATATCGTATTTGTTCATTGTTTGTTGATTTTATTTCGGTATCACTTTGTCTGTGTGGGATCATGAATTGTCGCAAAATTAAAAAAATGCCTAAAACATACCTCAAAGTTGACACTTTTAATTTTATGATTAAAAAATACACTTTCTCATGAGATCATAAAGTCAAATGATCCGACTCCTTAACGATACTGTAATCTTTTGCCACAGTAACAACCGTTGAAAGGAGGTTGTGATATGCTAGTGCAAGGATTCAGATTGGTTCGAAAATTACCGTGTAATTACTAGTGTAACAGTATACACAAAACAATGAGTGCGTACAGATCAATAGTGTGCTATGCCCGGCGCAAATAATGCGTCATTTAGACTGCGTTATTACTTGCGTTAATCAAACCCTGTGATAACTAGCCCTTATACTGGTAATTCAAAACGGTGTTCGCACTGCTCATCTTGCATTCATTTTTTTGTAGAGTGTCCTTCTCACGTGGCGCTTTAGAGATCGCACTAGTCGATGACGGAGTCTTACGTCAGCGAATTGACGCTTCGTGTAAAAAACGGATATTACAACTCATGCACAGCGTCATCATCCGGAGGTGGCCTATACATTCACTGCTACTGTCACTGTGACATACATTTATCGAATTGAACTATCTATTGGCGCCCCTTTGCGGGGTGGTGGAATAGCACAAATTATCCCTTACCGTAAGATTGTTGCATTAGGAGTATACACAACAGTTTTACTAGAAAAAGACGTTTCCTGACGAATAGTTCATTTTGTATTGCTGACTTCACGAATAGTGAACCATTCGTTTCCACCCCCCCCCCCCCCCCAGCAAACGTACAGGATTTCAAATGCTTCCAGTGGGCAACTCCCGCGGTGTCACGGCGCTTACTTCGTGCAATTTACGCTGAGTCGCAGTAACTGTCCTACACTACTGCAGTACCTGTATAGCGCCAGCTAAATATATTTACATCCTGCAATGTATAATTTGAGCTGTACAATGCTAAATTGTCATCCATCTAAATTCATAAACATATCTATAAAAATTGAAACACTTGGACTGTCGAGGGTGACAAAAATAAACAGATCACTTAGTTTCTCATATACATGTATGCAAATGAAATCATTAGTGTTCATTGACTATAATGATAAAACAAATTATTTTATTACCGTAATTTTAAAAATCTAACTTCTAAAGAAATGTACAAGTTTTGATCACATCTTCTCGCTAATACAACAGTTTAGGTTTTTCCCCCGATTGTCGGGTCTAGATTTCTCAGGTCAATATCATACTCTCAGTAAAAAGCAGTGTTAACAAATTTAATGACCTGTTTAGTATACTCCATGGCCGGGTATTTACCTATACTCATTCACTCTCACATATCCGACCCCAAATGGGGACAATTTTACTTTAAAGCAAGACTAAATGAAAACAATAAATGATGTTGATATTTATTCAAGGAGACATAAATACTGTTGTACACTTCCACCCCAAAAAACACATCAACTTGTTCACGAATTATGCAGACTTCTGTACGAAGTGCTTATCAGAATGAATACTTTGCTGCAATTACCACTAGCCCGGATTCTACTATCAATATTTGACTGAAATTAGTGATGATAGGACAACATGGCTGTCTAAGATTATGTAAGTCGTTTTTTTTTAAACTTTTATTCCAAGATAAGAAATATTTTGAGGGATTGTCTAAATTTTCGGGTTTTCTCAAAATTTTGCTCTACAGGACTATAATCTGTATTTCATATTATTTACTTTTTCGTGCTTTCAATAAGATAATACCAAATAATCTAATATTACCCCCCCCCCCCCCAAAAAAAAAAAAAAAAAAAAAAAAAATGAATACCTTTTTAGACATTAAAACATTACTTTTTAACAAGTAAAGAAAATACACATTATGGAAAAAAAAAAATTATAATTAAAAAATTAGTGAACACAGGAGACCGCCATCATAATTCTTTCAAGGAATTCTTTGAGCTTCGAGCCGAATTTTATTGCACTTAAAAAATCAGTTTGGTGAATTGTCTTGAACACCTTGTAATTCATTTTTTGGCAACTGTTGATTTTTTTATAACTAAAATAGCATAGCTCAATATACACAGACGAGAATTGAACAGTTACCATGGTAACTTAGTAAGATGATAGTTTGGGTTATGTATATACGTCACAATAGGAAACAGATCAACAAGCGTTACAAAAACTGAGTACAGATTTACAAGGCACATTGCCCCGAAATACTTTTTTCAATTCGATTCTTCTTCCAGTGTAAGTGCTGCTTCAAGGTGATGAAGATAAACGCACTGGTTGTGTGTGTATATTTGGAGACTTTCACATATCCTGTTATTGCACATTTTAACTTTTTGTTCTTGTTGTGCAGGTGCATATATACACACTGTATGTGTGTAAGTAAAACAAAATATATATAAATTATACCAAACACAATAAATAGGCTATTAGACACAAACATAGAATCAGAAATAATTATCATTACATGACATACTAACAAATCTCACGAGTCTGAAATATTTGCTCAAATAAACATGATTATACGCATCAATTCAAAAAACGTATAACAAGGTATATCATGTTCACTATTAAAAACAAGGTGTTATAGTCCTATGGGGGGGGGGGGGGGTACTCACATATTAAGACGGGGTGTGCCGCTCCAATTGGTAACTTTTCCAGAAAAATCCTTAAACATGGGTCCCACTTTTAACAAAAATACCATTAAAAATGGGTCCGTTTTCTCATATTTTGGAAAATAGGCCTTTTTTCGGGAAAAATGCCCCCAAATTCCCCCTTATAATGGGTATGGGTTTCGCGGCTTGAGCGGCACATCCCGTCCAAACCAAATCTGAGTAACCCCCCCCCCCCCCCGCGTAGTTGAGTGGTTTGAGCACTCGTCTGGATATACAAAGGGTTCATTGCCGACACGGCACCAATGTCCTTTGGAAAGGTATTAATCTACGGACTCGAAGAAATGGCGACTTGGAACGATGACGAAACCCGTTGTGATAATAATTGCCACATACATGATGCATACACCACATGCTCATCGAATTTTGTTTATCCTCTATTGCGTGCTTTATATATTGATTAATAAATTGCGAATGATCTCAGATTTACCTCAATTAGATACATCGAATTTAAAAAACTTTGACTAAAGGTGAGTTTAAAGGTAAAGGAAGGCCATCTGGTCATGCGATTGCATTGTTAAAGAAACGTTGTGGAATCGATCAGAAAAGTTTGATCATCTAGCATATACGCATTGGTGTGTACTGCAAGGTTCTGGAATCATCAATATGATACGAAATTTGGTCCAGTCTTGGTAAAGTTACAAGCACTGTACACAGAACGGTATATATGGGACTACGCGCCATGTGCGCGATATATATTCGGCCCGGATAGATATAATAATTTATTAAATATATCAATTAGTAGGCGGTTTTCTGGCAAAATTTGTATCATGACGTATTATTAAAAAACATATTCTTTCACGTGATTGGTAATAAAAGCTTCCATTTCATTATTTGAGAGGGGGGCGTTTCCAAAACTGGTCTTAACCTTTAACGTATTTGACGAATTATGAAGAAATCTGTTTCAAACTTGTTGCAAAGAAACAGGGACTTGGGAGCTATTTTCACTGGGGGTTCTGATGGGTACCTTATCATTCAATCGTTGTCTGATTAGCGAGCTGAGAAAAAAAAGGGTCTTTGCACCCTTTGGGATATCTCTTCAATTCAAATTTCGCTCACAGCACCCCCTAGCCTTTCCGATAGGCGTCGGGCTAAATGGCAAGTGTATTAATCATCGCGTTATGGAGACTGACATCGGCGCGGGCGACAGACCGAGCGCCTATCATCAGTGGTCAACTCATCATTATTTCATATATGTGTATCGTATGTGTGACGAGCGTATTCTCATGCATGATTCATAAGACTAGCCTTATGTGGTGATCGATCACTTTGATTCAACCAATCAAATATCATCTCCAGGTTCCTCATCGCTCATTGGCCTATTTTGGTCCATGCTACATAAATATTCATGAAAGAGCTTTACAGGGGGTTCTTAGATTTTCTACGAACGAAACATTGTACATAAAAGAAAATAAAACTTTTTGCATGCACCTGAGTGGTATGATAGGCGCTCGGGCTGACGCCCGCGCCGATGTCACTCTCCATATAAACGCGATTAGTATACTTGTACAACCCGACGCATATCCGATAGGCTAAGCCCCCTGGTCAGTGGAGAAACAAAGTATACACACTGGGCCCTTTATTTTTTGAATAAAAAGTCATAAATCCAAAAGATATTTAAAGTCATTGGTGTATTATAAATAGTGACATAAATGCGACACTGCCTCAGTAATAAAGGCGCGCGTGGAATATCAATTCCGATTTACTAACAAAATGACTATAGATCATATTTTCTTGTAAACATAATGAATATGAGGAAAACATTTTTTTGAATAAAAAAGTACTGACATATTTTATCCGATATTATTACCAGCTGCAACTAGTGGCTGGTATGATCAGTGAATACCTACTGTGGGTTAAAAGCCATCATTAAAATCATTGTATTTATATGTAACAAATAATTGATAAAAGAAAAAAGAAAGAAACCTTAGCCACGAATACGGGGTGGTTTGTAAGCAGTTTTAGGATTTGGTGGGGTGTCAGTTCGAGTAGTCGTAACAGTTGTAGGGTTTGGTGGGGTGTCTGTTCCAGTGGTCATAACAGTTGTAGGGTTTGGTGGGGTGTCTGTTCCAGTTGTCATAACAGTTGTAGGATTTGTTGAGGTGTCCGTTCCAGTGGTTGTAAAATTTGTAGGGCAAAACCTCGAACAACACCTGGAACAGACCACTCGAACACCAAAGGTGGGAACAGTTGAAGGGTTTGGTTGGTTTTTTCAGTGGGTTTAACAGTTGTAGGGTTTGGTGAGGTGTCTGTTCCAGTGGTCAAAACAGTTGTAGGGTTTGGTGGGTTGTCTGTTCAGTGGTCGTAACAGTTATAGGGTTTGGTGGGGTGTCCGTTCCAGTGGTCAGAATTTGAGAGAAAGAGTGGTCATCCTCGCCCATTCGAATCGTGATTAAACATTTCAGTTTTTAGAGTGTGGTTTCTTCAGGAGTGATTGTTGTAGGAGCGTTAGTTGCTGCTGGAGTCAATCCTGGTAGTGACGGGGTGGTTTCGTTGATGGTTGCAGAGAGAGAGGATTTGCGGAGTCCGAAAACTAAACCAACAGCAAAACACACCGCTGCAATCGCTACAACAACTGAAATGGCTCGCCTTTGCCTCCGACAGAAATCCAGGTGTTGTTGCCAGAAAGGCTTTGATGGCAAGGGAGTCGTGGCAGCCTTCACCAGGAATTCCTTCAATTCTTCCCACTTAGTTTCCCGTATCTCGACAGGTCCATCCAGCTTACCGCACATCATAACCAGAGAAGAATGCTTGAACGTTGTACCTTGCATGCTTTCAAAGGTCTCCATCTCTGCTGCGTATTTGTCAGGTGTGTCCAGACCCTTACTGGATGGGAAGTCATGGACTATCACACAAATTCTTGCCTTTCCTGAGTAGATTTGAGAGTTAAAAATAAATGACAAAAGTTATTAATAAACATACATCCCCCCCCCCCGAACATGGCCAAAGTCTTTCGGGCGCAATTTTGCCATGGGAACCGTAGTCATTTGCCCACATAACACTTTTCCATATATCTTAACACTTACTGGCTAGCAAAGCGAGTTAAACTTTTGACATATTAGTTTTGGTGCCATCCAATAGTCACGGTGGATTATATGCACTTTAGTAGGCTTTATTTGTTAGTATACTACAAATGAAAAAGAACGAAGAGAATACCTTGTATAAGAAGTATCAGCGGCGCTGCAACCCTAACCATTACCCACACACCCCTCTGCTATGTACATATTCGCCCGTGTGTATATGACAAATATGGAAAAAAAAAAGGTTACAACATTCAAAACCAAAGCAAAACCTTTTCTGAAGTCAATTATAATTTCCTTTTTTAAAGTTCAATTAAACCAAAAACAGCACATTCTTTACAAACAAATGCATGTGCCACAACAATTGTCGATTTCTATTAAATTTTATTTCATGCAAATATACTGCATATTCCCTAGTTTTGTGAGCCTGTGAACGAACCTAGAATGTTGGTAGAGTTGGGTAAGAATTCGTTGTAGAGGGCGTCCATGACATCAGTGATGGCAAACCTTCTGTTGTTGATAGAATGGCAGAGTATCATGATGTTAACATCAGAGCCTTTCATTTCGAAATGATCAATATCATTGTATGGTAGTTCGTAGTACTTAACGTCCAAGTCTAGATCCGGGAACTTCCTGGATAGCTCATCAATGAATCCATGTACGTTTGTCTCGTCAGCAGACGTACATACAGACACCCTCAATGGCTGCAGATCAAAAAGAGTCGGGCAAAACATTTTCAGCGGATTCACATGGTTATTATTCTACATATATTTTGGCCGTTATGCTTCATAATAATAATAATCTTTTAAAGTCCACTCCAAATTTTATTAAACCGAAAATGGAAATTCTTTTTGCCCAATTGATCATGAGCCCGGCAGCCACTGAGCAGCGCCAGATCGACGTTGCTCTATCCCTTATTGTTGAACGCCAAAACAGGGTAGCAGCAACTCCCGTCTTTTAACGTCTTTTGGTATGACGCGGATGGGGTTCGAACCCACGAGCTCCCGGCTGTGAGGCGGACGCTCTACTGACTGAGCCAACACACCGGTATTATAATCATTAAGTCCAAACTATTTGTTCGTACTAAAGGCTATGAGGGGGGTATTTTTGATACTGTGTATTTCCCAAGAATAATTAAATTGATTTCGTCAATACCATCATTATTAGATGTATATTTATGTGTATTTATATCAAGTGCTAGTTCGCAAATGGTTGCGAATGATAAATGTGATATTTTCCACCATAGCTTTAGGTACATTTTAATTAATATTCATGTTCAGTCATTATTATCATAATCTCAGATCGATTGGTTTATCGCAATTTATATCAAATTTGTTATGAACTCCTAGGGACACACCGCCTTGACAGTTATGAATAAATCAACCCTACCCCCCCCCCCCGGAACTTTGAAAATGATTCATCCCAAACAAGAATTTTTTTTTTTTTAATTCTTCTCAAAAATATTGGGCCCGATTTTAAATATTTATTTAAAGTGGGTCGCCATCTATGATTTCATTTGTACAGAAATAGTTTTAAAGGTATGATGGGGGATTGTGTGTCCGGACACTAAACAAACAAAAAGACCTCTCTTTTGCCTTCGGATTTAACAGAAAACATTCATAAAAAAGCACTAACTATCATGAATATTTGTCCTTTATCATATTGTTCAACATCAGTCTTAGAAGAATAATGAAATATTGCCCCTTCCAATTGCTGTTTCAAATCGACTGTCCGGATACACAATCTGTCTGGACACACAACATATGGGTATAATGGGAGGTTTGAGATAAAGGGTCTCGTTGACTAATTATTGACTAACTATAAAGATGCCATTCTTGAAATACATTCACTAAAACAATTCAAAGAATGGTGTAATAAACTGACCCTCTCCCTTCTCTTTCTCTCTCTCTCTCTCTCTCTCCTTTCTTATATTGCACGTGTTTCAGGAGGCAGGTATCCGGCCCGTCTCTTCCTTTACCTCCTTCCTTTTTTAAAATCTTCCTTATACAAAAAATACACTGTGTTTCTACTCTCTTGCTTCCTGTCACAAACATGATATTGTTTTCACTCTTACCAATTAGTAACTTACCTTGGTATCACTCTGAAGCGGTTCGTAGTTCTCTCTCGACATCACGCCTGCTATGATCAATGGTCGATATCCTTGGTTTGTAAGTGTGTTAGTCGTGTGCGTGGAGGTCTGTAAGCTTTGTTAACAACACTATCTTGATACACCTAATTTACAGTTACATTGCTATTGACGTCTACGCCTATGCAGATCTGTACTAACATCTAAAATGGCGAACATGAATGTTGGAATTCACACACATCCATTGTGTTGCTTGGAAACATACCTGACCTTTGGAGTACGTACGTCATCTCGCGCTCGAGCAAATATGACCCGGGGATTCCCCATTCAGTGTGTGACATCGTACACAGTGTATGTGTCTTAAGTCTTGATATTGAAAGGGATGCGAGTATGTCTGTTGGTGTGGCTTTGTAAGACTTGTTTATTGTATAAATTATATTTTTGCGTGCGTGTAGAAGTCATTACATGGTATAAATTGTATTTTGCTAATAGATACTTACTATTCATTTTCGAGAATTCTTGTTTCATTGCCGTAATATGTGTTTAACAAAAATGTTTTTTAACTAAATACTGTTTAACTAAAAAGACATCCAAAACAGTGATGGCTTATTAATCTTGGAATACCCTAAAACCTTTAGAGCATAAGTGAAATAAGCGAAAATAATAATTATTATTCTGTTATCATTTTTTTTTATAGGCTAAAATCCAAAACAGAATAAAACAAAACTCGAACCGTAATCATGGTATTTATTTTCCAACTTGTTAACAAGTAGTTATATCCTATCTAGATTCTTAATAAGAGTCCATAATCTTCTTATTAGAAAGCCTGAGATACTGTTTCCATTATGCGGCTGATTTGAGTAGTGCCTTTTATCATGTCCTGGATTATAAAGCAATTGTTGACTGTATAGCCAGATTTGAATAGTAATAATAATAATTTTAGTGGAGTCTTGTATAGCGCTCATGTGAGCACTAACGTCATTTGGCAAATCATTAATTTACACTTGCCACACTCTACCCAGGTGAGGTAAATGGGTACGTGGCAGGAATAAATTCTATGAAATGCTTGAGCGCTGTAATGGCAGCCGTGCTAAAGACAGTGTAAAAAAAAATGGTGCGCCAGGAGTTGCAATGTGCCAGACATGAGCGCTTTATAAGACTCCAGTATGTTATGACTATTATGTCTGCCACATCGCCAATTCTGACACTCAATTATTATTGCCCTGGCTATAGAACGGCTGCAATTACGGCACTCGAGCATTTCCTTAATCATGCCAGATACACATTTACCTTACCTGCCTAGAGTGTGGCAAGTGTAGATTAATGTCTTGACAAAGGACATTAGTGCTCGACAGGGATTCGAACCTTGCACCTCGTGGTTCACAGTCTGGAGACTTATCCACTGGACCATAACAGACCAATGGTGTGCTACGCCCGGCGCACATAATGCGTCATTAGGGACTTTTAGATTTACACGTCGACAGCTTTGACTGCAACGTGTGACGTCATTTTAAGGCACTGCGCATGCGTTACGTCGTCTCAGTCGGCGATCGAGAATGCGTCAACCTTGATTTTCCTAAATTTAGTACATACATACATACATATTTATATTTATATAGCACCTTTACATGCTCAAGGTACTAGTATGCCGCGTGCGCATAAAATATACAGTTCCTCAGGTAGACAAAGGGACATCCCTTCCCTGCTATTATGTAAAAATGTGAAGAACAGGTGTCACATGCATATTCACCTGTTAAACACATTTTTACATAATAGCAGTGAAGGGATGTTCTTTTGTTGAGGGTAGAATTAGGAACTGTATATTTTGTCCTCTTTCTTTGTCCGTGATGTTCATAGTGTTACTTCCTGCATGCATGTATATCGTTGATTGCAATCTAAAACATTTCTAATTGTAGTCAACATGGGCAGTTAAGTACGTTGACACGCATGGCCAGTCGGCGTTCGTCGTGTTCTCGTCCACTCAATCTAAAAGTCCCTATTTAGACTGCGCTCTTACTTGCGTCAATCAACCCTGTGGTAACGAGGCCTTAAAGGAAACCAAAACCTTCAAACTAAGTTACTTTTATTGTAAAGTTTAAGATATTTGAAAAATATCAGTGAAAATTTGAACAAAATCGGGCAAGGAATAAGGAAGTAAGAGCTTTTTTAAATTACTAGTCACTAGAGGGCGGTATTCAATTTGATGACATCATCTGTGGACAACACTCCATGCCTTTTGTACATCAAATTTCATGTTTTTCCTTCTTTCTTGTGATTGAGATAATGTACTCCCCTGAAAGCAAGATATAGAATTCAAAATGATATTCTACTTCACATGTTATGAAGTCGGATCAAGAACACAAATAAATACGAAGAAAACAACAAAATTGTGAAATTTTATGTACAAAAGGCATGGAGAGTTGTTCACAGATGATGTCATCAAATTGAATACCGCCCTCTAGTGACTAGTCATTTCAAAAAGCTCCAACTAGGCGTTGTGGCGTGCGCCTGTAATCCAGCTAAAAAGTGGAAGTTACAAACTGATTCAGCCGAGGACGCAGGTTCGAAACTGAGTCACGTCTTTCGGATGGTGACGTTTAAAGGTCGGTCCCAGACGTAAATAATCATATCTGATTGATACACGTCTGTAAAAACCCAATACACACACACACACACACACACACACACTCCAACTTTCTTATTTCTTGCCCGATTTTGTTCAAATTTTCACTGATTTTATTCAAATCTTTTAAACTTTACAATAAAAGTAACTTAGTATGAAGGTTTTGGTTTCCTTTAAATAGCGGTAATTCAAAACAGTGTTTGCACTTCATGCTCATCTTGCATTCAGTCTTATTGTACGGTGTCCTTCTCATATTGCGCGTTAAAGATCGCACTATTCGATGACGCAATCTTACGTCAACGAATTGTCTAATGACATTTACAAATTTAGATCTCATCTTCTCGCTCTTAGTAACAGTTCAGGTTTTTCCCACGATTATCGACTCTGAATTTCTCAGATCAATATAATTATACTGTTAGTACATAGCAGTGTTAAACAATTTCTTGACCTGTTTGGTTTACTCACCGGCAGCTTTATACCCCCCCCCCCCCCCCACCCAGTGTTATTTAGGGTACGCGTATGCTTGTACCCTCTTTTTGAAAAGACCCCCTATCTGAGCACTGCCAACATTTCCGAATCCCCCTTTTGCGGGCTTTTCACGGGCTTTTCCTGCCTTGGAGACCCCCCTAAATCCAGAACGCTGCTCAATGTACCCCCCTATCTCAGGACATGCAGACCCCCCCCCCCCCCCCCCCCCCTCTCATCTCAGATAAGCTGTCATTACTGGTTGGCACTTCTTTAAGTTCTTCTTCTTGATCATTTTGAAGCAAAAATTTTTTAGGGCTTCAATATTACACCATATCACAGACACTGATAACATGTATGGCCTTGCATCTCAGATTTAACATTGTTAAACGATCCCTTTAATACACATCCAGGATAGTAGACCTATTACTAATGCAGCTGTGACTATGTGTGAATTAGGGTAGCCTACACTACAGTACAAAACTACATAGGTCTAGATCCAAGTGCCACATATTCATTTTCATGGGTGTAGGAAAATGAGTTTGAAAGTGTTACTATTGCGCCCCTATTGCGATCAAACTATAGGGCAAACTACTCACCTGAATGTGCCACCCTGTGAGCCACAGGTAGACAGCCACAATATCCACAACGAGGAGACTGTGGGTCCTGCTCAAAGACGTCCCAATCGTGACAATTTTGGCAGGGCCCACGCCTCATACCCCATCTTGATGCCCCGGCTTGATGCCGAGCCTAACCCGATATGCATGCTGAGCGTGCAGCTAGCGGATGCGCCGTACAGACTATACGTTCTGTTGTTATCTCTCTCTCTCTCTCTCTCTCACACACAGATTTTGAGAAGTCCGTACTGCCGCCGTACTGGGACGGGAGTGCATGGGACTCAATGTTTTTACTTTTCATAATGAAATAATCCTGATTGAGCTTTCAAAACTAGCAGGAATTTCTGAAATCTGATCGCGGGATTTCATCAATTTTTTTATGTTCAACTTCAAGATATTTTAAAACCCCCTTTTTTAATTTCAAAGAGATGAGAGAAAAACACCCCCTTTTTAAAGAAATCTCCGGGTGAAAGTCAAATACACCCCCTTTTTTTACATTTCTCGGGCCGGACTTTGTCGCACGAAAAGTACCCCTTTACCGGACATTTTGGCAACACGCATGCGGTCATTTCGAAACCTGAGTGGGGGGCCGGGCTTTATACCTATTCACATTCGCCCTCACACATCCGACCCCAAATGGGGGCAATTTCAATTTAAAGCAGGACTAAAGGAAAACAATAAATGATGTTGATATATTTATTCAAAGTGGAACATTAGACATACATGTATACTTTCGTACACTTCCACCAAAAAAAAGAATTACATCAACTTGTTCACGAATAATGCAGCCTTCTGTACGAAGTGCTTATCAGAATGAATATACTTGACTGCAATTGCCATTAGCCCAGATTCTACTATCAATATTTGACTCAAATTAGTGATGAAAGGACAACAACATGGTTATATAAGGTTATAGTAGTTGTGTTTGCTATTTTTTTATTACACTATTAGAAATGTTGTGAGGAATTATCTATATTTTTTTTATTTTTCTCAAAATCTGCATAGTTAGGAAAATGTATGCAGTACAACGCAGGAGACCGCCATCATTAGCGAGTTGCTTCACGTCGATGGTGGCCTCAAGGTAGAAAACGTGACGCCCACTACACCCGCAACCAATTATAATACATGTATTCTAATGGTTACAAATCTTTATGAAAAAAATTCCTATTGGGAATTTTTGAGGCATTTAGCTGAAAAATATTGCACTTTAAAAAAAATAAAGTTTTGTGAATCACCATAATATATTGCTCCTATTCTTTGCCAATTTACATTTTTTTAATTTTTTAGTAACTGTTAGGTTCTTTTTCAAACCAAGATAGCATAAATGAATATACAAAGACGGGTATAGAACAGTATAGTTACCCTCTAAAAAAAAATTGAGTGATCACGGATGTCACTCCTCTGGAGAGGAAAAATGTAGTGAAAATAGAGTGAACATTCACTCTTTTCTTCTTAGAGAGCACTCTAAAATCCATAGATTTTCACTCCTAAACAAGTGATCACGGACGTCACTCCCAAGAAAGTGAAAATAGAGTGAAAATTCACTCTTTTTTTAAAGAGAGTAGCATGGTAAGTTCAAGTTCAAGTTCAAGTTCAATTTTATTGAACATGCACAATTACATGGCATAAAATCATTTTCCGGCTGTTTTTCAATTTATATAATATCAATTAACAAACATGTACTATCAATTTATACAAAATGCAAAATCAGGAATATATACAACACACAATAGAGCACGAGTACAGAGTGGTATAGGCTTTGGTATAGAAACATAATAGCACAAATTACAACCGTAGACATACCAGAGATCAATACTGGTGATATCATTATACGGTTAAGATAATAGTTTTGGTGATGTACATACGTCACAATAGAAAAGTTATCAACAAGCATTACAAACACCGAGTACAGATTCACAAAGCCTAAATTAAAAAAAAAATTTGATAATACTAAACAGTAACGTCGCTTATAGGACTAATCACAGAATTAATTATTATTACATGATTAATTCTTTATACTATACCATCCAATCTCAGATGCCCGAAAGATTTGCTAAAAATAAACATGTTAATACGTATCAAGTCAATAACGTATGTAAAGGTTATATCATATTCACTTAAAAAGAGGTGTTGTAGTCGAGTGGTTTGAGCAATTGCCTGGATATACAAAGACTTTACTGGCATGGAACCAATGTCCTTCGTCAAGGCATTAATCCACATTTGCCACTCCGTACCCGAAAAAGAAATGGCGACCTGGAACGATGATGAAACCCTTTGTGATAGTAATTGCCAATACATGATCCATACACTCCATGCTTCCCTCATTTTGTTTTCTCAATTGCGTACTATATATATTGTTTAATATAGTGCGAATGATTTAAAATTACCTCAGTAATATATATCAAATTTTCCAAACCGCATTCTTTGACTAAAAATGAATTTAACATATTTGACGATTTTTGAAGAAATCTGTTTCAAACTTGTTGCAAAAGAAACAGGAACTTGAGGGATAATTTTTCACTAGGGGTTCTGATGGGTACCTTATCACTCAATCGTTGTCTGGCTAGCGATAAAAAAGGGTCTTCATCACACCCTTTGGGATATCTATTTAATTTAAATTTCGCTTACAGCACCCCCAGTAAAAAAAAAAAACACGAAAATACACACATTGGTATCCTGGGCCAGTGACTTTGATTATGAATAAAAAGTCATTTATCCCAAAGGTATTTAAAATCATTGGTGTGCTTTGAATATTGTATATGCCTATACTGCCTCAGTACAACGGGCGAGCGTGGAATATCAGTTCCGCTTAACTAAAATAAATTAATGTAGATCATATTTTCTTGTAAACATAGTGAACATGAGGAATACATTTTGTTTTAATTTAAAAGTCCTGACATATTTTATATGATATTATTACCAGTTGGAGCTAGTGACTGATATAATCAGTAAATACGTACTGTGGATTAAAAACCATCATTAAAATCATTGTATGTATATGTAACTAATGGCTTCTTGTATTGCAGCGTAAAATGATAGATAGCTGTTAGAAGAAAAGAGAAAGGATCCTTAGCCACGAGCACGGGATGGGTTGTTGGCAGCTGTAGGGTTTGGTGGGGTGTCTGTTTCAGTGGTCGGAACAGTTGTAGGGTTTGGTGGGGTGTCTGTTTCAGTGGTCGGAACAGTTGTAGGGGGCTGAGTGGTTTCTTTAGGAGAGATTGTTGTAGGAGTGGTAGCAGTTGTAGGAGTCGATCCTGGTAGGCTTGGGGTGGTAGTTGCAGAGGGAGAGGATTTGCCGAGTCCGACAGCTAGACCACCTACAACCGCTGCAATCGCTAAAACAACTATTATGGCTGGCCATCGCTTTCGAAAGAAATCCAAAGGTGGTTGGAAGCAAGGCTTTGATGGCATGGGGGTCATCGCAGCCTTCACCAGGAATTTCTTCAGGTCTTCCCAGTTAGTTTCCTGCATCTCCACAGGTCCATCCAGCTTACCGCACATCATGACAAGAGAAGACTGCTTAAACGTTGTACCTTGCATGCTTTCAAAGTTCTCCATCTCTGCTCTGTACTTGTCAGGTGTGTCCAGACCCTTACTGGAGGGGAAGTCGTGGACTAACACACAAACTCTGGCCTTTCCTGAGTAGATTGGAGAATGAAAAATAAAAATGACGAAATTTATTAATATGCATTCATTTCCCTAAACATTATGGCCTAAGTCTTTGAGCACAATTTTGCCATGGGAGCTGAGGTCATTTTGTCAAAATAAAACTTGTCCATATATCTAAAAACTTACATGCGAGCAAAGCGAGTAAAACCTTAGACACATTATTTTTGGTGACAATCACTAATACTGGTGGACTACATGTACATAAATATATGTATCTATTTGTTGCCTTTCAGTGTAATTTCGCCACAGTATAATATAAATGAAAAAAATTAAAAAAAGAAGACCTCACCACCCCCAATGTGAAGTAAGTGCTGCCCGAATATTATTAATTGTATAAGAAGTCAATTTACTTTTTATTTTTAACAGTTTAATTAAGGCAAACACTGCACATTCTTCGTTTACAAAAAAATGCTTGTCACAACAATTGTCTATTTCTACTAAATTTGATTTCGTGAACAAACTGTGAACAAACCTAGAATTTTGGCAGAGTTGGGTAAGAATTTATCGTAGAGGGCGTCCAAGACATCAGTGATGGCAAACCTTCTGTTGTTGATAGAATGGCAGAGTATCATGATGTTAACATCAGAGCCTTTGATTTCGAAATGATCTATGTCATTGTATGGTAGTTCGTAGTACTGGACGTCCAAGTCTAGGTCGGGGAACTTGCTGGCTAGCTGATCAATAAATCCCTGTACGTTGATCGCATTAGCAGACGTACATACAGACACCTTCAATGGCTGCAGATCAAAAAGAGTCGAGTAGAACATTTTTAGGGGATTCACATGGTTATTCTTCTAAGTATATTTTGGCCGTTATGCTTCGTAATCATTAACTCCAAACTATTTGTTTATACTAAAGGCTATGAGGGGATATTTTTGATACTGTGTATTCCCCAAGTATAATTACTTTGATTCCGTCAATACCATCATTATTAGATGTCCACATAAAACTTTATAATTTATTTATATGAAGTGCTAGTTAGCAAATGGTTGCGAATAATACATATGATATTTTCCACCATAGCTTTGGGTACATGTACATGAATATTCATGTTCAGTCATTATTATCATAATCTGAGATCGATTGGGTAATCGCAATTTAAATCAAATATGATTGTTATGAACTCCTAGGGACACACCTCCTTGACAGTTTTGAATAAATCAACCCACCCCCCCCCCCTAAACTTTGAAAATTATTCATCCCAAACAGGAATATATAAGTATTTTCTTTTAAAAAATATTGGGCCCAATTTAAATTATTGGGTCGCTATCTATGATTTCATTTGTAGAGAAAAAGTATTATAGGTATGATGGGGGATTGTGTGTCCGGACACTTAACAAACATAAATACCTCTCTTTTACCTTGGGATTTAACAGAAAACATTCATAAACAGGGGAAACGCTCTCGGCGGTCTCGCCTGCATTACGCAATTCAATATGATGAAAAATTGAGGTTGGGACATTATTCATAGGCAGAGTGGCCCATTAGCAGGCCCCCCCCCCCCCAAAAAAAAAAATGAAATGAAATTCTCTGAATATAATCAACATTTTGAAGTGAGTATTGGCTAAGAATCATCAGAAAAATTATTTACTATAATTTGTACCAAGATTGATAAATTTAATGGAATATGAACATATACTAAATTTTGATTTATTAATTCTCATATTAAGTTGTGGAAACATAATCCAAGTCTACTGACCTAAAATGATCTTTGACCTGGAATTTGTGACCTGGAATCTGCGTCATATGATTTGTGATACTTGATAACCCTTGTGTACAAGTTTCATGGAATTTGAACGAACGCTTTTGAAGTTATGCTAAAAAATTCAAAATATGGAGGTTGATACCACAACAAAGTCTAAGTTTGCAGACCTTAAGTTAGATTTGACCTTGACGTTGTTACCTAAAAGACTAATTAAATGATTGGTGATACTTGATAATCCCTATGTTCAAGTTTCATGGAATAGGAATGTATACTTTCAAAATTATGATAAAAATTCAAAATTGTAACCTTTTGAAAAGTCTTGACGTTCATGCTACAACATAGTCCAAGTTTGTTGACCTGAAATCACATTTGACCTTGACTTTGTGACCTTAAATTCTACTCACATGAGTGGGGATACTTGATAACCATTCGGTCCAAGTTTCATTGAATAAGAACGTATACTTTCAAAATCATACTAAAATTTCAAAAACTTAACCTGAGGTTAAGTTTTTGATGTTGACGCCGTCGCCGCCGTCGCCGCCGCCGCCGGAAGAGCGGCGCCTACGTCTCGCTTTTTGCTACGCAGGCGAGACAAAAAGCACTAACTATCATAAATATGTGTCCTTTATCATATTGTTCAACATCAGTCTTAGAATAATAATGAAATATTGCTTCTTCCAATTGCTGTTTTAAATCTAATTTTTGGATACACAATCTGTCTGGACACACAACATCTGGGTATACTCATGGGAGGTTTGGGATAAAGGGTCTCGTTGACACTAACTATAAAGATGCCATTCTTGAAATGCATTCACTAAAACAAACAATTCAAAGAATGGTGTAATAAACTCACCCCTCCCTTCTTTCTCTTTCTCTCTCTCTCTCTCTCTCTCTCTCTCTCATGTTGCACTTGTCTCTGGGGGTATCCCCGTCTCTTCCTTTACCTCTTCCCTTGTTTATCTTCCTTATAAAAAAAAATACACTGTGTTTCTACTCTCTCGCTTCCTGTCACAAACATGATATTGTTTTCACTCTCACCAAGTAACTTACCTTGGTATCACTTTGAAACGATTCGTAGTTCTGTCTCGACATCACGCCCGCCATGATCAATGTCGATATCCTTGGTTTGTAAGTGTTTTAGTCGTGGGCGTTGAGGTCTGTAAGCTTGTTAACAATACTATCTAAATACACCTAATTTGCAGTTACATTGCTGCTAACGTCTACGCCTATGCACATCTGTTCTAACATCTAACATGGCGAACATGAATGTGGGAAAACACACACATCCATTGTGTGCAAACAAAAGCTTGGAAACATACTTGACCTTCGGAGTACGTCAGCTCGCGCTCGCGCAAATATGACCCGGGGATTCCCCCCATTCAGTGGTTGACATCGTGCACAGTGTGTGTCTTATGTCTTGATATATGAAAGGGAGTATATCTGTTGGCGCGGCTGTGTGAGAGTTGTTTATTGTAAACAATTATATTTGAAATAGTCATTACATGATATAAATGTATTTTTTGGTAATAAATAAACTTACTGTTCATGTTCTATGAATACACTATTCATTCGTCTTTTAAATAATCTTGTTTTATTGACCTAATATGTGTTTGAGAAACGTGTTGTGTACTAAATACTATTTCAAATTAAGATCTCATCTCCGCGCTCATACGACAGTTAAAGGAAAAGTTGAGTTTTGTTGCAGAAGGCGCTACACAAAATAATCTTCTTGTAAGATAATGAAAAACTGAGTGTCACATTTGAAAGATCGTACAATTTAAATGACAAAATCATCTTTGATCAAAATCGGTTCAGAGACGGATGAAATATCCATAAATATAACCATTTCTAATATCTGTGGGGCGCCAAAAATATTCGATAATTGTGAGATAATGAAAAACTGAGTGTCACATTTGAAAGATCGTACAATTTAAACGACAAAATCATCTTTGTTTGATCAAAATCGGTTCAGAGACGGCTGAAATATCCATAAATATAACCATTTCTAATGTGGGGCGCCAAAAATATTCGATAATTTTGAACCAGCCGTTGAAAATCAAATAGCGCCTTATACGTTTTATTTCGGGTAATGTCAATGTTGGCGTTTTGTTGGATTGTCATGTTAGTAATAATACGCACAACCAGCCGGCCTGTGTATTGCTATTATTAATTAATTAATTAATTAACGGTCACCGTATTTTTTGCAAAGTGGAGCTGAATTGATACTTGTATTCAATTTAAATTTCACAATTTTTTGGTTTAAAATTACCTTGATAGCAATTTTAGGTCAAAAAATGGCACTAAAAGCGTCATGAATAAGAATAAGAGCAATAACCAAGCACTTTGAAGGCATTTGCGGTCTTAAACAAGAACTCAATTATCTCTTTAAGGATTTTTCCCAATTGTCGAGTCTAAATTTCTCAGGCGAATGTATACTGTCAGTTCAGAAAAGAGTTAAAAGATTTCTTGACCTGTTTAGTTTACTCACTGGCCCGCTTATATACCTATTCCTTCTCAATCAGACACATCCGACCCCAAATGGGGGAAATTCAAAACAAGAATAAATGAAACATATGAGGGCAGTCATGCTATCAAGCTTTGCTCACTTTCTTAACTCTCCTGTTTGATGTTTTCGATTAGTTACAGCCAGCCTTAATTTATTCTACATTATACTTTTTTGTCATGTGAAAAATTTGCAATGATTTTGTTGAAAGTTGTTTGTTATTTATTTGTAAATCGCAAAAGAAAAAGGAAATCAAACAGAAATAATTAATTTAAATCAATCAAAGCAAAGCAAACGTTAATATTTATTGAACTAAACACACAAGACATATTCTTTCGTACACTTCCACCAAAACAGAAGTACATTTACTAGTATGCAGATTTCCATACAAAGTGCTTAACAGAATGAAATCTTTGCTGCAATAAACACATGCCCATATTTTACTATCAATATTTTTGAAGTGATGAAATTAGTGATGAAAGGACAACAATATACATGTTGTTGCATGTCTAAGGTTATATTATTTTTTATAATAGTTTTAGTTTTAATTCCACGATAAGAAATATTTTGAAGAAATATTTAAATTTTCGAGCTTTCTCCAAATTTGCCCAAAAAAACTATAATTTTAAAAATTTATTTTTTAAATTTGATTTCTGCGTTAAATAGCATGATACAAAATAATTAAATGTCACAAAAAAATAAATAAAATCATATTTTTAGACATTGACAAATTACTTTTAAACATGGTAATAAAATACACATATGGAAAATTAACTGTTTATAGTTATTGAACACAGGAGATCGCCATTTTAATCCCTAAAAGGAAATATTTGAGCTTTGAGCCGAATTGTGTTGCACTTACAAAAAAGTGTGGTGAATTATCATATACTACAGAAAAAAATATTCTGTGTGCCCATGCCTTGAGCTATAATGCATGGCCGTACAGAGGATTTTTTTATGTTGGGGACCGGGGGGGAATTCAATGAATTATTGATAACTTACTGCATTTTCTTTGTTTTGTTTTATTAGTGGGAACTGCCCCCTACCCTAGCCCCCGCTGCGTACAGTCATGGTTCAGTGACAAAGCAATGGCCTCGTAACTGTGAGGCCCCAGGATCAAAACCGTGTCGATGTGCCATATTAGTGCCCTTTTGTGGGGTCATCAATCCTCATTAATGTCAATTATGACATAAGGACGTAGGTCCCCTAGTTGATAAGCTTAGTAGCATACACATGCTTTAGCAGTCCCGCAAAACAAATACTGGCAAATTATTATTCAATAAAATCTGAGAATGTATACTTTTATCTAGATCTATTAGGAAAAAATCATTGTCAAAATAATTCCATAAATTGGGGTTAAAAAAAACACATTCCAACTATATAAGCGACAGTGTACTTACATGAAAATTTACAAACATATTGAGACCATCAAGTCCGTAGATGCAAGTAAAAAAATTTCTTTACAATCAAACTTAAAGAATGATGAATATCAGATAAATGAAATAAGTATAAAAAGTGTATAAATGCAAGAAAATAAAATATGAAGAAATACACATGAAAAAAACAATCTTGAAAGAAAAGGAATGAGCTATAAAAAGTGTGTAATAAACGAGAAATATATATTGACCATCAATTGAAGTGCACACAGTGCTAATAAAAGTAATAGTCTGTAAATATGTGGCGAATTTGGAGTTTTATGAAGTTTTATGGCAAAAGTTACTGTTCGAGTAAACTATTAATTTCTTCTTGTTGTCATGTAGTACTGGAGCACAATGGTTTGTTAGTCGCACGTGTATTATATGACCTTTTTTAACGGTATATTAAAGACATAATGACTGCTTTAATATTCGAGGAATAGTTGTTTTATAGCATTCATTATCTATAATATTTCATGTCATATCCTGCATCAAAATTTTGTTGGTTGTTGATTGGTTGAGAGCTCGTCACATGACCAGAAATATTTGAACTATTTTTAGAAAGAACTATATGAGAGTACTATTTGGGAATACTATTTGGGAGTTGAAAAAAAAAGAAAACAAAATTTCTTCAAATCTTAATTTATTGAAAACAAAATATTTTTAATCTATTTAGATATAAAATTGACATTTTTTTTGTTCTAAATTTATTTTTTTTCCCCCAAAATGTGTGTGTGTTGTTGTTTTTTTTTTTTTTTTTATAAAATAAATTTTCGATGCAGGATATAGAACAAATATACCATGCCTTCTATTCGAGGTACTGGTTAAAACTATGGGCCTCGGTGACTCCAAAAGTACCATATGCTTCGGGGCTGCACCTCTCAGCAAATAGTACTATTGGAGTCACCTCTTGCGCATAGTTTTAACCAGAAACTCTCAAGACAGTGTATCTTTGTATAATACAAAACATTTTGAGGGATTTTCTAGATTGTCGAGTTTTCTCTAAATGTACATACAGTACTATAATCTGCAATGTATTAAATGCTCTTTATTGTGTTTTCAAGAACATAATACAAAATAATATAATATTACAAAAGAAAATATATAAACACGTTTTTAGAAATCAACAAAATACTTTTAAACACGTAAAGAAATTACACATTATAGAAAATTAATAGTTTATAATTAACACAGTTTGTGAAAGCAGGAGACCGCCATCATGAGCGAGTTGCTTCATGTCGATGGCGACTTCAAGGTAGAAAACGTGACGCCCACTTTTCCCGCAACCAATCATAATATTCTAATGGTCACAAGTCATAAAAACATATCTATTAGGAATTTTGGGGGCACCAAGCCGAATTTATTCGAATAAAACAATTAATTCGATGAATTATCATATATTGCTCATATTCTTGGTTAATAATGTTTCATTCTTTGGCAACTGTTATTTGTTTACACTAAGATAGCATCGAACAATATACAAAGGAATAGAACAGTATAATAAGCATGGTTAAGATAATAGTTTGGGTTATGTACATACGTCACAATAGAAAAGAGATCAACAAGCTCTATAAACATTTAGTACAGATTTATGAGATACATTGACCCTAAATCATTTTTGTATTCGATTATACCAAACAGTTACTTTGGTAATATATACAACCACATAATCATAAGTAATTATTAATATATGAAGAACTATCCAAACTATCCACTGAAAAGAAGTGTTGGAGTCAAGTGGTTTGAGTACTATTTAAATCTAGATTTATAAGTAATATTATTATTACTATCATTATTATTATTATTATTATCAATCTTATCATTATTGTTGTCATTATCATTAGTAGTGGCAATAGACAATTATTATTATTATCATTCTACTTATTATTATTATTATTTATATCATCATTATAAATACTGTTATTATTAGTATCATTGATATTATTGTTGTCGTTGTTACTGTACAAAAGAACGACGTATACGAGGAAAGTGCGAAATATGCAGTACAATAGAAAACAAACTGAATTTCTCCTCCGCAAGCTTATTTTGTTTATCCTCTACTAAACCGCAAAAATATGACTTAAAGGTAGTGTATATCCCTTTTAAAGCCACACTGTACTACTTGTAGCTACTTGCTCCCTCTATATAGAAAACTTCCACAATCGGTGCCTGTTGGTCCCCCCATGATCCTCTTTTTCTTATGTTAATTGAGAGCTGAGTTAAAGTGATAGCCACATGTCACAGTGACCTCGCTGGCTCGCTGAGTGGTCTAATCCCTTCTGGCTGAACTAGTACAACCGGCCTTTAAAGCCAACATCAAATTATGTAGAAATTTGCAGGAATTAAGAATATGTAACGTATGCCCTATCTGTGAAATTTAAACGTTAGCAATCCTAGTATTCAAAGGAATCCCGTTTGCTTTCTAGACTTCACTGTCAGACACTAGTGAGTGACTGACTAACTTCTTCTTTTTTCTTCGGTAATAACATATATAAAATGAGCTGTCAAGGGTACATGAGCATTTATCCACATCATTAACACACTTCTTGCAATTGCTAAATTTAAGCTGATTAATCTTTGCGAAGCACAAAACGTATGCCATTCGGTTTAAGGGTCTGAAAATCAGACTATTTAATGAAACGAGCGCGCTCGCTAAATTTGATACGACAATTTACGGTCGTTATTTCCCCACAAAATTACATTTTCAATCCCTTTCGTTTTGAGGGATGTTCTAAGTTAGTATTGTCTTTCACATGTCATGTGAATTTAACCTTTTCATTTTTTGGCCTACAAATGGGACATACTACCTTTAAGGGGAGCTTATCATCATTGATGGATTACCAATAAATTTGTTTCATACTTGTTGTACAGAGACAGGGTCTTGAAAGCTAAGTTTTCACAGTGGGTACTGACGGATATCTTAACACGCCAATGTTGTCCGACTAGCAAGGGGAAAAGGGTCATCACATTCTTGGGGACATCATTCCACTCAAAATTTTGCTTACAGAAACCTAGCGAAATAACCCTCCAAACTAGATTTAAAACCCTACCCCTTTTGTTATGGTTGAGGTGTTGTGGGGTTTGCCGAGTACGACACCTAGACCAAAAGTGACCACAGTCGCTATAACATCATATATGCCTCGCACTAGCCTTCGACAGAGATTCAAAGGTGGTTGCCACCAAGACTTTGATGGCATGGGAGTCGTGGCAGCCTTCACCAGGAATTCCTTCAAGTCTTCCCAGTTAGTTTCCTGCATCTCGACAGGTCCATCCAGCTTACCGCACATCATGACCAGAGAAGAATGCTTAAACGCTGTACCTTGCTGGCTTTCAAAGGTTTTCATCGTTTCTCCGTAGTAGCCAGGTGTGTCAAAAATATTGCTGGAGGGGAAGTCATGGACTATCACGCATATTCTGGCCTTTCCTGAGTGGATTGGAAAAAATAGAAATGACAAAGGTCATTAATACACATACATCCATCACTGAGGTCATTTGGCCGAAAAAACTTTTCCATCTTCCTTAAAGTTTACGGGATAGCAAAACGACAAATATTTTGTTGTTGCATTATTTTTGGTGACAATCACTAATCATGGTGAAGTTGTGAACTTTATGTACATTGATATATCTATTTGTTGCCCTTCCGTGTAATTTCGCCAAAGAGTATAAAGAAAGATATGAACAATTCTGGTTCTGGTTCTGGTTTGGTGGGCTACTGCATAAACTCCTCAGCTGGGATGTAACATGCAGGCGCAGTCGACTGAGCATAGTATCCTATACTTAATTTCTGAAGTGGGCTCTAGCAATTATTTCGCCCATGTTGAGCTTTTGTAAGTTATCTTTAAAGGCTCCAAGGGTGGGGGTATTTCTAACATGGGTTGGGAGAAAGTTCCATTCGGGGAATGTCCTGGGATATAAAGAGTGTTTATAACAGTCCTTTACAGCGGATAACTTCTTGAATGATACTGAAGAGCGTATTCTTGTAGATACCCCTACTCCAGATGACCTGTTTTGGTAGTGGTCAGTATCAACGGAAATAAAGTTGTGGATGGATTTGTAGAGGAAAGTCAACCTCTGGGCTGCTCTTCTGTGCTCCAATGGTTGCCATTTCAAATAGGAAATCATCTCAGAGACACTGCTCCGGCGTTCATGACGGTTCAAGACGAATCTTGCAGCACGTCGTTGAACTCCTTCGAGTTGTTTTATGTATTCCTTCTGATAAGGGTCCCAAACTGAGGCACAGTAATCAAGTCGTGGCCTGATTACAAACAGAAGACCTCACCACCCCAATGTGTAATAAGTGTTGCCCGAATATTAATTGTGTAATAAGTCTCCGCGGGGCTGCAGCCCCAGCAACAAGCATCTCCCAATCCCTCTGCTACGTACATACACAGTAATATGAACATGACAAATATGCAGAAAATAAGCTACAATATTCTGTCTTAAAAATCAACTATATTTTCATTTTAAAAAGTCTAACTAAGACAAACAATGATAACTCTTCGTTTACAAATTAACGCATGTGTCATAAAAATAATTGTGTGTGCAAATAAGCTGCATATTCCCCCTTTTGTGAACATAATGAACATACCTAGAAGGTTGGCAGACTTGGGTAAGAATTTGTCGTAGAGGGCGTCCATGACATCAGTGATGGCAAACCCTCTGTTGTTGATAGAATGGCAGAGTATCATGATGTTAACATCAGAGCCTTTGATTTCGCAATGATCAATGTCATTGTATGGTAGTTGCTGGTACTGGACGTCCAAGTCTAGGTCGGGGAACTTGCTGGATAGCTCATCAATGAATCCTTGTACGTTGGTCGAATAAACAGACGAACATACAGACGCTCTCCATGACTACGGATAAAAAAAGTCGAGTACAACATTTTCAGGGATTCACAATTATTAACTCCAAAATATTTTGTTCATACTAACGGCTATGAGGGGGATATTTTTGATATTGTGTATTTCCCAAGAACAATCGCATTCTCCGAGTCGACAACGAGTGCAATAACGATGGTATAACAGTCCAAGGAGTGTCTTATCTAGGACTGGTCTTATCAACCAAGAAAACAATTCCGTCAATATCATCATTATTATCTGTCCACACAAAACTAATATTTATATCAAGTGCTAGTTCGCAAATGGTCGCGAATGATAATAAATATCATATTTTCCACCATAGATTTAGGTACATCATACATGTACATTCATTATTATGATAATGTGAGATCGATTGGGTAATCACATTTTATGTCGATTTGTAATGAACTCCTAGGGACACAACGCCTTGAAAGTTAAGAATAAATCAACCCAACCCCCTCTCCCCCCCCCCCGAACTGATTAATCCCAAACAGGAATTTATTAGTATTTTCTTATCAAAAATATTAGGCCTGATTTTAAATATTTATTTAGAATAAGTCGCCCATTTATGATTTCATATTTAGAGTAATATAACTGTCTGGTATGATGGGGAATTGGATGTCCGGACACTTTACAAACATATAAATACTCCTCTTTTGCCTTCGGATTTAACAGAAAATATTCATAAAAAAGCACTTACTCTCATAAATATTTGTCCTTTATTATCCAACATCAGTCTTAGAAGATTAATGAAATATTGCTTCTTCCAATTGCTGTTATTGATGGCTTAAGCTATGCCGAAAGGGTGGGTAGCGTCGCGTCGCGTTGACTTGAACGCGACCATTCGTCCAATTCGGGGGGGGGGGGGGGCTTTGGACGAATGGTCGCGTTCAAGTCAACGCGACGCGCCGCTACCCACCCTTTCGGCATCGTCTGTCCGGATGCACAATCGGGGATAAAGGGGACCCGTAAAGGGTCTCGTTGACTAATCATTGACTAACTATAAACATGCCATTCATGCAATGCATTTACTGAAACATACAACTCAAAGAATGGTGTATTAAACTGACCCCCCCCCCCTTCTTTCTCTTTCACTCTCTCTCTCTCTCTCTCTCTCTCTATCTCCCTTCTCATTGTGCACGTGTCTCTGGAGGTATACCCATCTCTTCTTCTTTCCTCTTGCCTTTTTTATCTTCCTTATATCACAAATAGAAAATGCATTGTGTTTCTACTCTAGACTTTCGCTTCCTCTCAAAAACAATATTTTTCACTTTTACCTAGTACATGTACCTTACCTTTTTATCACGCCGAATCGTTTCGTGGTTATCTTTCGACATCACGCCTGTAATAATCAATGTCAATATTCTTGGTTTTTAAGTGTGTTAGTCGTGTGCGTTGAGGTCTGAAACCTTTGTTAACAATACTATCTCGATACACATAATTTGCAGTTATATTGCTGTTGACGTCTACGTCTATGCGGATCTGTTCGAACATCTAAAATGGCGAACATGAATGTAGGAATTCACACATGCCATTGTGTGCAAACAAAAGCTGGGAAACATACTTGACATTCGGAGTACATCAGCTCGCGCTCGCGCAAATATGACCCGCGGATTTCTCCATTCAGTGGTTGACATCGTACACAGGGTGTGTGTGTGCGTGTCCGTGTGTGTGTGTGTGTGTGTGTGTGCGTGTTTTCCCAACTAGCTGAGTTGGAGCCTCGAGTTGTGGCGAGCTGGGGCGAGCTTGAACTTGCGTAAACTCGTGTGAAATTTACTAATTTTTATGATTTCAATTTTTTTTTAAATTGTTATTTTCCTGAGTGATCTACGACACAACACCGAGTTTCCTAAGATAGATGCGCGATACGAGTTACGAGAGCTTGGTCGATCTACCAATGAGTAATCGTTTAACTAGTGATAAGAGTTTTTTTACGTGTCATATGCGATCCAGGGGCGGGAAATGCATCACTTTGGCACTCTCCAAAATAAAGATGGATGCCAGAAGTCAAAGGCGGTTTTTCTAGTACCCCAAAACTGCACTTTTTTACATAGGAAAGGTGTCCCTTGAAAATCTAATGAGTGCCCCTTTTTCGTCGTCAAATGCCCATTTCTCATTCTCATAAGTGCCCCTTTTCATCCCTGGTGAGGCTTCTTTTCAGGTGTAAGGAGTGCTCCATTTTCAGCTCTGAAAATGACTCTTTGTACTTTGATACGTGATAAGTGTCTTATTCCTTTCGATAAGGGTCCCCCTTTTCCTCTCATCATTAAACGTCCTCCTAATTTAAAGGGATTAAGAGCTGATGTGTGTTCACTTCTATATTAATTAATCGAGAGTTATTTCAAATAACATTTGTAATAAAATTATGAATTTTCAATAAACCGGCATCTCTCCATTCTCGTTAAATAAAACAAATTCTTTTTCTCAAATGTAATGTTACTATTTTTCCAACTAATTTCATTTGTAATATCATATAATTGAATCTTAGTTCTGACCACGTCCTAAAAGATACATCAAGAAAAAAGGGGGCATCGGACAGATTTTAATAGGGGCATTTATAGGAAGTGAAGGGGGCACTTATTTGAAGTGAAAAGGAGTAAATTCTCGTACCTGGATGAAAGATGCATGTATAAGAAGGGGAAGGGGATATTTTTTTTAATGGGGGCACTCATCATGATGAAAAGTGGCACTTATTAAAAGGAAAAGGGGCAAATGTGAAAAAATATCCGAAAGGGGCCACTTATCAACAAAAAAAGGGCACTTCTCGCACCTGAAAAGGGGCACTTATGAGAATGGAAAATGGACACTTGATGCAAAGGAAAATTGGACATTGTCGAAGAAAAAGGGGGACTTGTCAAAATCAAAAGGGCACTCATAAGAGGTGAAAGCGGAAGGGGCACTTTTAAAAATTAATAGGGGTACTTGTCAAAGTAAAAGGAGCACTTTTCCTATGTAAAATGGGGCATATTTCGGGTAATTGAAAAAGTGGGGGTGTGCCCCCTCCCCTGCCCCCCGGGGAGAGCCCCCTCTGATTGTCGCGCTCTTCAAAATAAAGATGGATGTCAGAAGCATATTTGATCGATCTGCTGGAGGAAGAAAGGCTTTTATTTACCGTGTAAGTCAAAAAAAAAGTTTACACCTAGAAAATTGCTAATTATTTTAAAAATCATCTATGAACAGTAAATTAATATACATCTTATGAAAGAGTGTTTTATCCCAAATCATTTGGTATCATTTTTGTGTGGTATGAATTCACGCTTGGATGAACAGGAGGCATTGTTTGCGAGAGTGCAAAAATGGACTTGCGCCAAAGTGATGTCTACAGTATGTATTATATTGGGATTAGCAGAGTGAGAGAATGAATTGAATGTATCAAATGAAATGCATTGCATATGCTTTTTGCAGAAGCAAACAATGCCTCCTGTTCATCCAAGCGTGAACACATACGGCACAACATGATACTAAATGATTTGGGATAAAACACTCTTTCATAAGATGTATAATAATTTACTGTTCATAGATGATTTTTTAAATAATTAGCAATTTTCTAGGTGTAAACTTATTTTTGCTTCACACTGTATAGGCCAGCTGACGTATCATGGTGCGCTCGTCATGCTCGCCCTGCACTCTGCTCATTCTCACACGAAACGTGCAGGGCTCCTACTTAGCCGAGTTGGAGCCTCGAGTTGTTGCGAGCTGGCGCGATCTTATGGCAAGCCGTTTTATCATTAAAACACATTTCTTGATATCAAGAAATAATTTTACGTTGTAGAGCAATGGTAATTCTTGATATCAAGAATTCGATTTCGTGATATCAAGAAATATTTTTTAATGATAAAACGGCTTGCCATAAGATCGCGCCAGCTCGCCACAACTCGAGGCTCCAACTCGGCTAAGTAGGAGCCCTGCTTAGTCTCCGTACTCGGCATGACAATGACAATCGTGATGCTCGTACTCCACTCTTTGAAACTCGAATAGCACTCACGAATACTAGAAGGTGGCATGTTGCTACGAGTTATGAAGAGTGCAGCGCGAGCTTGTTTCAAGTAATGCGAGTATAATTACGAGTGCAAGCGAGTTCACCTCGAGTTTCAACGAGTCAGAGAAAGTTTGAAACATGTTAAAAATTGTGGGACTGCTCGCGACTTCGAGGAGAGTCGATGCGAGTTATCCCGAATTACAAGAAGAGCTTTCCGCGAGATATTGCGAGTGCCCCCTTTTAAGCAACTCTACATTACTCGCCAATACAACTCGGCTTATTAAGTGGGAACCTTGCTCATGCGAGTCTGTCTGTTGGCGCGGCTTTGTGAGAGTTGTTTATTGTTTAAACTATATTTGTGCGTGTGTGTAACAGTCACCAGATACATGCATGGTATAAATTGTATTTTGGTGTTACCATACTTACTATTCATTTTCCATGAATGTACAATTTTATTCATGTTTTTAATATTCTTGTTTCATTGCCGTTATGTGTTAAATATATGACAAAAATGTTATTGAACTTTTAACATGGCCCACTAAGACTTTACAAGTATAAATAAAATACGTGCAAAGAATTATTATTTTCTGTTGTCTCTTTTTCTCGCACTGTAAACATGGTGTAATATGAAACATGTATTTTACAACTTGTTTGCCATAAAGTAGCGCCAAGTAGTAGTGCATCTATTATGCCCAGGATCAGCATTTTTCAACGGATTTATTTTTTGGCATGGCATCCTTTTAAGGAATGAAAAATTCACGTCATCCCAATCCCAAATTAATTTACAGAAGGCTCATTTTGCTTCACTCTGATACTCGTCGTGTACCATGAACACATCTGAGCACATGCGAGCGAGCGAAGCAAGCGACAAAAAATAGTGACACTTTTATGATGGTACACCCACAACAAAAAGTGAGTCACCCTTACTCAAATTGATGAGTCACTGGTTTGTCCGTACAGCGAAACACTTGAAGGATCATGTGAGTCACTATGACTCGATACAAATGAGTCTTATTTATCTAAGAGACTCATTTGTATCGAGTCATAGTGACTCACATGATCCTTCAAGTGTTTCGCTGTACGGACAAACCAGTGACTCATCAATTTGAGTAAGGGTGACTCACTTTTTGTTGTGGGTGCATCATGACATAGACCCCCCTACTCCCTAGGCCTATCACACACATACCATACCATGTCACTGTCCACATTTGCAATGGAAAATATATCCTAAAATAGCACATTTTAGCGATGTAATCGGTGGTCCCGCTACCCGAATCTGAAAAATCTACTTTGTACGCACTAAATTAAGCCTTAACTTGAGATTTATTTGTCACCCATACTGTCACGAAACAATCTTGAATTAATTCGTTTTACATCAAATAACAAGGATCTAGGAGTTTCGTTGTATAAAACAATGATGCAAGATCATGCATGTTTTCATTCGACACGGCTTCGTGCGATACAGTAGAATCTATAGTTAAGTTACACACAGCCTCATCAACTCGAGTGCGGATATCGTAAAATGAACGCATGCATCATTTGTATAATAATCAGAAGATTCAGCCCACGAATCCAGTCATAAAAATCATCGTTTAAAACCATATGAATAATTATGCGTACCAATTTTTCACTAGCTGCAGTCAAAACTCTTCTGAATCCAAGATATAAGATTGCGACGTCGCGTCGTCGATCGGGAATTCAAATATGGCTCGAGAATGCGCATTTTGGATGACGTCACGAAAGCATGTGCGCGCATGCATACAGCCTCACTTTCAAGTTGACTCACTTTTTTCTTCTAAAATGCTCTTATGTCGATCTTGACTCATTTTTTACGACCATGTGAGTCAGTCGAAGCATTTTGCAAATGCGTCAGCTCATGATTGACACACTGGTGAAATATAAATGAGTCAATAGAGACTCATTGGTTGTTACTAATGAGTCAATTTACACCTGACTCACGAAAATTATGCTTAAATGTGTCAAATGAATCACTTTTTGTTGTGGGTGTACACAACTTACTTTATAATCAACACACTATACATATATTATAGAATTAAGTGTGCGGGCACCTCGCTGCCGCATATACAGAAATCATTATGTTCGGTCCCCTCGATGCACAAATATGGAATAACCTGGCATTGCCCATTCTCATTGCCCATAACCATCCTGTTTCTAAATGTTGCGAGCAAGTGAAGGGAACAAGCGTGGTAAAAATGTAATTTCGATGGAAAAGATATAATCAATAAGATAATTCGGGCACCTCACTGTCAAATAGAAAGTTATAAGGGCACCTGGTTGCTCAAATATGGAGGTATTCAGGCGTTTCGATGATTCGAATCATCATGTTCCTAAATGTTGCGAGCGAGCAAAGCGGAAGATACTTTGTTATTTTGTAATGCTTTTTCCTCACGAAATGGTATGTACTCTAGCGGTTTCTAATATATTTGTAGTGAAAACTACTTGTTGGGAATAGTTTTTGTATAAATTCTCAGTAAAATTATCAAATAGGGACATAAAACAGTGCCCTATCCATCGGAAAACGGAGCCCGCTTACGCCCCCTTCCTCACTTTGACAACCAAGAAATGAAACTTGTTTGGGAATATATAGGGTTTTTTTTATTCATTACGTCCATCCACTTTTCGTAGAGGTCCCCCCTCCCTATTTTTCTGTTTAAGCAGATTATTATCATTCTGTGCTATTTGTTCAGCAAGTACTTGAACTCTGGGTTTTGTCTTATAAAGAGTTATGATTGGTCCACATCGATCGTAAGTCTTCCAATCAATCGCAAGTTTGCAGTCTCCTATATATTATGTACATATTTGCGATTGGTATCAGCTCTTCATAAGACGGGACCCTGGACTGACTCATCATTTTCACGGGGCAGGCAGGGGCGGACTGGCTGAGGAGTTTTGGGGGGAGTTACCCCACGGTCCGCTCAATATTTCGGATTAATGGCCGAACGATTTATGGTCTGAGGGCCGTTTGATAATAGGGTGTGTTTCTTATTGGTTGAGTTGGCCGTCTAGGGGAAGGGGTGATGACACTTCGATAAATCATTAAATAACGAATGTTGCCGTGATATAGTCATGTCGTGACATTGCAGGCACTATATGATTTCATCTATACATTTATCTTATGGTCTTTTTCATATTCGTTCATTATTGGTTGAATTTATTTCGGTTTCACTTTGTCTGTGTTGAATCAAGAACTGTTGCTAACTTAAGAAATACCTTAAATATACTTTCATAAGTGAAAACTAAAATTTCTCATAAGATCATTAAGTCAAATGATTTGATTCCTGCACGTTAGATACTCTCGTAGGGCTACGTAATCAATAATTCGTGATTTTGTTTCGAACAGTAATTAAACATACATTATCAAATTGCTAATAGGACTATGCCTTAAAGGACAATCCAACACTTGTAATAAGTTCATTTGAATGAAAGCAAAAAAACATCAGAGCAACAGAATGGCAAAAGAAATATGAGATCACTGCAGCTATGCAAATCTAAAATTTGTTATTTTTCGAGTGGATTGTGACATAGTGAAGGATAACTCTTCCGTGCTTTTGTCGTGTACAAAAATATCACTGATTTCTATTGTTCTCCCAAGTGCCTTCTCCCTCGGGCCCCTATTCAAAGTATAGACTATTATAAAAAGTGGTCCTCTAAAAAGAAAGCATACCCCGAGACACAGAAACATACATATTGAAAAATTAACTTTCTATTTTGTGTGTTGGAACCAATGACAAAATTGTCCGGCACTACCTCACAGTGACGTTACCGATTCAGCCGATGTGAAGTTCCTATTCGTATAGTGAGTACAATTTTTTAAAATTAATAACTTTCTTATTTTTGTCAGATTTTATTCTAACCTTCACCAGTCTGCTTTTCTGATTTTTCATCGATTGCCCCCACCCTCTCGAATGAACTCCCACACTATGTTTAAAACTCACCTTTTTAATCAGCTATAGTATACTGGAGGCGCAGACAAGTAGTTAATTCCATCCAACTGAATTGTATTGTATTAGTCATATTTCATTTTATATTGAACATGTTGAATAATTAAACGGAGTTCGACAACACCACCTGTACACTTAGAAACACCCGTATTAAGCGTCCTACGAATGTAATTACTATTAAAGTCTTTGCTTTCTTTTAGAGTAATTTGGATTTCCCTATAAATGAAAGTGGCTTAGATATTTTACAATTGTCAATGATCCGCTACCCCCTCAGAAGCACAAGGTGACGTTGACAGCCTCGATAAACTGTCGCCCTATACCTCCTACCCGAAATCTATTTCTGGAAACGTCACTGACACGTATAATAAAACATCATAAAAATACGAGACTAAAAACAACGTCAAAGCAAAGGAAAATATTTCTATAAACACATCGACGAAGTCGGCTTTTTAATCCACTCAAAGCGAATATTAACAATTGCAACTGTTTATACAAATATTACAGCGAAAAGAAAAAAGGACAGCACAAGTTTTTGTTAGTTTCCTATTCATAAATACCATAGATTATATAACACAGGTATCATTGTCGCACACAGTCATATCATGCATATAAGAGTACTGAAATATGAAATAATGACAGTATTAAAACGTCACGACAAATAGTATGTCACAAATAGATAATGTTCCCTTGATTACAAATTTGTGGTATGTCTTAAGCTAACGATTGCACAAAACAATTAACGAATAAGCACGATACAGTGATAATGATCACATGAAAATAACAGCGTATCTATAAGGCGGGGCTCCCCCTCCCAAAATTTGTTTAGACTCGAGTTGACCCGACGATTGCCCAAAGCACTATGATGTATCGCATCATAATTAACATAGCGCCACCTATAGCAATTTGTATGCCATTGAATTTGTTGTGAATGTTTTATTTTGACAGAAGAAAATTTGTTCAGTTCGCGCGCAATTACAAAGTTTTTCCAAGTCTAAATGTTTTAGTGTAAAAACATCATTTTCAAATATATCGACGCAAGACTTTGAGATTCAGAACCAAACGTTTTTACTTTGATTCTAACACCCAGTAAAATCTGCAATAATTGAACATTAAAGTAATTTAACAATATATGATTCAGATGTTATGCTCTTTTTTGTCTATAGGGCAGCAAGGAGCTACATATGAAATTTTAGGAAATCAATATTTAGAATGAACCCCTACAGGACGACCCTAAAAGCAAACACTTCGTATTTGAGGTAACGCTTTACTTCAATATAACTATATATTTTTTGTAAATTGTCCACATTATTTCTCTTATAAAATGCCAGTCTCCCTAAACACGAGGTAAAAATTGCACACGATACACGAACATACCTCGTCTAATATGTATCCTATATTAAATATACATGGTTCCTCATCCCAAAAAGTAAAAACAAATACAAAACAAAGCGGAGAGGGGACACATTGTTCATGATAACGGACCCTTTTCAAGTAATTTTTCTCACAAGTGCTAAAACTTGATAAATAAGATTACCATGAAATAATAGAATAAACGCAATAGGAAATAGTTTGCAGTGAAAACCGTCGAACAACTAAAAATGCCATTATATATATATTTTTCAATATTTCAAGTAATCATTTCAAAAGAAGTCATTATGAATAAAAAATATTAACCTTCCAGATGAGAAGTTCAAGGTATGTACATGAAATTGATAGATCAGTAATGCACATACTTTTGTAAAATCATTTCTCCTTCTTTATTTGTTTATGACAAGATTCTTGATGAAGACTTCGTTTCTAAATACAGAAACGACCTGTCACGAAATTTGAATTTAATTTGGTTACATTATAATACCTCAACAAATTATCTAACACACAAATTACATGTAGCTTATCACTCTTGACTTGCTGCCAAAGGGCATTGGCCCTTCGTAACAAAATTGACCTGAGTGGAAAAGCAGAGAAATAGATTAGCATGTTTAGCACAAGCTTTAAAATAATTCGGAGAAACAATAACAAAGTTATGAACTTTGATAGGTTTAGATCGTTCATAATTATATGTTATCATACATGGAAAACACCCCCATTTGCTGAGTACATAATTATAATCATGTAGATATTTCCTTTTCCACTTTACTAAGTAACTACAAAATCATCATTTTCCATGTTACATCACAACAATGTCTGAATTATCCTTAGAATCGATCAAACTTAAAATATTGGGTATTTTGGGTAGAAGTACATTGATTTTCACTAGATAACTTCGCATGTAATTTATACGACCACTTTGCCATTCGAGATATCCCATATTTTGATGATCTTGACATTGAATACATCGTAACTACCTGTTTCTTTGCCTGATTCTGGTAACATTTTAAACTCTTAATTCCACTTAAACTAACTTTCTACGCCGTTTGTTAACTTCCTTTAACTTATTTGTTCTGTTTGATTCGGATAAAGTCACACGGCTATATATGCAGCAATAACTCTATAAAGAGTGATCACTTTCGTCTTCTTCACGCAATGTTGCTTTCTCACCCTCGTCTTCTCGATTGGGGGAGCAATTCAAAATGTCATCCTCTGGTAAAATCTGGCAAGGTATCTCATCTCTCACGCCATTTCCACCACAGGAAATCCTGCCTTCCGACTGGCGCTTCACGGAGTTCAACTTGATGCCGCTGGCGCAAAGAAGCGGGCTTCCGTTCGGATGACCGTTGGACGATGTAGAAAAACGGTGGTGCGATGACGCATTCTTGGGGTACACACCTTTTTTGTTGTCCAGGTAGCCGAAGGTAAGGGCCTTGAGGATCCTATGCGCGATGACGCGGAAAGCGTAACGGAAGTCGCGATTCCGGAAATTGTAAATGAGTGGGTTCATGAGGCTGTTGGCGTAACCAAGCCAGGTGATGGCGTTCTCTGCGTGGAACGAGAGATGACAGGTTGTACAGAAGTTCATTATGAGGTACATGAGAAAGAACGGTAACCAGGAGAGAATAAAACAACCCATGATCAGTCCTAGGGTTCGGACAGCTTTGTATTCCCGTGTTATAGACCTCGATCGCCTTCTGTTTGGCTCGACAGGAGGATGATCACCATTTTCAGCTGTTCCAGCACATGGCATTGACGCCCTCATAGATTGTGAAGGGGATGTTCTTCCCAAGTATTCTGTCCTGCTCATTTCTTCCTTGATTCTGATAGCTTGCGATCGAGCGATGAAATAGATGTGACAGTACGTAAATATCATTACTGCGAGGGGTACGTAAAATGATGTCATACTCGATACGACAGCGTAATATCTATTCACAGAGAAGTTTACTCCGCAGATGTCATCCGTCGAGATATTCGATCTATCTTTGGCGTAAAGGCCTGTGAAGATCGGCACGAAAGATATGATACCAGAACAACCCCAAACAAAGGTTACCATGTAACCAGTCCTCCGCCATGACATGTCACTATGGTATGAGAGAGGTCGTGTAATCGCCCAGTATTTGTCTAATGAAATCATACAAAGAGTTAGTATGGATGCCGTACAGCAAAGTACATCCATTGACATCCAAAACTTACACATGAACGTCCCCAATAACCAATGACCATCGCTTAGTAATCTCATCGTCGAGAATGTCATAACGAATACCGAAACAGTGACGTCCGCGATGGCTAAATTCAAGAGAAGTGCGTTCGCGGGAGTCCTCAGTCTCCTGAACTTGGCAACTGCAACCACCACGAAGGTGTTTCCCACTAGGACAACCAATAGGAGTATCCCACAAACGATTCCTACCAAGACCTTACCTGATAGGGTCATAATAAACCCGTCTTCCAGGTAGTCCCCGGTTGTATAGTTTGTAGCGTTCATTTCGATGGCAGCGGTGGAATCACTCAGAGCCGCTATTGATAACGAACCATCGCGATAAACCCTACGATGATGTAATGAAAACTCCATGGCTAGCGTAGCAAGTTACGTTGACAGCATCAGGCAAAAGTCCATTGTGAAAACTACATGGCCAAAATAGATGTTTAGGTTTGCAAGCTGCTTACTGGCTGTCTCTCATTTCACAGGTACTGCATTTTCCACGTTGTTTGACTGTAAAAAGGGAAAGATAGAAAAGAAAAATACATGTAAAATAAAGACTATTATATTCAGTATCAATTAAACACTAAAAATGCTTCGAACGTCCAAGAAGTTAACATTACTTTCGCTTGTGATACATTTCCAAAATCATGAATTGATAGTTTTTAGTATTTTCACTTCCAAACCCACTATTTTCAGAATCAATGTGTGTGATCTTCTAGATTTGTATTGGTTAATGGATACCAATACTCCTTCATTTGTCCCCCGCGTTCATCATTACAGACAACCTAAATGTTGAATAGAATGGGGCGAGAGAGGGAGTAAAGAGAAGAGAAGAAAAGAGAGAGAGAGGAGCATGGGAGGGTCAGGAAGAAGAGAAAGGGGTGTTGGATGGGGTAGAGAGATGAGATAAAGTGGAGTGGAAGGAGTATAGAGAAAAGAGAGAAAGGGAGTTAAAGTAGTTACAGAGAAGAGCGAAAGTGATTTAAGAGGAGGTACAGAGAGGAGAGAGAGGGTTGTAAGATATGATACAGAAAAGATAGAGAGGGGCGTGGGAGGGGTTACAGAGAGAGGGGCAGAAAAGAGCAAAGTGGCATGAGCAGGTGAGGTGTACTTCGAAAACGCAAAGTAAAAAGAAGGGATAAGGTGACCCAAGTTCAATCTTTCCTTCCTTCGTAATTCCTGACACTTGATCTGATGAAACCCCTGCAGACCGAATGACCCGTAGACCTTTAAAAGAAGTCGGATATCGAGATATCAACCCCACTTAGGAATGGTTTTCGCTGGTACCACTAGCGATGTCCCCGCTTGCCCATCCCATGCCATGTCATTTTATTCCAAGATTTTATGGTCAATTGAGAAAGTTATTTGTAAGTAGCAGCTGCTTGATTCATTTTTAATTTGTCTTCGTTTCAAAAGGGAATAGACCTATCAATACGCTTAAAAACTTGAACTAAAGTTTTGCTTCTACCGTGTTTGCTAATTGTTTGTTTTGTTTTGCAACATACAATACTTTTTTGTTAAAATAATTGTTTTTTAGATAAATTCGCTCCTTTTATTCCAATTTGTTAAGAGATTTCTAAATATGGATTGATCATAATGTTGTGCTTTTTCTATATCGGGGGTAAAATACTAATCAATCGACGCTACTGCGCTACTGTCCTAACTTCTATATATTCCACAATAACGACAAACCCATGCTGCTATTTGAAAACAGGGTAGGCCTAAAGCATGGTGTCGTTATTTTAACAACAACAAACAAAAATCATTAAATCAAACTAAGTGAACTTTCCACTACTCACAACATCACCCCTCTATTTCTTTTTTCCAACGCACACCTTGCATAGACGTACATGTACATGTAGTCCACCAAATACATGTAGGTGAGGTGAAAAGTGCCCCCGATATAGAGACGGTCCACTCAAAGCTGTGTCATCAGACATGCACCCTCCCTCAGGTTTAAGAGAAAATCTAGGGTTTGTTTGATCTACCTTAACGGCTTGAACTTCAAAGGTTTTCGCTGAAAACAGAAATGGCGGCTTTTCAAGGGGTTCGATGTAATATAGTGAGGAAAAGAAGTCTGATATTCACCGACAAGCGCTAGGTTAATAAACACAACGATCAGCAAGCCTGCCTTAGAGGTCGGGTGTCTTAGATGACTATGGTATTGATCATAGACCAGTGGCAGACAGGTGGGATCAATTCAGAAGAGTACGAAGACACTAAAACAACCTCACCTGGGTTCTCAACCAAAAGTTCACGAGAACATTTGATTTTTAGCATATTGTGTACTTTAATCGATTGAAAAACTTCATGTTAGGATGTTCGGAGGAAAAAGTTCTTTGCCCTCAAAATGCCGCACCTTCATTTATCGACCTCCATGATTAGACGATGATTAAACAGCTACAACAACAACAAGACTTATTCTTTATCAGAATAAGAAGGTCACCCACACATTGATATTCAGTGAATTTTGTTTGGATACAATTCATTTCATACCGATCAAATAATGCTATTGCAAGTCGTATATCCGATATAAATCACATTGATTATTCAATTTCTAATCATTTTTTTTTACATCGGCCATGTCCTTCGGGAAGTCATTTAAATCAAGAAACAATCCTGTGAAATATAATGATACGCCATTGTGGCGAGTAGTATCGAATCAATTCCTGTCTCAAGCACCATACAACATTTTTGTTTTCAAGAGAGCAATGAGGTATTGGAAAATCAAACAGACACGTTTTTAGATTAATTGTTAACACTTCAACTGATCTGCTGTTTCGAATCTCTTGAGGGAGAGTATTCCACAGCGGCGACGGGATGTGGGGTTTGAGATGGACATAGTGCTGTTGGTATGTTTTATATAGGGTTATCAGGTGTGATTTTTAACACCCCGCCCATAATGCGCCCAAAGTTGATATAGAAAGAAAGAGCTACAGTATGTATGTGTAAAGTCAAGTTGTGAATTGGAGATGTAGATTGTATAAAGGTTTTTTGAAATAATCGAAGTTACTTTAATAAAAAATATAAGGGCCAATGACAAACAATATATCAAAAAATGTAAAAACATAACCCCATCCCCTCTAAAATAACGGCGAGAAAACTGAATGGCATATTCAAAACAAGTTTTTTTTTCTCGCTGTAACGGTAAAACCGACATAAACAAAATAAGACTCTACATGTCATGAAACATAGAGTTTTGCTTTAGAATTCCTTCTTTCAACATTTCTATACTTTATTACTGCATATCATGTTATTCAAATGTGATACGCGAATAACTGATTGCACTATGTGTATTTCAATAAATTAGAAGGTCTTTCTGATTCCCTGTCAAAACATTCCGAATTCGATCAATTCAGAGGAATTAGCCGATACATCAAGTTAGAAGTTCGAGAACCGGAAAACAAAAATGTACACCAAAATCAAATCGGTAAGACAGTAAGACTAATGACTTGTGATCCACCATATTCACCATTAATGAAGAAAGTAAGTCCCTCTCATCTCCCTGGTCCGAGATTGCAAAGCTGTTGGACATTATATCCACTCTATCACGTTGAGCGATTCGTTCTGGTAATATCGGAATCCATTGACATGCAAACCTCCAGAGAGAGGATAAGTACAGCTGGTCTTTCGGTCCAGTTGAGGTAGGATGCTCATTTATCAATCAGAGAGATGATCCAGAACAATCTTTCACGAACCGTTTTACGAGTTCCCCTCTGCTTTCCTGATCTACGACAGCCTTCTTTTCTGCTTGATGATTCCAAGCCAACAAGGACTTTTATTTGATAGCGACGCTGTAAACGCGACCGTGCTTCCCGACACTTTTTTTAAAGATACGGAGTGATTATAAAAACACTCCTAAACATTGACATAGACCGCAATCAATATGCCGACAATATCGATCAGTGAATCATTCATGCAGACACCTTTTTTTTTGGGGGGGGGGGGGCTCCCCAGGGTTCCGGGTAAAATAAAACTTTTAGGCCACTTTATAGACCACTGAACTTTTTTCACAATAAAGTTGCTATTGCTAAAGGCGCTATTACCCTCTAACCCCACTCTCAGGTTATCAGCAAAATGACGTCATATTTGTATTTCGAATCCATTCAATATTGTCTCATTTTTTAAACGTGATGACATTTGATTCTTATCTCTGTAGTTGCACTTTAGCGGTCCGTTCTTTTTCAAGGTTTTTTTTTTTCCTTCTAATCTTTTATTCTTCCTTCCTAACAGTAGGTTGTCACAAGCAAGAATCGTGAAGTAAGCCTTCTTATTTTATTTTTTTGAGGGGGGGGTTGGGTGTAGGGTCATGACATGCCCGGTGATTACAGAAAAGCTCTGTCGAGCAATGCACAATGGTGTAGCCAGTACAGGGCGGAGATGGCATAAAGTGCGTTCATTCGCTAACAAATAATAATAATAATAAAAACGCACTCGGATTCCTTATCACAACTAACATGATAGAGAAAGGGATAGACAGAGAGAAGGACTAAAAACAAAAGAACAAATGGCATTGATATGTAGGTCGATTGTGCTTAAAATAGCATATAATTATCCCGAATGGCAGTGAAACATAAGTCAGGTAAAATGTAGGTCAACTTAGGTACCTGGTGGAGCAAAAATAAAGCTCGTTTTTTAAACATGACCTCTTATCTGCATTCCGGTTATGAAATCAAACACTGTAAACTGGCATTCTATAACAATTTGTAAACAGCTCGGGTAATCACTGAAATGATGATGGATTGCATCCGTTTCCACCTGGGACAAATTGTCTTCAATTGTAGCAAGAGAACATATCATATATGAATCTCGATTATGTCCGAGACTTTCGTTAGCCTTCGCCTGTCTTCATGTCAGTATCCTTAACACGCTCTTGATAATAAGAAACAAAATCTTGGTTGCCCACGTAAGGCAGGTAACAAAGTAGGGGCGTGTGTCAGTAGCGGATCCAGGGAGGGGCCGGGCCCCCTCCCCTGGGAAAAAAAACAGGTAAAAACACGTTAAGTTTACCTTTATTTGGAGACGGGCCCCCACCCCTGGCGCTCAGGGGGGGGGGGGGTGGGAGTGCGATACATTTTCGGGGGCAAACAGAAATATAAACAAATTAGTGCTCCTTGTGAAACTTAGCCCCCCTGATAAACAAAAAACGCGTTTGCATTTTTCTGTTCGGGGTTTGGAAAGGAAAAGATTAGATTAATGTACCGAAGCTGATAATGTCTTGGGTATAAAATATGCTTACAGTTTTTAAAAAAATGGAACGTTGGGGAAAGAGATACACTTTCTCGAGTTATCAACATACAATAAGATCAACGCTCCACTGTAGCATTACGCCGAGATATGTTAATGCACATGCGTTAGGGCATAGACAATTTGGGGCTTGAAAAATCAGCGCCCCTCCTCCCCCCCCCCCCCTCACACATTTTCTCTAACAACCAAACGATATAATCACACAACGTCGGGACACAGGATGTAGCGGCCCTCGATCTCCCACGCTTTTCTCAAGCTATCAAATCGAATTTTATGGACCGAAAATGTCTTATAATTCAAGAGGTTTTAACAGCAATTTGATGATAATTTCGTCAGTTTTTCCCCCATGCCCCCTCCCGCTCTTCGTATATGCTAGTGACTATCTGAAGTTCAAAGGAGCGCTGTGGAAGGAAATGCGGCATGGCGCAAACGAAAAACAAGGGCCCAACTAAGAGCATGACTATTCCTTGGTGAATCGAATCTTGTCACTTAGTGTTGGATCTCGTTTGCCCGAGAGAGCCGAAAAATGAGAGGTGAATGCTTTCATCACTTATTAACGAGCAGATAGGTTTACCCACATTCTACCCTGGTCAACTCTACCCATGCACGTATCTTAGAAGTACATATATAAAGTCACCTCATAAATTCATTCACCTTTTTCAGCTTTAAATTTCATTGGGAGATTTTTTTTTTATGTTGACAATTTGTCGATATTCCAACATTGATTATGAGATTAAATTTTGATGTGAATGATTTGATTTTATTTGATTTGATTTGATTTATTTATTAACAGAATAAATAAATATAATCGGTATTGTTCTTTATATTTCAGATAATAAATATCTTTAAAAGTTTGAAGAGTTTGATTTCAAAAGGAGCTAAATCTAGTTTTGTAACTTCGGAGAAAAAAGAAATTGTTTACAGATTTTGTACAGGCGTCTTTAGAAAAGTGATATTAGAAGGTGCGTTTTTTTCATAATTGCTCCCAAAACTTAGGTAAATAATTAGATGGGTACTTAAGTGAACAATTTTCTGTTATCAATAACTCACTTTTCAACACAAGTGGAGTTAGCTCCTTTTGGAATTAAGCTCTTCAAATACTAGTTACTTAAACTCTACTACATAACTGAAATGTTATGCCTACTTTACGATGTTTACAAGCACTGGGGAAAATTATGCAGTTGCCTTGATTTGTGAATAATGATCTTGCTATTAAGAATCTCTCACAATTTTTTCCCAAGGGATGGAGAAAATGATTGGGAATAATCTTTACCAGGCTAAGCAGTACTTCATAGGGGCAAATTTGCGTCTTATAAGAGTTTCCAAACAAGTTCTCATATTTACTATAGCATTGTGTTATTGTGAGTTTAATTTCCGTTTTAGGATATCTTTGTTTAGGAAAATAGAGCTTAAGTGGACATTGTGCATGTCACCATAATTGTGTTTATTTGCACAATGAAATTCAGAAAACAGACAATTCAAATTTAAGTGGAACAAATATAACAGTTCAGCAATTACTCCAGTCGATCTAGCAACCAATCAATCAAACCATGTGATCCCTAATAGATACAAAATATAATAGCAGTCCGTGAGAAAATCAAAAGGATGGTACAAACATGAGAAATCATTTCAAGTTTGGAAACTGCATGTGATGCTCAAATGATAACTAGAAAATGGGAAAGAAAAATTGTAATCGCAGACAAACGGTTGCCATGGTAGCAATTAACCTGGAGGGGTAAACAACTAGCCAGGTGGTTCAGTAAATACTACGTATTCTAGCCTCAACAATAGAGCAAGTTTATGCAACTCCTAATAGCATAATTCATACATTTGAATGAACCGAGTCATAAGGCACGTTTTCATTGTCATGTATCTACGCTCAATTCAAGTGTACGTATGAGAACAGCGATAAATCTTATGCTCTTTTTCCCCCAGCAAACTTTCTCCATTGTTCTGTTGACAGTAATGAGAGCGTGGATATTGGCTTCGTGATTTTAAGAAGCTTAAAAAGAAATTTGGCTGTGTTCCGCAAGATAAAACGATCGACAATGGGAACATGTTCTAATCTGATCATGACACCTATGCCTGGGGAGATATGAGTTGAGATGGGGATGAATTGTGCCGGATGAAAGAAAGACTTGCGGGAGGGGAGGGGGGCTGGTAGGGTGCGTCAGAAGGATTTAGAGCGACAGTAGAGAGGCTAAGTTTAGAAATTCAATGTCATACAATCTCATTTCATCTCCAGCAGAGAACTTGACCCAATTTGAACCTAACTGGGGACCAGCCAAAACGGGGGTTGAGGATATAGCTAGCGGTTATGAACATTCTGCTTGTTTACATTGCCAAATGTAGTTGTTCATCTTTTGCAAACCGAACAGATTTCCCGCTTCCTCAAAATGACTTACAGGCGGATACTTTTCCATGTCAGCATGATAAAAATAGTTTGCTCATGGTTTGTTTATTCGGTAACGACGGTAACAAGCTATTTTCATATTTGGTGCATTAATAGGGGTAAGGGTTGTACAGAACTTCATTCAATTTCGTTATGAACTGGCAAATGAAAGTCACTGACGGTTACGATTTTTCAAAAAGACCTCGTTCTACCTCTAGCCGTAGTAGTTTACGAGAAGTAGTAAATGATAGTTGTAGGTAATGATACCCACTACTACTGCTATTACTATAGTACTACTAACAACTTACTACTAATACTACTACTGCTACCACTACTACTACTTCTACTAGTACTACTAATACTCAGTGACTACTACTACTACTACTACCACTCCTACTTCTACTACTCCTACTACTACTACCACTCCTACTACTACTACTACTACTACTACTACTACTACTACGACTACTACTACTAAATTATTTAAACTACACAGGTTACAAAAACGTACCTTGCGTTTTCGTTCTCATTCCGTGCCCCATCACAACCTCTGTTTAGGAGATTTCAAACCCTCGGGCCCGAATTCACAAAGGAGGTTTGTCGACAAACCTTGGTTTTCGTACGTCATATGACGCATTTTACGCGTTTTTTACAAACCTGGTTTGTAAAGAACAAAAGGAGGTTTGGCGAAACAAAAGGAGGTTTGGCGAAACAAAAGGAGGTTTGAGCTCAAACCTTGGTCTGAGCTCAAACCTTGCTTTGTGAATTCGGGCCTCGATGTTTCCGATACAAACTTCTTTGATAATGCACCGGTTCACTACTAATACATTACCCTGATGTTTTGAAAGACATGTTCTGTAGGAATGCTACAATACACAATTACAATACAAGGAATGCCTCTAAGTTTCACAGTGGAAAGTATCTTCCAGCACTATTGCAATTTCTCTTCGCCATAATAGCCCTAAAGTTTGGAACACATTACCGCATTCTTTACAATCAATTCAGTTCACCAAACCATTTAAACGTAAACTTAAGCAGCACTTCTTGTCATTGTATTGTATAGTTATTCTTAAATGATATCTTGTAAGTGTTCTTTATCCCTTTTATACTCTTCTCCAGCTGACTGAGCTTTTTAGCAACTAGACTATTGTGATGTGGTTTGGAGAAATATAAGGAAATATATGTTAAGAAGCTTCAGGTTCTTTAGAATAGAGCCCTCCGAATCGTATTAAAACTTGATGCTAGATATCCTACACTTTCCCTATATTGAGTAAATCTTATTGTATTGTATTGTATTAGTTAAGTCATATTTTGAACGTATTTGCACCCAGGTTGTAAATAAATAAAGTTCAATTCAACACTACTACTACTACTACTACTTCTACTACTTCTACTACTTCTACTACTACTACTACTACTACTTCTACTACTACTACTACTTCTACTACTACTACTAATAATAATAATAATAATAATACTACTACCACTACTACTACTTTTACTACTAATACCACAACCACCATCACCACCACCGCCACTTCTACTACATTATATCTACTACTACTGCTGTTATAATTACTTTGTATTACTGCTACCACTGTGTCAACTATAAATATTGTTATGATTTTCAACTTTGTGACAATGGTAACAGATTAACAGTCAAGTGTTAACGTAGTTATTGGACCTCTATCAATAATGTATATTGATTATAACTTTATTACCTAACTAGATAAATAATAGAAAACATTTAAACTACAATATTTAACCCACCTGTTCTTGTCAAAAAGGAAGACTACAATATTACATCTCAAACTCTCTCAATATAGATCCTGACTGAAAGGCGGTTGTTAAACTCAATTCACACCGTGGATGAGAGGGGTCCTGATGAAGTTAATGATAATCATGATCTATGCAGCTTCGTGATCTATGTGGCATTAATGTCAAGTTTGATGCGTGCTTTCGACGGTATCGGATCCTATTATAGCAGGTGGCCACACTAGCGGCGTATCAAGAAGGTGATAAATACAGGAGTGCTCACAACCATCGCGGACAGGAGCTTTGCAAGATTTCGCGATTATTTTTGTCCTGGGTCTTCATACACCCCACCCGCGATCCGCCTCTCCTCATCCCCCTTATTTTCTCAAAGTGCGATACTCTGTTCATCGCAAGGTTTGAACTCTTGGACTGATTTTAGCTGAAAGGCTGGCGGCTTGAGGTTCCCTTTGAGACTTATGGGGCGTTGCAAGAAAGTTGCAATCAATGAGGAGACGAGTGGGGCGTTGCAAGTAAGTTGAGTTGCAATCAATTGCAAATTTTGCAATTTGCAATCGATCGCAACTTTCTTGCAACGCTCTATTACATTGATTAGCACTGTATGTCTTTTAAAAAACCATGGGCAATGCAAGTGGCTGAAAAAAGAGAGTAATTATTACTTTCGCCATCCCACCTATCAGACTTTTCTCTCTCCCTCTTTCTTCATTTTAGTTCATTTCATTTATTCAACATTTCACCCAATTTAATTATTTTTTTTGAAGGTTTGATTACCCTTGAAAATTACCGGCAAGTATTTCGATACTGAGGCTTTACCTTTCATCCATTCAATGTAAAATCTACCGTGCCGATTTCATTTTAAAGAAAATCTACAGACTTGCATGGTCACGACTCGTGGATAGGTAAAACCCCTAGAGTATCATGTGACTTTTGCCAGTGACGCATAGATTTCGTCTCATTCCAATTAATTACTTTTTATCCGTGTCGTTATCGATTCTCCTACTCGATATCGGGTGAATGAGTTCATGTTCCGTCACCATGAAATTAAAGAGGGAAGACAGGGCATCATGATCGAGAGACTTAATCCTCAACAAAATATCATCTGATTGGTCTTTCCTTCAGTCAGGGGCTTAGGGGCTTGGGGATAGGGGTTCTTACATACATATTCTACATTTGCCTCGCGAAAAAAGCGGGACATGAAGATATTTGTTTGGAGGGTTGAGCCCCCCCCCCCCCCCCTCCTCCTTCCCCATCCCTCTAGAACCGCTACTGCCTTCAGTGTACTGATTCCAATGTCACGCTATTTTGTCTTGTGGTCCGTAAGAATTCCATTTTCATCTTACGCTGTCACTATTCTATACGAAAATGAGAAAACTAATGAAACGTGAAAATCCAATTCATGCTAGACTAGTGACGATGACTAGGAAATTTAAGCCCTTTCGTGGTTATAAGAGCGATTAAAAGCGTCGGCTTAAATGCTGTTAATGCTGGGCTTTGAATAACACATAGTACAAAGACGCACAGTCAAGTAATATAAATAATGTAGGCAAATGGACCACAGAGCAATAAGACGTATTAATACAGTCAAATTAGCGATTTTTTGGGGGGTAACCCAAAAGTTATTGCGAAAGAATAAATTTCATTAATGATCTTGGGAATGATCCTCGAAACAACATACTCAAAGTTAAGGAAAATCTAAGTAGTGGAAAGCAGTTAAATGTTTATATTAGTTTTCTTATAAGAAAATCCATATTTCCCCTATACATTTGCATTTAAATACTAATTTTAAAGGGGTATAGTTCCTAAAGTGATTTTATATGGTCATTGAACACAATGACGACGTTTTCAGAATATTTTCATAAATATGATTTGCATAATATGCATTTCAACATAGGCCATGAAAATAAATTCATATTTGTCATAATTTTACATTTAAGTTCAATGCCTAACCTTATTTTCTCAATGCCTCACCTTATTTTCTCAATGTTACTAAACGAGGTGGACACAATTTGACGTCAAAATTGTGAACCCAATTTGAATAATATACAAAAAAGCATAGGTCATAGAGAAAAATTAATATTCATTTTTTCAAAATATAAATTTGCATCTAATTTTCCAATTGAAACAAATCAAATGTTCAATCATGGAATTATTCTTAAAAAGTTGTCATTGTGTTTGCTTACCATAAAAATATCACTTTATGAACTAAACCCCCTATTATTTATTACTTAAATGCAAATTCATAGGGAGAATATAAATTGCTAATAAGAAAAATGCTAATTTGCATATTATTGAAATTTAACTGCTTTTCGATACTCATTTTTTTCCCCTAAACTTATTGTTTGTTGCTATTAGAGGATTACTCCTAAGATCACTGCAGTGGAATAAATCCTTGTCCTATTTGTTTTGGGTATACAGCAATTTTGACTGGACTATATTGCAAAAGTTATTTAAAAAACGGCTTGACCAAAGTTCGTGCATTAAGATATTTATCATAGATATACAGCATATATATTTAGCATTATAGGTTGAATTTTGCCATTAAAGTCTCACAAGGGTTTGGTGTTAAATAATGCAGATCACCACCTGGAATAGGCCGAAAATGTGCCTTTAATAATTTAATTTATTCCGAAAAGATGTGACAATTTTAGAGGGTGCAATTTCGGATTTCAGAGTTCCAGATGGTTGACAGCATAATTTACAGTAATATAACATACCTTAATGTGCCTCTATACATCCAATTTTGTCGCATGCATTACTCACTTAAATGGCGAACTCTTCATAAGGACCATCTGTTAAGTGGATGCATCATTCATAATCGCGACTCCACTTAATTGATTTGGGGGAGGGAGGGGGCAGATCCGACCCCACCCAACTCCTGCTATCCCCAGTAGAGAATATTGGTTTCTTACATGTCCACCCCTCGTGCTTTTTTTTCCTCATTGTTTCCTCTAAATTATCCTTAAAACGAATCTGGGCAATTATGCAGCCCCCATCCCCTTTGAAGAATAAATTAAGGGTGATAATAAATAAGTGAAATTAAAAAAATAAATTAAATAACACCCTCTCTGGTGGCGACAGCAATGCTTGACGATGACGACCGGAGGTTCTGTCCCCGGCAACCAACGAATGTAAGACGTGTAATAATGATGTGATGAAGTAAGATGATTATCTTCTGAGGCCTTTAAGAGGTCTATTAACGTCACATTACAATGATTACTTCGCCCAACACCTTCTGAAATCCAGGGTCTCGGTGTAATAGCTTAGATTCGTCTAGACAAACTACATAATGACGCACCTTGGAGATCACACACTTTGCATTTCCCCGGTGTGCGACATAAGCTTCACTAATCATACCAATTTTCATCCCATGGGAATTTACTTCTATTTTTGTTTTCAAAATCAGCTTGGTCGTTTATTAGTTTCGTTTTTTACCTGTGTCTTTGATTGTTTGTTGGGTTTTTCCTTTTGTTCTGATCAGTATTACTTTACTGTAAAATTTGTGAGCTCATTCTACACCCATATTTTAAGAGCAATGTGCTAATTCTCAGCCGGGAGCTTGGGGAAGGTTGTAAATCAGAAACAAAGCTCTTTTCTTACTGATTATTTTCTTTCGTAGAAAATACAAAAATAGGAACAATACAGATTGATGTTTTTTTTTAAATTTGTCCTCGAACGTCACTTATATATTCATAACCGTTGATATCAACATCTCAAAAGAGAGAGAGAAAAATACTGATCACTGATTGATTAAAAATAATACAATAACTTGAAACATGACGTCAATGGGAGAATAAAATATAGTGACGCTCAAATTTTGGGTATTATTTGGTTCTCTCAAAATGAGTTATAGTGGATTTAAAGTCTAAAGATAAATGGGCATTCAATCATGCAAAATTTTCGAGAAAGGAATATGACCGCCGATACAAATTGTGTTAATTCTCTCTTTCTCTCTCTCTCTCTCTCTCTCTCTATATATATATATATATATATAGATATACATATCCTCGTGTCACGTGCACAGGATCTCTAAAGATTTAACAACTTTCTCTCTCAATATCCTAATGTCACGCGCCCAATATCACGATGTTACAACACGGTGTATCATGATCTTTACAGATTTAGTTCCGATCGCGTTATTACCTACGCTAATCAAGTCATTGGAGGCAAATAGCCTGACAATGACAAAGACAATGATTTGTATTTCTTTAACGGCCCCTACACCAGTAATTTAACATAATTATGTGCACTGTTCAATTTCCAAACACTTTTGTACGATCAATAACATCACATGACGATGAATCGTCAAAGACTGCGCCAGTAAATGACGCAGTACTCCGTCAGCGAAATGACGCCAAATTGACTCTATTTCCCGCAACACAACACAGACTCACCACATATTTGAATCTCTTGAAATTACTACATAAGGACTGCAATGAATTTACATAATCTTACCCCAAAATAAGGACCTTCGTGGACTGAGTCTGAAGACCTACACCTGCATTCGTATTCCAAGTATTACACTTTGCGTAAATGATTAGCAACAGTACTGCGCATTCTAACATAAGGTATCTAATAATCGTGCATGTCCTTGCTGAAATGAGACGTGGTTTTAAGGATGCACAGCCTCCGAATTGAAGTACCTCTCAACAGCAGAAACAAAGCAGGATAAGAATCGGTAAACAGAGGAGCTGTGTGGTGAAAAGAAGATCACACTAGCGATAACCTCGGGATTGTATTGCAGCCTCGATCTTCTACAGCAAACATCAAAAAGAATGGTTCTTCATGTTTATTCCTTTCCTTTCTCTATCTGTCAATGTTCCATTCCTCATGTTTTGCGTATGTCGAGCGGTTACAATAGACCCCCCCCCCCCTCTCTCTCTCTCTCCCCACTCTCCCCTCCAATCATGAGGGTCTGCTCTGCTTGGGTTGATTGCTATGTAAGACCATTAATCTAAAACTGGATGGCTATTCTTATATCAGATTTGAAGAGGATAGACGACCGCTCCCGGTTGTGATTTGATGAAGATAATTCGGTCATTCACATTGGGCTGTAACATCATCTTTCAGCCACTGTTTATCACAAATGACGATGGAGAGTCATTTTATAGATATACTATATCCATGCTCTGTCTATGTGAATATCATATTCTGCGTTATCCGGCTGGAGAAGACGTTATTGGAAATATGGTATTTGTGTTTTTCCGCATTGACCTCTATGCATGAAGAGTTGATCGTCTTAAAAGTTATGTTATAATAATAATAATGATAGTACTAGTGGAGTTTTGTATAGCGCCCCCTGTCTTTACATTACTCCTGGTGCTCCATTTTTATTACTACGGGTATAGCACGACTATCATTACAGCGCGCGAGCAATTTTAGGAATTAATTCCTGCCAGATACTCATTTACCTCACCTGGGTAGAGTATGGCAAAGGTAGATTAATGCTTGCCAAATAATAGCGACAGGATTCTATGAAATCGAAAACATTTAGATACCGTTTTTGACACCATTGAAATCAAATATATTTTAAAATTCAGATTCTATTTGATAAGCTGGTGATGAGATAATACAATCTTTCTGCTATGATATTCGTGCCACATTGTTTAAAATAGAAAGAAAATACAGCTTAAATACATTATGTGGTACGAATGAGGGGTTGCCCCTTCTGAGAACTGAAACGGTCACAGAAAAATATATTACTCCTAAATCAGAACGCATTTCTTCAGTTAAAAAAATCAGCTTGATATTTCTACATTTCATCTAAAACATTGTTTTTCAGACATGACAAATGATAACATAAATAGAAAGACGATGTTTGTCCCCAATTTATTCTGATATCTGTCCAAGAAACGAACGATCGCATGGTGTATCAATAAGTTACAAGAGACATGTTTTTTGCCCGTGGTTACATGTATATACTACGTCATGTCCGTGTGTTTTTGTTAATGTGTTTACTGTACAATGAAAAAGCACATTGAGTAGTACAATCTTGTTTTATTTGACTAATGGATTTGCCCTCCGTCAGGATTGAAAGCAAATGTCTGAAGTGTACTAGAAAACGAAAGTAGTGGTAGAACCCGCACTTTAAAAGTGGTGAGGGCAAGAACAAATAATTATCGGAGAGAAATGAGAAAAACAATTCGTGGGAGCACAAGGGTATCTGGATTAAGACCCTTGACTCTCGTACGAGAGGTTTCAGATTCGATCCTCGCTCGGTGCTTACATCTTCAACAAGGTGTATAACCCACATGTCTCCACTGACCTAGGTGGATTAAAGAGGTACCTGCCTGTGCTATAGGAGAATAAACACGGAAGAGCTCGCACGAACTGCAGTATGAATAATGATGTTCCTTCCCTGGGTAAAACAGACAATTATGTGCATTCCTTTGTATGATTGGGGGGGCAGAGACTTTGTATGATTGGGGGGGGGCAGAGACTTTGTATGATTGGGGGCAGAGACTTTGTCTGCTGGTCGGGCATACTGCCCCAACCCGCCTTGCTCCCGATTGCTACCCACACGATGAGTGTGGATAATATTATGTCTAAAAAGCCTTCACAGGAAGAAGTACTATGGTTGATGTTGATCAAAGATTTGTTGCCCCTCGTCAGAAATTTGAGGGTATACTCTCACAGCCCATGGAAATAAAGAGATCCTATATCTTTGAAGGTTTAACATGAGAGGCATAAGAAAGAGAAGGAAAACAACTATATTGTTTTTTTATATAAAAATTATAGAGCTACTCAAAGTAAAACAGTACAGTCAAGATCAGAGACCGCTCATTAGAAATAATTATTTATGTAATTTTATGACATGAAGTTCAGGGGCAGATCTAAATTTGTCAGATACTTAAAGGTCGCAATACTTGATGACTTTCGAAGCCCACGATTCTCGAAAACGTTTCGTGGTTATGGTATTTTTATTTCAGGGAGTGCTGGATTATCAATATTCATAACAAAACACTTTGATTTGCTCATACTCAACCTTTCAATTTGCTTTACACTTTTTGTCACCTCATTTTAATACTAGCAGTTTGATGTCATTCTTTCTATTTTTATCCCCTTTTCTTCTTTTTTTTCTCAATAGAAGTAATAATTTATCATCATGAGATTCATTTTTACGACACTTGGTGTTAGCAAATTTATTTCGCAATTATTGAGATGTGATAAAGTCATTTTCAGTCAATAGTACATATAATCTTGACAACAGACTCTCTCTCTCTCTCTCTCTCTTTCTCTCTCTCTCTCCCTCACAATCTCTCTCTCTTTTCATCTTATCTTCATGGTTCAAATAACATAGATAATGTATTCTGGAACAATATGATGCTGATCATGATCGGAAATCATTGGTTTATAAAGTGGATATGACGACAGGCAGGCAGGTCATCATGATTAGATAATTTTGACTAGTTTTGTTTAATGACGATTTAAAATTCACATAATGGGAATGAGGGTCATGTAGTAAATAAAAAGAAAGATTATTACTAGATTTATATTTTTAAAAAACAACGCACGTAAGTCATGACTATATTGCTGAATGTAGTTCTAATCAAGAGTTAATCGAACAACGTTTTATTCCCCCCCCCCCTCTCTCTCTCTCTCTCTCTCTCTCTCTCTCCCTCTCCATTTCTCAATTGTACAATTTAATTTATGCTGTTAATTGATGTTAAGACTTTTCCTCGGCGAATATATTGACTGTTTTCAAATACAAAATGTTGCTATTCTGCACGTTAAATATCAATGTAATTTATAATGCGACTGGCCTCGTTTAAGACTCAATGGTCACGGGACCCATTAAACATGTTAGATTGGTCATGAATACGGGGCTATTTTTCATTCTTGTTCTACTTCTTGCTCTCCAATTGACCTTGTGTCTTTTTACTTACTTCTTATTTAATTCTTTTTTGAGTGCGCCAAGAAAAAAATGAGATTTTTTTTTTTTTTTTATGAAACATATAAAGCTAATATTCATATTTACATGTTGTTTGTTAAGTATGCAAGTAAAACAAAAAAATGTGATGTAAACTGACATTGAAACATGATTTTCATTACAGTCAATGATAACCAAAATCAAAACAGACCTGATGACCGCTTTTGGATCTCATAAGGATGATAATCTAATTAAATCAACCATCATCATTTCGTTCTCATTTTCCTTGGCTTTTCTTTTACAGTATGTGTTGTATCCTCACAATTTCATATTGTCTTGTCCTTTTCTATAGTCATTCCTCTCTTCTCTTAACGAAACGCCAAAGGAGGAGGAGGAAGAGAAGAAGACATATTTGGACAGCTTTTCATATCCCAGACGGTTCCATCTGGTCCTCAGAACCAATTAAAAATGTAAATCAATACCGATAAAAACAGGCACGAATAATGATTTCCAATTTGTCGAAACTCCTGACGGTAGTCGTTAAAAAAAATAGAAGAGACATGAACGTAAAATAGACCATTACATTCAGAGATTGGGGAAACAATAAGATGACCTAGTTCTTAGAATTAGAAATGAGGGAACATTTATGAATAATTTAATGAGTGACGCATTTTGGCTCCTGTTCAGTATAACATCTTACAAAACGAAGATGTGGACGAAGACGATAAAACGAGTATAGACATGCTCCGGGAAGTTTAGAATGAATAATTATGTTAACAACGTCCGGAGTAAAATAGCGATAAACTACTTTTAGAATTTTAATGACATACTAATTGGGTTTGCTTTTGTGTATTTCTGAGATGCTGAAAGAGAGTCATTAGAGGTGAAATGCAAGAAATCGACGGCTTCTAGCCGCATCACGAGATAAAGTAATTTGAAAAATTAAATAAACGCAGAAAGAATTTTTTTTTTTTACTGATTGTTTTTGTTGTTGGTGGTAGGTTTGTGTTGTTGTTTTTGTCTCGTTTTGTCTGTTGTTTGTTCTTGTTCGCTTATTTTTGTTTGTTTTTGATTGATTTCTGATTGCCCATCCCCTAACCCAAGGGTTAATGCTTTAAAATGAGATGTTGCAAATCAGGTTGAGCGTTGGCAATAAGCCTGATTCCTACTGATGACATCAAAATACAAGTAAAATACTCAAACATTAATCGTATGGAATAATGTTCCCATAATTATAAAAACCAAAACCTTACACTTTATGATTTTGACTGAAATGGAACCATGACAAGCCATATGAGAACATTATTTGCTGTCAATGGAATGAGACAAGTCTGATGAGATAAGAGTTGAAACAAATATCGTCAGTATAAACAACATGTACTTGTCATAAATAATGTTTTTTACAAAGTCTGGTCAGATTGCGTCTGAGAAAGGGTAGAGCAAGGGCAGTTTGAACTACGCGGGGATAGTGGTTGTTTTGCGGATTTTTTAATTGTAAATTTAGCTAAAAGATATACTTGTAAATAATTTGGTTAGGAAAGAAAAAGAAAAAATATAAAGAGAGAGAGAGAGAGAGAGAGATAACAACAAATTATATTAATAAAGTCATTGGCCACAATAGTCAAGTATGACTAATTGCCATCAAATTATAACGAAAGAAGAAGATAATGGTTCAATGATCAAGAGCAATATTCTGATTTTGACTTTCACATTCACGCTGGCAATCTGAGAGAGGTCAGCCAGATAGTGCGTGTTTAGGGCAGGAAACATCAATGTGATGAATAAAAAGAAACCACAAGATGTGACGTAAATTGACAATGAAAAGTTCAAAAAATAATCTTCATCACATGCAGTCAATGATGAGAAAAATAAAAACAGACCTGAGGGCCGTTTTGGAATCTCACCGAGATAATAATTCAAAACAATCATAAGGACACTGGTTAGATGTTGGAAGGTTGAAAAGGTGTTAGCAATTTAGCGATTGTCCTATTTTTTTGGATTATGGTTTAATTAAATGACCAGGATGATTCATGACAATACACGCCTGAGTACTGAATGTGAATGGTTGGGTTATGAAATCATTTGACAATTATTAACAATTTAAGGAGACCCTAAATGTATTTCACTATACACGCACAGACTACGGAAAGGAGGGAACCGAGCTGAGTTATATTGGCAGTGGCCCCCATCTGATCTTGTTAGCTCTTTTACAAAGTCCCTTCCAACTACTCATGATTATCTGCAATTTGTTTCGCAAAATTCATTCACCTACTTATCCTATTTCCTCGAAACGACTCTTGCGCGTCTGGCCCTCGGTGTATTTCTTCCGATGAAACAATGTAAGCACATGGGGTGTCATACCCCCGCCCCCCCCCCCCACTCAGTGTTATTTAGGGTACGCATATGCTCGTTCCCTCTTTTTGAAAGCACCCCCTATCTGAGGACTGCCAACATTTCCGAACCCCCCTTTCGCGGGCTTTTTGCGGGCTTTTCCTGCCTTGGAGACCCCCCCCCCCCTAAATCATGAAAAATGCTCAATGTACCCCCTAAATTCGGAATAATTTCTCAGGAGTCCAAAGAGACGAGAGAAAAAAAAAAAAAACACCCCTTTTTTAAAGAAATCTCCGGGTGAAAAGTTAATACACCCCTTTTTTTTACAATTCTCGGGCCGGACTTTGTCGCACGAAAAGTACCCCTTTACCGGACATTTTAGTAACACGCATTGGGTCATTCCGATTCCGGAGTGGGGGGGGGGGGAGCCGGGGTCATACCATTTGATTTCATACATGTGACTATTTCTGGCTTCTCTTTTGTACCACTATAACAAACGATAGGCTAGCTCAGCCCGCGCAATCCTGACATGTTATGGTCACCGAATAGCCAATTGGTCATCGAAGGGGAAGTCCAGCCTGATTTTAAATTGGTTTTGATAGAAGCATCAAACTCTGGCTACGCGCCTGGATAGAAGCAGAACAATGGAAGAAACGGTAAGTGAAAGATTGAGCAAAAACCGATTAAAATAGGAAAGTTAAGAATTTGTGAAGGTGCGATTAATTAAAAACAAGTTGGCAACTCTGTGACGTATCTTGCGAGGTTTATTTACTCTTGCCCTGTACTTACAAACTTCAAGAATGTAATTTTTCCCTTGAGAAAAAACACATCAATCACACACGCACCCTGAACATAATTATGGAAAATATATGTATATAAACCCCTGTATGTACAAAATCTATTCCGTCATCAATAACTAAGAAAATGAAAGTTTATAGCGCAAATTGGAGAAGAGCTCACAAAATACGTCACAGTGTTTTTCAATTTGTCTTTCACTTATGACAACTTCGAAAATTCATAACTTTCCTATTTTGGATCGGAATTAGCTCAAACTTTGACTAACTTGTTCTTCATAGTTTTCTGCTTTGACAAAAGCTAACTTATTATCAGGGTAGACTTCCCCTTTAAACTAGGATGTGAACTATTCTTTCACTTTCCTCAGAGCGTAATATCATTCTGACAACTACATATTTTACTTTTTATAATTACTACGAGATGGAAAGATGCAAACTGCTTTGGAGGGCGTGGGGCGGTCGGCCGGACCAACTGTTAAATTGGTTTTCCACCGGTCAATAAGTATCCTTCAGCTACAAACCAAAGACTCTGGTATGTTCTTGTGATGGTTCCTTGCATCATGCCCTCACCAAACTTCTCAAAGACTTGCCGCGTCAAGTTCATACAACCTACGTGACCTAGACCACAAATCAACAGCTACACAGTTACCACCATCATACACACAAGAAAACACAAAAACGAAAACGTTGTCAATTTCGGTGACGATTGACAGTTAATTTGGTCTGACTCCTCCGAAGCCCCCTGCCATGACATTTGAAACCTCATGTAGAGCCCAGGGATCGGTTTACCCATGTCTATAACAAGCAAATATAATGTTGCCATAACATTTGAGTAAAGAGCATTACCACATCATTTTGGGTAGATAGCACGTATGGAAAATATTTTTTTTTTTCAAAACCCAAATGAGAAGTTTCGCATCACTCGTTTTAGGACTGTGTGATATAGGAATTTCGCCTCTCGGCCTTCTTTTTTATATTTTTGTTAATGTGCTTGAAATATTGAAGAGCGCGTGAACACATTTTCGATGTGATTTGAAAATGTTTGATCTTCATTTGAGAATCATATTTCTTAATCTTTACTTTCTTGAAGTGGTAATACAATACGTGTTGGTCCTTCTGTAAGCCCCTCTAGCACTCCAATACCCTGGAAATAGCATACACGAGGTGTTATTTACGTAGTTATTACAAGAGATTTTGCAACAAAATGCCTCTGTAGCAAAAATACGGAGAATATTTTTGATGCACTCCCTACCTTTTGTGCGATTTGTTGACGAATTATAATGATGTACCTTTCGGTTTATTTTAGGTTAACATTATTTATATATTCTGCATTTTCTCTCCGATTTGTATAGGTGTAATCTTTCGATAATATGGATACACGTCATTTTTAATACGATATTTTCCGACATCTAACCTTTTTCTCTTGTAACCGTAAAAGGGTGACTGTTGAAATATATTTATTCGTAACATGTGAATGAAATAATTTGTAACGAGGCACTTAACACATATGTGTGCATTATATTTGATTACAATTACGAAAATAATACATATTAAATGAACACATGACGAAAAGCATATAAAAATCATGAATTTTTATGAGAAATTTGTTTATTTGACGGACTAAAATGCGAATTTTGAATGTAAAGATCATGAATTTGAACTATAGAATAGAAAGGTAGGGCTACATTGCGCTAACTTTAATGCCCGCAAAATGAATTGGATTGACAAAGTTGCGACATTGGCCGGGAAAACCTATATTATTCCGCTACATTTTTCCAAACTTAATATTTTCATTTATACAAAATCGTTTTGTAAGGAAATTAAAGTGTAAATAAGTTGTAATTAATCATCATTTAAGCCAGTATTTTATACCGTGCTGTACAAGTTCAGAGATGACACCCTTTTATCAGCAATCCACGTTGTAGTATCCATAATGCTAATCACAAATATCAATCAATAATGTCGCTTGCATAATTATGCATAATTTACAGAAACGAAGATTTATATTTCCACTCAGATCACACACAAGAATAAGCATTTAATATTTTCTCAGCGGCCTAAATATATCACCTTTTTCAGACACATAACTTCTAGATTTGGTTTTGTATTGTGACGATAAAGTGCAACACATCCTATTTGACGGTGCACGTTATTTCTTTTCAAATCAACTTCAGGAATGGGAAGCATGGTATCACCATTTTGTACACATGTCATAGCTACCCTGCAGAGGCAGAAACACTCTCTTCTTTAGGTTCATGAAATAGGTTTTTGAAAGTGCCTCTTCGAAAGGAGATAAGGATAAAGAAAATACAAATATAATATAGGAGGAGGCGCGATAGCTCAGTTGGTAGAGCAGTGGTCTTGTAATCTTGCGACCCGGGTTCGAAACCAAGGAGATGCGCTAGAGCCCTTTTGCAAGGCATTAACCCTCATCACCAGGTCCCTCGAAGAGGACCTAAAGCCGTCGGTCCTCTGGTTGCTAACCAACAAGCATTTATGCTTTCTTAGCAGTCAGGTAAAATAACCACCACTAACACTTCTGCACAATCCAGTTACTCGAATTGGTAAACCCGTCTCATTTCCAGAGCGATGCATTAAAACCTATTTAATATTGCCTCCTTGAATGAAGAGCCTCGATGAAGAGGAAGCAGCGGAGGGTTTAGGTATAGAATGACAAACATGATATCATGAGGTAAGTAGTGATGGAACAGTGGGATTTAAATAGAAGAGAATCAAATGAGATGACCACGTACTCCTCACCGACGCTCCTAAAATAAAACATTTCCCTCCAAAAATGTATAATTAGAGAGGAAGAAGTAGAAGAATTTTTGTGTGTGGATCTTTTAGGGCCTCGCCTTTGCCGATCCCCTGTCTCTTTCTTTATCTCTCTCTCTCTCTCTCTCTCTCTCTCTCTCTCTCTCTCTTTCTCTTTCTTTCTTTGTCTCTCTCTCTCTCTCTCTGAACCTACTTATAGTATACACTGGGAGATTAATGGTCAGGAATATGCTATAAGTTGTGTAGGAAATGATCAAAGTGCATAGGTGAGTCAAAGGGGCCGTTACAATTTCAACATTTTCTAACTTGTATTTTCGTAAAAAGGAGAAAATCAGCTAACTACACCTCAAAGACGCATATAGTAGTGGGCTCTCATGGGGAATTCGACACCACTCGGGTGCTTACCCAATAACAGGTGTTTTCAATTACCAGGCGCCTTCAGTTTTATGACCAGCATGCCTTATGTAATGCTCTACATTCTCTACCAATCCCCTCGTAGACTCCGAGAGACTAAAGGGATATTTCTTGATTGGACTACGGGTTGGACTGCTGTGTGCAGACTTGTTCAACCACCAGTATGACTACGAAACTGACCACCTCCCTTTAAGTAAAATTGTATCTCTCTCTCTCTCTCTCTCTCTCTCTCTCCGATGGAAAGTGAACAGGCTGCTAACACCCCTAATCCCCCAACCCCACTCAATGTTATACAGTATCCCACATGGCGCCTCCTTGTCATGAAATGAGATAGCACCAATCACATATTTCATGTGCAGATGATAACATTAAGATTCACGTTTTCCATCGACGACGTCTCATCAACTGGCGCAGTCCGGTTTAGTAAGGAACATGAACAACTTCGTTAGGTGATGTTGGTATACCGTGTTGAGGAGAAGACTTTCAATAGTATAGAGGAAATATAACATTACAGAGAGATAATGAAACTCAGATTTCTCTTCTTTTCCGATCCAAATGACCACATCTAAATGTATTCTTTTGGAAGTTACAGGGGAAGTCTACCCTGATATTGAATTGGTTTGAATAGAAGCTGAAAATGTGAGAAACTGGTCAGTGAAAGTTTGAGCAAAAACTGAATATTTTTTTTTTTTTTAAGTTATGAGTTTTCGAAGGTGCAATCTGTAACATAATAATATGATGATCCACAGCACTGTCTTGTATGGCGCCATTAATTTATTAATTAAATAATTAAGAATTCAACGGGTTGATAACTTTAACACAGTTACATATGGTATCAGTAAAAGGAATAATTTAAACGTGGCACTTTACAAATTATTTGCAAATGTCATTGTTATGGACGGTGAAATAATTACATCTGTACATGAAATATCACCATCAACAGGAACTTTCATTCAAATAAAAATATATCTTCTGTGGATTACCAATCTCTCTTTTGTAATCAGCAGGAGCACTTTTTCGTTTTCAAACTTGCACTTTTATACCTTTAAGCCTTTATACTGCATTCTTGACTCGGAGAACTGGCAATTTTGAAAACGATCGTGCAAAGAGGACCAGCTGGCGAAGGATAAACATATTTCTTCTCCCGTCAAACGGTTTTCATTTTTTTGTCAACTCATTCTTTCATTTTCTCCATGAGACATCAGGAATGGGTGAAAAATCGCACGGCATCAAATTTCTAATTTGTAGATGTTGCTTCACATGCAAGGCGCTTGAGACGAAGCGAGCATCTTCGTATCCTGTTTCATCCGTTCTGCCTTTCTCGGAAGCTAGGATAAGCATATTTTCAATTAATCGAAATAAACGTCTTGTTTCAAAATTGAGTATCATTTTACGTTTTGTGTATGTTCTTTTGTTTGTTAGTGGTGGTGGTGGTGATGTATGTATGTTTGTGCTTTTTTTTTTCTTTCTTTAGCTATTAGCAGTGGCGTAACTATTGAGGAATTATCTATGGGCGGTGCAGGGGATGGGCAAGGATAAATATGGGTAGTACAGCCCCGCGTGTCGTAGACCCAGCAGAGGTTGCATTTATATATTTCCGGGCCTACAAACGAGGGGGAGGGGGGTCGGTTAACCATGTTCCAACCGATGTTTGATGACCAGATGATTAAAAGCAAGGCAAAATGGGGCCGAGAGTGAAAAATTGATCTAGTGACAAACAAACACGCATATACAGAAACAGACAGCTATGGACAGACAGGGTGGCAACGCGGCAGGCAGACAGATACATAGGAATTAAATAGAGAGAAACATACAGACAGCCCAACATACAGGTACAAATAGAGGATATGTTTATGTATAGGGAGAGACATACAGACAACTCGGACCAAAGCTATAATTAGCGCGAATCAGAAAGAAATAATAGAAGGCAAGAGTCAGACATACAAACAGACAAAATTATAATACAAACACTTAGAACACGGAGAAAGACAGCAATGTTCACAGTTAGATAAAAAGACATGCAGATAGACCGAAACACAGAGATTCCAACAAAAAATAAGACGGACTCAATTTAAATAGCTCCAAAAAGTGTAAACGATTACTGGTTAATCATTAAGTCTCCAATATTCACATTTTTAAAAGCTAGTTCGTCGAGGCAAGTTTCTTTTATTCAAATTATTGTGTGCCATAAGCTCGAATAAATTGTCCTTGTATACATAAACAATATGAATAAAATGGTGCGAATTTAATAGCGTCGTTAACTCCAACCGCTTTATGCGAGGTACCGTCACTTCATAAACGACCAAGAAACAAATACGTGTCACTGAACTGTGTGTACTATTCTAATGCAACCGACTTTTTAAAATATCAAAATTTTCCATTGTCAGGACTCTATTTGTGAAAAAAGATAAGATTATCTGCTTCAACAAATTCCATCAAAAGCACCACGAATCGTCTTGTGCTCATTCATGAGCAAGAAAGGAATAGCGTTATTTTCATTGCCACCTAAAGCGGTCTCTTTGCTTGTGCTAAAAAAGTGGAAGGATTATTATCACAATGAAACATAAATTCATCAGGAATTATACAGTATTCCTTGAGCATATCACCTCAATTCTTAGAATACGATTCCTATAAATGTTGTACTCCGAGCGGAACAGGTGCATTCTTCAAAGGAAATATTACAACTATATTTCTTTTCTGATACCCAGGGTATTAGTCTAGGAACAACTGAGCGGATTAACACGTCATGTACATGGTACAGGTGAAATAAAACCATTGCATGAACATTTTATTGATCTTCACAAAGCTATTTTTGTTATCATCATAGATAATTAATTGAATCATTTTATAAATTTGAGTCTCAATTCAGGGGGGGGGGGCGGGTGGTGAATACTGAAAAGTAAGGATGCAAATGGTAATATATATAAAGGTCGTTATTGCTTTAACTGTTATTAAATTTCAATATAGCCCTGCACCTCATTGTATCCCACTTCGTATGCAAAATAAAAGGTGGGTCACATGAAACACGCATACTCGAGTTCAAATCGGACGTTAAGGAGTTAAGAAAAGAAAAGAAAATGAATATTCCAGCATTGATTCCAGAAATAACTAGGACAGAGTCACGAGCAAGCCGACACAGTTTACTTGAGCCAGCACATACAAGTCATTTATCATTCGGTCATCTCTCATTATTTTCAGTCGAGATTAGAACATGGTGGCTACCATACTTTCGTCTGTTGGCCGCCATTTTCAATCAGGATAGATCATTGATCACGGGCTGTAAACAAAAGTGTTCGTGATCCGTTTAGTTCTACCCGTCGCATCTAACTTGAATTCATATTTGCATGTAAAGGAAAATAATGCATGCCCTGTCTAGCAGTTGGGCCTTTGGTGAAGGGTAGAAGATTCCCTTTTTAGAAATCCGGCTGGCGGGCTTGTCAACAAAGATATGGTTTGGCGCATATGGCTGTATTATAGAAGACGATTCGAGTCACTTAGCGCTTCATCACAATTCGCGATTTATCCCACATTTAATGGCTCAAAGTTATTGTTTTCATACGGCTTTGGATAATGTAATAGTAGAATCCAACCCACGATGATTGATGTTGATATATGTGTATAAAGTGTATAATATATAGCATGCACGCTTAGGAATAAGAATGCCAATTTTTTAGACCTCTATCCCTAAAATCCAATGTTCATGTATTTCTAATCATGCTAATTATTCTAACCAAAAGTGTTAAGAAACGTTTTGTTGGTATCTGCGGCACAGATTGGGGCTTTAAAAAAAAAGAGGTCTTGATTTAACCCTAACCCTTACCCTTACCCTAAACATTCCCATAGGCTCAACACGCACCTAACCCCAATCAGTGCCGCCGAAAAAAAATTAGCGTCCCGGCATCTTAAACTTACATATATTTTTTAGATATTTGTCCTGGTTATATGTTCTTTATAATGAACATCGAATTACAAAAGCAAATTTGGGCATTCTTTAGGGCTAATATCATCCGCCATTTTATACAATATTAGACCTTATTTTAGATATCACAATAATTTATAACAATATTCAATTGGCATAGTCGTCGCAGTAGAAGTGGTGGTCACTGGTGGTAGTAATATAATAATATCAGTAGAAAATTAATAGTATAATAAATTATGGTATCAGCGAGCAGTATGAACGTATTAGCAGAATGAGTACCCCTTTTTTCTGTCTGTTTGATCTAATTTCTGCATTTTTAACACAAAAATACGTAATATATTCATGTACAAACTAGGTACATATATATTATTAACAAAATTAAAAAAACATACTAAAATCATTTGATTATTTAAATCAATTGAATGATTTTATCTTTAAAAAACACAATGCTGACCAATCATTTCAAAATTGGGAATGCAGGAGGCCGCCATTTTCCAATACCGCAGATAATAATAATCATAACTCCTATGGCAGCAGAATTTTTCGTGGAAACGTCTTCAATGATAGCTGTAGTCTTCAACAAACTTTGTTTAGTTATCTTCCAATATTTCTGATAAGCAATTATGAATATCAAGATTATACAAAATATTGTGTCATTGTTTCACCGTGAAGTTACAACTTTTATCAAAGTTTAAATTTGTATTAAAAAGACGGTCAAGGAGATGACCATGAATCGGGCGGTACCATGGCTTCTCATTCAGTTTTCGTAGCGTAATTTGTTTCGTAAGGCTCCAGACGGTTCAACAGCATAGGTAAGAGTCGATAGCGAGCAAATCATGGACCATGGTCTCCTAACCGCCACATGTTAAGGAGTGGTGCCAGGTTTATAAACTTACCAAATCATTCACAACTCAAGTTCATGGTTAGCGTTTTCAGTTTAGATTCATTTGAAATGAAATTGCTGCGGTTTTGACCCCTAACTAGCTCACATGAAACGGTGTATTATTATTTGATAATTTAGTATCAAAGTTGCACAAGATTCCATGAGTTAGAACGAGAATATAGTATTTTCGTGAATAAAAGTTGTATTGGTTCGCATCCCCAATAATAAATGAATATTCATAACGCATAATTCATGTCGATGCAAATGTATAATATATTCTGGGGCCTCCCCGGCGCTAGTGTAGTTCCGTATCCATTTTTTTTAGCAGTTTAAAAATCCATTCTTAGCAAAGGAAATTTAGCCCAATTTTTAACTAATTTTAATCATAATCATATATTGCATTTTCCACCTGAATTTGGATCACATTCGACATCGGGAAACCTTCGTTTAAGGCTTCGATGTCAACGTCGTCGCTTAGTACCGTCTCCGACTACGCTGTAGTCCTGCACCTCAAACTGAAGCTATCAGTCCAAAATTATGCAGACTTCTCGTATGCGCGATACCATAAACCATACGAGAAGTCTGCATAATTATTGTGTACTGATAGCTTCAGTTTGAGGTGCAGGACTGCAGCGTAGAGACGGTACTGAGCGACGACGTCGACATCAAAGCCCTAAACGAAGGTTTCCCGATGTCGGATGTGATCCAAATTCAGGTGGAAAATGCAATATATGATTATGATTAAAATTAGTTAAAAATTGGGCTAAAATTCCTTTGCTAAGAATGGATTTTTAAACTGAATCCCCAACCTATCCATCTAAATGGGGCGTTTCTTCGTCTGACGGCACTCGGCATTGTGATGCTAAGAGTACCCAACGTCATAATTCACTGATCGCATGTAATACATGAGTTTACTCTATAATATGTAGGCCTACAATGCGTTGGATTATTGCATTTCTGAGGTAAAATATGAAATGACAGTGTCATGAAGAGGGGGGGGGGGGGGGACAGACAGAGCATTTGGAGAGTTTGGAGGGGTATGCCCAGTATAAGGAATTCCTGGATTATGTAGTTATTGAAACCTAGCCTTTCATAAAATATTTTCGAAAAACAAGCATTTTAAAGCATATTACCAGATAATACTGACCATCCACCATTCTATACCATATCAGACCTTACTTTAGATATCACAATCCTATATAACAACATTTAATTGGCATGTAGTAGTACATGTATAGTATCAGCGAGCAGTATGAACGTATATATTAGCAAAATGAATACCCCTTTTTTTCTCTGTTTAATTTAAAAAAAACGTAATATACAAACTAGGTACGAATATATTATCAACAAAAATTAAAACATATATTATAACCATTTCATAATTAAGATCAATAAAGATATTTATCCCTTTCAAAAACACGTAGTTAAAATTGAAATGCATGAAACCTCGACTATTCTAATACTGCAGATAATAATCATCTCCTATGGCAGCGGAAGTTTTGTAATGGAATCGTGTTCAAATGATATTGATAGCTGTAGTCTTTATTAAGCTTTGTTTAGATATTTCTGATAAGCAATTTTTAATATTGATATTGATACATATTGTGTCACTGCATCACAGTGAAGGAACAACTTTTATCAACATTTTTATTTTCAGTAAAAGACGGTCAAAGAGTGACCATGGACCGAATTGGCATATCGCTTTAGCCATTCGAGTTGTAAAGGTTTGTAAATAGATAAGCGAAGATATCAAGGGTGGCCTACGGTGGCCCACCGCCGAACGCTGATGTGTGGTGCTAGGTTTATTGACTAACCAGATCATTCACAACTCAAGTTCATGGTTAGTGTTTTCATTTTCGATTCTTTTGAAATGAAAATACTGCGAATTTGACCCCTAAATAGCTCAAATAAAACGGGCGTTTTATTATTTGAAAATTTTGAAATAAATTTGCACAAGATTCCATGGGTGAGAACGAGAACATAGTATTTTTGTGAATGAAACGTGTATTGGTCTGCATCTCTAATAATAAATGAATATTTATAACGCATAATTCATGTCGATGTAAATTTCTAATATGTTCTGGGGAATCCCAAACTAAGATCACTTCGCTTGACGACACTCGGCATTGTGAGTTTACGTTATGTACAGTGCGTTGGATTGTTGCATTTCTGAGCTAAAAGATAGCATGACAGTGTCAGGAAGATGGACCGGGGTATCCAGTAGAGTCAGAAGAGATATCCGCAGGATAAGATATTTCTGAATATTTGAGTTATTGAAACTCAGCCTTTTATAAATATTTTAGAAAAACATGCAAATTACAGCATATTTAATTTTAAATAATACTGAGACTGAGACTAGGTTTTAGTACAGAACATGTATACAGTGTGAATACCATTGCAATATATGCCTCTGCCGGGCCTGGGAGCGTATCGACCAAGCGAAAATTTGTTCTGATTAAATGGAGATTTATCTTCACGAGTAGACGAAAACACACATGGAAATCTCAGCGCATTCCAAATTGTATTATGCAATAGATTAAACACAGGCCAGTTACAATATAGTTAGATATTCCATAGTGTGAATATGCGATTGTGTAAAGCGTTCGGGTGGAAAATTGTTTGTTGTGGTGTTAAAACTTTGCAGCTTATATTACTTGATAAATAGAGGTAACTCACAGTCTATTACAATTCATGAAGTGTTCGAAATTGTAGTATAGCTACAAACGAAATTAGTCATAAGAGCGAGCGAGCGAGCGATTAAAAGTGTGAAGTTTGAATACTGCCATTAGTTTAGCAATGAAGGTTCATATCCACAGGAAACTGCATGGAGAGTCTATTTGCAACTTCAGGACTAGGTATGGGGTCTATGAGTGCCCATATAAAACCTACATGTAATCCATGGAACAATATCATTGCAATGCTTTCGATTCCATAGAAAGAAATTTACTCATATGTTTGATTAATTTATCAAACAAAACAAAACACATATTGTCAGATGGGTCCCACTGTGCGAGACAAATATTAGGCTGCAAAAAAAAACCCTAAGATGCATGGAAACTGTTTTTTGTTTTTAATGGTTTAAAAAGACGGTCCAGGGATGGCCGTGGTCTGTAACGGCATCCTAACCGCCATTAATCGGCACTTGTTTGTATCTATATAAATTGACATAATTTAAATCATGCTAATTTCACGGTGAAGTTATTCAATAGCCGTGCAACTACGTCCATCCTGATTATTAAATAAACCTTCTCTTTACCAATTGTAGCCACCATACTTTACATTTTAATAACTTCTTTCCAGTCAACACAAAATAATTTTCTGACTTAAATTTACGCTAAACTCAGCCATTATCGTGACTATATCTGCTGTTTTGGTGAAAGTATTCGAATAATATGACGTAATAGGTCAGTATTTGTATAACAAATTGAATATTCAGAGACTTGAAGAACAGTTATTGTTGTTACTGAACTTGGGGAATCCCCTATCAATAACCGCTGCTCTTTATAATATTGCGGGTATTTCCCAAATAACTGTTCAGTTATTTAAAAAGCAAACAGAACTTTCTCAAGCGCTTCTTTTTCTTAGTCGTCAATTAAAAGGTGTAAACACTGTAGATGTAATGAATCATGTCAAAAAATTAATATAATGTTCCTTTTAAGTGAAACTAGTTTTTATTACTTTTCCCGTCATAGGGTTAATATACTGCTTAGCTCTTTCCAAGTGCCATTTTAGTTTTTCATCATGTTTGTATTGATACTGATTAAGGGCTTTTGTCAGTCTAATAAGAGCAAAGATTGTCATACTACGTTGATGTTTTACTTGATATAACATATAATCAAAATTCTAAGCTGCTCATCGTTTCTATAGGAAAGTTGAAATCTAAATAGGAGGTTCAAATAATGTAAATTCAGCAAAGTGGTGTATGTTAATATCATTCATACATCATGCTTGCCGTAGAGAAGCAGTGTTTTGTATTAAGTAAATTAATCGGAATGTTAAAACTATAGCTCCTTGTATATTTGGGTTCATCATTTTACCTTTAATAACTAACTTATATCAAATTCAACAAATATGTTTTTTTTTAATATAATGTAGATATAACGAATACGTCTTTTAATCTAAATTTAATTTGGTAATCTACCAGTACAAATTGTGCAACACTTGGCTTGGCTCGCAACACTCCTCCTCGTCGATTAAAATGAGCAAGTACACAAGGCATCAAAAAGACAGTCAAGTGGTGATCATGGGCTGTTAACTTCGGTCTTCAAATCGATTTCAGGTTAAAATTTTATAGAATCAAGCTCATGGCCTCCGGACCGCCTATATCCCACATGCAGTGGCGTACGCAGGATCTTTTCAAGGAGGGTGTTTGAAACTTGAAAATTGCGCCGACCGATATTTCGCTCAATGGGAAGGGGGGGGCATTATTTTTGGTATTACAACAAAAGTTGAGGGGGGTTAACCCCCAAAACACCCCCCCCCCCCCCTGTGTACGCGCCTGCCCACATAGTTAGCATTCGTAATACATTAGTAGAGCCTAGTCTCGTTTTTTTATGTCTGTCAAAGTTAGCTTTTTTCAATTTTTGTTCACATTATACAAAATTTGTAGTTCTCCGCCTTTCATATTTCTTAATAAACATCTAATTTTATAATGATATGCAAACATTAAAAAACGATTTGATATCTATGAATGGATATCATTGGCACATATGTAGTATATTGTGATTTGCATATAACTTCTAAATATAAAAGATTTATGATATATCTGCATATATCATAAACTTGGGAATCCCTAAACAATATACGTGAATAAATTATGAGCCGGTTTCACACTAGTTTCTCCCCACGACCAACGCATAGAAGCAATCACGCATTTCGCGCAATTCCTTTCTCAAAGTCATTCTGAAAGAAATAACATCGACACAGTGGTTGATCTAGGTGACAGGCCCCCTCCCCTGGCCCCCAAAACAGGTGGTGAATTTAACTTTTTTATTAAATAAAAAAGAAGGCGGGCCCCCTCCCCCTGGCGCAAGGGGGGAGGGGAGGGGTGGGTGTTGATTCGCCGCTAAATATTTTCTCACGAATTGGGCCCCCTATTTGGCCCCTCCCTTGTCGCCGGCTGGATCCGCCCCTGTGTCGACATGTATGCTGCAAATGTTCCTGTATTTCAACACTTTGTTTATATTATCTTTACCTTCACCTTGGAGCTCCTATTTCAACTTCCGAGGAATAACATTACATAAAAGACATTGCAGGTATGACATTATTCATATATTATATACAGTATGATATACGCCATGACTTAAAATTGTCACTTTTATTCAACTTTCGATATTTACATGATTATTTTTTGGCTGTCGAACGCAAATTCTTATTGCGCTTGTGACAATATCATTCTTTAATAAATCTTAATGGTCCATCATAATAAGTGACTACCAATCATTGTCTGCATGGTGATAGCAAAGGAGTTTCCTTGTATATTTTTACAATAATTATAACTAATTTCTTTTTTAATTGTTAATTCTTTTATTTGGGTTTCAGGCTGGATATTTTGAAAATGAATCAAACAAGCCATATATATAAAAATGATTGGAAAGGGAACCATAAACAGACACGAAAGACACGCATGGGTGGGGCCGTCGGACAACGTAAAATTAGCAAGAAAAGGTGACAATCGAGGGACAATGTACACTCTCTGTTTTAACCGTCATCCCCCGTTCTGACATTACTTTGTCTTCATTGTTAAATATTTCTGATAAGCAGTTTAGAATATTGAGATTTATTATATTGTGCCATTGCTTCACAGTGAAGTTACAAATTTTATCAAAATTGCCATTTATATTAAAAAGACAGACAGTCAAGGAGTGACCATGGCCCGGTTTGCATGACGCATTGCTTTCGTATCGAGAGAGTTCAGTATTGTATGGTATAAGATTGATCAAGATCAAGGGTGGACCATGGTCTCCCGACTGCCAAACGCTCAAGTGCGGTAATATGTTTATAAACTAACCAAATCTTCACAACGCAAGTGCATGGTTAGTTGTTTTTAGTTTCGATTCTTTTGAAATAAAATTACTTCGGTTTTGACTCCTAAATAGCTTAAACAAAAAGGTGTATTATTATTTGATAATTTATAAATAAAGTTGCACAAGATTCCATGAGTTTGAACGAGAATTAGTATTTTTGTGAATAAAAAGGTGTATTGGTCTGCATCTCACATAATAAATGAATATTCATAACGCATAATTCATGTCGATGCAAATGTATATGTTCTGGGGAATCCCAACCTAACCATCAAAATGGGGCGTTTCGTCGTCTGATTTAGAGTACACAACGTCATAATGTATTGTGTGCACGTAATAAATGAGTTTACTTTACCTATGTGTACAATGCATTAGACTATTGCATTTACTTGTTACTTGTTACTTGTTACTTGTAGAGATAATCCCGATGACAGCTATCATACAGCTAAACTGGGATGTCCGTGCAACGTGCTGGCATAGTGACAGTGCATGAAGTAATTCAAAACAGTGAATGATGTCTATTATTTACAATAAAACGGTGGACGTGCAAGTAAAAACCGAGACGTGGAGTCTACAGTAGCTTGGACCCAACAGGAGGAGGCAACGCTCTGATGATAGGTAGAGCAGCCTCCTGGAAGATGGTCAATGTTGGAGATGTTACTGCAGCAGCTGATAGGTGGTTCCACGTCCAGATGGTGCGAGGATAGAAGGAGTACTTAAAGCTATCAATGGAAGCTGGGGGTACTGCATACTTCAGAGGGTGATCATTTCTGCCCAGATATGTAGCTGGGATAATGTGAGTGGGAAAAGGCATGTTGAGTTGATGATGGTGCATCTTGTAAAACAAAGTGGACAAGTAACAAGTAACAAGACTGAGGCTGGGTTTTAGTACAGAACACAAGTCGTGTACAGTGTTGAATCCCATTAGAATATATTCCTCTGCCTGGGAGCGTATCGACCTAGCGAAAATTTGTTCTGATTAAGTTGGGATTTATCTTCAATGCTTAAAGTGCAAGAGACGTAGCAAACCTTCGGATAAGGTTTCAACATTTTAGTATAGCTACAAACGAAAAGAGTCATGAAAGCGAGTAAAAGTATAGATACTTCCAAGGGCGGCGATCCCGGGGGGGGGGGACGGGGGGATACGTCCCCCCTCATTCTTTTAGGGGGAATCGTCCCCCCCCCCTCAAATTTCGAAAAAGTGCGCACAAAAAAAGTATAGCAAATACTGAATAAAGACTGCAACACACTTTTAGGCTCTGGAGGGCCTAAGAGTGCAGCGTTTAGACTAATAAAAATGCAAAGTGTGAAAAAAGTTTATTGCTTGTTTTTATACTATAGTTTTGCTAAGGACTGTAATTTTTTAATACAACGAAACTTCAAAAACCTATGAGGGGGCAGTAACTTCCGTCATCTTCACCCCTCTCATTCACTATTGCTCCCTCGCACCAGCGTACTGATGGGAGGGCCTTTGGGGGCAGTCCCCCCCCCCCCCCCAATGAAATTAAAACGTGGTTTATTTCTAATTCGATACCAGTGATTTAAAAATGTGCTAAAATGGCATGATTTTTCCCTGAGCTTTCGGGGGCTCTGCCCCCTGAACCCCACCAAGGACTGTAATTAAATGCCCAAAACTCCTGAGCTTCCGGTGGCTCTGGCCGATGGATGCTTATCTGATCGCAATTTAATACCTAAAACCCCTGAGCTTCTTGGGGCTCCGCCCCCTTAATCCCACTCCAATAAGTGACCTGCATGCCAGTGTCATATGCTCATCTGACCGTAAATAAATGCCTAAAACCCCTGGACTTCATGGGACTCCACCGGGGCTTTGCCCCTGGACCCAACGCCAATTTACGCACCACTTTGCTTTGCTCTACCTGATCGTAAATACTTTAGCCCCACCCCCCCCCCCCCCCCCCCACTTCAAAAAATGTTCCCAGGGCCTGCGTTACATGAAAGAGTGGTGATGAGGATTTTTATCTGCCCCCCAAAAAAACTTTTTTGCTCATTACGCCACTGCTCCCTCGTCCCTCGCTTCCCCCCCCCCCCCCCCCCTCGGTCATGAAAAGAAATCCCCGCCCCTGGATACTCCCATTGTTTTAGAAATCAAGGTTCATATCTACAGGAAACTGCATGGAGAGTCTATTTGCAATTTTAGGACTAGGTATGGGGGTCTATGAGTGCCCATATAAAACCAAATGTAATCTATGGAACAATCTCATTGCAATGCTTTCGTTTCAATAGAAAGAAATTTACTCATATGTTTAATTAATTTATAAAACAAAACAAAAAAGAAATCACACATTGTCAGATGGGTCCAACTGTGCGAGACAAATATTAGGATGCAAAAAAAAACCCGAGGATACACGGAAACTGTTTTTCTGATGGTATAAAAAGACGGTCCAGGAATGGCCGTGGTCTGTTTATCGGCATCCTAACCGCCAGTTATCAGCACTTGTTTGTATCTATATAAATTGGCAAATTGACATACTTGACATTTTACAAACTTCTTTCCAGTCAACACACACTCACACAAAATCTGACTTAAAATTTACTCTAAAATCAGCCATTAGCGTGATTATCTGCTAAAAAAATTTAAATCTGTGAAAGCATTCTAATAATATGACGTAATAAGTCAGCATTTGCATAACAAATTGAATATTCATAGACTTGCAGTCCATGCTTGCAGCCAAGTTATTATTGGTACCGAACTTGGGGAATCCCCTGTCAGTTATTGTTGGGGTATATCCCCAAAATAACCGGGTTATTTTAAAAAGCAAACAGAACTTTATCGAGGGCTTCGTCTTCTTGGTCGTCTATTAACATGACTGTGTAGACTCTGTATTTTTTAATGAAATATGTTTTTAACAAATATTATGTTCCTTTTAAGTGAAAACTAGTTTGTATTACTTTTCCCGTCATAGGATACTATATTCCCAAGTACCACTATATTTATTCATCTGTTTCAACCGCCTTCCCCCTTACAGACCTCCCTTTGTATTCATTGTTATCGATCTTCCATTATTTCATATAAGCAATTTTGAATATTGAGTTTATATATATATATATATATATATATATATATATATTGTGTCATTGCTTCACAGTAAATCTACAATTTTTATCAAAATATCCATTTGTATTAAAAAGACGGTCAAGGAGTGACCATGGACCGGTTGGCATAGTCGCATTAGCCATTTCGTTTTCGAATCGAGAGAGTTAAGTTTTGTTTGGTTTTTGACTGTTGAACGTCATAGTTAAGCGAAGATATCAAGGGTGGCCCACGGTCTCCCAACCGCCGAACGCTCATGAGCGGCGCTAGGATTATAAACTAACCAGATCGTCCACAACTCAATTTCATGGTTAGTGTTTTCAGTTTCGATTGTTTTGAAATGAAAATACTGCGGATTTGACCCCTAAATAGCTCAAATAAAACGGGTGTATTATTATTTGATAATTTAATAATAAAGTTGCACAAGATTCCACGACTTAGAACGAGAATTAGTATTTTCGTGAATAAAAGGTGTATTGATCCGCATCTCCCATAATAAATGAATATTCATAACGCATAATTCATGTCGATTCAAATTTCTAATATTTTCTGGGGAATCCCCAACTAACCATCACTCTGTCTGACGATACTCGGCATTGTGATGCTAATTGAGAGTACCCAACGTCATTTCCACGTCAAGATATTGTGTGCACGTAATGCATGATTTCACTTTATTTACAATGCGTTAGATTATTGCATTTCTGAGGAAGAAGATAGCATGACAGTGTCAGGAAGAGGAGTAACACCGACTGAGTATTTGGAGAGTTTAAAGGGATATCCCCAGTATAAGGAATTTTTAAATGTTTGAGTTGTTGAAACTTAGCCTTTTAGAAAATATATTTTAGAAAAAACAAGCAAATTAAAGTATATTATTAGGTAATTCCGAGACTGATGCTAGTACAGAACACGATACAGTGTTGAATGAATACCATTGAAATATTTGCCTCTGCCTGGGAGCGTATCGAGCAAGCGAAAATTTTAGTATAGCTAAAAACGAAATTAGTCATGAGAGCGAGTGAGCAATTAAAAGCGTGAAGCATGGATACTCCCATTATTTTAGAAATTAAGGTTCATATCTACAGCGAACTGCATGGAGAGTCTATTTGCAACTCCAGGGCTAGATATGGGGTCTACGAGTACCCTATAAAACCTAATCCGTCCAACAACATTATTGCCATGCTTTCGTTTCAATAGAAAGAAATTATTCATAATTTATAAAAAAAATTATAAAAAAAACAAGACAAAACAAAATACATTTAAACATAGGAACCACTGTGCAAACAAATTATTAGGATGCAAAACAAAAACGAAGATGCATGGAAACTATTTTTTGTAATGGTATAAAAAGATTTTAAGACGGTCCAGGATTGGCCGTGGGTCTATACCGGCATCCTAACAGCCACTTATCAGCAATTGTTTGTATTTTTATAAATTGGCAAAGTTTCAAAGCATGCTAACTTTACGGTGAAGCTTTTCAATGGCCGTGCACCAATGTCCTTCTTGATCAAATTAGTCTTCTCTCTAGACAATATTTTAGCCACTATACTTTACATTGTATAAAATTATTTCCAGTCAACACGAACTAATGCGTTGACTTAAATTAAAGCTAAAATCAGCTATTATCGTGATTGTCTGCTGTTTTTGTGAAAGTATTCGAATACTATGACGTAATAGGTCAGTATTTGCATAACAAATTGAATATTCATAGACTTGTAGCACAGTTATTATTGCTACCGAACTTGGGGAATCCCATATCAATATAATCGTTGCTCTAATAGTGCGGGTATTCCCAAAATAGCTGTTTATCTAAAAAGAAAACAAAAATTTGTCGACCGCTTCGTCTTCTCAGTCATCCATTAAAAGGTGTTTACCTTGTAGGTGTACAATGTTTCATGTCTTAAACAAATATAATGTTCCTTTTAAAGGTATTACAAAGTTTTGGTATGGGGTCATGAATTTGGTTCAAATTAACATATTGGAAGCATGCGTTCCTACAATATTCATTGATCATTGTCCCGGTTGAAATCGAGTCTAAAGTTAAGAAATTATAACTAATAAACTCTTTATGTTGTATAGCTCCCTCTCAAGGTCAAGATATCAATTTAGCTATGAAACAATGTTTCTTGACTAAAATCGACCAATTAGCTATTCCCGTTTGGAAATTATATATCACAACTACATATTCTGAGATTTTCATGGTCGCAGCTACCATTGTACGGCCGTAGGCGCTATTTGAAATTTATCAAAATTTACCGGGAGCACCGGTAAATTTTTATATTCAATTTTTCTCGAAAATAGAAGTGTTTTAGAGGTTAATTTTGTGGGTGCTTATAATACATCCACAGGGGCATCAAAATATATCAAAATTGTAAAGATTCACAATCCAACCAATTTTCAAAATTTCCCAAAACTTTGTATTACCTTTAAGTTAAAATTAGTTTCGATTACTGTTCCCGTCATGGGGGTAATATCAAAATAAATATATACATTCAAATAAAAATGTAAATCCAGCAACATGATGTATCATTCATATTTCTCAAGCCATTAGACATCTTCATCGTGAAAAATGTGTATTTCTGTTGTACGCAGAAAACCTAACTTTTGTATTCTTTCATCAATATTCGTTTGTTTTGTTTTAAATATCGTTGCAGAAATGTGTCTTAAATTACATCCTCTTTCTCATTATGATACAATTTGAGTGAAATTCTGCCATCAAATTGGTTGGGCTCCAAACACTTTAGAGCCTAATTAATTAGAGGGGCTTTAACTTCGGTATTCAAATCCGAGTTCAGGTTAAAATTGTTTAGAATCCAACTCATGGCCTCCGGACCGCCTATATCCCACATGCATAGCATTCTAAATAAAGTAGAAGTCTAATATTTTATGTCTGTCACGTTTAGCTTTTTCAATTTTTGTTCACATTGTAAAAATAAGCTCTAATTATATCCGTTTTAAATATTTCTTAATAAACACCTAATTATATAATGATATGCAACCATTCAAAATCGATTTGATATCTATGAAAGGGTATCATTGGTACAAATGTCAATGTGGTACATTGTGATATGCACATACATACTAAATATCAAACAGTTATGATAATTCTGCATATCAAAAACTGGGGAATCCCCAACCAATAAACGTGAATAAATTATGAACCAGTTTCATAATATTTTCTTCACACTCAACGCTTGCGATCGCTCGCTTCGCGTACTTCATTTCTCACACATATTTTGAAAGCAATAAGATGTACGTTGTAAATGTTCCTGTATTTCAACACCTTGTTAAGATTATTTTTACGTTCATCTTGGAGCACCTATTTTCGACTTTCTAGGAATCACAACTTCCTTGGAATCACATTACCTAAAAGACAAAATGCAAGTATGAACATTATATATTATTTAACATTTTATCTTCATGATGCTACTAATCAAAATGAAGAAGAAAAGAAAAAGAAAGGAACGATATTTGGTCTAGTCTAAATACAACAGGAACAATGTTTATTTATTTATACAATATATATACAATATACATATATATTTTTTTTTCTTCACTTTGATTAGTAGCATCATGAAGATAAAATGTTAAATATAAACTAACAACGCCATAAATACATATATAAAAACAATTGGGAAAGGGAACCCAAAAAAAAAAACACGAGAGGATTTACCTGTACGATTAAATATAAAATCATGAACAGAAAGTATATTATTTTTTCGTTACAGGGGGAGGTGGGGGAAAAACCGGTATAAATTGTACTATCTTGCATTGCTTTGAAGATATGAAGAGCCATACAGAGTCAAGTAAAACCCGAACCTTTAAACCTAGAGCGATCTCTTGAGAACATAGTCTGGAAACATTGGCTACAAGGGTTATACGTGAAGACAACGAGCACATGAATCCTCAAGAGGACTTTATAGAGGGATGGAACACGAAGATAGATATGAAAGAAATAACACTTGATCAGTTTAGAGTATAGCTAATTAATAATTAGCTTGTAATTTTTAAGCATGCTAGCTACAGATGTGGGCGTCAATCAATTGACAAAAGCGCAGGAGTGGGGCGGTCGGACAGAGTTTGCCAGAAAAGGGGCCATCCAGGGTCACAGGTCCACTCTATGTTTGAACCGCCATCCCCCATATAGACCCCACTTTGTCTTCATTGTTATTATCTTCCAATATTTCTAATAAGCAATTTTCATCGAAATTTACATTTTCGTTAAAAAGACAGTCAAGGAGTGACCATGGACCGGTGTATTTTTCTCAAAGATAGGTAGACTAACGAATTAGCCATGTATTTTTCTCAAAGATAGATGGACTAACGAATTAGCCATGTATTTTTCTCAAAGATAGTATTTTTCGCAAAGAGAGGTTTCTGACGTTTATTAACGTCAGATGTATAGGTGATACCATATAGGTGGCCCACGGTCTCCCAACCGCCGAACGCTTAAGTGTGGTGCTAGGTTTATAAACTAACCAGATCATTCACAACTCAATGTCATGGTTAGTCTTTTCAGTTTCGATTCTTTTGAAATGAAAATACTGCGGATTTGACTCCCAAATAGCTCAAATAAAACGGGTGTGTTATTATTTGATAATTTAGAAATAAAGTTGCACAAGATGCCATGAGTTGACACAAAAATTAGTATTTTCGTGAATAAAAGGTGTATTGGTCTGCATCTCCCATAAGTAATGAATATTCATGAAGCATATTTCATGTCGATGTACATTTTTAATATGTTTTGGGGAATCCCCAACTAACCATCACTTCGTCTGACGACACTCGGCATTGTGAGTTTACTTTATTTAAAATGCGTTGGATTATTGCATTTCTGAGCTAAAAGATAGCATGACAGTGTCAGGAAGAGGGTGAGGGTAGTAACTCCTTGATATGACAGAGTATTTGGAGAGTTTGAAGGGATATCTCCAGTATAAGGAATTTCTAAATTTCTGAGTTATTTCAACTTAACCTTTTATTTTTTTTAAATATTAAAAAACAAGCAAATTGAAGCATATTATTAGGTAATACTGAGACTGAGGCTAGTACAGGACACGTATACAGTGTTGAATCAATCGAAATATATGCCTCTGCCTGGCCTGGGAGCGTATCGAGTAAGCGAAAATTTGTTCTGATAATATTGAGATTTCTCTTTAAGAGTAGACTTAAACACACATTAAAAACTTAGCACATTACAAATTGTATTATGCAATAGATTGTACACAGGCCAATTTCAATACATAGATATTTCAAAGTGCGATTATGCGAGTGTGTGAAGCGATAGGGTTGACAAAATGTACTTTGTGATGTTAAAACTTTGCATCTTATATTACTTAGGTAAATCATATTAGGCTGTAATCCAGTTAACAGTGGAGATTACAAACTGATTCAGCCGAGGACGGAGGTTCGAAGCTGAGCCACGTCTTTCGTATGGTGACGTTTAAGGTCGGTCTCCAAATTGATTGATTTGATTTGCCAGAAAAGGAGCCATCCAGGGTCACAGGTGCACTATCTGTTTGAACCGCCATCCCCCATACAGACCTCATTTTGTATTCATTGTTAAGTTATTTTCCAATATTTCAGATTTTTTTTAATATTGAGATTTATACATAATTGTGTCATTGCGTCACAGTAAAGTTACATTTTTTATCGAAATGTCAGTTTATACGTTATGTATGTAACAGACAGATGACGACCAGTGACCACGGACCGGTTGTCATAATCGCATTAGCCATGCCATTAACAATAAACCCCGTAAGATTTTAGATTGTTGAACAACGCAGCTAAGCGAAGGTATCAACGAAACCACAGCCTCTTGATCGAGCATGAGTTATCGAAACTTAACAACTCATACAATATTTTAGAAAAAGCAAGCAAATTAAAGCATAATATTATCAGATAATACTGATACTGAGGCTGCGTGGGTTTTTAGTACAGAACGCGTATACAGTGTTGAAACCATTGAAATATCGACCGAGCGAAAGTTTGTACTGATCCAATTCAGATTTATCTTCACGAGTAGACTGAAATACACAGGGAAATCGCAGCACATTTTAAATTGTAATATACGATAGATTGAACAGAGGCCAATTTCAATACATAGACACTTGGCTTGGTTTGCAACACTCCTCTCTTCGATTTAAATGAGCAAGTACACAAGGCATCAACAAGACAGTCAAGGGGTGATCATGGACCGTTACCTTCGGTCTTCAAATCGAGTTCGGGTTACAGTAGTTTTTTCTTCTTCTTCAATTTGCAGCTGTAGTTGACTCGCGGACCGCCAATTTCCCACATGCATAGCATTCGTAATAAAGTAGTAGTCTCATTTTCACATCTGTCACAGTTTTCGTTCTTATTTGTTTTACATAATACTTAATAAACATCTTGTTATATACTGATATGCAACCATTCAAAAACGATTTGATATCTATGAAAGGGTATAATTGGTACAAATCTGGTACAGTGTGATTTGCATATAAGCTACCTACTAAATACCAAACAGTTATGATATATCTGCATATTATACACTGGGGAATCCCCGACCAATAAATGTGAATAAATTATGAACCGGTTTCATAATATTTTTCCACACGACTAACGCATAAAAGCGATCGCTCGCTTCGCTTCGAATGGAAAATATACGTTATAAATGTTTCTGTTTTCAACACCCTGTTTAGATTATTTGTACGTTCATCTGCATCTATGAGCACCTATTTTCGACTTTCTAGGAATCACAACTTCCTTGGAATCACATTACATAAAAGACATAATGCAAGTATGAACATAATTATACGCCATGGCTTGAAATTGTCACTTGTATTCGACCTTCGACGTTTACTTGTTTATTGTTGGCAGTCGAAAGCAATTTCTTATAGCGCCTGTAACAAGATCATTTTTTTACAAATCTTTTAGGTCGAACATACTAGTCACACGAAACTGCAAATCACCGTTTGAATGGTGAAAGACAAGGTGTCTTCTTCTATATTTTTAAAATAATTATAACCGATTTTTTTTTTTTTTTTTTTTTTTTTTTTGATTGGTAAAATAATAAAGAACAGTTTTTAATATAAACTAACAACGCCATTCATATATAAATAATTGGGAAAGGGAAACATAAAAAGACACGAAAGTATGTACCTGCACGTCCAAACATGAACTCATGAACAGAAAGTATGTTACATTTTCGTAACATGGGGTAAAACCGGTAAAAAACTTGCATTAACTTACATTTCTTTGAAGTTATGAAAAGCCAAAGCCCGAACCTTTAAACCTAGAGCGATCTCAGGAGGACACAGTCTGGAAACATTGGCTACAAGGGTTATACATGAAGACGACGAGCACATGAATTGTCAAGAGGACTTACAGGGTTGAAACACGACTCGGCCACTGGTTAAGTGACGATAGATATGACAGAAATAAAACTTGTTCAGTTTGGAGTATAGCAAACCTCCGTACACATTGCTTCATACAGCCTCAAGAAATCGATGGATACCAAATTGATATTTACCTTGTTCTTTTTATGCAGGCTAGCTATAGCCATGGGCGTCAAAATCAAATCATGGGTGGGGCGGTCAGACAGTGTAAAATTGGCTAGAAGAGGGAACAACCGAGGGTCACATTTGCACTCTGTTAGAACCGCCATCCCCATATAGGCCTACCTTTTGTCTTCATTAGTAAGACACGCGAAGACTTCACTACTCTCTTCTTCATTTCCCCCGTTATAATAGATAATTATGTTGCTGTAAGCAATGTGGGAGATTGGGAATTTCGGTATTATTTTGTCATAAAAAACACCGAAATGCGATGAACGTTGTGACCCACCCTCCCCTTTCCCAACATACACACATCAATTTACTCAACAGCTCTGCATGGCTAGAATTGAGTTTGATATGTATTTTTTTTTTTTGGGGGGGGGGGGGTAGTCACACTGTAAAAGGGTGTCGAAGGTTAATGTGATATATTATTGATACTTTCTTTTTTCATCGTCTTTCTTCACCGTTCCCGGCCGTATTATCCTTCTCCACTATTCTCTTTTGTCACATTCATTTTTCTCCTTCTCCTTATCGAACTCTTCCCCGTCTTTATTTTTAAATCGCCATATCATCACCTCAATCACATCCTGATTTGAGGGGTCATTTCGTCCACATTATCTTAAATCTTAATAAGCGGCAACTGTTATTCTCACATTATCAATCAACTTACCATTTACTAGCCATAGATCTCAAAATCAATATAGTTTGGGTAACGTGCACATTGATTTGCGCTCTACACACGAGACGGCACGAGCAAATGTGGATATTTTTCTTTTAGGGGGGGGGGGCTGTGCAAATTGAAATTGTGAATAATGTGTAGTCAAATCATGTAACTGAATGTTGCGTTGCGAATGTTTTGACATGATAAATCTATATATAGAAACTGTTTACAAAACGCAAGTGTTGTACCCACAGCGAGAAATAGCAAATACAATTTTATTAGTAAACATGAGACTTGAGCAAAGGGATCTTGATATACCAGCGAGGGCACCATACGATGTCAAGTTCACGACAGGTCAATTGATATGAAAACATAGAGTCAAATAACATTATTCTGATCAATAATCTCTCTCTCTCTCTCTCTCTCTCTCTCTCTCTGTTTCTTTCTTTCTCTCTCCTCTCTCATTCTCTCTCTTCCCTCTCTCTCAAATTATGTCTGTCTGTAAGCTTCTATTTCAAGTAACTGCATTTTTCTACAGTTCTTTTGGTTTCTCTGTGTGCCACCCGTCATTTCCCTCTTTACCAACCTCTGTTTATTTCTTCTTCTCTTTCTTCTTCTTTTGTTTCCGTTCTTCTCCATCTTCTTCTTTTTCTTCTTCTTCTCCTCCTTCTTATATATCATTTTCTCTCTCTTGCGCCCCCCCCCCCTCTCTCTCTCTCTCTCTCTCTCTCTTCCTTTCTTTCTCTCTCCCTCTCTTACTTTGCTCTGCCATTATGTTGTGCCGTGGGTGGGGGGTAAGAATACCCCCAGGCAAAATTACTGTCGTCAAATCAGATTCAAATTCAAATTGAATTCATGATTAATGCTCGGGGGAAAAAGGTCAATTTGAATGAAAAGTAAAATATCTTTGATTTTTTTTTTAACTGTGAGGACTTCCTTTTTGTCGGTACTTGTTCTTTCATACAAACACCTTAACCTATGTCAAGTCTTTCCGTATGTTGAGGACATGTACTTTGCAAACAATAGAGTGCAAAACCTTAAAAACGTTCAATTTTATACCCGACGACAATTCCAAAGTCCATATCTTTTTTTCAAATGTTTTAGTGTTGTTTTGCATAGTATTTTACACCTGTAGAGTCCACGATCAATACATACATTTTAGAAGGTCCTGATCTGAAAATCCGCAAAGAAAATTCGTTTTCTATCATTAACTTGTACTTTCAGCAAACGAGCAAATATAGCACCGATTTCAACTCTTTTCGGTAGAAGACGAATGTATGTATACTAATGAAAATGCAAATTTCAAATAGAAATAATCCAAGTATACCCTTAAGAAGTTCATACTATGATATTGATATTTTAATTTTTCAGGTACTTCTCTAGATTTCAAAAAAAGAATGCTATATTGGTTTGCCAGATCAAAATGAGAGTGATAAATAACCGTTATATATTTATTGAATGCTTTAGCGACATAGTATGGCGGCTCATCTACAGCCGGGGTAATAATATGATACTATTGTATAAATGCAGTAGAGTATATTAATGTAGTAAAAATTGACCTATTATAATCAATCGATTTCAGACGTAATTTGTGTTATGAAAATTCGGATGAGCTGAAAAGGGAGCATTTCAGCCATGCGCCATTTTACAGACGTTCACAATGCTGAGCAAACTACAATGACTTTCGCATCCTACCGGGTATCCATTCAACACCTGTGTGGAGAGTGGTAAATATGGATTATGTCTAGCAAGAGGTCATTAGTGCCGGGCTGGGACTCGAACCCTCAACCTTTGGATTGAGAGTCAAGTGAACACTACACCTCGACACCTCTATGCATGGAACCCCTTCCTCCTCCTCATTTTCAAAATATCAGATTGAGAAACTAGGGATCAATCTGACTTGGTCTAAATTGAAAGAGAATGAATAACAAAATAACATACCTTGTTCATTTAGATGACAGTCACTCAAAATCCATTGTTAGCAATCCAGAACTTATTTCAGATCAGTTGAGAATAACACACAATCCATCCAAGAATAAGAAAAAGGTCCAACACTTGCACAATGACGATCAGTGATATACAAGGATTATTGTCCATTTCTTCTTCCACATTGCCATCGTTATCCTCGTATCGGAAGGATTGTAATTCAAGTTATTTTTTATAAGGAATTAAATCAAGATCGAAGAAGCAGCTCACAACGTTGCAAGTGAAAATGTGCTCTCAGTCTTTTACATGGACTTGGCACCGAAAGTAACAACACATCTGAGATGTGTAATCAATTATATCGTTTGTTGATGATCTGCCAAACACTTATCGGGTGAGGAGATGATCAATTCTAGTTGCAAAAACAAAGCAGGCATAACCAGGAAATGATGGTATAGCTGATTTACGAGCCAATTCCGTTGCGTTGTCTTCCACGATGACAGAAGTTTCTGAGTATAATGTAGAAAGAGAAAGAAAATATGGAAACATGAACTGATAATTACGCAAAAAGTTTGCGTAGGATATCGCGCCCAATGTAGTTGAAGTTTTGATAATAACAAGCACTTATTAAGTTCCTTGGTCAAGATGAATAGTGAGCTTTAGCTTGCTTTGTTAGATGGAGTCCAAGATAGAATGAGCACTGTCTTGGAGGTAATGACTATCACTGACTTGCGAGAACATTAAGTTGTTTAGTGCGCGCCGAACTGCTACCCCGCGTCCTCCCGGGGGCCCCTACGGATACAAGCTCCCAGATGCCCTATTCGTGTCCATCAAAATCAGATAACAGGAGACTCACTTTTATTACTTCACCCCTTCGAAGATGACCGCTAGGACGTTAAAAAATCCATAACTTCGGCAATGAATGCTATTCAGATGACGTACTGTAACATAACTGAAATATTTGAAGAAAAGCGCTAATGCATATTCATGTTTTAGTCGAAAAGGCGATCTGCATTCGTTTGCGCGCCCCTGGTCCTTGCCTGATCAACGAGGCGACCAATATCTAGCGTACAGTATGAACCTCACTATGAAATATGACTCGCGCTAAATATAGTCAGCGGTGCATCATTAATCCTATTTCAATTGTGAACCGCTCTGACGTATACATCTTTTTAGAACAGCCGCAATATTTGAAATGTTGAAGATGAGAATGGAGGGTATATAAAAGATACAGATTTTAAATGACATATATATCTACACAGGGGGTAAATACACGAAGGGATATAATAAAGAGCTTACGTTTACGAGTATCTTTTTTACGATAATAATAACAATAACAATGTTATGCGTTTTGATATATAAAGAAGGCAAGAAATGCATAACATCGGTGCAGGCGTTACATGGTAGGCGAGCAAGAGAGAGAGAGAGATAGGGAGAGATAGAGAGAGAGGGAGAAAGATAGGAGAGAGAGAGAGAAAGAGAGGGAGAGACAGAGAGAAAAAAGAGAGAGAGAGAGATAGAAAGAGAGAGAAGATAGAGAGAAGGGGGAGAGAAAATAACGAGAGCTAGATCGGACGGATTGGGGTCCAGACAGAGGGGGAGAAATATGTAGGCAGAGAAGAGAATATTCGAATCCTGTATTTTGTCATTAACATGTTTAAATCTTAAATGAACAGTAATACATTTATATAATTCGTTTTGTATAATAGTGTTTTTATTTTGGCGACGACTGTATATCAAACATAACATATTCAGGAATATGGAGCAAACAAATTATATATATAAAAAATCAGACTGAATCGAATATCGCCCTCTTTAGTTTCATTCTACTTGTATTGTTTCATATGATTATTTGAGAGACTTCCTTGCTCACACCTGCATCTCTCTCTCTCTCTCTCTCTCTCTCCCTCTTTTCGAATATTATTTTGTCCCCCTATGCGGTCCCCCTATGCGGATGGGGGACAAAATAAGGGAGTAACAACATGAATAAATATAAGATTAGTAATAGTGAATGAAGAGTAACTTTCAAAATGCTAATTGATAATAAGTGAGTTTTTTTTAAGAAGAAAAATCGGATGTGATTTAACAAAAGGTGAATGATATCTTATTTAAATGATCGCTGCATTGATATATTAATTCATCAGAGATGGATATATTGCCCCTTTGAGCAGAGAGATATATATATACGCTCTCCTCCATTCCCCTCCAAATTACTATGGAGACCGTTAAGAGTTTGTGTGACAAAATACTTGTCGACAATGCGTAATGGAGAATTACCTAAAATGAAATCTAACATCGCCTGTCATAAACACGGCGCCATCAAAACAGGAGAGAGAGTGGGTAAGAGAGAAGGGGAGAGAGAGTGGGTAAGAGAGAGAGAGAGAGGGGAGAGGGAAGGGGGGGGGTAAAGAAAACGGGTAAATAGAGAGGGCGTTTAGAATAGCTTACCGAAAGGTTTGGAATAGAGAGTTTAAATGAGGCAACTGGTTTGTGAGAGGTATTGATAAGCATGAACGAATTGGCAAAAGTGGGCAGAACAAGAAAAAAGAGCAAAATGATGAGAGAACAGTCAATTCAAAACAGTAAAATATTCAGCGACGATCATGTAGCCGCGGTTTCCACCCCCCCCCCCTTCCCAAGTACTGTAGTAGTAGTAGTAGTAGTAGTAGTAGTAGTAGTAGTAGTAGTAGTAGTAGTAGTAGTAGTAGTAGTAGGGGTGTCACTACTTTCCTGCATTATCGCAGAGGTGCACAGGCCGATTTTTTTTTCACCGAGCTGCATGGAGCGTGCTTGCACATGATTACGTGAACTAGCGTAGTGACTGAAAAAACAAATCCATTTCGGAATATCGAAACTTGGAATTTGAATGTATTACCGAGCTTATACAGTGTAACTAAACATTCAGTTATTATGTTGATTTCTGCACTTGAGTGGGGGTATTTTGGCACCGAAAATGTAAAATTATGAGACACCACCCACACAAAGGGAACAACCCGGCAACACAAGATGATAAATGATGCAGTAATCATGGTAATCATCCCACTAAAATGTTGATATAGAAGAAATATGATGAAAAAAACAAAAAACAAGAGATCTGAGTCCATTTCTTAAGCGCGCGCTCTCTCTCTCTCTCTCTCTCTCTCTCTCTCTCTCTCTCTCTCTCTCTCTCTAGCTCTCTCCCCCTTCCCCACACACAAATCATAAATCTAATATAAGGGATTTAGATTAGTATAGACACAGCGATGTTGAATTACTGTCCATATTTGAACAATTTTAGTATGTCATTAAAACCAAATGATCACACTTAATTGCATTTATTCGATCACTAATAATGGCCACTACAGTCCAGTCTTAATGCAATGTATTACTTTATTGAAGTTATGGACATTTTGTTGCATGATGATGATGTTTTTACCAATCGGAGGTTTTCAAATTGGAATAGCAATCACACGTTAATATAGTCACTGAGTTTCTCTAATAAGACCCATTTCTTTCCCTTGTTAATGTTGATATAATTTGTCTACATACATCTCAAAGACACGTTCCAGTAAAGAATTTACTCACGTCTTAGTGATATATTTGTTCTTAAGAACTGTGTCTGTAGCATCTGTTTCCATGGTAACGCTCAGTCGGTTTTTTTTTTTGTCGACCCATTACAGCTGACATCAATCTAAGACGGAGAACCAACGGCAAGATTTATTGATTAAGAGCTACATCTATTTTAGAATCATGTCGCCTCTAATTAGGCGCCTCAGGCTTCCGTTTGATTTACAGTATATTACACTTTTTTCTTACAAGATAATCACATTTAATGTATCATACTGCTGAAAGTTAGACTTGTGAAAAGGTCGACGGTGTGGACCTCATAGTGTGGTATAACAGGATTACGAGCATCGTATTTTTTGATCGGTAAGTGTCAACATAGCATTCTTAAAATGATAATGAAATATTAATAACTGAATCAAGTAATTAAGATAAGCACAAAAAAATGTGAGGTGGAAATACAACTTAGCAAAATTGTCTTTCATTTGTAAAGTTTAGTCACACCCTAGATACACCTTAAAATGGCTTCGGCTCCTGCTCCAACCCGCTTTTCTCTAAGTCTTAGTGAACAAATAAAATAACATATAAATAGATAAAATAATAATAATATAAACATCACAAAAGCATTCAAGTAGCCCCCCCCCCCCCCGAAAATCCTGGCTCTGCCTTTGGTACATGTATATGACAGGTTCATGACTTTAATTATTGGATAGCTAATTCTAAATGGAAACTCATAATACGAGACCTATGCTATAAAACAATGTGTTTTAATTACCCCTTAGTTGTTTCGTGTTAATTAAGGAATTTTCATTGGGGTGGATTGTTGTCAGGTGGTAGTATTCAGAGGGTGATAATACCAGAGATAGTCGTTCTGATACGAAAACAATAACAAAAAACTACAAGCATTTTCATATCACTATTACTCATTGTCACTTCTGGGAAGTGAGAATGCAGAAGAAAAACAAATTTTTGTGTGAGTTAGCACCTGAACTGTAAAATATGAGAATACGTAAACGATGAACTGTCTAGGATCCTATACCCTTGAAAGAAAATATTTCCCTCCTTAAACAGCTGAACAAATTTACCTTATTGATTAAAGTCGGCCGAAACATTGCTTGTACAAACATACTTGCGATATTGGACATCTTAATTTGAACTTTGGACCTCAAATGGAATATGGCTCAACGAATGGAGAACAATTTCTGGTAATTAAATTACGGCCATAATCTAGAAAATTACAATAATGTACCGAAATAAACTTATAAGTACTTCTTACACAGTATACGCCGGTATCATGGGGGGGGGGGTTGGATATTTTCCCTGACTCCTCATCGGCTGCATCGTTTAATATGAACTGCATAATTTTGTATAAAATAATATACAAAACAATAGGCCAGCTGCATATATTCTGCCGAAGTCCGATTTGAAATACGCCTTTCTGACCTACTTTGAAACGTCGATCACGGCGGCTGAAGGACATTGCAAAAATTATCATCTGAATCAGTAATCATTCACAATTAAAATTCAATCGATTCAGTTTCTATTGAAAACCAGTCCCTTAAAGGGATCCGGTAACTTTGTCTTAGATCCTTTAAAAAAATCATTGATTTAGCTCATGCTGCAATGATAATTATAAACCTTTAGGTCAGTCAGGATCCCAATGACTTTTACAAGCCGATCGCCTGTCTGATTATCAAGATATTTATGATTGAAAATCGAAATCAAATTTTGCGTTTGCAAAACGGATTTCATAACACTACAGTCTATTGGAGAAAACGAGTATGGTAAAATCGGTCACTCAAAGATTTTACTTTTTTGAGGCTCTTCTTGATTATTTTGAAGCGCAATTTCTTTAGGGTTTCAATATTAGACCATATCACAGACACTGGTAACACGTAGGCCCGTGCATCTCTGATTTCACATTGTTAAACGATCCCTTTAAAAATCGAGTAATAATATATTATGTGCAGGTAGGTTTTTCATGGTATTCCTTGGTTGCTAGAATTTTGAGCATTTTTGTTTCTTCTTCTGATTATATTGAACAAAATTCATAATTATTTTATACAATATCTATATATTTGTCTTCATCATCTGGCATAATATGCATAGGATTCCATTTAATACGGTATCTGTAAGCTTAACGCCATCTTTTATTTGTTAACTTTTTAAGCTTTATTTCTTTCGATGATGACGTTTTTAATGCTTTAAATCTATTGAACTTGACGGATCATCAGGGCAAATCCCCATTAGCTATTCATCCACATGCCCGTATACTATGTTTTATACATATACACTATATCATCTCCAATGTCTTTATTCCGTGGTATGTATGTCAATGAATGACGTATCTAGAAGTTTACAAACGGGTGGGGGTGAACTCTTCGTGAACAGACAAGGGTGGCATGTAAGATCGTATGATGTAGACCCTTTGCATGTGTTTTCGTTGACCTTACATCGGGAGAGGGGCATACTACACCACTGTGTTAATTAACTGGTTTACTAACATATTCAAAAGTATATGGATGTTTCTTTCCTGGGCACCGACCCAGTGACGAGTTATTCAATTAAACTGTTATAAATGAATGAACTACAATACCTGGAATTCAGTCTGCATACATTACTTGTTGCTATACCGGGTAAGCCTCGGGCAAGCTTTCGGGTCGTCAAGAACAGCATATTTTGTTACACAAAATGCATACAATTTGAATATGTTAGTAAGCCGGTCTATTTCACCCTCCCCCCTCCCCTCCCCTTCCCTCCAATCTCCCTTTCTGCCCCCGTTTTGACAACTAATGATCTTGCAATAAATAACCCTAATGTTGTCTGAACAAATATTGGATCACATGGAAGGGGAATGTTTTATGTTTCGTGAGGCTCTCGTCTCTTGTCTGGTTATCTATTAAACACATGCTCATACAAAGTTTAACATTGCTCAGTGATTAATTACAACGAACGTTTCCCTTTAAAACTCTATATTGGCAGGCATAGCGTGCACAAGCGTACACAGTTTCTAACGTAGGGTATGTAAATGAATCGACTAGACTATTTAAACAGAATCTCAATTATCATGTTTGACTAAAACTTCAAAATGAAATTAAGAACTTGCATGACTACTATACAGCTACATAAATGCATGTTAGGTCCTGGTTGTCATATTAAGTATAAACGTTTATTATACAGATGGTAATTCATAGGATAACGATTTAAGTATACATATGTGTTTTTGTTAGCAACGATAACAAATGGTATAAATACAAATTTAAAAAATGAACGTCTATCAAAATAAATCGCAGAAAAAATGTTATAAGTTATTTGCAAATACGACTGAAATTAGAGCAAATGACTGAACTTATTGTTTATTTGTCTCGTAATGTTACAACAGACTGGATTGATTGTATAATGGTACAGGTTTATACGCCATTATATATTATACTGTATTTTCTAACTGGTCACAAACACGAAAACATTGAACCACCTACAGGAAACCTCTATATCCTCTATTGGGAGATACTTACATGAGCACATAAGGAAGGAACAGCAATATTTTCTTTCATTTCCCTTACTCTTCCCAAAATGATGTTAGCAGAACAGATGGTGAATGTGATGCACATTGTCGGTGTAATGGGATCTTAAACGTTTCCCTTATTTCCTCAATTTTGGGACACACCTGTATAATGATCGTACACCACTACAATGTTCGTTTTGCGTGGGCTTCCTGCGTTTGTCGAGAAACAACAAGTTTATATTTTATTATTTTCCGGTTACTGATTATTTGATGTTACGGATGGTTTACTATAAAAATTTGTATTACTATCACATGAATGAAAGTGTTACCGAATTCATCATTTACAGATCATGTTTATAAGTGTTGATTATTAAAAACGAACGAACAAACAGAAACAAATACATTATTAAAAGCAAAATAAAAAAGCCATAGCAAGATATCATAAATTGGGGATTCCAAATGAAAAGGAGGGTTCAAATGTGAAACAGGATTGTCCGATCGGACGGATATCCCTGACCTATGTTATCCTCCTGTATCATTTAAAGCTATTGAAGAAACTGTCTTCAATGTGTTAAACGAGCTAGATGCACAATGTATATACCAAGGGACATCGACCTGATTGGCAGTGGATTGCTTCGTAATAAAAAAATCTCTAAATGACCCACTTGATGAATAGTTATGTTTATGAGTTTGATCGATTCTCAATTACTAATGATTGTTTCGGTTTCCATAATCATGATATATGCATACAGTATGCCCGTCGATTTGATAACACATTGAACTGTGTATGACATATTGAATCATTAATGTTTACCTCTTTAGGTTTTTGAACTTATCTGAAATATATTTTGTAAGATTTTGTGTCATCGACCGCTTTGATAATGACCCTGAACACTTCAAGGGTGTTGTTTCAAACTTCGGAAGTAACATAGCTAGGTGGCTAGGTTTTATATCCGGGAGGTGTTTATTTATAAACTTCCTTATTTAATATCTCAGGAGAAAGTTAGCTTTGGTAACTCTCTTTCTCTCTCTCTCTCTCTCTCTCTCTCTCTCTTCATTTATCTCTTTCTCTCTCTCTCTCTCTCTCTCTCTCTCTCTCTCTTTCTTCCTTTCTCTCTTTCTCTCTCTATCTCTCTCTCTCTCTCTTCCTTTCTCCCCTCTGTATTAGATCCTTTATTACTTCTTTCTCTTTCCGGCAAGTGAGTGTCTGTCATAGTTCATATACTGTTACAGCATATAATAACGATTTCAATTATTGCATCATAATAGCAATAAGCGCGATTATCACCAGAAAATTATGTTATTGCATTGCTTACATTTACCTATAAACATGTTTGTGTTAGATGATTTTCTTTTCTCTCTTCCTCTCTAAGTTAGTTCACGATAATTATGTTAAAACCTTATGCAGTTATAAGAAAGTTTTTTAAAGATCCAAGTATTACTGCCATCTAAATTATGTGACGATGAAAGGATTTGCTGGGAGCAGCAATTATTGCTCTTATTCTATTTTGATAAAAGACTGTGTCGTCCTTTGAGAAAAAAAATAAATGGGAAATCACGGGTCATTTTGATAATTGGCCAAGCGCTTTTGTGACCCCTCCCCAGATGGATGATAATTTTGTATAATTTCAAATGACCATACAGTGACCAAGTCTTATACTAACACAACCATGTTTGCCTTACAGATGTACATTGTACAGCAGCCTCTGGAACCAAAGGTTGCTAATTCCCTCAGGAAACTAACTGAAAATATTTTAATGAAATCGAACTAACATTTTGTCTTCAACCAGGAATATATAAATATAAATCAATTTCGAAGCTACTTGCACACGGCAAAGGAGTTCAGCAACACCTGTTTGTCCCACAAGACAAGTCACCGTGTATAATGTCATATAATTATAACTGGTTCAATGTATCACTTTTCTTTATAATTATTGCTTGTCTGATCCTAACTCTAGTATGGATATCAACTTAAAAGTGGGGGTGACATCCAAATATAAGTTGATTGCTGTTGATGTGCAGGGCTGCATACAAGTCATATTTTCCTATTCAAACATCTAAATATATTTCACAGATGTAAGTCATTAGTAAGCTAACAAGAGACAGTGGTATATGGCTTCACCAGAGCTGACCACTTATTTACAATAGACCATAGGGTAAGCTGAAGGTTTTGTATACATAAACATTACCGATTATAATTATAAATGAACGTATATAATTTCACGTATAATAGACGATATGAGTTGCTATGTCAGACGTGCCGTAGCATCACCAGGAAATGAAAGGTAATGTGCTGAGCTGAGGGAAGTTACATACCACTGTCTCTTGATAGCTCACTAATGATTGACAGGTGATGTAATCAGAGAGTGTGATCTGGAGCATTTAGGGTGGAGCTTAACAGATCTGAGAAAATTATTTTATAGAATATTTAAAAATCTATGAAATACATTTAGATGTTTGAATAACAAAATATTACTTATATGCAGCCCTGCACATCAACAAGAATCAACTTATATTTGGATTTCACCCTACCTTTAATACATTCTTCAGTTATAAGGAGAACTTCGATGTATACATGTACATGTGACTACAACATAATCAGAAGAATAGCAATAACCTGCACCATCATTACCATAGCAAAGATGGATTCCCGTATCTGACTCGTAAACACAAGAAACGATTTTCTTCTTGGTTAGGAATTAGGAAAATTGAAATGAGTTGGACAACGAAACCTGTTTTCAAGTCATATGCAAGATTTATGTGACAGAGGCAATAAAATATAAAGTGTCTAATTACTGAGGTTCCCAGAGTACCTAATATATGTTCAGGACTGAGGTTTCAGAGGATGCTTATAGGAAGCACATGTCATAAAATACAATTATTTCTGGTTTCATTTCGCGCAACTACCCCCCCCCCCCCCGCCCCCTCCTCCTCCGAATAGATGCCCATGGAATTCATCTCATTTCAGCTGACAGTTAGAATATTATCAAAATGGTCGTAATATTAACATTGATGTGTAAAATAGGCGCAATATTAACGAGCGTCTGTCTGAATCAGAAGAGCGTTTACTCATCAATACAGAATTAACGCCCTGCTGGCTCTGAACTGACACCATCATCAAACGTATTGCAGGTAACTACACCATCACCTTCTCCTCATTAATATTATATTACATTAAGAAGATATCGCCCATATTCTCAAGCGAGTACAACATCAGATAAACGAGGTTGGTTTGAGCATGCAGTTACTAGTTATAATCAGGTGCGATCTAAATGTGGAGGAGAGTTGTGGAGGGGGGTAACGGGGGAAAGGTTTTCCATTGGATTCCATGAATATGATTATTGTAACCATGTAGTGGGATTTCACTACATCTTTTCCAAAATAATGAACAAAAGAAAAAAATCTGAATTCTAAAAAGGTTGTTAATTTTTTTTTCTTCTTTCTTTTCACTCTGATACTTGGACACGTCGAGTTTTATACGTGAAATTATAGACGTTCATTCCTAATTATAATCGGTAATGTTTATGTACACAGAACCTTCAGTTAACCCTAAATGTCTGGGTAGCGTCTCACGAAACCGTCATAAGTACAAGTTCACTGACATCCCATTGAAATGCGTGTATTAAGTAGAACACGCGTTTCAATGGGATGTCGGTGAACTTGTAGTTATGACGGTTTCGAGAAACGCTGCCCTGGCTTCTTTCATTTTGAAGAAGCTCTGGCTGGTGAAATAAATGTTACTTTTTAACATGAAATCAAATATTTTTTCGACGCCCCTATGTCAAACGTAAATTTTCCAGAGAGGTATTTCACATTTTCCCTGGTTTGTCAAGTACAGGCATGTGTTTAGAAGCGAAAAAACCCAACTGTCAAGGGCATTTTGGAATTACCGATCATCTAAATTGATAAATAGGGGAGGCAATCCCTGAAGAACCATGAGGCACTGGCGTACCTATGGGGGGGGGGCAGGGGGGCAGAGTGCCCCCCCCTGACGGGCTCCAGGGGGAAAAAAGAAAAAGGGGAAAGAAAAGAAAAGAAAGGAAAAGGAAAGAAAAAGAAAAAAGGAAAAGGGAAGAAAAAAGGGAAGAAAAAAGGGAAGAAAAAAGGAAAGAAAGAAAAAAAGGAAAAAAAAGGAAAGAAAAAAGGACGAAGAAGAGAAAAGGAAGAAAAAGGGAAAAGGAAAGGAATAAAAATGGGGATTTTTTTTTAAAAAAAGACCATGGCCGCACGCACCAGGGGGGGGGGGGGGGGAGTTGACCCCAGATATTTTGAAAACGTACAGTTTTTTTCCTGAAAATGTAGTGTAGGCCTATACCAAATCCTCTTCAATTCTACTTTTGAAAATGCAAAAGTACCCTCATGGCCAGTTCGGTCGCTCGACTCCCTTCACTCCTTTTGCTTTTGAGATTCTTCGAAAACTTTTAACGCATCTTTCCCCCTCCCCCACCAGAAAAATATTCCGCATACGGAAACAAATAAAAATAGGAAAATATTGCGCGAACTGCTTGCTAGCCTATTTTGTATTAAATGTTTTCACTTGCTCGTCCCCCTGAAAAAAGAAAAGGATTAGTATTGCCTAGAATACAATTGTGCCTGCCCCGACGGGCCCCGACCTGCAACCATGGCAACAATAACACACAATATATGTACCAAATGTTACTAAAAGAGACTAATTCATTTTTCTCGCTCGCTACACTCGCTCGCGAATAAAATGAATAGACATTGCTTTGGAAACAATTGTGCCCACCCTTGACCTGCAACAATATCATTAAAAATGGAAGATTTTTTTCGCCCTCCCTCCAAAAAGGAATTGAATGGCGTTAAACGCGTCCATCCTGACCTGCACCAATAAAAACAAGTTTATTTATTAATTTCTATTAAAAGATAATTTTTTTTTTTTTGCTTGCTCGCTATGCTCGCTCGCCAAAATGGAATTGACACCGCTAACGTGCCCGCCCCAACCTGCAACAACCAGTTAATAATTATGTACCAAACGTTATTCAAAGAAGTTTTGGTGTGCTCGTGCTCGCCAAAACGGAATTAACATCACCTTAGACATGATTGTGTAAGCCCTGCCCTGCAACAAAAAAATCTGAAATTTATGAACCAATTATCATTACAAAAAATTTTGCTCGCTCGCTACGCACGCTCGCCAAAATAGAAATAACACCGCTTTTAATAATCACGTCCCTGACATGGAACAATGAACCCAAGTTTATATACCATATTTTCCCTATAAAAGAGAAGTGATTTTTTTTTGCTCGCTCGCTACGCTCGCTCGCCAAAATAGAAATAACACCGCTTTTAATAATCACGTCCCTGACATGGCACAATGAACCCAAGTTTATATACCATATTTTCCCTATAAAAGAGAAGTGATTTTTTTTTGCTCGCTCGCTACGCTCGCTCGCCAAAATAGAAATAACACCGCTTTTAATAATCACGTCCCTGACATGGAACAATGAACCCAAGTTTATATACCATATTTTCCCTATAAAAGAGAAGTGATTTTTTTTTGCTCGCTCGCCAAAATAGAAATAACACCGCTTTTAGTAATCACGTCCCTGACATGGAACAATGAACCCAAGTTTTATGTACCATATTTTTCCTATAAAAGAAAAGTGATTTTTTCGCTCGCTACGCTCGCTAGCTCGTGGAATTATGTGCCCACCACTAACCTGCTACGATATCATTAAAAAGAGAAATGTAGGGGGTTGCCTGCCCGCCAAAATGGGATTGACATTGCCTTAAACACGATTGTGCCCGCCCCCTACTTGCAACAATGAAACAAATTGTATATAGCAATTCATTGAGAGAAAGATGTATTTTCGCTCGCTAGCTAAAATGGGTATAAAATCACCCTAAACACAATATTGTTCCCGCGCCCTGCATGGGACAATTGAACCAAGTTTAAGTGGCAATTATTAAAAAAGAAGTGATTTTTTTCTTGCTCGCTACACTCGTTTGCAAAAAAATGAAATTAACGTCGCTAACAAGTGAATGTTCCCACCCCCAACTTGCAACAATACCAGTTTATATACCAAACGTTACTTAAAGATTTTTTTTTGCTCGCTCGCTCGCCAGAAGTGAAAATTAGCATCGCCTTTTTTGTTTGTTTCGGTCGCTTGCCCCCCCCCCCCTGACGGAGTACCCCCGGTACGCCACTGCCATGAGGGAAGGAGAAAGTAATCATCACCATATTCGATGCCACCTGCTTTTACGTATGGGGTGTCGAGAAGGATACTTATTTCTCAACAAAAAGGAGGGCGTTCTGACCCCCCTCAGACTCGAGAAAATAAAACCATATGCTTGCCTTTGGTTTGAGGCCTACCTCTATCCACATAAGGGTTGAGACACAAAATGTGTGGAGCATAACGAACTCACGCCCCATTTTAACTACCGTTCAAAAAATGATTAGGGCATTCCCCACCCCCCCCCCCCCCCCCCCCTCCCCACGCCCTTCCCAGCAATTTTGCCCTTGCTCAGCCCCTTCTCTCCACAGCAGATCGTCACTAAATACATAGCGTATATATTGTTGGGCTGATGGTTTATTTTACCTGACTGCTAAGAAAGCATTTGTATACTTGTAAGTATGCAGCCAGGGGATCACCGGCTTTAAGTCCTCTCCGAGGGACTTGGTTTAAATGCCTTACCAAAGGGCACTAGCGCATCGACTTGGTTTCGAACCCGGGACCTCCCGGTTACGAGACCACTGTGCCATCGCGTCTCTTCTTAAGGTTAATTACATGAATACTCACAAGTAATCCCGTCGCTTACAAGGTGTCATGCTGCACGAGTCACCGGTAGTTTTTACAGCGCTTTTGATATCCTACTCACCCAAAAGTGGGGGTTATCCTATGTATTCCAAAAGCTTTGATCGATGAACATGAGCAGGATGATGAGTCCATAATGCAGAATAACCTCAGGTTCCATGTCTTGATCAGAGCATGATCGCAACAATCAGAGAATTCACAACCGTTTAGTCCATTTGTAGCGTAAGCAGAACTACACACAAGTTTGAAGCAATTAGATTCGATAGATATCCTTACATTCGATAGGCATGAACCGGACTGTACGTTGTAATGACCTAATTTAGCCAAGGACGTTAACGAGTACACCATTAAAATGTGTATCACAGCGACGAGAAAAGCGCGCTATCAATCAAAACAGTTCCTTTTAAGTTGTGCTGTAGACCAGTAAACGTTGTTGTAAGTCACGAATACGGAACTCTTATTACGATCAAATGTTGAAGATGATAATATTTGCGTGTATTATTAGCGATCACACAATCTTTAATTGATTTCATAATTTCGTCTAGGTTAAAATCCAATGTTCTTCCTTTCCGTCGCCAGAAACTCTCGTCAATACAGCTGAGTTGATTATCTAACGCATATCACTGATCTTGTTTGCTTGAATCTGTCCACCAGTTGGTTTCCGGGACACTGCAGCCTCAGTCGAATCACACAATATCTCAAGCCGCCAGCCTAATTTCTGCTGGAATTATTTCCGTTTTGTAATGTCTTCTCCGCCGTAGAGGTGAGTGAAGCTAAAGCGGAACTTGTACTTGGCCGACTACCCTAAGGCAAAAGCTTTGATTGTAATTCAAAACGTAAAGAATGTCTGATAACAATATACCCACGTGTGTTATAAACAACAAAATAACATTATAGGTTGCGAGGCACTTCAAACAAATTTTTAGAGTTCTTTTTAACGAGCAGCAGTCCACGCGCGTATCAATATAATTTCCATAATTTCGGATGACGCGGGAAAGAGGCATTACTTAGCCTGGATTCGTTCGTTGTTACTTCTGAATAAACAATATTAATTATTGACCCGAGAATAAACCTTAGGTCTGTTTGCCAAGTGCAAATAAAGGTAGATGTCCCAGCTGTGACCTTAGCTTTGACTAATTTTTCTAGCAGATACATGCAGAGCAGGGAGGCGGGGAGTGGAGGGGAATTAGAGAGGAGGAGGAGGGGGGAAGAGGAGGAGGGGTAAGAAGAGGAGGGGAGTGACCCTAGATGTCAAAAGAGCCCCCAGGAAAGAGGGAATTTGAAATGTAAACGAGGAAAGAAGGAGGCAATGATAAGGGAGAATGAGTTGCCAATGCTGCCCATCCGCTGAAAGAACAAGAAATTCTCATTAATTTTTGTTAAAGCAAAATGAACATGAAGTAGATAGAAATTGGCAAAAATTTAATGCACACGTCTTTGTGAAGTGCCTCATTAGCAATATTTCACTCACCTGTAATGAATAATTGTATTTAAAAAGACAGAATGCAAAAATGCATATATTACGTGTTGTTAGGTAGGCAAGCCATGGTGTGTTTCCTTCCTGGCAACAACTAATGTATACAGTTCACATTCTGACTGTTGAAATACAATTGTTCGTAACAGATGAATGATATAAGCCGTTCCGAGGCAATAACAAAGATTCGATCACATTACGAAAATGGTCTTTTGAAGACGGCTCTTCAGTGACGAAGTGAGGCGCGCCCTAGCTCATCCATTTCTTAGCGCGCTTTCTATTATAAACGCTGGAAGCTGAAAATTGTTAGAGCCGCCTTTAATGCCTAGTTCACACCGACGCCGAATGTCGCGCTTTAAATCGGCGATCAATTTGGCGTCATTTTTTCAAAAAAATCTCACGATCTCCTGAGATATGTTATGCTAAGTTCACACCGACGCCGAATTGATTGCGAATTAAATCGGCGAGCAAAGCGGCGGCAAAGCGTAACAAAGCTTCATTAAAGCGTAAAGACCGTAATAGAGCGTGAGAAAGCTTTGAGCAATTCGGGACATTCGGCAAGAGCGCCAAAAATTTAAACTCTGTTAAGCTTTCCTACGCTTTGAGCAAAACTTTGATAAGCTTTGTGACGCTTTGATAAGCTTTAATACGCTCTCCCCGCTTTACGCAATTCGTGACAGATCGCCTCAAATTTTTAAACATTTTAAAAAAATTTGGCGCTCTTGCCGATTGAACTTAGCATAAGCCTCTCCTCCCCCAATCAACATAAAATACTCGATCTGCCTCTATTGTAGAAAGTGGTAATGGATAAGTGTACGTTGAATTCCATGTAAATTAAAAGCGACGATTGCAGGTCACATTCTTCCGACAAGATTATTCTATTGGATCATTGATATCCATTATAATACAGTCTGGACAAGGAAGGGTCGGACGGTAGAACGGACAAAGTCCATCTCTCTACCATATATTTACAGTCGATATGTCACGTACACCAGTCGTTAGAATATTAAATTTTGTCCGTATATTTTGTCGAAGTGATGGGTTATTAAGTGAGGTCAGTGTCCGATGGAAGCAAACCGAGGATTCATTGCTGAATGGGCATAGAGTTATATGAAAATTGTCACATAATAATGGCAAAAATCAAAAATTCAAGTGACAAAACCTGTGGGCCTAAGTGAATTGTCTTTGCCGTGAGTAAAAGCATAATATTGCAGTTTGGTCAAGCGAATTTTATTCCAGCTTTGCATGTTGCGGGCTGGGATTTAAACTGGTTTCACGTGCACCTGACCACAAGACTAGCATCATGTGACTTATGTGAATCATGTGACTTGAATTCAGTCATGTGATCGGCCTACACCGGCGGATTTTAAAGGAGAATCATTATGAACACACATTTCTCCTAACAATAACATCTCTATTCATTGGTGTATCCAGGTGAGGTCGTTTTATTGTACAAGACAGAATAAGCAAGCTTAACAATTTTGTTACCAACATATCAACACTGCCAACACTAAACATCATCTTTAAAAGCAAGGAAATTGATGTTTGGGTAATAATATTCCATGCTCATGAAATAATATCTAGAAATTTGTTTTTCAGATTTTCATTGACATGAAAAGCGTAAAAGGAAAACTAATGAATTATGAATCTTGAAAACAAATTTAGGGAAAGATGATGCAAAAATAACTCTGAACACCAACATTTTTTTTTTGTCTTTTCACCGTGGCTACATCGTTTTGGTGCTGTACATAGATTCCCATATCCAGGGGGTGTTTTATCGACCACAACAAGATCAAGGTTAAGGACATTTGGCTTAACCTTAAAAGAAGTAGGAAAAAAAAAGATGACTTCATCACTTATCTCACTGTTATTTCCGACATTGAACATGCTGAAAAGTATGTAAGAACATCATTTCAAATTTGCTGATGTATCAAGATTTTAATCATGTTGAAGTCGTTTTCAGCTTCATGAGAAAGATTAGTCTCTCTCGTCTCTCCTTCTCTCTCTCTCTCTCTTTCTCTCTCGCTCTCCCTTTCTCTTTCCTTCAACCTTCATTATCTTTTCTTCTTTCGCTCACTCTCTCGCTCTCTCTCTCTCTCTCTCTCTCTCTCACTTTCTCCCTCCTCCTGTCTTTCTCGCTTTCTCGGTCGAAACAAAAATGCAGAGGTGTGAATTACTTTAGCAGGAGAAGTCGATTCACCGTAAAGCTAGTGGATGATCCCAATTATCACAGATTGTGCTTGGAGTACCTCAGTTCAATGTACTCGTAGCTTGTCATGAAATCATGCGCGTCTGATGCATTTGAAAATGTTTGCTTTGCAATATAGGTCTTGCATGAAATGTACATGTACATGAACATGATGTACATGATGAAGCTAAAAGCAGAGTTACATTAAGAAGGTAAATTGCATATTGAACCCCCCCCCCCGCCCATCGATATACGAGGACGGTTTATAGAGCCTCTATATAGGTGTTTTTCTTGTTCTGCTCTTAGGCCTATACCTTTTATTAATTTCACTATCCCACTACAAATATCTCGGATGGATTCTAGCTCTAACTTTTACCTTTCTTGACCAGAAGTGTGTCTCAAAGTCAATAATATGGTCATCATCCAATCCAATGATATGTCCAGTATTAAGGGCGTGTAGGTTCTGCTACTGCTGATCGGAATGGATTGCGCAAACAGCATCGGGCCGATAACGCTGCCTTACGGGACGCCAGATATTACTTGGCTGGTATTGGAGGTTATCCTTTCAGTATCACATGTAGGGTCATGTTACTCACGAAGTCAGAAACCAGTGTGAGTGTGTGTGTGTCCCCGGAATCCATAGAATTTGAGCTTGGCGAGGACCTGGACAGCAAGGACACAAAATAAAAATCCTGCTGATTTTACATTTCACATACATGAAATTAAATTTGTAATAATTCCTGTCATTTGGGGGAATTTCAATTTCTCGAATGTGTATAAATAGTTTGAAAAAGAAAGAATCGACTTCTATTTCCCTTTTCATTCTCGATTCATGTTCAAGAATTTTCTTTTTAATCTGAGAATATGATTTTAAAAATGATTGGTTTCCCTCATTTCCTTGCTTCTCTATATATACAAGTTCACTTTTATATCAAGATAGGTGTGATTTCACTTTCTTTGATGAGTGAAATATAATCTCTTCTCTTTTCAGATATTCGTTCGTCTGCCCACAGTCCAGTATGGCAGAAAATTCGGGATCAAGGCCTGTGAGACGCCATCTTTTTTTGTTCGTCAGCTTGGATTCAATGAACAAAATAATTGTTGGGTTCTTCCCATTGAGACAAACAGTGTTCACTCATGGAGAGTTTTAACCAATCGCCAAGTTCTCGAACTCTACTTTTCCAGCGTTCAGTTTGAAAAAGAACAAGCCATTGTCTTCAACGGGACTGACGTTTGCGGGAAGAGTTATACAATTTTGCATGCATGGCTCCGTTATTTTGCAGGAATTCACGACCGGACTGCAAAAGCTGTGAATGCGAAGGTAAAATCTGTACAGAAGAAGTATTTGTCTGTTGCAAATAACTACAACCGTGTTTGTGGTGACAAACAGAGCCGAGCTCTCACCGACTTCTTGGGCCAACCGTTTGCCTGGGGAAAGGACTTTCGTGCAAGTGACAAGTGAGGGATGCAGCAGTCAGTCACACGAACTAATGTGCAGCATCAATATCTCCCAGTACTCTTCTTCGTAATGACAATGAAGTGACTGAAAATTCTGCACTGAACCTGTTTGTCACTTGTAACCATGAGCGAGTCTTAATGTTATGAGCGGCAGCCTTCAGTTTTAGAAACAGTGCTACCCCTTATTTGTACGTATCTTTTTCTGATCATAATTATATAATGATGCCTAGTGTAAGTTTCATAAAACTTGGTACCGTTTAGGAAATTAGTTTTATCCTCTGGACGGCCATGCATTATGGCTCAAGGCATAGGAACACAGAGGATTTTTTTTATGTTGGGAACCGGGGTAAAATGCAATAAATTACTGAAAATTTATTGCATTTTCTTACTTTTTTATTTATGGAAACTGCCCGTTACCCTAGCCCCCGCTGCGTACAGTCATGGTTCAGTGACAAAGCAATGGCCTCGTAACTGTGAGGCCCCAGGATCAAAACCGTGTCGATGTGCTATATTAGTGCCCTTTTGTGGGGCATTAATCCTCATTACTATCATTTATGACTTAAGGGCGTAGGTCCCCTAGTTGATAAGCATAGTAACATATACATGCTTTAGCAGTCACGCAAAACACAAATTGTAAAATTATTATTCAATAAAATCTGAGAATGTATACTATTATCTAGATCTATTATTTTTAAATCATTTTAAAAATAATTCCATAAATTGGGTTTTAAAAAAATATTCCAACTATATGAGTGACAGTGTATATGAACAAGTGAGTTTTCAGTTTTGATTTAAAATTATCTAGTGATGGGGCTTTCCTTATTTCTAGTGGTAATTGATTCCATAATAAATTATTATGGAATAATGCCAGCAACTTGTCAATGTGTTTTAAGATCTTTGTATATAGTTCACCATTGCCAGATGTCACATTGTGTGCTCTCAAGTATAGTGTGAGCTGGAAACTCCTAATTTTGTTCTATGGTGGTCTGATTTAAGTTCTAACGCACAAAATAGTTTAGCAGTATCCTATAATTCTCGTCTGAACCAGAGATCATACTTTCTAAATTTTCTAGAGGAATTGCTCAACTCTAATCACTTCAAGGAGAAGCCACACACGGAATGTAGAACGTCCAATATCAAAGGGTAGCAGGTAGGAATGTCAAATAGAGGGGCGCTAATACACAAAACGATGCATGTAGAATCTACATGTCGCGCTAAACTTGGTACGTCTTAACAAAAATGTGCTTAAATAATAAATAACAACACAGATGAAAACGAAACACAATGGGTATTTACTTCTTTAAATGATAGTATACCTCATAGTTGTTCTATAACATGACAAATATTGACCTGTCTGTAAAGATTTTCTGCCGATGTTTAACTCGATTACTCGTGCTATTTTACACTTTCCGTTTCTCATTGAATTCAAAGAACTAATTTATCTTAAAACGTTACAAAAACGTAAAGTGGGAAATTGCATGGTTGTCGTGATTACAGATCTGCTTGCTTGCCTACGGACGTTGACAGAGAAAATAGTCTTAAAGCTTTCGCTAATATTTGCAATGTATTCATGAAGTCAACTTCCCTTTAAGCCAACTTTTTTTTTAGCCAGGGGTTATTAAACCTAGACCAAAACAAGAAGAAAAGCGGAACTCACTTTCCGCCGCAAAGTGTGACTCGATATCTGGTTAATGGATAGTTAATTCATCAGGGGATAATGGGTTTCTTACGCTCAACCATGACTAAAATCCTTCAGACTTAACTAAATGCATGTGGCTCGTTTCATTACTAAGTGTTCCTGGATTTTACTTAATCAGAATGTAATATCTCTTTGTGTGTAACGTGAAATAAAAAGACTAATCTTTGTTCCGAGAAGGCTATAACGATTGAGACGGGGAAATGGGGTGGAAAGGGGGCAAGAGCAGAAATGTTGTTTTCTCTACATGTTTGGTTAGCTATGTTTAAGTGTTAATAACCTGAACCAATTCGATTGTTACGTCATTACATCAATGCCCGATGTTTGATGTTTCATGCTTCTCTATACCTTTGTTTCCAATTATACTGCTTTGAAATTCAACTTCTTGCGATAACTGAACAGTGCTATTTCGTTCAAATCCAACTTTGTTCACGCCTTGGTCGGACAGATAAAAAAACAAGCAAACTCTTGTGAAAAAACGTTATTTAAATGAAGCACAATTAACTTGACATAATGTTCGGTTTTCATGTTTCTCTATATCTTTGTTTCAAACTGTACTTCTCAAATTCAACTTCTTGCGATATTAAGATAACTGAACAACTCTGTCGTTCAAATCCAACTTTGTTCACGCCTTGTTCAAGCAATTAAAAACCGTTATTCAAAAGAAGCACAACACGTTATAAAAAGTGCCTTAGTGAATACACTCAAATTATCTCTTTGATACAATGCAACAGATATGTTCACATTACATGCCCTAGAAACTTCATACTATTGATAAGGTTAATTATGATTTGTGACTGAGATTCTAACGCTTGAGACAGATTTTCTTTCTGGTGCAATTTGCCTTAGGTCATACATGTAGTTAACCCACTAAAAATTAAGTGCCTATTTATAGCTCGAACGTGTAACATTAATATCGTTGGAGCATTATACACAGATCTAACCCATATAATAATGCTTGACATATAATGGGCAACCCAAAAGAGACATGTTGTTTTACATTCTACCATATATTATAATCATAATAAAACGCGAGAATGTTATATGATTATTAACAAGAGTGACCCCCTTCTCGAAGTAAAGTTGCAGACGAAACGGGGCATGGAGAGAGAGAGGGAGAGAGAGAGAGAGAGAGAGAGAGAGAGAGAGAGAGAGTGAGAGAGAGAGAGAGAGGGGGGAGAGAAGATAAAAGGTCTTAACACCTGTAACCTTCTAACAAACACGTCATGCACGTATTCACTGTATGGTCTTCGGAAAGCTGTTAAGTGTTGCTTGTTTGCATATAGTAAACATTCAACAAGATCCGCAGTTCTGCTAGCGCGGAGACGTGTCCTACGAAAGGAAGGGGTGGGGCTTGCTTATCATAGGATGGTAATGGTGCAGTTTACCCCAACAGGAGTTTTTAGAACAGCTTCATAGAGGGAGGGGGCTGCAAATCTTATTTCAACTCTGACGAAAGCTTGTCAGCAGCCTAAAGGGCAATCAGGAAAGCTTGAAAGATGAGCGTAAGGTGCCCCTTTCCCGACGCCCCTGCTTATACACCCGAATTCCGAGGTCAGCATGTTTGTATACAATCACCTGATTTAACAACGGTTACACGATATAATATGTACCGTAAATGAAATAGTAACATACGTAAAGGGGAAGAAGTCCACCCTGATATTAAGCTGGTTTTAATAAAAGCCAAAAATGAGAGAAACAGGTCAGTGAAAGTTTGAGTAAAAGTGATTTAAAATGAGAAATCAAACAAACACAAATTATATTTGTCCTGTACTAAAATCTTCAAAATGTTACATTTTTTCATTCAGATCATACATTCACCCTAAATATAATTATTTCAAATATGTTTTTATATATACAGAAAAGTCTATTCCGTCATCAATAAATAAGAAAATGAAAATGTATTACATTTTCTGTACAGAGCTAATTGGACAGGGGCTCGCAAGAAACATGCATGTCTATACAAGGACAGGTTTCTGAAAACAAACAAAAATGAAAATAATAAATCCTTCACAGTTGTTGTCAATTTGTGTTTCACTGATGACAACTTCACAAATGCATTTCCTATTTTTAACCAGATATTAATCAAACTTTCACTAATTAGTTTCTCTCATTTTTGTTTTGTTGTTGTTGTTGCTTTAATTAAAACCAAGATAATATCCGGGTGGACTTCCCCTTTAACTATACCTGGATTATAAATCCCTAAGCCAGCTTGTGGTTATAACCCATTTTGACTCTGAGTGCTTTCCTAATCTGAGATGGATTATACAGGCAACAGTGCGGAAGATCACGTTACATCACATCACTCCATCAAGTATATCACATAATATCTTATTATACCCCCACAAACCATCACATTATATACCACCACACCACCACCTCACATCACATCGTTTCACATCATATCTAGTACAGTTACAATTTACTTTTTCATCAGCAGTTCGTTAGTAGTTGCATGGTGGTTTCGACATCCTTTCCAAGGAATTTAGTTCACATTGATTTTTTTCCCACCCAGGTCGTAGGTTCGAGGCCCAACACAGCACTGAAGTCTTTGAGAGAAACATTAGTCTACACTGATATATTCCTCTGTGTGTATGTAGTAGACGCAGTATGCACGGGTACACTTTGTTCGTCTACTTTACTTCCTTTTAATTGGTGTTTCATTTCCTAACTATTTTAGCTGTAGCATCTGATATTATGGATTTATTATTTTCATTTGTTTGTTTATTTTATTCAGAAACCTGTCTTGTTCATAGACAAGCATGATAAAGCGCAAGTCGTTCATATTCTACATAAATAACAGTACAAAACGGAGACGCCGAACCGATGGAGATTTAAAAGAAGCTGGGTGTCGTGGTTCTTGGAGCATTTCATGGTAATCTGATATCGACACTAGAATGGACAGGGCAAAAGAAGTAAGATCTATATATCAATCGTAACCTATCTTTTGACAAATTAACATATTCATCAGGAGCTGAAATAAATAGGCCAAGAGGATGTACTTCAATTTGCACTGAATTTGGAAGGGTGAAGAGGGATTGATTCTATTTCCTATTTCTGTCATTGTCAACTGGAGACTGATTGATGGACGTCTGTAAATGCAATAATGGGAAATGACAGATATTAACAAAAATAATAAAAGACACCTTAATGCTAAATATCGAAATGTTCTAGAAGACCTACAGGAGATAGATCAGAAAGAAATGGAAATGAAAGAGAATGAAAAAACAGAGAGCGAGAAAAAGGTGGAACGTTTTACATGAGCGGGAAGAGGGAGAAAGGGTAGAGTAGAAGTGACAGACAAAAGAAGAATGGAAATAAGACGGAGACCGTGAACATGGATGGGAGGTACATGAGGAAGGGAGATAAAGGAAAAAGAGGAGGGTGAAGAGGGGGGGGGGGAATTGAGTAATCATTGCGTAATGGACTTTTTGTAATCAATCGTACACTAGAAATTCAAATTCAAATTCAAATTCTCACTAACCCTTTAATCTACCTTTGTTACTTTCACTGAAAGCGGCAAAATTTAAGAAAGGTTTCCCCTTTAAAGGTACTATGTCCCATTTGCAGGCCAAAAAATGAAAAGGTTAAATTCCAACGGCATTTGAAAGACAATACTCATTTAGAACTTTCTCAAAACGAAAGGGCTTGAACATTTCTTTATATGGGAAAACAACGACCATTAAATGTCGAATCGACTTTAGTGATTGCAATCACTAAAGTAATTGTCGGATTTTCAGACCCTTGTACCGAATGGTCGTACATTTTGTGCTGTGCAAAGATTTAATCAGTTTAATTTTGGCCATTACAAGAATTGTGTTATTGATGTAGACAAATGTTTCTGTACCCTTTACAGCTCATGCTATGTATGTTATTACATAAGAAAAAAAGAAGTCTGTCAGTCACTCAATAGTGTCTGACAGTGAAGTCTAGAAAATAAACGGGTTTCCTTGCATAATCTGAATATTATAGGACACTGCTAACGTTTGAATTTCACAGATAAGACATAGATTACGTGACATGTTCCTAATTCCTGCAAAGTTCTACAGAATTTGATGTTGGCTGCAAATGGGACATAGTACCCTTAAGATAAAGTCTTGGCATGACTTCAACCACGTATGCCCATCTTGCCAAATGACGTATAGTTGTTGTGAACATGCTGAGCAAACTGGACCTTCACTTGGTAAAAGGTTGGACAATACTATTGAGTACTTTGCATTGATTTCGCAATCCCAACTATTCGTCAAGTGTTTTCACAACCTAAATTCGATCGTTTATATTTGGTCGCACGAAGAATTCTTTCCTCTGTTTTGTTTCAGAGGTTGTAATGTTATTAGGACATGGGTACCTTCCCGGGGTACCTGCTGGTAGTTGCCTGATCAATTCATATCATGACGCATGATGTAGTTCAATGGTCTACTCTCTCTCTCTCTCTCTCTCTCTCTCTCTTCTCCGCAAAAAGTTTGCCGAGTCTCGCGTTCCTGTTCTATCACATATTATACAAAACCAGGGGCGGATCTAGCTTTTTGCTAAGGGGGGGGGTTGACCAAAATAATGACGATGCGGAGCATCGTCCACGAGCCGCGAAGCGGCGAGCCGATTTTTTTTGGGGTGTTTATTTGAACCCCGTAAGTGATGTTTTCCTGGCATCTATTAACACAATGGAGACCATAAAAAGCAGTGCATGATAACGTCTTTTTAAATCAAGTAACAGTTTAATACATAGTTATATCCAGAGTTATCATGTGTTTGGTTAAGTTACCAGATGAGTTGAATATCTTCTCACAATATTTGCACTTGAAAGGGTTTCTCTCCAGCGTGCGTTCCTTTTCTTTCTTTTTTTCTTTTTTTTTTTTTTTTTTTTTCCCTTTTTTTTTTTTTGTTTTTTTTTTGGGCCGCCCAAGGGGGGGGGGTTGCAACCCCCCAACCCCCCCCCCCCCCTGGATCCGCCACTGAAAACACTTCTTTTTAAATCTATTGGAAACACCAAATGTGTGATGATTATGTTGCAATTTGATGCTGATAACATTTTTACTACAGGCTTGGTCAGATAGGTACACACAACCATTTTAGCATTAAGAATATGCACCGTCTGGTACACGTTTAATCTTTACAAAATATGCTGATATGATATGTAATAACTTCATCAGTATTATTAATGTTCATTGTAACCCCTATGTCACCAAAACAATGAAAATATGACGTAGGCCTACCCCGAAGAATATGAATATCAAATATCCCTCTATCACCAGAGAGCAAATGCCGTCCTTAGGTTCACGGTGATATTGTTCTCATGCACCATATATGAATTATCTTAAAAGAATCTTGGATGAAAAATACCTTCTTTGTCAGAAAAAGGAAGGAATTTGTGCAACTACTATCAAAAGGGAACATTATTAAAACTTGTTTATTGTAAAGATACGGACAGGTTGTGCCCCCCCCCCCCACTCCACTGAACTTTCTCTTTATCCGCCAGTAATATAACGCCTGTGGTTACGAAAAAGTGGCGCTTTTGGTCGGCCATCACTGTATATAAGATTATTCGGTGTGATTCTAGCACCTTCGATTTCAGGGCTTTTTAAAATCTAAAGTCTAAACTTATTCACCATGTTCATTGACAAACAAAAAAACACCCAGGATGTCTGCATTCTTTTATTATGATTGTCCATCTTTTTCTCTCCAAAGTGTTCACAACTGAATTTTACATCGTTCCTTTTCTGTTTCGTTTAGTCTCCAAACTAATTTATCATCTAACGTAGATGTTAACATAGTTTAACATCATTGATCTGTGATGTTTATGCTTTAATCTTCCTTTGTATTTGTCTATTGTCTTGATTTTCTTTCTACCTGGAAATCTGCCCCCCCCCCCTCTCTCTCTCTCTCTCTCTCTCTCTCTCTCTCTTTCTCTCTCGTTCTCCATGCATCACTACTCACTTTCTCTACCTCTCACTCTTTGTCAGCCCCCCCCCCCCACCTCTTCTTTCTGTCCATCACTGCACTCTTCTCATCTCTGAACATCATTCCCCGCAGAATTACTTGCTCATGTAAATACACACGTAGCGCAATATTTTCAGGATCATGTTCGCATGCTTTTCCATGCTCCACAACCCTGTCTCTTGTTTTACTGTGATTGGTATATAAAGGTGTGTCCATTTACTGAGGCCGCCATTGGGCGTCACCTGCCCCATCAAATGCATGAAACGAGAGCGAGCAAAGCGACAACGCGGGTGGGTTTTCGAGAAGGGGTGTGTATAATCTTTTTCAGCTTCCAAAATCCCTTCTCACTTTCATACTAGTCGTCCTCTTATTTCCCCCAATTTCTCATGCATCTGGGGCACGGTTAATGGTGTGCACGTAACTACACATTGTCTTTCGTCGCTCAAATAATTAACTTTCACTGTCTTTCTACGGTCTAAGAGCAGCTCTTTGGTACAAAATTAATGCATTAACGAAGTAGACGACGTGCTGTTTCACGATAAACAACACAATTTACGATCTCACGGTAGATTCTAATCGGTGCTTTCATCACCGATCACATCGTTAACCAAGGAAGTGCTTGGTTAAACCAACCTTAGTGGCTCTTGGAGAGGTATCAGTGTTTTGAAATGTTAGAGTGCGTCGTCTCAATAAAGAATGAATGACAAGAGAATAATATCGTCTCTTATAGAAATCGCCTTGAAATATCGGGTAAGATGAGGCACGATGTTCAGCCTTTCTCAATTACGATTGGCCTTCGGTCTGAGGATTATGTTCCTGTATTAACGTATCAATAATGTGTCGCTGAAGACGGATTGGAGGACAAATTGTCTTTCTCAGAAAAATTTGGTTGGTAAAATGCAAAGTGTAAAATGCAATTTGTTATAAATCCACTGATAATTTATTTTCAAAGCCCTCACAAATCACTGACAGTTTGGGATAATGTTTCATGTCGAGTAAGCTCTCCTATATCAGTATTTGATACGCTTTTGATCCTCTGGCAAGTGTCATGCAGGCGAAAAGGATTATGGTAATCACGGAGTAGGTACTTAATGCTTCTTCTTCAAACCACTGATGTAGCTCAGGTAACCACAACCTATATAATGTGCTCTTTTCTTGCTTTCTTTCATTTTAAAGGGAAAGTCCACCCTGATATTAAGTTGGTATTGATAAAAACAAAAATATGAGAGAAACAAATTAGTGGAATTTTGTACGACCTCCTCTCCCATTTGCTCTGTATACAGAATATTATCTTAGTTTGCTTCCCGGGTTTACTTAGTGATGACGGCATAGATTTGTTTCATACGAAGGTTTTATAGAAACATATTTGCAATGATCATAATTTAGGGTGAATGTATGATTGAAAATTGTCGTAATGGAAAATTTAGATATTTAAGATGTTTTAGTACAGAGCGAATAGGAGGGGAACTCGCTATACACATCACAGAGTTGCCAATTTGTGTTTGATTGACTGCACCTTCAACAATTTATAACTTTCCTATTTTTAATTGGTTTTTGCTCAAACTATCACTGACCTGTTACTCTCATTTTAGGCTTCTATTAAGACCAACTTAATATCAGGGTGGACTTTCCCTTTAACTATGATCGTTAAGAAATCACTCTCTGCAGTTAAGTATTTCGTTAAGGTTGTACTCTCTCCTACAAGGTCGTTAATACTTAAAGCTTGGTTAAAGGTAAAGACCAGTATTGGAAACGCCCCAATTTTAAAAAATGAAATGGAAGCTCTCATTACCAATCATGTGAAAGAATATGTTTTGACTAATACATGATGATAAAAAATTTGCCGGGAAACCGCCTGCTAATTCATATATTTGGTAAATTTGTTGCTCTCATGGTCTGTGAGAGATATAGGGTAGTCCCATATACATCTTTCTGTGTATAGTGCTTGTTACTTTACGAAGAATGGGCCAAATTTCTTATCATTTTGATGATTCCAGAACCTTGCAGATGCTAGATGCAAGATGATCAACCTTTTCTGATCGATTCCACAACGTTTCTTTCACAATGCAATCGCATGACCATAACTGGTCTTTACCTTTAAGTTTCATATTACTTATCTCGTCCTTATCATGATCCTTGTAATTTATTTCGAAGGTAAACCAGAAAGCAAGTGTTTGGTAAACTGGGTATAGACATACTGTTCCATAATGTTTCTTAAGGAATGATAGCAAAATAACGATAATAATGAGTATATACAGTGCGTCCCAGAAAAAACGAAACCGAGAAGTATCGATGTTTTATCATAACTTAATCACAACTATAATTAATGAATGATACATATTTGGAAAGCTTAGAGTCTCTTCTTTCAGTTGATGCTACTCAAAGAAAATTCATATTTATAGAAAGTTCATTTTCTGCCCTTTCATATGATACCTCAATCAAGAAAAATGAGCCAGGAATAACAAAGTTCTGTTTGTTTAAAGTAGCCCTTACATTTTCATAATTTTAACAAACGAATTCGTTTTCACTGGGTGCCTGCCGTAGCAAAAAGCAGAATCGACAAAAGACTTAACTCCGTTTCGTTGACAATCAGCCATGCAGGAAGACTCTCGTATACGGCTGATTGTCAACGAAACGGAGTTAACTCTTTTGTTAATTTCGTTTATTGATACGGCAGGCAGCCAGTGAAAACGAATTCGTTTAATAAAATTATGGAAATGCAAGCACTACTTTAAACAAAGAGAACTTTGTCATTCCTCGCTCATTTTTCCTGATTGAGGTATCATATGAAAGGGCAGAAACTCAACTTTTTAGAAATGTGAATTTTTCTTCGAAATTCAGATACCGCCCGCCAAATGTCTTTGTGGTTTCCTTCTTTCAAATTGCTTTTAATCACTCATGCGTGAAATATGCATTATCCGAGTAGCATCACATGAAAGAGGAGACTCTAAGCTTTCCAAATATGTATCATGCATTAATTATAGTTGTGATTAAGTTATGATCAAACATCGATACTTCTCGGTTTCGATTTTTTTTGGGACGCACTGTATATATATATATATATATATATATATATATATATATATATATATATATATATATATATTTACAGTATATAGAATGGTAAGCAAGACCAAAGAACATGGGGGTTGACGAATCTGAAGAAATATTGAAACAAACAAGGGTAGCCCTAAAAGGAATAAGATTTGACAGGAAGGGAATAAATGTTGATACAATAATTTTGTGGGCAACATAACAAAAACTGCCCTACGGTAATACATTGATGAAATTATTCATCATTTACAATATATGCTGACAAACATCAGATGTGTGCTCTTTTTAAAATTGTTTATTCATGTTCTGTGTCTCTGCGCTCCTAGATTGTTATACCCTTTCTGTTCAAATAGTGTTTTTTTTTATTTTTCGATTTCGAAATTTACACTTTTCGAAAGCATAACAAAATTAGTAAAGATTGGGGAGAAATAATTTTGTAAAGTTTAGATTTCCCTGGAATGCTTCCGAATTTCACCACACCACAGTCGATATTGAACTTAACCTAAAGGAAATCCAATAAAATATATTATCTAAAGCAGTATGCCCGCAGTGATTTTTCCCTATCTATCTTTATGATCACAAGCTGTTCCAAACTCAATAATGGAACGTGACTATGTTGTGTCTGCACAGTCTGCGATCTATTTAGATTGCATGTGTGACGTTTAATGATGAGTTTGTCGGAGGCCAAGTAGTCCACTGTTTGTGTTGATCTTAACATATAAATAGAGATGTTAAGAGTTTGTTTAAACATCCATTAGCGGATGGTTACGTATACGTTTGGTTCTCGAACTTTTACATGAACACGAGGCATAAAGTGAAGCAAGTATGACCCGATGACGAAACTAGAATGTCCACTTATGCATTGAAATGCCTGTTCCTTGATGTTAAAAACTTAATGTTCTTCGATCATTTCACCCATTTATTTTTTTTCCCGTATATATGGCAATTAAACATTTTTTTTAAACGTATCGTTATATTACTTTGTATCGCAACGCATGCTAATTTATTCCATGTGTATAGGCCTAGGTATCTAAGAAAAACTCTCGTTTTAAATTTCCATTTCGAGGTTTTCATAATTATTACGGTGTTATTTTCAACCCAATATTTGTGAAATGTTATACAAAGAGAAGAAAAGGCGATATGGACAAATAATACATACTAAGAAATTATTATCATGGTTATGATTATCAGAACAAAATGGATGTAGGCGTGTATATTTCAGGAAAGACGGGAGACAAGAAGTGCCGATTCTGTCATCAGTGTATTGATGCGAACGTGTATCTTGGGATTAGGCAACATGGGAAATTGCACTTCACATCAGTCTTTTTTAGTCTTTACAAAAGGATCTACAAAGTATTTTGTCCAATAAAAACGTACTGTTATATTTAGATCTTGATGTTACATCGTTCAAATAATGGTAAAATTTATAGACGGCTATTGCAGCCCTTTGAACATTTAATGCAATTACTTTATATTGTACATTCTATGTGTTTGGGGCTGATGACGTAAACTCCATCCAAAATGTTCAGACATGAAGTTAACAATAAAATAAAAAACTTCGATTGATCGAAGGAATTTTGAACCAACCCCGTTCCTCCCAAAGTGCGTTTAAGCCCTGTCACACCAAACTAATTGTCACTACGTTTTGGAAAATGTTGCCAAACGGGCTCAAACTGTGTGCGAACGGAGTGAGCATAGTTGCAACTGTTAAAGATCTGTTTAAGAACTTCATGGACGGGCTCGGACTGGCTTGAACGGGAAGGGCGCTCTGAACTTTGAGCCTGTTCAAAATTTTCCCTGTCCTGCAACTAGACGGTGTGACAACGAACTTAAAACGAGATGGACGTACTCCAAACGGAATTGCCGTATTTCGATCCTACTAGGGAAGTAATACAACGTGACGAGGTCGGCGCATCAATTTAGGAGCGCGTTCAAACGCACTAAGAACGAGTGGATCGAGTTGAACCGTCTCTGAACGGGATGGTCGGGTTACAAACTAGTTAGAACAGTTTGCAGATTGCGAACTAGTTAGAATTAGTTAAGAACGGGGTTAAACTAACTACGGACGAGCTTGGACTGCTTGGAAATGACAAATTTACCCGATCTGAACTAGATATGAACCGATTGTGGACGGTGTACAGACGAGATGGACGTATTGAGGACTGTTTATGAACGAACTGAGATTGTATTCGACCAAAAGTTACACATGCTACCCCGACTACAACCCGTTGTATGATGTTCTAGTTTGTGAGAACTGGTTTGGTGTAATGGGGGCTTACGAAACATGCTCGGAGAATTGAATACCAAAGAGAAAATTCAAACGTTCCACTTTACCTCTGTGCAATGCTAAGATTATTCTTGAGCACTTTTCTTCTCAGTAACTATTCTAAAACTTTCCTGAAGCCAACTTTGGTTTCTCAATTTCGTTTTCTGTTCGTAGCATCAGGGCCCTGTCTTATAAGGTGTTGATACTTATCGAAACTCAGGAGACAACACATTTGCGAATGATCTTTGGCAGAATATACAATCCAGAGCTCGAATGGAATATCTGGAAGTTACTGGAACTCGGTTAGTGCTTAAATTACATTCTTTTCCTTCCTACAATGTACAACCCGATAAAACAGCCTCCTCTTTGAAAGGGCAAGTGACCCCTTCCCCCTCTCTTTCTCTCTTTTTTGTTTACCTCTCTCTTACCCTCTCTCTCTCTTTTTTTTTAATTTCTCCTCTACCCCCCCCCCCCCTTTCCAATGAATATTGTCTTTCTCTTTTTACTCTGCAGCATTGAATTCACTTAATTCATCATGTTCATTAATCTTTAAAGTGCTTTTTTTTTTTTTAGATATTTAAGGCCGCTGGCATCAAAATCATCTCTTGTTGATATTGTTAATAATAATAATAATAATATCATTCATTTAGGAGAGCTAACGGCAAAAAGTACGGCAGCGCTTACAAAATTACAGAATATGAAGAGAAATATGCAATACAGAGACTCTTAAAAAAATAGGTAAGTCGCATTAACTTACTGAGGGAAAAAGCATGTTTCCAGGGATCTTTTGAAAGAGGCAAGACAGAAAGTGGGATATTGTTCCATTTTTTGGAAGCAGCCAATGAAAAAGGTTTTTCAGTAGAGGGGAGCTTGGATTTGGAAATAACTACATCACTGTAGTTTGTATTTGTCAGTTGTATATTGTCTATTGCCAAAGGGCCGCTATTATAACATGGGGACTTTTCTCTCTCTATCTCCCTCTCAAGTTCTAATTCTTATTATCTTCTAACAAACTTCATTTCTTCTCTCCTCTCTTCCTTTTCCTAATTATCCGTCAATACTTTCCACACAGATGTCTCCCTATATAACTGCTTTTTGAGAGATATATGTAATGCTTAAGTAATAAAGATGGTGGGACAAATAGAAACAAAAGGAAAATTATCTTCCTGTCCACCAATCCCAGTGGAAGCATAAACTAGTTCATATGTCTGGTGTCCTTTTGAGAAAAGATTTATCAACAGTACAACTCTTGTGTAAATCCTGACTTAATATAGCACATGATATGTCGAGACGAATAATTCAAGCATGTAAAAGGTAGGGTTAGGTTCACCTTGTTCTACAGTATTCTCAATCTAAATGACCAGGAATGACATTTCTAATACAAAGCAACTTTACTGTCTATTTTTATATTTCAAATTAACTGGCTCACATATACAAAATACACAAGATGTGTTTCTTAGTTCATTATGCATCATTTATTGACTGTGATTTTATAGAGTATGGTACACATTTCCTGTGAGTAGGAGCATTCACCTTGTAACAGGACTTCAAATGTGAATGCCCACAAATCTGTGTGCAATGTTACTAGTGAACACATGCACTTTAGTGATTAAAACAATTGGCATACATTAACAAAATTTCATATTTAAAAAAATAAATCAATATTGGAAGTAAAACAAGTTAAAAAGCATTGAAGACTAAACAGGGTAAACTACACTAACCAACCAAGCTTTTCATGATCAAGGTCAAGGGTTCAAATCAAGACACGGCACTAACACAACACGGCACTAATATCCTTTGGCAAGATATTAATCTGCACTTAATCTCCACCCAGGTGTTAAATGGGTACCCCGTAGGATGCGACTGTCATTGTTGGTCAAATAGTTTTGAGCGCCTGGCTGGAATACTCCCCATGGAGTGGAGATTGCGCACACAATGTGTGCGGGCAAGCATAGAATCCAATGACCTGGGTAATAGTATATCTGTTAAGCGCTTAGAGACATCATAGATGTATTAAACGCTATATAAAAGCAGAATATTATTATTTGTATACATAACCCATGAAAATTCAATGTCTTGATTTATACCAGCGTTTAAAGAGTACATTTCAGGTCACATTTATCCAGAAATCAGTCTAGTACTTTAACAAGATCACATTGGTACAAACTCTACATACATGCATATGTATGTTTACATACATTTTTCAGGTCAGAACTTTCATCCCATGATTCAAAGGATTTAGGAAGCTGCCAGTACTGCCAATAAATGGATGACAAGGCAGAACACACAGACCAGGGCTCTGTTTCACAAAACTGCTTATCAATAATAAGTTACAATAACTGTTAATAGCTACTAAAAACCTGGTATTTGATTGGCTGTGAGCATATGCTTCACGGCTAGTTGATTTCCAATCGCTTACTGATTTGTATCTCTACAAGCCTGCTATACCTATTTGTCATGGGTTCAGGTTCAGGTAAAGTAACAGGCATACATATTTTGCTGAAGCAAATACAGCAGATGTCCATGTATGTTTATTCACCAATCTGCTGTACCATAAGAAAGAAGTGCCTCTTGATGATCGTCCTGGCTGCTCTGTTTCATATGAACTGTTCAGTGTTGTGACTACCTAGATGCAACAAGCAAACAGACTCTGGTGGAGCGAGATGAGCAGAAGCCTTTTGTTGCCAATCTGCAGCTCTTTAGTCCTCATGGATAATAAATATTCAGTCTTTTGGAATGGTACATCATCCTTACACAGAGATTCACAAGAACCAACGGACAAACAGATTCTGCTGTAACGTACGACTGTTTGGATGTCTTTTCTTCACCAATCTGCAGCTCCATGGGCCAGGTAGTCTCTCCTGCCGATACTGCTTGCCGCCTTGTTCTGCATGGCTTCCAACTTGGGACACTCTGTAATCCTGTGACCAAGACCACCACAGTATGAACAACCACGCTCATCTGCAAAGAGAAACAATCAAATTAAGATACAATCAGAAGTGTGATGCCAATTCTTTAAAAAGCCAGGAAAGGAAAATTTGTAAGATCTTAAATCACCAAAAGAAAAACATATGTACAAACAGGAGCAACATACCTGTAATCATGCGATTCCTTAAAGATACATACAAAATGTATCTCTGCATTATATCAAAGTAACATCAAAAATACAAATGAAGTCGTGAAATTGCAGGTATTTTACAATCCCTGTATTATTTATACAGTTTGTGAATGATTTTTGCTCCATTTCTTTTTTTAAAGCAATTTTTTATTCATATCTTTATAGAGACAACATAAGTTGATTCTTAATATGAATTATGAACCTTCTTCAAACAATCCTTTCATCACTGAACTGCAGGAGAAGTCACAAGGCAGTGCTTTTATGCTTTACAAAATAATATACTCTAAGCAATGAATCAGTTCTGGACAATAATGATGTAATCACATATATATTCTAATTAAAACTGCTTCGACATACTTGCACAAAATGTTTGATTTGTTTACATTTTCTGAAGTGTAGATTTTCTTTCATAAGCATATAGTTTTACATTTTGTCATATACAATATATGTATCCATTAGAGGATAGTTAGGAAAAATAAATGAAAACCAGGAAACCGGACTGATTTCTGTAGCTCTCTCACAATCTAGATCAAAAGACATATGGTATACAAATCACTCACAAATTGTAAAGTTCTCTCAATTTGTAAGAATATAAATGACGGCTTAAATGCATCAAGAGGAATAAAAAAGACCTTTATGTCACATTGATAAATGAATGCTCTCTGTTGTCTGGGCAGCCCCATGGTTATAACTATTTTAGGTTTGGCAGCTTTGTGCCCTGAGGAAAAATTCTGTTACCCCAGAAAGATTGGCCTCATCATGAAATCTAAACAATGTTCTTCAACCTGGTATTTCTTTTAAACCATTTTGAGCCCCTGTCACAGACGCAGGGCCTGGGTTTATGAAGCATGTCAGTCAGATGAATTTATGACATTGTCATGTATTATCTCTATTTATATCTCTCCCTTCCTCTGCCTCTCTTCTTTGTATCTCTCTCTCTCTCTCTCTCTCTCTCTCTCTTTCTCTCTCTCTCTCTCTCTCTCTCTCTCTCTCTCTCTCTCTCTCTCCTCTCTTCATTTCATAACCTTAACAGATAAACATGACCACATACAAAGAATGCACTTCAAGCATTTTGTTTGGCTGGTAGTATTTCTTTTGAATGTGCTTTGTTTCACTTGAAAAGGTGCTTTATAAATAAAATGTATTATTATTATCATTATTTGTATTATTTATCAATTAATTAATTCATTCATTAAATATTATTGTTGAATCAAATATCCTGCAGACAGCATGTTACATGTATAACTACCTTTACCTTAAAAATAATATAGAGGAAGTCTTGAGTGTAGTACTAGAACTGCATTTTAAGAAAAGGCCATTCTGTTTGTAATGCTAGCTAATAATTATTTGGATGAGCAAAATAAAAATCATCTCTGTGTGAAAACTTACTGGAATTCAACACATTAGAGAGTACCAAAAAACTCTTGCAAAAAGGAGTCTTGAACATTGAGTGTAAAAACATGCACTACTAGAATCTGTTTGAGTTGTATCATGAGTAGGGGATTAAAAAAAAAATGTTTTATTGCCATTATTGACTCCAAAATCTTGAAATCTATAGTCAGGGGTTTTTTTTAAGTTTTTTTTTTTTAAACATATTTTTGCAACAAAAATGTTTAATGAATAAAAAAAAGCATTCAAAACTGAGAAATATCATATCAGCCTAAAGAGGGAGATAAAAAAGAAGAAAAAAAAGTTTGTTTGTTTTTAAATTTCTGTCCGACCGACCCATGTTTTGGCACCTAAAGGGCAATACAACATCTTTTTTGTAGGCCTTACCTGAGCTGCTAAGAACATCTTTAAAAGTAATCTCTGACTTGAGCCTTCAATGGTTTTGCTCCAGCTACCCTACCTTCACCATCACCACTAACCTCATCTTTCTTTTCATGAATATGTTACCATCACCACTATTAAACCATCTTGATTAGGATTCTTACCTCCAATGTTGATATATTCTTCATTCTCATCCTCGATGGCTTCAAGTACTGGTGGGAGTTTCTGCTTGGCTTCTATCAAGAGATGCTTCAAATCACGCAGTACAGACTCGTCTGAATAATGAATAAGAAGAAAAAATGCACTGGCCATCACAACACAGTAAACTATCATCTATAGTCATATACTGTTCCATATATTCTAATCATTGATCTTTTTAAGACAGTGTTTAAAATCAGCGATACAAGAAAAGTTTTTGTTTTCACTTCTTCACTCCTTACCCCAAAATTGTAAATTAGTAACACAAGTTCAATACACCCAAAACCCCAAAATGATAATCCAGACCCCTAGAAAAAAAAATTATTGCGGAGCCCTGAATAAAAGGACAGGAAAAATATGAAGATCACTATACCTAGCCTTATCTCCTTCTGTAGAGAAGTATCATGTTTAATATCTTCTTGTTGCCTAGTTCTTTTATCCCAAAAGAAGTAGGACAAAAACTCAGTGGGGTCATGCTACAATATGGAATTTTGAAGTTCAAAAGGACCTTCAATGTTCTTTTTCAAAAAAAGATAAGAATCTTCCCCCTGATATAGGAGGAGAGCAGGATAAAATTGCAAAATGCACAAAATAGCTCCACACCAGGAGAAAGATGACACCCATTACCAGCCCAATATCTTGGATTCCTCTACCCCGACTTCAAACCGGGCTGAAATCCATCTCAAAAATCATTTAATTGGTGCACGTCTCATTGCAAGTGTCACATGAAATAACATGAGTCAGGGACTTTCTGTCCCCAAGAATTCCTCCCAGTCCGTCCTGGGACAACATTCAAATTGAGGAGCATGAAGAAGGAAAAAAAGGTGAAGGACTCAAAAGAGAAATATGAAATTGTTACATGACACTAGGAAATTTTGTTGAGGAAAGAAATTGGAGATATTTGATTCGTACATATTGATAAATTAACATTCAATACATGCTTCTTCCAAGTTCCAATACTCAATTTACAGTTCCTGCGCAGACTTTTCAAAGATAGGGGTGTCCATACATGTATATGCTTTAAATAAATCAAATCTATTTCTTACATGTATCTCTGCAAATCCTATATCAGCACTATGATTGCAAAAGTGTATTCCCACAAGTCACAATTTATCTAACATGCTTCCATTACTGAAAAATTGATATCTCTTGACTAGGCAATATTAAGCAACCACCTCCCGACCATGCAGTGGTTAGTGGAGAAATGCCTATTACAACTCCCCTCAGGCATGAAGCATGAACTTTCATGTACTTACAGATCATATCTCATTCCCATGAGCTAAGCTCACATCAATATGTACATCACAAACTATTTAATTGATGTGAGACTCACTGACACAGTCATCTGATACCAAACCGACACAGTTGGTTGCAAATTTGCAAAGGAGTACCAAGGTCAATAATGTTACATACATGTATATTCAAACAAGAGATGTAGGGACCTAAAACAACCAGGGTTGGCCAAAATATTAAGGTTGATTTTGATCACTGATTTCAATAATATTTTTTTTTGTCCCTGTAAAATAATTAACAAAAGACTTTAATATAATCTGTTTGATTTGATTTTAAACTTTTAAAGGGATAGTTGAGTTCTTGTTTGAGACCACAAATGCCTACAAAGTACACAGTTATTGCTCCTATTCTTATTTATGACATTTTTTAGTGTCCTTTTAGGACCTAACGTTGCTATGAAAGTAATTTTAGACCCCAAAATGTGTGAAATTTAGATAAGATATGATCATACCAAGTCAGCTCCAACTTTCAATAAAATATGGTGACCCTTAATAAATTAATTAATCAATAATAACAATACACAGGCCGGCTGGTTGTGCATTATAACCAACAACAAAAAGCCAACATTGGCATTGGCTAGAATAAAACGTCTGGTTCTAAATTATCAAATATTTGTGGTGGTACACAAATATTAGAAATGGTTAAATTTATGTATATTTCAGCTGTCTCTGAACTGATTTAGATCAAACAAAAATGATTTTGTCATTTAAATTGTATGTTCTTTCAAATTTGACACTCAGTTTTTCATTTTCTCACAAAAAATTGTGCCCTCTGCAACAAATCTCTACTATCCCTTTAATCAATAAAAATGTGATCTTTCTTGGCAATAACATTAAGTAACTTAATTTGTGGAGTACATTTTACATCAACTTTTCAGACAATCTTCAATGCTAGTTAGCATACACACACAAAAAAGTATATAATAAATAATTTCAAGGTTGGATAGGTATCATATGAAATGTGAATATGATACATAAGCAGGACACTTTCTTCAAGTAAGGGACATATTCTCCCATGACAACTTCGGTCCCCTATCCATTACACCTGTTCAATAATTTCATTGAGTGGGACACATTTTTGTCACTATAAACGTCTCCCTCCCACAGTGTCCCATAGAGGTGGTGGCAAGGCGCACAGATGACACCCTTAGGGGGTATCACATCAACCAACCAATCAGCAATGGACGTCACACTTTCACATGTTCATCGAACTCTCCGCGGAGAGAGAAAGAGTTCATTAACACTACGCAGTGCACTGCATTGAGAGGGGAAATCAAACAGTGAGAAAGAAAATGATGATCTTCTTTATCTAGTTGAAGGACAGTCATTTCTCCTTTGGAGGTCTTCTTATAAAAACCTACACTTCACTTTCAGCAGACAATATTGCATTTAAAATCTATTTTTAAAGGCAGCCTTGAATACAGGTGCAAACATTAAGAAATATTGTAGGTGTTTTATGCAATTAAATTCCCATACTTTCAAAATGCATTCAGATGCACATGTTTCAATTAATTTATTTATATTGATATCCAATCTGTAAATTTTGAAATTTACTCCAAGTTTCCTGGTAACTATAAAGTGTTTGCAAACTCCATGCATAATCCCTTATGCTCCACACTAACACTGGTCTTAAGGAAAATAATCACTTTTGAATTCAAGGGCAACCCAACAATTCAAATAATAACCTACTTATCATACAAAGATCCTAAATTTAAAAAGCCAGTAAATACACAAGATATGGAAAAGTATAGCTACATTGCACATATACAATTGGTCACAATATATAACATTCATTCACTTGATTACTACTTGCATATTTATATGTTTGAAGGACAAGTGATGTAAAAACTCTCTTGCAATCTCTTGCAATAAGTGTACATAGAATAGCAAGTACTCTCATTACATGTACATATGTGTTTTATATCTCCTCTTGCTCCAACTACAGAGAAGGTACATTTTGAACTTTTTATGTCATGTTTCATACTTTTTGTAACCTTAACTTTACTGGTATTTTGTCTGTAGGAATAATTATCTTTTTCTACGTTTCTGATTACTAGTTTTCTTTCTTCCTCCTGAGACTACACACATGCTTGATACATGTATATGTAATGATCAAGATCATCATGTCTACATGGAGAGATACCACAGGGACTTCCCATTCCACAACAGGTTCACAAGATCTTCAGAGTTTGTGAGACTGAAGGTTTCATTTTCTTGGACATTCTGACAACGAGTTGTAAAGCTGACAACATCATTGGTCAGGTTTCAGATACCGGTATCCAGTATTTAATAGATTAATGCCTCCAAGACTGAATAGAGGTGTAGTAGTCGAGTGGTTTAAGCACTTGACTTGAAGTGCAAAGGTTGAGGGTTCAATCCAGACACGTCACTTATGTCCTTTGGCAAGGCATCAATCTACATTTGCCACTCCATACTCAGGAGAGAAATGGGGACTTGGTAGAATGACAAAAGCCTTTGTGGTAGTGATTGCTATATGCCCTCACGGTGACCACATGGTAGGAATTCTTCTGATGCATATTGTCTATCACTTTTGCATGTATTGATCAAGATATTGAAATGAAATCCTGAATGAGGTGACTTACCACAAGCTTTGTTGATGAATGTTGTAGCTATACCAGTCTTTCCACACCGACCAGTACGTCCTATCCTGTGAACTATAAATAATGAAGGAAAAAAGAAATTTATCCTTATTGTGCCACTTAAATGTATTGCAAATAAGATTTCATGAGATAAACTCATTATATTGGCTTAATATCAGAATCACAGTGTATATTTCAAAAATTAAATGTTCAACCCATGAATTGCTTTTACTACAGGGGTACAGTTTACAAGTACACTCATGTAACTTCACATGAAAAAAAAATGAAATGGACAATTTCTTTCTGCATACCATTACTATTATTCTTTGGGTTTGAGCCATTTGTAATCACTGCTTGAACATTATTTTGGGATACTTGGACTACAATGATTAGAGCAAGCCAACGCCTTGGATTAAGACTCTCATTCTTAATTATGGGTAACCAGCCGTAAAAATATATCTTAGCATAAGGTAGAACAAGATATTACCTCACAAATTGAAATTGCACACTCAAATTACACCCCATCTAGATTTGGTTAATTTGAAACCTTTTTCAGCATGTCGTTTGCCCCATTTTCATCAACCTACATTCAATATGAGTTATCAAACCTACCCCAGTTTGGATGTAGGTCAAATTTGTTTGTTTTTCAAAATGCTCTAACACAAGATACATCGTAGGCCCTATACAGGAGGTAAATTACCCATTTGAAACAACTCAATCATATGATTCTATCAACCAAACACAATTAAACAAAGATGAACATAAATATATACTGTAACAACTACAAGCATTTACATTCACTTCTACAGGTGTGGTTATAAGTTTATTCATGATATCATTAGAGTGGGAAATGTGCTAGCTAGAGCATAACCATATCATACAGTTTGCTTTTAAAAATCTGGATATTGTTAACTCTCCAGGGGGTCTAAATGTAGATAACTAAATTTGAAGCATGAATAGGAGTCAACGTGGGGTTGCCTATTTGGGTACTAAGCCCTTGAGGCGGCAACCAGGCAATGAAAAGCTCAATCACACGTGCACCTACTTTGGTAGACCCATAAAAAGAAGCAACTTGTCAGAATTTCTTTGATTTTTAGTTGGTGCCTGGCTACCCGGTATACATTTACAGCAAATGTTTATTTTCCCTACCGACTTATACAATCTGTGCTGTGATCAATACCGGTAGTTTAGATCTACATGTATGATGAGGATCTGAATAGTTTTTCTCTCTTCTCTGTTCTTGCATCAGCTGTTTGTAGCCAAAAGGGTGTTAACTCTGTGTAAAAGTACGAGTTAGCAGCACCCTTCTGGCTCCAAACAGCAAATATATTCCCTTTTCATGTTTTGCTGTGGAAAAAGAAAGTGAAATATTTTTGGTTGCTGCCTTTATCCAAAATATAAAGGCATAGTGACTCTGATGTCCTCTCCTTACCAATGAAATATCAACATTGCCCAACAAAGCAGTTTTCAATGAAAACTTACTTTTATTCTGTAATTTGTTACAGTGCCCTCTCTTGTTGTAATACATGTATTTGTGGTAAGGAAGCCAGAAACTGTTGCCTTTTAGTAGTATCAGACTTGAAATGTAATCATGAAAGTAATTTGTCTGAGGAAAAAAGGTCACATTGGGGGTGTTTCATAAAGCTGTTGTAAAGTTACACATGACTTTACGAACGACTTGTATATGAAGTGCCAGATAGGATGCCCAAAGTTTTTCCTGATGTTTTAACAAAGTGTGACTATATTTCCAATAACCTCAATTAAATTATGGCAAACAAATATACTTTGCATTAAAAATGTTCTTTATTGTAAGAATGTTAATCTACATCTGCACAGTTCAACTTTAGTTGATGCAGTTGATAATAATTGAGCATCCCATTTGGCTTTTCATATTTAAGTCATTCATAAAGTCATGCGTAACTTTACGAACAGCTTTATGAAACACCCCCCTGAATATATGCATGATTTAAGCCAAGAATAGATATAAAATTCCATAATTGCTAAAAACTTATTCCATGTGAATGTATATATGTATTAACAACCCTTTTTTTAAATATTTGTTATATTCTATATTTTTGTAGATTCAGGAGCCTTATATTGTTGTTTGCTTGCAATGCCCAAAGCTCAATAATTTGAGAGCCACCATGAGAACAATAACAGAAGTCATCATTTGCTAATATAAACTTACAACTCTCTCCACAGTGAAATTTGACTTCTGTGACAATAGTGAAAGTTAATAGCCCCCTTACAATAAGTTTATTTGTATCAAAGCAAAAAAACAAAATAAACAAAAAGACAAAAATTTGAAACAAATTGGACCAATAATATGTAAGTTATGAATGCTTGAAATATAAGATCACCAAAGTCTATGCAAATCTCAAATCTTCTGTTAGTCGTTTACAAAAATATCATTAAATTCTGTTTTTCTCCTATAATGTGCCTTCTCCCTTTAGGCACTACTCACAATATAGTATGGATAGCATAAATATTATAGGTTCTCTAAAGAGAAAAGACCTTCCTGAGTCATACACTTTTGACAAATTCAAATTTTAGTCATTTTTTCTATGTTGGAACAAATGGAAAAGTTGGCCGCCATTATATCACAGAGACATTACGGATTCAGCCAATTAGATGAGCCCATACCTATAGTGATTTAAACTTTCAAAAATTAATTACTTTCACATTTTGGGTTCATTCTCGCCAGTCTATGTCTCTCATTATTCTGCTTTCCTCTAGAGTAGTTTGCTACCAAGATTAGATTTCTCTTTAGGGCAACAAACAAGAGATTAATAGGCATGGTGGCCTACCAAACAACATAATCCATTGATGTTCCTTACATCTCTTGGCTAACATTCATATACCTGACGAGGCCTTGTTGTCAAGGGTATCACATTTGACATACACATGTACATGTAAAGGGTTCATGATCCTGAGTGAGTACATCAAATCCATATTAACAGCTACAAAACCATGCAGGGAATTTTCAATTTTCTTTATGACATACACATGGCAACACTCACATCTATAAATGCACCATTAAGCCTCGTTAAAGAAATAGTTGAGTTCTTGTTTCAGACCGCAAATGCCTTCAAAGTGCTTGGTTATTGCTCTTATTCTTATTCATGACATTTATAGTGCTCTTTAAGGACCCAAAATTGCTTTGAAGGTAATTTTAGACCGCAAAATGTGTGAAATTAAGCCAATACGATCATATCAATTTCAAAAAAATATGTTGACCATTAAGTAAATTAATTCAGTAATAATAACAATACATGGGCCAGCTGGTTGTGTGTATACATAACCAACACAAATGCCAACATCAGCATTGGCTGGAATAAAACGTATAAGGCGCTATCTAGATTTTTCAACGGATGGACCAAATTATTGAATATTTGTGGGGCACCACAAATATTAGAAATCTTTATATTTATGGATATTTCAGCCATCTCTGAACCGATTTTGATTAAACAAAGATGATTTTGTCATTTAAATTGTACTTTCTTTCAAATCCGAAACTCAGTTTTTTGTTATCTCACAAAAAATTATTTTGTGCAACACCCTTTGCACCAAAACTCAACTTTCCCTTTAAAGGTACTGTGTCCCATTTGCAGGCCAAAAAATGAAAAGGTTAAATTCCAACGACATTTGAAAGATAAAACTAATTTAGAACTTCCCTAACAAATGGGGGGCTTGAAAATGTCTTAAAGTGGGAAAATAACGACTATTAGTTGTCAAAAAAAACTTAATCTATAGAGCCAGTAAGTTATAGTCTGATTTTCAAACCATTGTTCCGAATGGTCATACGTTTTATGCTGCGCAAAGATTCAATCAGTTTAATTTTGGCCATTACAAGAAGTGGGATATAAATTCTCATGTACCCTTTACCGCTCATTTTATTTATGTTATTACCAAAGAAGAAAAAAAGCCAGTCAGTCACTCAATAGTGTCTGACAGTGAAGTCTAGCAAGTAAACGGGTTTCCTTGCATAATTTGAATATTAGGACACTGCTAACGTTTAAATTTTACAGATAGGACATACATGTATATGAGATATTCATAACTCCTGCAAAGTTCTACAGAATTTGATGTTGGCTGCAGAAGGGACATAGTATCTTTGAGGCAATGTATAATGCAGTAAACCACAGTAGTTTTTTAATGTTTATGATGATGTACGTGTAATACGATTCACAGGTCTGTATCTTATAACACAAAGCTTGATGAATATGCGTAAGACCTTTGTAGTGCACAAGTGACATGATTCATTGACATGTTGTAAAAAAGCACTGTGGTTTATTAAACACTTCATATTTGAGCAAGTCTTTAGTGTGTATTACAATATGAAGAATATTATGTTAAAACCAACAGTACTGGTGATAAAACTAAGTTACATGTACCTATATATATATGTAATAATTTTGGAAATGGCAACAGTTCCTAACCATGAATAAAAGGAGCTATGTAAATTTTCTCAGAGCAAATTTGTTTGAATTATATTTATTTTACCACTGAAATAATTCAAAGTTTATGAAATTACTTCAATGACTAAATATTAACTGGCCTAACTACATGTAGCATTCCATATATGTTTTAAAATGTTTGTGATTCAGATGATATCAAAATAACATATTTCATCACATGTAACATACCTTATCAATGATCATAAATAACTGTCTGCAACTAAATCAAGATGGTCTCCATTTCTTTTATTAAAAGGCAAAGCGCAATGGGAAGTGTTAAGGGGCATTTATTTAATTTTTGTTTCCTAAAGATGGTAAACAGCTTAAATTGGAAATCATATTTGCCAAACTTGTGTAGTGATATATACAACTGAATGGGTTTATTTTTATTACAAGCTTTTTTTTTGTATTTAACTACTCCTCTGATTTTTTATCTTCTTTTTCTTCAAGTTCATTAAAATCAACTTGATAATGTAACAGTGGACTACCCCTTTTGTGCATTACCAACAGACATTAAATAGGTCATCAAGTAGACGATTTGGTGAAAGTTCACTTTTTCTTTTGAAGTTCAAGCACTACAACTGGGCAATCAAGAGAGGACAGTCTTGCCAGTGGTTGAGCAATACCATTAAAGGTGAAATTCAAAGAAGATCACAAATATTTCAACTAATGTATCACTAGAAACTGGTAAGCTAACAGATGGCCATCGTACAAGTTTTAGGACAACTACATATCGGGTGATTTATAAAAATACAAATACAACCACCTCCATAGCAGCTTGGATCTACGAGAGATTCGCCGGAAAAATAACGATGTTTTAATGACGTCACTATATGGACCAACACTGCCCAAGCAGACGATATCCCATAGAGAATGAACATAAGTGCAAAGCTATTATTTCTTAAATTATAATGAGTTTAGTGTATGTAAATGTAATGGCATGTCATACCATTCAAAAGGAGACATGACCTGATTCTGATAACTAAAATCTTTTGCTTGTAAATACACAGGATAGGGGTTAATTAACAATCAAAGAAACCAGACTTTCAGATTGAAAACCCCCCGGAATGATATTAAGGACGGCATTTGTTCCCTCTTGAAACGCCGAACATACCCCGGTGTGTGCAGCTGAATATACAATGGCGTCTTATTTTGTTTCCGAGCAACAGATTCCTTTATTTTTGTATCGCTGCATTTGTCATCAAAATAAAACCATGCGCTGGGTTTAGAGTGAGGCAATAGATTATACATTCAGCCTGACGGTAGTGAAGTAAGAGAAAGAACTCGAGAGAAGATGAAAACACAGGCACTGAAAATGTGTGAGATGTCATGGGACATCGTCTGCTTGTGCAAGTCATGTCCATACTGTGATCTCACACATCTCAGCAGCGTTCGGAGATCTCTTCAGGTGCTATGCCGGGGCTGTATTTAAGCGTTTTGTAATTTATAATAATCATTACTTCGAATGTTTCCTAACATTGAATTTTGATAACCTTGTCGAATCAAAGTTTCAACTTTGCAATAATGAAAATAAAGTTAGTTTTTAAAATCAATGAATATCTACTTTAAGAGAGTTTGGCCAACTCGGTTCATGTTGGGCACAGGATTGCAACTACTGCTATCTTGGGAAAGCACAAAAACAAAGAGAATGTATGCCATGTTGGCCAAACTCTGCATATAGATGGCTCCGATTTCAACAATCTTGGGCACAAAAGATGGAAGAATTACTGATTTTCAACTGCTTTTCATGACTCATAGTTCATTAAATTAATCTATTACTATTCATCTGACTAGAAAACACGGTTCCACAATATCCAATTTAACAATTCACAAACATTGAATGTCATAAGAAATACAGATCTGTCCTTGTCTAAAAAATTATAAAATATACCATCAATATGTGGGCAGCTTAATACAGTAGTGATGGGATTTAAAGAAGCCATGTACAATCAATCAAATCTTGTGCTGCCTTAGGGAAAGTTTACTGCTTCATAAATTGATATTGATGTCTGATCTCAAACTAAAGGTCAAACAACACCTTGAATGACAAAGTGTATCACAGGAGTGTATCATATGAGTGGGCTGAATTCATCACACAACTTAACATTGATATAAAAAATAGTTCCTGAAGACGATTCTCATTTAGGATTGAGTGGGAAGATTTAAAATTTAATCGGGCCAATATCCACTCTTTATTTTATTAATTTTCTACATACTGTAAATACAGGAAATGAAAGATAAATCAAAGCAGGATTGTATTTCTAGAGATTCTCAATTCCAAGAATGGATCAATGACAGGTTGTTATGATATATACAAGTGAACTTGTTTGATGGTCTTCGCAGTTTTTTTTATATTTCAACTAAACTCTCCCACGGCCACCTCATCTGGATGTCACAATGCAACCAATGTGTTGCAGCCAGTAAACAAGTTTCTTATCTACTGGCTGAATGAGGAGAGGAACATGGCATAAACAAAGCATCTTTAGTTGAATCTGCTTGTGCTGAACAAGCGTTATTGTCATCTTTGTCTAGTTCATGAATAATTTTATTTTAAATTGTTATTTGTTGTATATCAAAGGATATATATTTGATATTTAGACAATCATTCATCATCAGTGCCAGCAACAATGGCCAACTTAGGAGCAGTTTTATATTTACTATGTATAACAAAATGAAAACAAAGTTCTTCTCTCACACATAGAAGGCTCTAATATTAAAGAGCAGGTCAGGAACACAATAACTAACAGACTATGGACATACATTACTTTTTTAACTTCAGCCAAAAAAGATTGGGTTTTGCCCTTTGTCGTGAAAACTTTGGCTGCACAAAACATGATTCATACAGATTAAATCAGAGTGGAGTCACCCATTTATCAAAAGCAATATTATTGCTGCACTAATTTCTTCTCAAGTTATTGCTATTTAGGGGGCTTATCTAAATCTAGATTGTTGTTCCCTTTCTGTAGGTTGAAGAACAAATGTCATGTTATCGTTTGACAATCATCCATGATACGGGGCTCTGTTGGAAAGCTGGCCATGATCAAGTATCAAGTATCAAGTTTGTTTGTCCTCCAGAAATCACATGTAACAAAATACAATAGAGTTTAATCATAACAGTACAATGTAGAATAAAGAAGGCGAGGAGACCTTGGTTGAAGCACAGCTTGTTAAGTTAAGGCCCCTTAGATGATGTGACAAAGATAACTGAAGGTAAAGCCATGTCTTTTTCAACCCTAATGGCTTTGTCCTCCAAGGCCAAGAGACCATCAGAATAGCTATACCTTTAAAGCCCCTCTGCGCTAGTTCGGCCAGAAGGGATTCGATTGACCTGCATGGTCACTGACAGGTGGTTATCTCATCCAAACAGCTCTCAATGAACATAAGAAAAGGGAGATCATGGGGGAACAACGAGTACCGCTTTGGAATTCTTTGCTGTATAGAGGGCGCAAGCAGCTACAAGTAGTGCAGTCTCGCTTTACAGAAGAGTGGATAAATGACTCAACTTACCATAGTTTTCAATGTCTTCTGGCATGTCATAGTTGATGACATGCTGAATGTCAGGAAAGTCTAAACCCTTGGAGGCAACGTCTGTAGCAACCAACACATCCTTCTCTCTTGCTCTGAACTGCTCTATTGATTTGGTTCTCTCCTCTTGGTCTACAAGAAAATAGGTATTAAATAGAATATACACAGTTAGTAAATACAAAGTGATAATGAAAATTCTATTAAACAGGAAGATATTTTGATAGGAAAATAAATTGCTTTTTATGCACTACTGACATTTTAGACATGACTAAGAAGGAAATGTATATTTTCTTATTGACTATTATTTGCTATGACATGTACATACAAGTCCTCAAGCTTGTGAAATGTGATCCATTGATCTTGTCAAAGACACCTGTTCCATACATACTGTTCTAGCTCTCGTTCTTTCAGGGGCACTGAAGTAGCCATTATTGGTTGGTTAGTTGGTTAGTTTGTTTGTTTTCTTTGACTGCTAAGAAAGCATTTGCTTGTTAGTAAGCAACCATGATCATCTTTCAGGAATCTCTCATGGCAAAGTAAAAAATACAGTGAAACCTAGAGGAACCTACTAACATACCGCTAACATTTGAAAATAAGAATTAGGAATTTTTAGCACGGTATGCCTTCAAAAATAAGAAATCGCACTTGCAGCGGCAGTGTAACTGGCAATACGTGGTAAATCTGTACCAAAAAGCGAATACAAATTCGCTGCTTGATCGTGCAGCCATTCAACACACGCAATACTCTCAAATTGCGGCACATGATAAAACAAATTTTGAAAAATCTCAATATTTTCAGGTCCTAAAAATCTGAATATTGCAGATTATTCGGAAGGGTTCGCAGGTATGTACTAGGCTATATTACATCAGTTTAAAGGCCAAGTAAGAACCTATAAAAAAGAATACTAGGAATGGTTGGCAGCAAGGGATTTAGAATGTACCTTTTCCTCCATGTATAGCAACGGCTTCAACTCCTTTGAGAAGGAGATATTCATGAATATCATCTACATCAGCTTTCTTCTCAGCAAAGATCAGCACCTACAAAAAAAAGACACAACATATCAATTTATTTTGATAAGTTTTTGTTTTTAAAAAAAAGGTATAAGGTCCTGTCACAACGGCAGGCACAACTACAAACTACATCACATGTGGTGAAATACACTATGTAGGTCAATTTTAAGATCACTACGAATGCCATCTGATTCATATGTACACACCTGTACATTCTCATGGTAATGGATGCTTCCTTACATAGCCTCTAGTAACACACCTGTACATTCTCATGGTAATGGATGCTTCCTTACATAGCCTCTAGTAACACACCTGTACATTCTCATGGTAATGGATGCTTCCTTACATAGCCTCTAGTAACACACCTGTACATTCTCATGGTAATGGATGCTTCCTTACATAGCCTCTAGTAACAAATAATTGAAGTCCAATGTTAGATGTGAAAATAACTATGTGCTTTGGATCAACCTTGCATTTACCATTTGCTGCTTTGCTGGGCAATCTGAGAAAGACTTAAAGGTCATAAAAAAGCACTTTTGTATGCATAAAATGTGAGCAGATTTGACTGATCATAAGGCCTAAAAAAAAAAGATGTTGTATTGCCCTTTAGGTGCCAAACATAGGTCGGTCAGTCAGAATTCTTTTCTTTTCTTTTTTTTAACTCCCTCTTTGGGCTGATATTTCTCAGTTTTGAATGCATTTATACATTTTTCTAAAAAAAACGGTTTAAAAGAAAAACTTTTTTTTAAAGCCGACCGTAAATTTTTGGGTTGGTCGCAAAGGGCAATATAACAGGGACTTTTAGATTTGCCGAACGACAAGCTGGATTGCTACGATCAACGTCCTTTCAATGCACTGCCTTGAATGGACTTGACACATATCAGTCCATGCAAATCTAAAAGTTCCTATTATCTTTTTTTTTAGACCTAAGTTGTATGGACAACATACCGGAGGTGGTGCTTTCTGGAGACACTCTAAGAGATAGACCATCTTAGCTTCTTGTTTGACATACTCCACCTCCTGGATCACATCAAGACTAGCTGCTCCAGCTCGTCCTACATTGACAGTCACGGGCCGAACGAGGGCACTTTTAGCAAAGTTCTGGATCTTCTTGGGCATAGTAGCACTGAAGAGGAGTGTCTGTCTCTGGCTCTACAGTCAGGGAATGGGGGCAATTCAGAATACAAATATAATATAATTGTATCGATAAGAAATAAAATACAAGAATATGATGGACAAATTAAAGACGAAATGATAACTGAAGTACTATTAGATCAATCATATATATATATATATATATATAAATGATTTAATATGCAGGGCTCGATACTAGCATTTGTCTAATATCCACTTATTTTATATCTTTAATGCCTACAGTCCCTAGTATTAAACTGCAAGTTAGGTGGTCTGTCATCTTCTTGTGTAAGAAAAAAGTAGAATCACTATTTATATTCGGTGTTTAAAAAATACAGTACAGTTTGTAGTTTCTATAATGAATCTCATCAAATTCAACATTTCATCTCTCTTCCCTAATGAACTGTGAATGAGTGCAGATGCCTTACTATTAATAGTGCAGTAGGCACTCATCACATTCTCATTAATTCTGTTATCACATGTCAAGACACACATTTTTTTAAATGATGACTATTTTTCCTTCATCAAGTAAAACTCATTCCAACATACCTTGAAATACGTTAGGATCGTCCTAATATCTTCTTCAAATCCCAGGTCAATCATGCGGTCAGCCTCATCCAGACAGAGATATCGGCAGACGGATAACGTGAAGCATTTCTTGTTGAGCATGTCTATCAGCCGTCCTGGGGTAGCCACCACTATATGAACACCTCTGTAGATATGATCAAACAAGCATTTCATTCATTCACTGGATCAAATAAGCAACATAATGAGTCTCAATGGCTGGACTGTTTCATATAAACGTCCAGCTCTTTTTTTGTATTATTCTTTTTTTTTTTACATTGAAGATAAGCTTGAATTCTGGTAATGATAAATAATAATTCTGACAGAATCCAACAAAACTTACACTGAATTTTCAAAAGTACAAATAAACGACATGTGCAAAACGATTTTGGTAGAAAATAAGGAAATCAAGGTAAGTAGGCCCGACACCATGTGCTTAACACAGATCACTATGTGCAAATGAGAGCGGTGGTTTTCATTGAAGATGATTTCCAGCAAGCTTTTGTGCTTTTGTTTTTATTTTACTAGTTTAAAAAATCAATCTACTGCAGGAGAAACAATCCAGAATGAATTATAGCCATGTTCTCTTGACATACGATGCCCATACATGTACCAGAGCTCAAGATTAGCTTTAAGTTAAGAGTATCAACCTGATCTTCCACACATACCTTAAAGTGAACCAACTACCTAAAAATACCTATGGGTACAAGTAGAATGTATACAAAACTTTACCTGACATTCGATAGGTTCACCATAATGGAACATGAAGAAAATATAAAAAGACATATAATCCCATGCACGAAATTCAAGTCAGACTTGGGTTTGAATTTGTCTATCTAACATTTTCTATGCAAGCTTGAACAGGCACAGGAGTAGACATTTGAAATATTTGAAACTAGATGGAACTTCGACTGCGCGCAGTCGAAATGATGCCTCCGTCATAGAGCAATTTTACAAACCAAAACAGAAGAAATTGTTCAAATTCAAGTTCAATTGTAATCCATTAGCAGGTTCTCAGAATATCGTGATTACAAGCAATTTCTCATATACATATATGACCCTTTGATCTTTGACCACATGACCCTAACATCTACTCAGTTCATTGGCTCTGCAAGATGTTCCGAGTTAAATAGTAATCCATCTGTCAGTTCTAATGAGAATGCGTTCACAAGCTATTTTTGCATACATAATGAGCCCATGACCTTTGACCTTTGACCTCATGACCCAAGAATCTACTCAGTTCATTGGCTCTGCAAGATACATACATGATCTAAGTTTGGGAGGAATCCAACAATCTGTTCTAATGATAATGCGATCACAAGCTATTTTTGCATGCATAATGAGCCGCATGACCTTTGACCTAGACCTCATGACCCCAAAATTTAATCAGTTCATCGGCTCTGCAAATAACATACATGACCTAAGTTTGGCAGGAATCCATCAATCGGTTCTTGAGATAACGCGATCACAAGCTGTTTCAGCATACATAATGAGCCCTGTGACCTTTGACCTTTGACCTCGTGACCCCAAAATCTAATCAGTTCATCGTCTCTGCAAGATACATACATGACCTAAGTTTGGCAGGAATCCATCAATCGGTTCTTCAGATAACGCGATCACGAGCTGTTTTTGCATACATAATGAGCCCTGTGACCTTTGACCTTTAACCTCGTGACCCCAAAATCTAATCAGTTCATCGGCTCTGCAAGATACATACATGATTAAAGTTTGGCAGGAATCCATCAATCGGTTCTTCAGATAACGCGATCACGAGAACGGGACGTACGGACGGACGGACAACCCGAAAACATAATGCCTCCGGCTACTTCGTAACGGAGGCATAAAAATAAACAATTTAGTTTCCTCCAAATTTTGTTCACTTTGAAAAGAATAACTTTGAACATTAACTATAAACTGTGCTTTAATACCATCTGCAAGAACCCCAACCCCCCCCCCCCCCCCAGGAAGCCACAACGCAATGGGTTAACAGGTTGTTTTAACTCTGAAAATTGATAATTTACATGAATAATACATCTTAAATATATGCTAATCATTTTGAGAGTAATGTAATATTTCAAAAGTAATTTAAGAAATTCATGAAACCGTACAGTAAGATTTCCCATGCTATAATTTACCACACACCTTACAGACAAAATAGCCATCATAGTGCCCCCCGCCCCCCCCCCCCCCTCCCCCGATTGAGATTAAAGATGATTGACTTACGATCTAACTGCATCCATCTGTTCTTTAACAGACACACCTCCAATGCACAGCATGCTCCTCAGAGTTGGTTGGTTATCTGCTTCCAAACACTTGATAAAGTGCATAATACCATCATGGGTCTGACGAGCTAACTCACGCTGTGTACACAATCAAAAGAACAAGCAGAACTAGACATTAATGGATGTACAACTGGTGGGCAAGTCCACAGTATTTTGTCATTTTGTGTCTCATCAATTGCCAAGTAGATTTGATAACAGAATAATGGGGGTAACTTGTATTGGAAGTATAATGTTCCTAGTGCAGGCGTGATGAGTTGAGTGAGTGTTCATATCAAATTAACTACAGTGGAATCTGTATATAAAGACCATTAAAGGGAAACAAGAAAAGTGGTCTTTAAAGGCAGGTGCCTTTATGTATAGGATCCTTTAGTACAGGTTTCTGCATTGGAACAGTTCCGATGCTGAGCCATAGATTGAAAAGATGGTGAATCTTTTGACTGCTTACCGATGGGCAGATGATGAGACCATAGGGGCCTTCATTTTTGATGAACGGCATCCTCTTCTCTTGCTCGAGAGCAAACATGACGATAGGCAGGGAGAAAACGAGTGTCTTCCCAGAACCAGTGAAAGCAATACCGATCATGTCACGCCCTTCAAGTCTGTCAAATAAAAAGATATAACATCCATGAATTCAAAACAATGACATGGTTTAGTTCAAGACTGACATGTCTAAGGTTGTTTTACCTGAATTAGAACTAAACTAGATGGATCTTTAACAGAAGCAATTTTTAAAATTCAAGTTTAATTATAATCCATTAACAGGTTCTCAGAATATGGTAATTACAAGCTATTTTTCATATACATGTATGACCCTTTGATCTTTGACCTCATGACCCCAAAATATAATAAGTTCATTGGCTCATCAAGATAGAGACATGACCCAAGTTTGGTGGGAATCCACCAATTGGTTCTTGAGATAACAGGATCATGAGAACGGGACGTACGGACGGACTGCCTCTGGCTACTTCGTTGCATAAAAAGGCCTCCAATACCATCCCATACCAGATTTACACCTCAGTCACACTGCTTACTTGACTCCATCCCGACTCCAAACTGACAGACTCTCGGCCAATCAATGTACATAGTCAGGGAATGTTTTGTTTGGTCTGTTGTCGGTCTCGTTTAGGTTAGAGTGACTGAGGCATCATAAGCACTACAATATAGTAGACTAGTCAGAGAATGAAGAACTTTAATATTCATCATCTGTGAGAGTTTAATCTGAAAATAAATGCCAACTGCAAGAATGTGTGAGGTGACTGCTGGTAAAAAATGGATATAAGAAAGGAGGTAAACTCTTTGCTAATCTGTTTAGACAATACCTGAAAATAATACAGCAAGGAAATGTTCCAAAAGTAATTCGTCCCCATGAGATAATCTTGTTTGTTTGAATCAACTGCAAGGACTTGAAAGTAATGACTATCTAATTTGATGGTTTAATATTACATCAAAATATCAATCATAAATGTTGAACTACATATTTTGACTGAGATTACCTTTAACATAACAAAAACATAACTGTGAAACAAACTTTGTGTTTCTGTAAAAGAATAAAGTATGCTTACATCACAGGTAGACCCTGTATCTGGATTGGTGTGGGCTTAGTAATACCTTTCTTCTTCAGCCCATAAATGATGCTCTTTGGAAACTTCATCTCCTAATAATAAATGTGAAATGACATAAATTTAATTGATTATTTAATGAGATTTAGCCGTCAGATGTCATTTTTGTGATACTAGGCTTACTAAACACTAAAAGCTATTTTTCAAAACATCTAACAAATATGGCAACACACTAAGCACCTTGAAATCGTATTTGACCATTTTATCACTGATTGTCTTGCAATTATTCCAATTGCTGTGATACTTTAATGACATGCTCATTCATTCATGCTTAATTCATACTTAATTTCAATTTTAATTACAAAGTTAAAAGTTAAAAGTTAATAATAGATAAATAAAGTGTTTATGAAATTAAATGAACAATAAGCTGAATTATAGAATCCCTTGGATTTACATGTCCCCAGAGAGAACAAAAAATAAACTACAGTTCCCTCATTTGCTACTGTCCTGACAGAGTGATAAAGCAGAAGTTGCAGAACTAAAACTGGAAGGCCACAGTTCGTAGATACAATCTGCACAAGAACAAATACAGGTAATTTCTACAAAAATCGTAAAACCCATCAAGACAAACACTGGATACATGCCCATGAAAGTAATGCAATTACTGTTCATTTATGCCCTGACAGTACATTCTATTATAAACAAGTGGAAGAATTATTCTAAAGAGGGCAAACAAAACTTATTCATGAAACACCTTCATCAATTTGGCAGTGATTCTAAAATGCACAAGGTGGGACATCTCTATGTGCAAAAGATCTGTGAATATTTGTACCATGTGCTACCTACGAACTGGTCTATTGAAGAGTCAGATCAATACTGCAAAGAAAGATATTGAGCTCTAGCTACAAGAATAGTTTTTGAAAAATTAAAAATATATGTATGAACTCCATGAACACAATTATATATAACCTTTGGACTATGTGATCCAAGATTTGCTCCAGCAATGATTGCTTTTTAAGATATATTTGAAGGTTAGGGTTTTGAGTTAGGGTGAGAGTTAGGTACAGCTTTTGGTCATAGGTTGGATTTCAGAATTTGGTTAGTGAAAGAAATTGATGAAGGATCAGTTTTTGCAGGAGCATGGTCGTACATCCTTGGACTCATATCAGCTCTTTAGGTGCTACATAAAGAAACATTCTGCATCCACCTACCTTAAAGTGCTTGATGGGAGGGGGTATGTCATGCCCCTCTACCAGTATATGAAGCTTCTTGCGCACCCTATCATGCCTAGCCTCACCCAATTCGGTTATGCATCTCGGCGGTTTCCATCTGATAACAACAAAATTCACACCTTGATTTATCTTTTCTTTAACAATCACTTTCTAATGATGATAAGATACTCTGAATTGCAATCTAACCACACACAAATGATCAAAAACATTTAAAGATTATTACATGTTTGCTAGGTAGTGCAGTAGCCAAGCCTCTGAACTGAAGCTGAAAATAGCACTCCTGAACCGGACTAAACCGAAAATAATTGCGTCATTCGGCAATTGAAATTTTGAACAAATCCACAATATGGAATAATCAAACTTAGACAATTTCTTAGACACCTTTGTAATTTGTTAAAGCAGCAAATAATCCCATCTAGTGCCGATTCTTACCCTGTAACAAGTGACTCAGAGTATATGATGCCTTTTGCCAATTCTGCTGCAGTCTTCAGAGCTCTTTGCTCCTGAATGTTATTAAGAATCTTCTGTTCTTCTTCCAGCTGTTTGTCCAGTGCCGTTGATTTAGTACCTACAAAATAATAAAATAGTAGTTATTACTCCCATTATGTGCCTTGAGGCAGATTATAGCATTGTGTTAAACAATTTATGCAATAAAGTCTACTTTAACACCGACCTAAACTTTTCAATCCAATCCCCCCCCCCCCCCCATTCAAATTTAGTAGTATGTACTATTAGAGTGGAGAAAGGGCAAAAGGGATTGAAATAAATCTGCAGATTAATTGATAGTTATTTTCCATGTCTCTTCACACAACTATGAACCTAATAAAAGGTGATTGATGATTTAACTAAAAGCATGAGCATCTCATTAAGTATGAAACCAATGTAGGTTTCACATGTATATGATGCGATGGCCATGTTGTTAGTCTAATGACATCTCACCCCCCCCCCCCCAAACTCATAACTTCATCTCCCTATGGTAATGTCAATTGATGTATCAAGTTTGAATTTTCACCCCATATACATGTAGTTCTTGAGATATTGTCATACAAATATATCAAGCCAGATGGACATAGCGACATAGCCCCCCCCCCCCCCCCCCCCCAAAAGAAAAAAAAAAAAAACATTAAGAACCACCTTCTCTAGTGAGGTAAATACTTATAGTTGTAACTCACTCTCTGCCTTCTTTTTGAGTTCAGAATGTTGATCTAGGAGGCTGACATTGGCCCTGGGTCCAGTGTCCAGCTCCTCCTCTTCTAAGTATTGTTTCTCTCCATCCTCATTTGGCTCTACCACCCTACGAGTCACAATCTTCTGGATCCTGTCAACCTTCACAAGCAAAATAAAAGAACCATATATTCAAAAACTTTCTGAAATTATGAACTAAGCTTAAATGGAACTCAAACCTTGAATTTTTAAAAGAGTTGGCTGAGTAGAAGTAGAAAATTGGAAACAAAAACAAATTCATAAGATTTCTATTCAATCACGAAAAAACATTGAACGTTACTATCGGTAGTCATCTAAAGCTGTGATCATTACGCATATATGTGAAATTCCCCAATTGCTAAATAGTGATGAACAGGTTAAGACATACACCTGTAGACTATGTCTTCACCTGCTACATTAAAATTAAAAAATTAAAAAAATAATCAATTTTTCATGATGACAGGGACATATTTCCTACTAGGTGGCACATGCTTTGCAAATATCATCCCATAAAGTGTATCTCAATACAGGAGGACCATTGAATATAACAAAATAATTGTTTCATTAATATTAAATTTGATAAATACAGCATGATCCTATGGCATGAAATACCGTTCAGAAAGTGACACCAATTACATCCGTATAGGGCTGAAAAACAATAAAAAAAACCCACAAAATCAGATAATACCATAAATATTTTTATCTTTAAAATGCATGAGCAAAATACCCTTTGAAAATAGATCATTTTAATTGAATGTTTTTTAGTAACATGGCATCAAACTTGTGTTGAAGACTGTTACTTTTATTTCTTCATTTTTCATTTATTTTCATTCATATCTTCATTTATTTATTCATTAATTCATTAAGGGGGTCAGGGGGTTCCCAAAAGGAGTAAAAAATATAGAGGTATGAATTCTGATTTCTTCTTCCATTGTCTCACTTGTCTGAGCCATCTACATGAATGGAATAATACACAGAGTAAGTGTGCAAATTACCTTCTGTTTGCGTCTCTCTTTCAGAGGCACGTATGGCACATAGCTGTCATCATCAGAGTCAGCTTTCTCACTATGATGCTTCCGTTTCTGTAGAGAAAAAGAAAAAGAAAAAGAAAACAAAAATTAATTAACAAGTATTGTGAAATCGTAACAATGAACTTTATCAACATTCAGATATGATTGTAAAGACAGTCGGTTCACTTGGAATTTAAGCTCCCATCCCGCGCATGCGCTTCACGTTCAACTGATCTCAGCCTCATTTGCATACAGAGAGAAAGTGTATTTATAATGTCTTTGTTTTTAGGAAAAATACTCCAAAAGATTTTGGTATGTTTTGATAGGGTATCTCCCCGCCGAAGTTACGGGTCAAAAATCGATACGAAAGTACATTAGCACCAATTGGCTCTGTGTGAAGTTATCTACCGTAATGTCTCGGATCCTCATTACGGTAGATAACTTCACACAGGCGTGCGCCCGCCCTCAACCCACCATCGGTAAGCACTTGTATTGGGCAGCGGTTTGCCGTGAAACCTGTGAAAAAGTGTACCAATATCATTGTTTTCCCGAAAAATACTCCAAGAATAACAAGAAAATTGACACGAAACAGGTAATAAACATAGAGTAAAGGAGCCGGTTTTCGGCCACTTACGACAAAATCCTATTTTTTGGACCCTTAACTTCCTATTTATTACCATTTTTTGTTCAAATCATGAAGCAAATATTATTATTATTTAAACAAAACAAGAATCCCAGAAAAAAATCACGAATTGCCATGACAATATTCATTTCAATTTTCACTGTTTCGGAGTCAGTTTTCGGCATAGCGTACCAGTTTTCGGCCGCATGTACAAAGTCAATAGGAAGCGCGCGCACGCGCCGTGCGTTTCCGCGCTGATCTATAGCACTAGCGGGCGGAGCAGATATCCCACACCGGAGCTCCCCGGAGCTCGCCAGGCCGAAAACTAGTACTGCGGTGATCGGATATTGGAATCTGAATTAGACAGAGATATCGTGTGTGCGTTGCGGTGTGCGGCTGCATTGATTTAATACATGCGATGAGATACTTTTGAGCTTGCGACTAGCACAAAATCGGGCTCTAAATCTGAAAAATACTTGAAATAAAGCTCATTTTATGGTACCCACATTTTTTACAGACATGCGAAAGATACTCGATTTTTCTGATTCGGGTAGCGGGACCGCCGATTACATCGCTAAAATGTGATATTTTAGGATATATTTTTCATTGCAAATGTGGTTCTTCAGTGACACTGGCATGGTATGGTATGTGTGGGATATGTGTTATGCTATTATGCGATGTATTTTAGAGGGATTTTACCTTCATCCAACCTATCGGCCAAAAACTGGAGCTGGCCAATTACCGGCTCCTTTACTCTAACAACTTTTAATTCATGATCTTTAGAAATCTATTTGGACATTTAATGAATATTTAGGCCTAGGTCTACTTCATTTTGGGTATATTTTAGTATCCCTGTCCCTGATCTGACTGACTCAGCAAAGTTTAAAGTAGCACTCCTTCCGAAATAAGTCCACTCTCTGCCACCACGACCTCCAGTTTAAATTCCACCAGGAATCTTTTGGAGGAACAACAACCAAGTACCAAGTAGTAAGGTATCTCCACGCCGGAGTTACGGGTCAAATTTTGGATAGGTTTCTGAACAAGCGCCAGTCATAGTTATGTTATGTGCGTCTCAAACTGCACATCACATGAAATGAAACACATGGGACAACACTATAAAAAGCGCATTCAATGGTAACGTTAAGAAAATGCATTATACACCTCAAAATCTAAATTAAAAGGATATAAAAATTTCACAATTTCTTACCAGATGAGAATTAGGATAAGAAGACGATTCTAAATTCCGTTTCCCTTCCATGATTTGCTGTATATTAGCTGCAAGCGACGTCACACCGTCGTAACAACTGAATGGGAACTTATTGTAGTCTTGATTCCAACAGTTATTAATATATTATTTTATCAAAAATAAGATACCGGTAGATGTATAAATTCTGTGATCATAATTTATTCGGGGATCAGTTTTTAATACCCGGTATTTTAATTGTGTGTTAAATGTCTTTTTTTTTTAATTTATATTTGAATAAATATTTAGGATTCAGTGTGCAGGTTAATTGTGAATCGAAATTATTTAAGATTTGTTAGGGTTTTGGAGTAATATATTTTATTTTATATAGGTCTGGAGATAATTAACAAACAATTTCATAATATCTTGGACATATAATAACCATGTCTCTCCTGTGAGCATATTAACTGCATAGGCCTATGTGGATTTTAAACATCTTGTTGTTTCCTTTGTTTTTACAGATCTATGATTGACAGTATTATGCCCTCAATTGGCATGTCATATAAAGTGGGCCTCGACCATAGAGATATTAGTAGTATCTCTATGGCCTCGACATAATTATAATTGCTAGAGCTGTAACTGAGCAAGTTAAGTTTTGAAAACTTATCGTGTTTTTTTTGTTGTTATTAAAGGTAAAGACCAGTTATGGTCATGCGATTGCATTGTGAAAGAAATGTTGTGGAATCGATCAGAAAAGGTTGATCATCTAGCATCTAGCATCTGCAAGGTTCTGGAATCATCAAAATGATAAGAAATTTGGCCCATTCTTTGTAAAGTTTAAAGCACTATACACAGAAAGATGTATATGGGACTACCCTATATCTCTCACAGACCATGAGAGAAACAAATTTACCAAATATATGAATTAGTAGGCGGTTTCCCGGCAAATTTTTTATCATCATGTATTAGTCAAAACATATTCTTTCACATGATTGGTAATGAGAGCTTCCATTTCATTTTTTGAAATTGGGGCGTTTCCAATACTGGTCTTTACCTTTAAGAACATGGGTACGCCTATATGATAAACTGATATTACGTTTGACTTGAATATTAAAAAAATACTAAATAAAAGAAACTAAAATGCCCATTATTATTAAAAGGTAATGCACTAAGTTATAATGCACTCATGTAAAAATTCTAAAGAGGGGTTAATTGATTGGGGGCTGGTCGGCTGAAGCCCCTCGAAAATTATCTGCAAGTCCCCCAATATAATTTCCTGAGGCATATGCAAAATAAAATGGATGTAAGAACCGCTCTGAGCCCCTGAGTCCCCCCCCCCCCCTTTCTTCTAGAACCGTTCCTGCTCAGTTTTGTAGAGTAGGCTTATATAGGCATGCATCATGCATTACTATCATCCAATTTATGAGAGTAGTTATTTCGTTATTATGTCAGGTTACTGGCAGTGGCGTACCTGGGGTACTCCGTCAGGGGGGGGGGGCAAGCGATCGAAACAAAACAAAAAAGGCGATGCTAATTTTCACTTCTGGCGAGCGAGCGGGCGAAAAAATATCTTTAAGTAACGTTTGGTATATAAACCGGTATTGTTGCAAGTCGGGGGTGGGCACATTCATTTGCTAGCCACGTTAATTTCATTTTTGCAAGCGAGCGTCGCGAGCAGGAAAAAATCCCTTCTTTTTAATATTTGCCACTTAAACTTGGTCCAATTGTCCCATGCCGGGTGCGGGAACAATATTGTGTTTAGGGTGATTTTTTGCCCATTTTAGCTATAGCGAGCGAAAATACAACTTTCTCTTAATGAATTGCTATATAAAACTTGTTTCATTGTAGGAGGTCGGGGCGGACACAATCGTGTGTAAGGCAATTCCAATCCCATTTTGGCGGGCAGGCAACCCCCCCCCCCCCTACATTTCTCTTTTTAATGATATTGTAGCAGGTCAGTGGTGGGCACATAATTCCACGAGCTAGCGAGCGAAAAAATCACTTCTCTACGGTGAGAACATGGTACATAATCTTGATTTCATTGATCCATGTCAGGGACATGATTATTTAAAGCGATGTTATTTCTATTTTGGCGAGCAAGCGTAGCGAGCGAGCAAAAATTTTGTAATGATAATTGGTTTATAAATTTCAGGTTTTTTTGTTGCAGGTCAGGGCTTACACAATCATGTCTAAGGTGATGTTAATTCCGTTTTGGCGAGCGAGCAAAAATGAAATTAACATCGCTAACGTGCCCGCCCTAACCTGCAACAACATTACTATATAAAACGTTAGCGATGTTAATTTCATTTTGGCGAGCGGGCGTAGCGAGCAAGAATTAAAAAATCGCTTCTTTTTTAATAATAATATAGCCAATTATACTTGATTCAATTGTCCTCGATGAATTGGTACGTAAACTTTGTGTCATTGTTGCAGGTCGAGGGAAGGGTACAATCGTATTTCAGCCAATGTCAATCACATTTTGGTGGGCAGGCAAAACAAAATTAATGATGATTGGTGCATAATTTTCAGGTTTTTTGTTGCAGGTCGGGGCTTACACAATCATGTTTAAGGTGATGTTAATTCCACATTGGAGAGGGAGCGTAGCTAGCGAGGAAACCAAATTTTCTTTGATTAACGTCTGGTACATAATTATCAACTGGTAATTTGTTGTAGGTTTGGGTGAGCATGTTTGTTAGCGATGTTAATTGTAAAGACAGCGTTGCAAGAGAGGGTAAAACAAAAAACAAATCAACTCATATATCAATCACTAAAATCAATCAATTCATCAATTCTGGCGAGCGAGGAAACAACATATCTCAAAATAACGTTCGGTACTTATTTACCGGGATTTTCGTTGCAGGCAAGGGAGCGCACATATTTTGTTAGGAATGTCAATTCCATTTTGGTGAGCGATCATAGCGATGCAAAAAAAAAATCAATTCTCTTTTAATAGAAATTAATACATAAACTTGTTTTTATTGGTGCAGGTCGGGATGGGCGTAATCGCGTTTAACACGATATTAATTCCTTTTTGGCGAGAGGGCGAAAAAACACTTCCATTTTTAATGATATTGTTGCAGGTCAAGGGTGGGCACAATTGTTTTAAAAGCAATGTCTATTTCATTTATTCGCGAGCGAGCGTAGCGAGCAAGAAAAATGAAGTAACATTTGGTACATAAACTGGGTGTTATAGTTGCCATGGTTGCAGGTCGGGGCCAGTCGGGGCAGGTACAATTGTATTCTAGGCAATGCTAATCCTTTTTCTTTTTTTCAGGGGGACGAGCAAGTGAAAACAATTAATACAAAATAGGCTAGCAAGCAGCTCGCGCCAGCGAAGAGTGTCGAATTTGTTATATCACTTATATTTTCCTATTTTCATTTGTCTTTTTCTTTGCCGTATGCGGAATATTTTTCTGATGGGGGAGGGGGAAAAGATGCATAAAAAGTTTTTGAAGAAACTCAAAAGCAAAAGGAGTGAAGGGAGTTCGAGCGACCAACTGGTCATGAGGGTACTTTTGCATTTTTCAAATTCTTTCCTTTTCTTTTCCCTCTTTCTTCCTTTTCTTTTCCCTCTTTCTTCCTTTTCTCTTCTTCTTCCTTTTTTTTTTTCCTTTTCCTTTTTTCTCTTTCTTTTTTTTTTTTTTTTTCTCCCCTTTTCCTTTTTTTTCCCTTTCCTTTCTTTTCTTTTCTTTCCCCTTTTTGTCTCTCTCCTTTTTTTTCCTTTCCCCTTCCCCCTTTTTCACTCTGCCCCCCTTGCCCCCCCTCAGGTACGCCAGTGGTTACTGGTTACAAGCTAAAAGAATTACATTGCATTGCTTATGAATAAGTGATAATCACTGGTGTACTGATGGGGGGCTTGGGGGGGGGCAGTTGACCCCCAAATAAAATTCAAAATTGGTTTATTTCTAATTCGATACTGCCTAGTGATAATTTACAAATGTTGCTGAAATGACATGTTTTCCGGGTTTTTCTGTCATTTTTGCTCATTATGCCAGAGGCGGCACTCCCGGTGGGGGGGGGGCACTATCTGTGCCACACACTTGTACAAGTACCCACAAAAAGCCCCTTTTTACAGGTATTTTCAGAAATTCCACTTTTCACCTCTGATATTTTTGCACTTTTTTTTGCTTTGACTCGTGCCCCTTTTCCTTTTTTGATAAGTGTACTTTTCCCTTCTTAATGAGAGCCCCCTCCACTTTCACTTGAATGCCATTTTTCACCTCTAATAAGTACCCCTCCTATTTTGACAACTGCCCCTTTTCCTTTCTAATAAGTACGGTACGATATTTCCTTCGGATAAATGCTCCTTTTCCTTTTTTATATGAGCCCCTCTCCCTTTCCAAAAGGCCCCTTTCAACATCTGATTAATGCCTCTATCATAATCTGTTAGGTGCCCTTCTCCTACAACAGATTCCCCATTTTCATTCTCACAAGTGTAATTTCTGTTGAATGTTCTTTTTCAGGTGCAAGAAGTGCCATTTTCACCTCTGAAGGCTTTGATAATTGCCCTTTTTTACTTTGACAAGAGCACCTTTTCCTTTCTCCATAACATGCACCACTAATTTAAGGCGACTTAGAGTCATTTATTCTTTGATTTTCTGTAGAGCTCGCTCGCATTTACAGATGTTATAATGATGTTACTTATAAAAAGAACTTTTCAGTCTTTCTTCATTAGATTGTCCTTGTACTCATCAGGGTTGTTGGGGTCTTCTTTATAAGATGTAATTTTTGTTTGCACTGAGACCTTACAAATCTTAACATTTTTGCTCGCTCACTTCGCTCGCTCAAAATTTATAGTCAGACCATCACACCTAACTGCAAAGTATGTTGCTTAATCAAGCAGTATATTGTAGGCCCTACCACGAAAGAAAAAGATATATCATCCCTGGTAGTATGACGATGTAGGGGTATATACCAATGTCTAAAACTGGTGTAGGTTTTGTTGATGTTTCCCTTTGTAGGTGCCCTTTTTTCCAGAAAGTGCCCTTTTTGTTGGTGCCCCCTCCTTATTTTGGAAGACGCTCCGCCGCCCCTGCATTATGCTACTTGGTGATGATAAAGATTTTTTTCTGACCCCCCCCCCCCCCCCCCCCCCAAAAAAAAAAAAAAAAAAAAAAAATTGCTCATTACGACACTGGAGTCTGGTGATAATTGTGATATAGTGAGTCATTCAGTTCTTTAACTTCATTTTAATTTGTATACTGTCTAGAGTAAACACAAAAGTTTTGGGCCTTAGTAAGCTTCGTGAATGTTAAAAACTCTTCAGCTACAGGCTACATATGCATATTGATATTGCTCTCAAGCCTCTCATCAAGTGAGCGATAAATGGGCGTGGGCGTACTTCGTCGAAACACGGAACTCACTTGCACACACAAAAAAACTGTGCCAAAGACTATACAACTATTAGCGATCCCACCCTAGCTACTAGTAGCGACCCCACCCCCTAAGAACTCTCGTTCGTCCTTCAACAGAACGCAACATGTGTACAAAAGTTTGAGACCGCTCCAAAGGAAACAAAGTACATGTACAATCTAAACGACTAAAGCTGACGAATTTCCTCTTCCTCTGTGGAATTGACGGAACATACTGCATGTAAGCTGTAGCCTAGCTGGGCTAGGCTTCACTTCAAATCATGGACGGCACTTTGTGGAGATATCAGAAGGTAAAACAACATTTTAGAAACAAATTATGTATTGTTTTTCGATTTCGTCTAGAGAGAGGTAGTGTTGTTAACGCACCTGTGCATTAGCGGGGAGACATTATTTTGCGAGCGCAGTATACTACATGCACGGTATTATACCAATACCATTTCCGGGTTTGTATTGTGATGTGTAGTATAGTATGCCGCATTCTCTATGCGTTATCTATGTCATTAACATTTGTCTACACCTGTTATTATCTTGAAACTATACGTCAACAGATCATGAAATGTATTGTACTGTCTATTTTTTGTAATGATTGGTAATTAAACTTAATTATAAGCCTTTATTTTCTTGAGGTCTATATCACAAACTTAATTTGTTTTAATGGGCCTGTTTCCCAGTTTCAGTTTATACCTGAACTCCGAGCCACTTAAGAATTAGAACAGGGATATTTGCCAGGAGGGTGCTCCCAAGAACATGTTTAGTGAAATGTTAATCATGTATTGAATTTACAGTGAATGTAATTTTCTTTTATCTCCCATTCGCCATTCCCAATCAAAGAGTTGTTCATACTTTTGTAAGTAATGCAATGTCAGTGTGCTGCTTTATAAGACCTGTTAAGTATGGATCTTCCCAAAATTGTCTTCAGTCTACTTGTAATATTGCACTGTGCATCATGTACATGTACATTAACTGTATGGTTATTAATAGGGAGCTCTAACCATATTGTATCCAGAATATAAGTGGTGCCTTGGTAATGTTGTGTCCTTGTGACATAAATGGGAACAACTCTTCATATAATTGTGCTACACACTATGTCCATTTTCTTGTAGGAATTCAAATGAAGGACTTGAAGTTATATTTCAATAAATTAGGGTTAACTACATGTATAATGAGTTAATGTACATGTAATAATTAGTAATCAGATATACATGTGCAGTATTGTTTTACATATATGATTGATTTTGTTGGCAACATTATTTTATACTGATTGAAAAGATTGTCATTTGCTAGTGATAATAAATCTGGGTGAGTGTTTTTCCCATTAGATATTGAATTAATTCCCAGGCATCACTATTCCGTTATGTATATACAGGGTGTAATCACACACAAGGAAGAAAGGCAAACAACTTGAAAATTGAAAAACAGAATACAAGGAAGTTTCATTGAATTTCAGTCGTGTTTTTGAAATTTATGCTACTTAGTAGAGTAATAATCAAGAGGCATGTAGATCCAGGATTGTCTGTAATTTGGCGGGGGGGGGGGGGGCAGGGTCTTAGCTAGTGGGGATTTAGGATCCTGCCACACCACAGTTGGACAGATCACAGAAATCATAAATTTGTTTAAAGGGATAGTTGAGTTCTGTTTTCATACCGCAAATGCCTTCACAGTGCATGGTTATTTCTCTTATTCGTATCTATGACATTTCTAGTGCCCTTTTAGAACCTAAAATTGCTATGAAGGTAGTTTTAGACCCCAAAATGTGTGAAATTTAGCCAATACGATCATACCAATTCAGCTCCACTTTTTAAAAAAATATGGTGACCGTTAATTAAGTTTGCGTTGCCGTCAAAAGTGAAAGACCATACAGAACTGATTTGTACCAAAATACTGTGTGAAGCTGTTTAAGGGGTCAGGCTCGACTAGCACATATGTGCTATTATCTGGCCCCTTTTACCAACCAATAGTTTCTCTTCTTATATTTAAATTATTGTATGAAATGTATTGCTGTTGGTAAATAAATCAAATCAAATCAAATCAGATATCTGGTATGCATTGTCCTAGCCCCCCCCCCCCCAACTCCGGGGTCAAAGGGACCGCATTTGATAACTATCAGATGATAATTTATGATTAGAATCTATAATGAATTTATATTACTCGTGTCAAAGGGCAATTTGTTTTCTTTCCTATTACACCAAATATGACAATTTTTCATTCCATCATTAAAATAAAATATGTATGCTTTTTCACCCTTTTTTCAATAGGTTTCAATAGGCTTGAAGAAATGGGTGAAAAACACAGCCAAGATCGCAAAGCCAACATCCCAAGTGAAATATGGCGTCTTGACTCTGGTGGATAAAGACAAGAAAGTCCAGATCAAGCTGAATGACACGTGCAGGATTGAGTCAATGCCTGCAGGATACAAGAACAAAGACCACACCTTTGAGGTGACCTGCATGGAAGACAAAGTTCATCTACTCGCAGGAGATAATGCAGACATTTTGTTGCAATGGCTGGCTAAGATGCATGATGCGGCAGGCTTGAGGCACGACCACCTCTTTGGAGATGGGGGAGGAGATGGGGGAGGAGGAGCTGTAGGAGTCGGTGGAGGAGGGGGAAAGTCAGACAATACAGGGAGATTAGAAGGGGACGCAGAGCTACAGGACAATCTCTTGTATGATTCTTGTGATAGTAAGTATAATTAATTTGAAATTGAATATCATAGCAAAAGCTCACAGAAATACTAAAAAACATATCAGAACATAAAAATGTCTTATTAGTAGTATTACAATGTACATTTATGTTGTATGTACATATTACATTTGAGTAATGTTTGAAAGTTAAATTTGGTAATTTTTTTTGCTTCCTTCAAATTCATTATTAATTTCAATTCAGAATTTAGTCAGAAAATTGTTTTTTATGGTATACTTCCTGTTAGAAGAAAAAAACAATTCAATTTGTTGATATTTTCTGAATTTCTGAAACTTAGTGGATTCCATTATTATATGTAAGTTTTTTAAAGCTACCAAGAAATTGGAAATGACAAAAGCAGCCACAATTTTGTTTTAAACGTAATGAAGAGTGTTCATTAAACTCAAGGATTAAAACAGTAAATTCCTTAAGTATCTAATTAGGATATATATGCAAAAGGGGGGGGGGGAGAAACGTCATTTTCATACCCACAAATTTGAGAAAGTTTTGTTATTCTTCATTGTTTTAAGTGTATCAAAACATTATTTCATAGTTATTAAACCTTCTCATTGTTCTCTTGCATGCAAGGGAAGTTTGTTATGTTGACACTCTTGAGGTAAAACATTTTCAATACAGACTGATGGAGGTTCACAGGAATTGTAAATCTACTCATAATAATCTTTGATATGAATAATATCTTTCATATTTTTAATAAGTTGTTCCTTTCATTATAAATGTTGTGATTAATTTTTGTCATTGATTTCTCTTTTCCAAATTTGAAAAATAATGAGTACTCTTCTCTCCCTTTTCAATCCAGTTGGATTTGAATTTAACGATAGCACCATCTCTTTTCTTTTTCTACAATGATTCAAGATCTTCTTTACAGAGTTTTATGATATCAAATAGGGAAGCAGAAGGATTTATAGATTAATGATTAGTCCGTTTCTAATTTGTTTAATTATCATTGTTGCTTATTTTTTTACAAGATACCCATTTACATCTTTTATTTGACTGATGCAGATGATAATAAATATCAAGAAATGACTTTTAAATCTACAATCATACAGGTCCGAATTTTCATGATGCAGGCATGGTAGACATTTAATGTATGTTTTCTCTTCTTGGTTTGCCTTAACAGATAAAAGCTTTCCAGTTGCAATCAAATCAAACCCTTTCACGGACTCATTAAATCTGCGTGGAAGTTACGCACTGCAACTTGACTCAATGAAGCTCTCACTGATAGAACCCTCCACTGGAAAGAATCTCTTCTCATGGCCTTACAGATACCTAAGGCGATATGGACGAGAAAAAACTTCCTTCTCCATGGAAGTAGGTAGGCGGTGTACTTCAGGGGAGGGATTGATCAGATTCAATGTCCAGGATGGAAACGAAGTGTTTCATGCTATCCAGTCGTATGTTTCTGCAATGACCGGTAGGAATTTTTCAACGTCAAGTATACCAACAACACCACCAACAGCCCCTCAAGGACCACCTTCATTTACTCCAGTTTCAACTGAGCTCAAAACAGCCAAAGTAAGCACAGGTATAAAGGCCCAAGGTGTAAAAGTTTTACCTTTACCACGTGACAGAACCCACTCTGCAGGATCCCATGGCATTGCACTAAAGAAGCCAGCTAGCCGTCCACCATTTTCAAATCGTGGTGCACAGTCTGTGGATGATATCAGCAAGAGTGAACCGCTTGACGAATGCTACTCCTCTGTTTCTGATGAAGCAGTTGATCGTTCAAAGAAACTACCATCACCAACGACACGGAGAGCTCCCCCGACAGACTTTGAGCCGGAGCAGCATTATGATGTGGCTACTGAACCAGCACCAAAGCAGTGGCCTCAGCTTAATAGGAGACAGACATCTGATGGGAAGAGCAACGGAGTTAAACCTGTGCCAAAATCTAGGGTCCCTTACAGTTCTGGTGAGAAGTCTTCCTCCAAAAGAGATACTTTGAATAGTGAGTTGGCAGCTGTGTTCTTAGATGAAAGTGAGGACCCTGGATTATATTCCTCCTTGGATCAGCCTCCGGGAGCAGTTGGATCAACAGCAGCAGATGCTCAACAAGTTTACTCAGAGGCTGCTGATCATGGTCATATCTACGATCATCTCGCACGACAGAAGGTTGGAAATTCCACCGCTGCCCCACGTCTTCCTCTTCCAAACGCCAAACCTGCCGTTGCACCCAAAACGGCTCCTGCAGTAGCCGCAAAGGCTGTTCCACAAGAGGATGATTACATGTTGTATGACCACCTTGACCGTGGTCAGACTGGAAGCACTCAACCTGGTAGCAGTCCTGTAGGAGGAGTCCCAGAGGATGCCTATGATACGCTGAGCTTGGATGCACCTTCAGGAGGGTCACCTGGAGATACTGGATACCTTGTCAGCTCGTACCCACCCTCAACAGTTCCAGAGGAGTCAGAATATGCAGAGGCAAATGATGCTAATTTTGGTTATGATGAAAATCTGTACGAAGTTGCTTGAGGGTGATCAAATTTGAGATCATGCAGTCTTTAACTGCACCCAATCCTTCAGGCATCTAATGTACATGTATGTACTTTATTACCACCCAAATAGATGCATGGTTTCAGCAAAAATAGCAGCCTTGATTTATTAAGATAATTCCTCAACACATCAGGTTTTTTTCTTTCAATGGCTGTTGTTGGAGTTTTTTTCTTTCTTTCTTTTTTCATTCTATAATATTAATTGTATGTTTTGCTCTTAAAATAGCATACATGTATCTATTATATGGTCATGAATACCCATTTCATACCACATTTATTGCTACATTTGCTAGACAAATTACATCTGATATTTTTTCTGTAAAGCAATATTTATATTTTGCAGAGAAAGTGTACATGTATTTCACCCCCCCCCCCCCTTGCAGATATTTTAATGGTTCTAAAGACTGATTCGCAGGACCATTTGTTCTTCTAAATTTTGAGTAGTTGGGGTTGTTAATCTGCTGCCTTTTGATCTAGTATTATGATGTGGATATACAGAGCTAGAATGTTAATGTTTTCCTGATACCTTGACCGAGTAAACTCTCATCTAACTTTCAGACTTCATAGTATACACAATGGACAAGAGACTTACATACATTTTAAGCTATCAAAACTTATAAGGAAATGGAACTGCATGTTTATCAAACAATCAGAAAGCCAGGACATCTACCAATCAATCATGTATTCATATTTCTCAATCCATCATATCTTCATATTTCTCAACCAACCATGACATTTAAATTCTCATAATGTTGCAGTACTTTCACACAAAATCAAGTAGCGCCAACAAAGTGAGGTCTATTACCAGAAATAGTGAACAATGGTGTCTTTATATAGCACCCCCTCTCTCTCTCTCTCTCTCTCTGTCCATCTCTTTCTTTCTATCTCTCTCTCTCTCTCTCTCTTTCTCTCTCTCTCTCTCGTTATCTTCTCACTGGTCTTTCCTTTTTATGTACAGGAAATATTATTTGTGTCTCTAGCTTCCTCTTTGACTTGATCATTTGCTAGTAGCCAAAAGGATGTGAAAGTTTTATGATCATCTAGCATACAGTTAATATCCTTCTGTCTCTCAACAGGTCCAAATACATACATAGAGCATTTACAATAATTTGCTTATCCTTCAATACCTCTGTGTTACCCAGCAAATTTATAAGGAAATACTAAGACCTAATCATTTGATTATCTAGTGATAGAAAAACCTTATTTTTTCCAGAAGAGACACTTTTCAGGAATTTTGCTACGTGTAAAAACATCTTCTTTAACGATCCCTTTTAGAAGTCTCATTTTGATTGTGAATCCCCAAAAGAACTCAATTTCATCTTGGTTTATATGTAGTTGCCCTTTACTGTGAAAACAGTAAGCGATGCATGCCATTTATTGTGCTGAAAATATTTGAAGAATTGTATTTGATGGTATCCCATATTATCGGGAAGGGTCATAATAATCTTATGCAGATTGTGGAATAAGCTGGCCACAAATATTAACTGATAAGGGTTTCAGTGGAAGGTCAGTTCTGGTTGTAATCCTCTACTTGTTCAGAATATTTTTGTAGATAGGTCACAATTACAGGTTACAGGGAAACAATCACCCCAAAGTCATATGTTCTGCTCTTGTATGTTTGGGGGACATGCTGGCATCATATACTAGCTTTTGATATTACTTGCTCCATCGCAAATGTAAATTTATACAAAGAGTGCTTTCTAATACAGGTAACACAACCTACATTGTACAGTATCATCAGCTCATGTGTAATTTTTTACATGCTAGAACATTACAAAATACGAATACACTTATACACTTTCCATTTTGTACAGAATCTAAATCAGTACTTCTTATTATATACTTCAAGTCCATAAAGTATTGTGTTGATGTAGTTTATTCATCAGCATTACTGAGCCATACTGAATAACTATACCAACAAAAAACAACTAGCTCCTTATGATCGAAAGCTTCTGGATAAAACTGTTGTTTGGCTGAATGACTGTTGAAACAGTACATTTCTATTGATAGCATAGAAGCTCAGAAGTATTTAGATTAGGATAAGAAGGGAGAATGGGGAGGAGATTTTCAGAGAAGACATTCTCAGTTGTATACCTAGTACTATAGTGCATCATTATAAAGCTGCCTATAATGTGTCTGCTGGTAAGGTACATGTACATAGACAAAAAGCTTGTTCGCTTTATTTCCTCCAAATATAATATATACATCAAACAATGTACAACTACTTTAATACATATATAATGCAATCAATGTTTTATAAGAGATGATATTGTCATGTAATGAGAGGACTTCTCCAATGATATTATATTTATATTAACATGTAAACATCCATGAGTTGATTAGTAGGTAGCATTACACTACAAAGTAACATGTGAAATCAAGCATAAATGTAGAAACAAAACAAGATAGTCTAACAATCTAAATTGAATGCACAAATCAAATGCTGTAATTGACTAGACAATTCCAACAATATTCAGTGTATGCAGCGGCTTGCAGCCAATATAGCAAAGTTGCTTAAATAACTGTATTTAACAGGATTTTACTACACCATACATTTCCTTTAGGTTTGTTGGAAAATGAAAGTTGATTTTTTTTTCTTCATCGCATTTGTTGGAATGAAAATGAAACTGTCTAGCCTCTAGTAAAAAAAAAAATCTTTTCATGAATATTCATATTGTCATAGAAACATTCAATCAAGATGTCATGACAAAACATGTGGATGTATCATGTGTTTCAGTCTATAATGAAGGTCATCAGGCAATATGTATTTTCTATTTGTAACTTACACAAACTACGTGTAGCTCTTCTGAAACCCAATATATGCAAAACCTTGATGAAGAAGGCTTCATTTATAAGATCAAGCAGCAAAAACATGCTCGTATACATTTATCCTATCCCCCACGTCATTGTTTGACTCCACCAATCAGAACGGGAGATACTAGAATGAACTATTGCTAGTGAAAGTCAATAGTTAATCCCATTTTGTCATCATGCAATAGTACACAAATCATAATTTTGATAATTCTAAAAATTGATTCACCAATCATCCACAAAGTAGGGCTGTATACATGTGTACATAGCCAACGAGAACAAACAATTCAATATTATTTATTATTTGCATACCGGGAGTGTTTTTTAATTTTATTAATGAACAACTTCGACCTTTGAGATTTGATTGTAGGACTGCAGCTTGTAGGTTGAAATATTATGGCATGAGGGAAATTCTTCATTTATAAACTGTTCAGACTTAAGAAAATTTGAATGATATTTGTACAAAGAAACGTCATATGAAGAAAGACGTTTTAAAGAGATCAGTTGACATAATGCTTGGCCATCATCAGTGTGAACTCATGAAAAGCCGTGCCCAAGTTATATAAGTTTTTATGCGATACAATGTCCAGAGATAGACCCGGATTCTTGTTTGAACCGACGCTCAAATATGCATTTCTTTGTGCGATGTTTCTTCATATCATGTTAAGACTAGAAAGGGGGTAACTGCTTTTTATTGTATAGATATACGATTCTCATATAACTATATGTGTACGTGATAACTTCTTCTAGATGGAAGTATACGTGACATAGAATGATCATATGCAATATTCGTCTTAAATAATTGACATTATTTATTACTCCGTACCTTGTTTCCTCTCGAGAAATTACACTCGAGTACAGCCTTGGTGAACTTCCATATCAAATTGTGCAGCAAATAACTCTGAGTATGCATAGAGAAACATGGATGATACATATTTATATGCTATCCACCGTATACAGCATGCAAGAACATTATGGTATGCCTTTGCATACCTTCGTCTGTTTGGTGCTCTCTGAGTTCAAAGTACAGTCAAACCTGTCTATAGCGACCGCCCAAGAAAAACACAAAAAGTGGTCTTTGTAGACAGGTTCCTTTAGTACATGATTCAATGAGAAAACATTTTCAAGGGAAACAACAAATGTGGTCTTTGTAGACAGGTGGTCACTAAAGCAGGTTTGACTGTATATGAGTTAACGCCCTTCTGGCTCCAAACACAAATTACAGACCGTTTCATCATATAGATTATCATGTGAAAGAAAGCATTTCAACCAATAGAATGCTTTCTTTATACATGTAATACACACCTCATGTAAAGCGCTGGATGCTTTTTTTTAAAACAATATTTATCATGCCTAACATTGATATTCTTTTCATTTTTCCCCCTTACTATTAGGTTGGCTCAATAACTTCTCACGTTCCAACACTGTCACTTTATGAGTGACGTCTCCATGCGTTATACATGTAGGTTAGCATCAGAATCTTTCCCTAGAGATCAAGTAGAGTTCAGAAGTGGTAATCTTTTCTTTTCAAACAATAGATGTATTCGGTTGAGGGGCCTTTTCTTCTGTCACTTTTTATCAGTCAAAACAAGAAAAAAAATGTGTCACAGAATCACAACAATATGCCCATATACAGCAATGATAATGCAAAGTGCTTTGTGAAACTGGCATAATTTGTAGGATATCAAAAAGTCATTAAGTTCAGTTTAACAATTGCATTTTTAAAGTCATTTTCTATTGAATTTCTTCGAATTTATGTAATTGGTCCTGGATATTCAGAGATAAAAGAAATTCTATACGGAACACCAGTTTTGGAATGTCAGGAATATGAGATTACTTCCAAGAGATATCTTGTTTTATGATGTGATAATATGGACGTGAAATAGTGCTGGAAAGCACATCTCCTGTTATGGTTGGTTTACTATTGGGGAAAATGAGGGAAAATAATGCCTATTCGCATGTAAACAAGATAGGTATGGCAATGAGGAAATACTCTTAAACTTTACATGCCAATATTGACTATTGGTTACTTCTGAACTTTTACTTGATCTCTGTTTGTTCAGCATGACTCATGAGCATGTCTTAATGCATGCCAGCACTATTTGATTGCACTGCATTTACCCTTTTTTCCAAAGACTGTATGTATCCAGCTGAGAATTAAAGGATTCAAGAAAAAGGGGGAGGGAGTGAGGAGAAATTATCCACTAAAATCCCATTTCTTTTTTTACTTTGGTCTATTTATTCAAACCACAAATAAAACAAATATATATATGAAGCAAGATGTGAATAACAATATTGCATTTCTCCACCCTTCCTCAATTAAAATCCAAATAAATGCAAGCTATGTATTCCTCAAACATGACATAGGAATAAGAGTATAATATAGTGCAGCCCACAGGCATCAACAAGCAGGTTCAGTCCATTAATTCCTTTTGTAGTGAAATTTCCTTCCCGTACTTCCTTTTAAAGTTTACAAGGGTTACAAAGATGGTCTACTCTCAGAAAAAACATGCAAAATTGGTATTTTATATGCCTATCCGGACAACATTGGTTTGGTTTGATGATTTATTTTTATCTGACTGCTAAGAAAGCATGTGTATGCTTGTGATTAAGCAACCAGGGGACCATTGGCTTTAAGTCCTCTCTGTGGGACTTTGTAATGGACTCAATGCCTTACGAAAGGGCACTACTAGTGAATAGACGTTGCGTTGAGCCTGGGATTTCCTCGTTGTGAGGCCACTGCTCTACCGCTGAGCCATCGCGCCTCCACTTGAAAAGATGTGGCAGAAGTTATGTGTTTGGTGTTATAGAGCGGCACATATGTTCCATAATTATGTCCCATACTGATAATAATTACGCACAAATCAATCCTTGACACTCTATATTTATATGGTCAATACAAAGGTCATCAGTGTTTAAGAGGTGCGACCTCTGATAATGCCAATAAACCTCTGCCATTTTGGACTTGCAGAGTTATTTCAGTTGTAGTTTTATTTTATCAGAATTGTAGGGCTGGACAATAATGGATAATTGGATATCCCAACAGTGATGTTCAAGATGAACTTTGGACTTTTATATAAATATGAAGTTCCACTTGATATCATAGCAGTCAAAAAGCAAGAGAAAATTGATTAAAAAGCTCATATTTTGCAAACTGTACCTTCACCATTATAATAACTGAAACTGAACAAATAATTGATTTTCTTGAATGAAATGATGTAATTCAATCAATAGTCAGTCTCTACTGACATGTATCTTCAATAGTATATCTTATCAATGACATATTTTATGCGTGTATGATCACACAGAGGTGTATCCTAATTGATTGCAAAAAATTGTTACAAAACATGTTGTTTCTAGCAAATCAAAAGCAAACAAAAAAGGAAGCCCTAATCTGCATTGCCTAGCACCTGCACAGAAAATGCTATTTATACCGGCAGTTTGCTGGCATATTTCAGAAAATGTATCACGGAATCTGTGGAAATTATTATCGGAAATGACCATAGTATGTTATGTCGTACTGATCCCACTAAAAGATTCCAGCTCCATTACTTTATGATTCCATTTATTGTTAATAGGATGAACTTCATCAAATAAATAAGTTTTTGGCAAGGCCAAGGGTAAAAGAAATTACGGTCAACAAACAAAATGTATTATTTCTACTTTGAGATGTATCCCTGAAACCACCATAAAACTACTTAATTCAAATTGGGCATGAAATTGATTGGAAAGGAATATCAGAAAGAAAGAAATAGCATTATGAGTCCCTGATGACTGCTTTTCGAGTAACAGAGAACTTCTATGCCACCTAAACAATATATCACAAGTCTTATTGCTTTGTTTAAAGTCTGGAGGAGTAGACTTTTTTTTTAAATGATCAAGATGAAGCAGTATGTGTTTTGAGCCTCAGCCTGCCTCCATAATATACAGGTACTATACTTCGCGGGTCCTGCTTGATTGCTTGTTATTCTAAACCAGTAGTCCGTTCAAGGTCAAGGCTGCAATTGATTTCAGAATAACCATCAAATATGACTGAGTAACTTATTAAAGTATTATAGGCTTTGCGTTGGTTTAAATAATGTAAGGTAAATATTTGGCCTGAGGCATACTTTGTTTTGTAATGGTGTGGGCATTGCTGTATGTGGTAAATGAATTGAACCAATGTATAGATGATTTGATGGTTGATCTACCACATAGTATTTTGGAAATGATACGATTCATCTACATGTTCAAGTTGATTGGTTTCATTACACTTGAAGCTTGAAAACAGCAATCACAATCATGTACAATGAACAGAGGAACATTACATTCAATGTACAAATATAACAATGTAGTGAAAATAGTAGAGAAGTAAAGAAATTTAAGTTACCTGGATGGTATTGTGCATTTAGCTTCTCATTTGAGTGCATGTGAATTGTAGGTAGTGCATAACCATAACCATAACCATAACCATAACCATTGCACTTCTTTCCAAATTTTGCATATTCTATAGGGTTTAAATCGTCCCTTTTTTCACGAAGTGACGGTAGTGAGGAAAATCTACACGCAAAGTGAATGCAATTTTTTTCCACTACCGTCACTTCGTGAAAACAGCGCCGAAATGTGTTGCAGTTGAAGTTCACAAAGAATTCTGACACGTCAAGCTGCAGATAAATACATGTACATGTACAATTTAAGTGGAGTACACCAAGGTCATGAATGACTCGCATCAGAAGAAAACATCTAAATTAATTAGTGTCTTGCCATTATCACTCCAATTAAGAAGAACAAGCAGAAATAACCATAATGTCAATGGATTCGAAAGGACAAGATAGAAGAAACAAGTATGGCTCTGATTGTTTTTCTATTCTCTCCTTTTTTTTTAATTTTCAGTTTTTATCCTGTTTGCATGATAACTTAAAACATATATCCGGGATCATCTCTTAAAGGTTTTGTTGATGCACTGATGTGATTTGAGAGCTTCCTTCTCTCCTTGCTAGCACAGAATCTTCTATTCTTAGACTCTCTATTCTCTATGGTTTCCTCATTAATGCAAGGAGATCTATTCATGTTTTATAGGTCCTTGAAGCCATTATTATTATTATTATTATTATTATATATGGTGCACCAATTTACATCTGCACGTATGGTGCATGAATCCATTGCATGGATGGTGATCGATCGCAACTTTTGATATGTTTAAAATCGTTTGTATAAAAGCCCATGTTCAATAATAGCCTACCATTGGTAAAAATATAAGAAAATAGAATGTGTTTGTGTAATTCTTTCATGCACAGATTATCACCAAGAAGCTGTTTACTAAAAGTCCACTACATACAGATATAATCAGAGTTATAACAACAAATCACTGTCTATTTGATTGTGTACATATTTTTCCCCTCTCAATTAATACCAAAAGGTACTATATCTCATGATAATGCATGCCCCAAAATCAATCCTATAATATATTTTATATATATTTTATATATGTTTTGGAAACAAGAGTGTACTATATATGTGGTGAAAATATCTTTGAAGTCTTCTCATGCTATGGTAGAAGTAGAGCTAGTTAGGTTCTATTGCATATCTGCTTTAGTCTCTTCACCAGACTTCACCCACCTGTATCTACTACAGTTCCTTGTTCCTGTATCTGGCATTGCTATTAGTGCTGTGGTTTGGCCTAGGAAACACCAAAGGTCACAGCCAAAAGGATGTGAGAGACCAACCAAAATGACAGTATCTCCAAGCAGTGTTAACTCGATGCAACAACGATGGAATGGAAAATCATGGTTTTTTTTTAAATGTCATCTGTTGAGAGCAGAATGATGTTATCTCTGTATTAAAGTTTGTGATTTAATGCCTTTCTGGCTCTGAACTAAACAGACCTTTGTGGAGAATTCCTTGTTGGAAATATTTGGACATTGTTCGGAGAATAGTTGCCGTGCAAGGCAAGGCATGAAGTGTATCACAAAAACATGTCATGGTGAAGTTGTTATTTACATACTTATTCTTACAAGTATAGCATGGTTTGATATCGGCCAAGTTTCTGGCATACACATGTACACACTTGATCTACTAGAGATAATGTTTCATAATTGAAAAATGAAATGATGCCAAGTTGATACTAAGTGTCAGATGCAGTATCTCATCCAAAAAACAATTACCCATTAAGATCATATTTCTTAACAAGATAGCATTCGTTTTGTATATTGGTTTATAAGATGCACAGAAAGCATATTTTCTTATGGTTTCTTATAGCGCACAAAATAGTGAATCCCTTACCAGTACTTTAAATTTTTGAAGTTTTTTTTTTAAATGTCTTCACACATGAACCACAAAGGAATGACCTTCTTTGGTGTAAAAAAGTTTTTTTTTTTTTTTTAGGATAATGAAAAACAGTGTGTCCTCACTATTATTTGAAGGGCTTCTATGATCGAAAAAACAAAGGCATTACTCCTAGAGGCAATCATCTTGGCTCATTTCATTGACAATGTGCCAACAAAGTTTTTGGTGAATTTTTGTGAAGATTCATCATGGAGAGGAGAGAATCATACGTGCTGTTGGTCACGCTACCAGGCATGATGCAATGAGATATAAATGGTGTTCTCATTCTCCTGATAAATTATTAACCTTTCTTTTTTACTCTTGGTTTTCTTTTTCTCATTAGCTCTTTCCTCAGGCTTGTCTATTTTGTCTCAAAAACGAAATCAAGTCTGCCAGTCAATATTTATATAAGGGCAGAACTCCCATGTTCTTCTGACGGTCTTGATGTTCAGGATATTTATCCCACCTCCCCCCCCCCCCCTCCAAAAAAAAGGTCTAAACGAAATTGTGGTAAATATTTTAACTAAAAATCAAACTACAATTCTTGCTTTCTTATTATGAGGGTTTCAGGAACTTTTGGGATATTCTTGTTTTGAGTTCCTGCATATTACGATAGTAAGTAATAATAAGCAGTGTCATAAGTATACAAACTCAATGGAACCATTCCATATTCATTGAATCTGTTCCTTTGTATCATATCATTTTTCATATAAGTTCCTCATAGAAAATTATCCCCTTTTGTACATAGAAATTAGCATCAGGGGCAATTTTGTTTTATGTTTAGCTCTACCATATATGGGTCATGAGAAAAGAATTGTGTTCCTCTTGCCTAATAAGGCCTAATAGCACTATAACTGCACTGATCTTTTCCCCCTCTATGAAACAAGGAAGTGTTTTAATGGAAATCTTCTACACCCACGCGGAAAAGCATTAAAGTTCACTACTCAGTTTTATATTGACTTTTCATTCTGGTCTCTTCCTTTTGGGATATTAGGTAAAAGGTAATTATAATACAAGGTATTATAGAAAGCTGGCTTTAACCTCTGTCAAACCTCATTCATGGAACTGTGAGTGCCAACCTCTATTGTCATATTATGACATTTGGTTTGCAAAGAAAGGAGTCAATTCTAGTAAACATGAACTGAAAGAAAGAATGTTCTGCCATGAGGACATGCATTGTGGTCATATAGTGTCGGGATTGTAGTGAGGTGTGTGGCACTCATGGGTTGTTATTAATTCCATAAGTCATTGCCTTAATTTAACTGACCCTAATAATCATTGTTATCATGTGCACATGCATATAGTGCTCATAACCACCATTCTTGATGTACATGAAATTAAATATAACCATGGCTCATGTTATAACACCAACAATCTCCCTCCTATCAAGTAGCCAACCCACTTACTTACTCATAGATTGAGAGTGGGACATGTGGATGAATGCATTGCCGAACCCACGCTCTGCAGTTTTGTGTTCAAACCACTCAACTAAAGGAGCGTTGCAGGGTTTTTACCTGGGTAGACCAATTTCTGTGCCGTTGTCTGTATGTTGCTGTCGGTTATCACCTGTAATATGTTTAGTCATTGACAAATCTTCATTATATGTTGGCATAGTTTATAAGTCCTAGATGTTCATTTATGTTCAGTTTGACTGTACTGAGTACAATGGATAATGAAATATGAAGAGTATTAATCCTCTTACTTGAAGTTTGGTCTGATTGAAGCTAAAAGTAAGGCTATCATCCATCAATGAAATACAATCATCAGGTTTGCCTAATTGACTACTGTAATCAGTTTCAATGTACAAATGAGAATTTAAATACATGGACTTTGTACAGCTCATAATCATAGATCCTAATGATAGTCATTAATGTAGTTTATACTTGTGAATGATTCTCATAAAAACACACGCTGTCACTAATGAGTTCAAAAAGAAAATAATCCTGATATTAGTCTCAAATATTACTCTTTTTTTCTTTCTATTTGCTCATGATTGTTGTAATTAAAATCGTGATTCTGGAATTTCAGAATGAGATGTTTATCTCATTGAATTTATTTAGTTACTAACCGGTATTTATTTTGTTTATCTAATTTTTAGGAAGTTCACATGCTCGTAACAATAATTTGTATAGACCATTTTCGTAATGTAATCAAATTTATCGTATAATTATTTTTTTGGGGGTGCAAATTTCATACAAGAATTGTTGCTAGGTAGGACAAACATGGCTTGTCCTACCTAACAACACGTAATGTATATGCAATGCGCATTCTGACTATCAAAATACAATTATTCATAGTGGGAGAATAAATTAATTTGTGACAAGGCACTTAAAGATTTGTGCATAGAATTTGATTACATTATGAAAGTTTACACTTCTTATTGCAAAGTGTATTTGTTGGTTAATTTTTTGTTATTGTAAACATTATTTTTTACCCATTTTTTGTAACTCTGCATATAAAAGCAAAAATATAATGCATGTGAATTATTTTGTTGATTCTGATTGTATGTTTCATATCTAATTTGCTATACTTTAAGGCTAACATTTGATGATGAAGGTTTTGTCATTTGCTGCAGATTATAATGTTTTTTCCCATCAATATGTATAGAATCAAAAGATATTTTTGTATTTTTGAATAAGAAAAAAATCTGCTATTTTGAAAATAGCTTGTGCTTTGTTGATTGGCTGGCCATGTTAAATAAAATTGTGATGCCATTTGTCTATTAATTGCTCTGCAATTTATTTCAAAACCGGTTTTTGAAATATCATCCCGCACAAAAATGTATCCCAATACATTTTGATTTCAACAAAGTCCTACTGTGTCATTGAAATCATGATTCATTGTAATAGATTAAATTTTGACTATACATGTAGTTAAAATTGTATAAGCTGTATTAATGTATAATAGAAACGGCATCCATGTTAAAAATGTGAGGTTCTTGTAGGACATGATTAAATTGAAAGTCATTATCCTCGCTTATTATCTAAGTATAGTTTTATGTTTAATGATTTGTTTTGTTGATTTGTTTTGTCTATTTTATGTGACCTAGGGAACAGGCTGTGTTGATGTAAATTGCCTGTTCTTAAATAGTTCATTACATGTAGATAGATTGTTCTCATATTTATCATTATAATCATTATGTATCATTGTAAAGGAATATATCACTTTATGGCTGTATATTGTTGACATAAAAGATATACAGCTGATACCGCTGATAGAGTTTTTATATTTTAATCATTTGTTTGATTTCATTGTCTTCTGTAATGCAGTATAATACAATTTAAATCTTAATCTTAATTGCATCTCGACTAATAATGATTAAAACATTGTGATTTATATTTCACATGCTTTGTGGGAAAATATAGTGCTATTGCTGGGAAATTATGTGTGAAATGTTAAGGCCTGTATGAAAGGCCTTGATCTGTTTGAGATATATTATATATATATCTATATATATGTTTTTTTTGTGTGAAAGTATTATTAAATCTTGTGGTAAGGAAAGCGCTACAGCCTGATAAAGAAAAACAGTTTGTAGTTCGAGTAATTTATTTTCGTCTGATTTGTTTTAGATGTGTGAGCCAGATTACGGTAGTATCAGGCTCAGCAATACTATTTGAATGCTTGAGAGTTGTTTGCTGACTATGGGGATCTGGGACAATTATGATATTCATAATGCATGTATCTAGTTAAACATTTAGTGTTTTCTTAATCAATTAATAATCAATTAAGAATCAGCACAAATTTCTTACATTGTAATGAATGATATTCAAAATGAAATTCTATGTTTTTGGAAGCCTGAAAATGTAAGCACTCCTATAAAAAGTGGAACAAAGTATCAGAAACCGCAAGATATCCAAATATATATCACTATGGACTAACATTTCAGAGAAAGCTGAGTGTCTTTCCACGCTCGCTTCTCTCGCTCGCAAAATTTAGAAACGGGATAGCTGCAGACAGCGAAGTCCATGAATAGCACCGTATGATGACATGACGATATTTGGGGGTATTCGCTGCCCGAATATGGTTATGATTCGAGCAGCATGGTGCTCAAATATTGCCTGATTTATTGTATTTTTATATCGATATGAAATTATGCCATAATTTATTTTCCCCTCGTTCGCATCACTTATCGCGAGATTGATAAGTCAAGGTAATTTCTGTCAAGAAGATGACCGAATATATAATTTTGCATTCTATCAAGTGTATATATTGATGACTTAATAATAGTTATGCTATTACAAAATTGCACCTTTTTTCGGTCACCCTACCTCTACTACCATCCTACAGCAACAACACTACTTCTACGATGTCTACTACCAGCCTACAACATCAACATTACTTCTACCATGTCTACCACCATCCTACCTCTACTACCACCCTACCACCACACTACTTCTACCATGTTTATTACCATCCTACCTCTACTACTACCATCCTACCCCTACCTCTACTACCACCATCCTACCTCTACTACCACCCTACCACCACACTACTTCTACCATGTCTACCACCATCCAACCCGACTACTACCATCCTACCTCTACTACCACCATCCTACCTCTACTACCACCCTACCACCACACTACTTCAACCATGTCTACCACCATCCTATCTCTACTACCACCTTACCACCACACTACTTCTACCATGTCTACTACCATCCTACCTCTACCACTACCATGCTATACGTCTACCTCTACTGCCACCATCCATCCTCTACTACCACCCTACCACCAAACTACTTCTACCATGTCTACCACCATCCTACCTCTACTACCATCCTACCACCACACTACTTCTACCATGTCTACCACCATCCTACCTCTACTACCATCCTACCACCACACTACTTCTACCATGTCTACCATCATTCTACCTCTACTACCACCCTACCACCACACTACTTCTACCATGTCTACCATCATTCTACCTCTACTACCACCCTACCACCACACTACTTCTACCATGTCTACCACCATCCTACCTCTACTACTACCATCCTACCTCTACCTCTACTACCACCCTACCACCACACTACTTGTACCATGTCTACCACCATCCTACCTCTACCTCTACTACCACCCTACCACCACACTACTTCTACCATGTCTACCAACATCCTACCTCTACTACCGCCCTACCACCACACTACTTATACCAAGTCTACTACCATCCTACCTCTACTACGACCATCCTACCTCTACCTCTACTACCACCCTACCACCATCCTACCTCTACCTCTACTACCACCATCCTACCTCTACTACCACCCTACCACCACACTACTTCTACCATGTCTACCAACATCCTACCTCTACTACCATCCTACCACCACACTACTTCTACCAAGTCTACTACCATCCTACCTCTACCTCTACTACCACCATCCTACCTCTACTACCACCCTACCACCACACTACTTCTACCATGTCTACCAACATCCTACCTCTACTACCATCCTACCACCACACTACTTCTACCAAGTCTACTACCATCCTACCTCTACTTGGTACAATCTTCTAACTTTCTTCATACTGGCCAATACGTTTTATCTCATTTGCCCAATATCAATATGTTATTGTATAAAAGGTCGTTGACGAAGCTGTTCATGATGATCATGGCCCGACTGGAGAATCTTCCCGTCCTTTTGTACTATTAAATTTAGCGGACTGTTGTGGGAGCTACTCTTTCTCCTCTGTATATATTTTATCACATAATTGCAAAAACATATTCTTGAGTCTTATTGGTAAACTTGAAAATATTATAACCCATAATTTAAGCATTCAAAATGCTATTTAAGTTCACATTTCCGGATTTTAAAAAGGGGAAAGAACCCCCCCCCCCCCCTCATTTTCTACTCATGGTGTTATACTATACATGTAAATGGGCAGTTTCTTTATACGTTAATCAAAATTTAAAAATATATATATCAACATTTATGTACATGAAAACAGGCCTGGGAAATTGCAAAAGTATACAATTTACTCAGTACGGGAGGGGGAACTCTCATCTATTCATTCATTTGTCTATTGTTTCATTCCAAAACGAAGAACTTTCTTCATTCTAACACGCCTGAAACATTTTACATATTAACATTTTATAGGACGAGATGGGCACTACCCTACCCCCCCCCCCCCACTCTCCAACACACACAAACACACACACACACGCACACCCACACTGTGATCGTATGTATTTAGGTGCGTGGTAGGATATTCGGATCATGCACGAAGATTACAGATAATCTCCCCTCTCACTTATCTTTGAGCTTTTGGCTACGAAAATGTCAAACTACGCAATCCATGACGCAAATCAGGAATATTGCAAGGCCTTTCGTCGATAAAATCATTTAGATTTCACATCTTAGGTAATAATCCGATGAAAAATGAATACTAAATAGGACAGTAAGTGGAATTGATATATAGGTTGATGGATTTAATTATATCGTACTCAGTTGAGTCGCTTCAAACAAGTCTAAAATATTTTTCAGCATTCTTTACGAAATACAAATCGATCATATCAATTAGACCATTCTACAAAATGAGATACAAGTTAATAAAAATATGATGAAGATTCTAAGCCTCTGATTGGTCAAAGCTACAGGCACGAAATTCGCTACTAACTGTGGGGTATTAAAAAGAAAAATATTGACCGGGCAAGGTTCTATTTGGGTGTACAAAGGTCAAAGCAAGGACGCAAAGAAAACATAACAATGGATACGCACGCTGAGATCAGCGCAATGCTCTAGACGGGGAATTTTTAATTTTTTTAAATATAAATCCTTTTTAACAGGCAAGTTTTGTTTATATAGCTCTTTTTAAGAATTGACGCTTGAGATGCGGTATATGAAAGAAATAACTGACTGCTTTTGGGGGGTAACGCTAAAAACTAAAGCTTATTGTCACACGTGTAATTTTGCACAAAACAATATAAACGCCAGCTGACGGGAGGATTTCTTTGTGAAAGACGAAGGCTTTGCAAAATTACCCGTTTCTGGTCGTAATCTTCAAGCCTTTCGTATATCTTTCCCATGATGAATACAAATTGGCACAGGGAGATTAATGTGTGGCCTTTCAATAATCAAAAAGGGTCTTAAGCGGGACTGCACCACTTGTAGCTACTTGCGCCCTCTATATAGCAAACAAATTCTGGCCAAACTAGTGCGGACAGGCTGTTTCATTGTATTCTTTGTATTTATTTATTCTCCACATATGGGAAGAATCACCCTTTACAGCTGAAAGCTGGTCTTCAAAGGGGTCCTTTGACCACGAGATGTTTGGTAAGCAAGTGAACGCTAGAGAAAGCCCAAACCTCATGTTAAAAAGGGACCCGTGATTATGATAAGCAACCTACAGTGATTATCACAGACCATTTTGCATGAAGGGAAGAAATAACGAATATCGACATAAAAATATCATTAATTTATTATTTTTTATAGAAATATGTACCGCCTACAAGAGGTAAAAAGTACTTTTTTGCAAGATAGTGTTTTTTTTTGTTTTATCAGGTGACACACTTTTAACCAATCAAAAACCAATGAATTGTTGATGCAGAATATAATTATCGTTATTACACCGGTCATTGTATTGAAATATTAATCCGCATATTGAGCTTACACAGATAACTCATAGTCATCATGGCTAGGATTATTATATCGGCAGGGGCGGATCTAGCTTTTTGCATCGTTGACGAACCTCGTCCACGAGCCTCGTAGCGGCGAGGCGATTTTTTACTTTTTTTTGCTATTTTAGTTTGCAAAGGTAACTCACATCATGGCTAGGATTATTATAATCGCAAATTAATTGGAACGCATAAGAGGACGTGTGTGAGCTCAATTATGTCCACTTGCAAACCACCTCTCATCGCAAGAGTCACTAGCCGAGATAAAGCTTCCGATAGGATTATTATATTCGCTATTTCGGATAAAACAACGAAAATGTGTTTGTCTGCGTGATCGTAGATAGTTATTAGTACAGTTGTTCTCTGGCTCACGATTTCTTTATTTGGTAAGTTAATTTTTGTTGTCTTTCCTTCAACATAATTCCAAAGAGAATTGAAATTAAACCATAGTGCTGTTATAGAAAACAATCGTTGGCGAAGTTTGAATGTATTTGATTGTTAGTCAATTCTTAAGTTTATCTGATTAGTCTAGATAACATTCTTGATTTTGTTTCCACTTGTCGTAAAAATATCAAATATACATTTTCATTGGTCATTTTGGTAATTCCAAAGTACATAATACAAAAAAGGAATCATGGAAAGTATGAACCTTTTGAAAATTAAATAGATTACGTAGCTCCGAAAGTGAGATACGGTCCATAACTTTTAGGTCCACAATTCAGAAAATGAAATAGGCAATACTTTATTTTTGGAATCATGATCATTCCTTTTTCTGAGTCATAAACCTTTTGGATTAGTCCTTTGAATTATTAGATGGTGGTGTTGGTGATGACGTCATGTATAGCGCCTCTGGTGGGCGCTCACGACGCTTGCACTTCAATTGTCCTGCATTGACCGAACTTTCAGTTTTCTTCCCAGAACCAATTTTCTTACTCTAATACAAATATTTGAAATTGAATTTGAATTTTAAAGTTATCAACAACTACACGTCACAATAATGACAGTATATGAACAATCATACAACGCAAACAAATAATACTGAAAACAGAAGAGTAATGTTGATTTAACAGTAATTTTAAAAAAGTACAGAACTTTAAATACCCAATAAAATTATAACATTACGAAACCCTTTACTAAAAACCCGGATCTTTTTTCATGCCCCAACACGTAAAGCTTTTCGAAATGGATATATTCTGTCGATCGTACTATAAACGATTTCGAAATGCTGCATCTCAAAGTGTTATGGATCCGCGAGTGCGCAAGGGAGATGTGAGTTGGTTCAGCGGCACGTTAACTTGGTCAACTCTCTGTCTTCGCCTACAAACTGGCTCAGACGACCCAGGATAGATACTGAGTCACATCTTTTGGACGGTGACGTTAAAGGTCGGTCCCCAGAAATAAATAATCCCCTAGGATAACCATCCTCCAGGACTAGTACCCCCAGAAAACTACCCCAGGGCAACCGCCCTCTAGGACATACTTCCTTGATATCTACCACCAAACTATCCCCGGACAATAACCACTTATGGTAATTATCAATCAGGAGGTAGTTGTCCTAGGGGGTAGTTGTCTGGGGGTAGTTGTCATAGGAGGTAATTGTCCCGGGGGTAGTCATCCTAGAGGGTGGTTGCCCTTGGGGTTGGTTGTCCAGGAGGTAGGTGTTCTAGTACCGATACTTTGACCGCGGCGCAAAAACCGGCCCCTTAAAGAGGGGTACTCTTTAGTCTTTAGTAAGATCAGGGATCTCCCCTCTCCTGAAGACAAGGTTTAGATACGTTACTGGTTATAAAAACAAGTTTCTACCCAGAAAAATCACCGAATGAAACCTGCTCCCCGCAGCCAAGTCAGAAAACCAAATCTACCTGTCGACTCGTTTAAAGCAAAATTTAAAATCCAACAATTGCGCCTGCAACAACTAATTAGTATCCAGTATAGGAGTTTCATTACTGTAAAATATATACCGTTTTGAATGTATTATAACATTAGATTAAAAAGGGGACGAATCATTGATCTCAGGTGTTAAAAACTTCAAGATAACTAAAGGATACAGGATCAAAAGTCAAGTTTATGATAAGAGCGTTAATTTTGTTCCATTTTTCTTTTCTTCTAATATTATCAATATTTGTTTCTTTCTAATCAGGCCAATCAGGCAATCGAGTTATTTTGGAGAGAAAAAAAGGAAAATATCATGACTTTCCCTTCACTATTGCTTGCTACAAATGTTTTTGGTAGCCCCCCCCCCCCCACCCGCCATTGGAATCGGAATGCGCAAATAAGATAAAGAGCAATAAAAAGGGAGGGAGGGAGAAAGAGAGAGAGAGAGAGAGAGAGAGAGTAAGGAAAGAAGAGAGAAAGAGAGAACGAGAGAGGGGAAGGCATTGAGAAAGTGAGAGAGAGAAAGAGGCTTAGAGAGGACAAAGATATGGAGAGGGATAGAAAGAGAGAGAGAGACACACACACATTTTTGTTCAATAGTTTTTTTATTGATTCCGAAACAATACAAATCATTTGTAGAAATACAGTTGTTTTTTATCTTATAATGATTCAATACATTTTCAATACATCATTGTACGATCGATAAAAAAGTGGAATCAGTTGTTACATGAAACAAATAACCCCATCCAAATTAACTACTACACCCCCCCACACACACACACACACCCACGCACACACACACCATGTGACACACGACACGCGATACACACATACTACCCGACTACACCCATCCTAGCCTGCTCAGAATACACAAAATTGGAGCGACAGAATAATAATAATAATAGTAACAAACTAGATTTGTAATACTTGTTTGGAACAAGTATAGGTGGGCTGGTCGAACTAAAATTTGAGACAAAATAAAGGGCACATTTGAGATATCTTATTGTCTCAGCTACAACATACTCGAAGTTCAGCGTAAACGAAGCTAAAACGACAGAGATATTGCTCGCGAATGACGGGAATGTAGAATCCATATTTTTGAGAAAAAATCATGTCCCATAGAGAATACATGCAAAATGTGCAAAATTGACATGCCTCCTTTAATCGCAAATATACGCCATGATGCCTTTGTCAAAATGTAAAATAATGGCTACTGATTTGTAGAAAATTGTCTCAGCTAGAACATATCAAAATTTGGAAGAAAATTGACAGATATTTACAGAGATACAATCAATTTTCCAAAATATGATGACGTCATAATATGCAAATTGAAATTTTGAGTTCGGAGGCCATTATGATGACGTCATGAGTTAATTGAGGGTCAAATGAGACATGAAATCATATCTCTGATTCATACTCAATCAAAATATGAAAAAAAATTGGGGTCACCTTGCATCCTAAAGAGCTACAATGGATTTTGCATAGGCATGCTTTTGCCTATATATGCTATGTATTACAAGAGCTCGCGCGCACTGAAATTTATGTTAAACGGTCGATTATTCGGTTATTAATAGTCATAAAGAGACAAACATGGTATCAATTTGTTTGTAAAAATATGTGGAATATTATGAAAGAAAAAAAATGGCGATTCTATGTTGTCTAATAGTTTTACGCGCGAAAACGCGCGCGCATGCGCGTGTGCGCGATTTTTTATAAAATGCTTAGAATGGCCTAAAACGTATGCAAAATGATTTTGAGACGATTTTGAGCATTTCAAAATTTTGCGCGCGCATTGACGCGCGGACGTACGCGCACGCGAGTGTTATTTGACCTGAAATTGACCGGACGGATATTGACCTTGATAATGATAAATATGAATGAGAAATACCTTTTGGTTATGAAGATATGATCATGAGTTGATTTTCGTAAATTTTTACAAAATGGCGCCTAGATGACGTCATCAGTGAAGGTCAATGTTGAAAACGTTATTGTGCTTTGTACATATGCCTATACATATGTGTGCCAAATTTCAAGTTATTTGATTGAGCCATTGTCAAGTTATCTTGCCAACAAAAAAGTGGTTAGAAATAAGAAAAATATATAATAAACTAGATTTGTAATACTTGTTTGAAACAAGTATAGGTGGGCTGGTCCAACTAAAATTTAAGACAAAATAAAGGGCACATTGAGATAGCGTATTGTCTCAGCTACAACATACTCGAAGTTCAGCGTAAACAAAGCTAAAACGACAGAGATATTGCTCGCGAAAGACGGAAATGTAGAATCCAGTTTTGAGAAAAACTCATGTCCCTTAGAGAATACACGCAAAAAGTGAAAAATTGACATGCCTCCTTTAATCGCACAAATACGTCCTGATGCCTTTGTCAAAATGAAAATTTATGGCAGCCATATTTGTAGAACATTGTCTCAGGTAGAACATATTAAAATTTGGAAGAAAATTGATCAATATTTTTAGAGATACAGTCAATTTAAAAAAAATATGCTGACATCATAATATGCAAATTGAAATTTTGAGTTCGGAGGTCATTATGATGACGTCATGAGTTAATTGAGGGTCAAATGAAACATGAAATCATATCTCCAATTTATTTTCTATCAAAATATGAAAACAAAATTGGGGTCACCTTGCAGCCTAAAGAGCTACAATAGATTTTGTATAGGCATGTTTTTGCCCATATATGCTATGTATTACAAGAGCTCGCGCGCACTGAAATTTATGTTAAACGGTCGATCATTCCGTTATTAATAGTCATTAAGAGACAAACATGGTATCAATTTGTTTGTAAAAATATGTGGAATATTATGAAAGAAAAAAAATGGCGATTCTATGTTGTGTAAAAGTTTTACGCGCGAAAACGCGCGCGCATGCGCGTGTGAGCAATTTTTTATAAAATGCTTAGAATGGCCTAAAACGTATGCAAAATGATTTTGAGACGATTTTGAGCATTTTAAAATTTTGCGCGCGCATTTACGCGCGGACGTACGCGCACGCGCGCGTTATTTGACCTGAAATTGACCGGACGGATATTGACCTTGATCATAATAAATATGAATGAGAAATACCTTTTGGTTATGAAGATATGATCATGAGTTGATTTTCGTAAAATTTTACAAAATGGCGCCTAGATGACGTCATCAGTGAAGGTCAATGTTGAAAACGTTATTGTGCTTTGTACATATGCCTATACATATGTGTGCCAAATTTAAAGGCATTTGATTGAGCCATTTTTAAGTTATCTTGCCAACAAAAAAGTGGTTAGAAATAAGAAAAATATATAATAATAAATAAATAAATAAATAAAGGCAATTCTAACGAAATTATAAGGTGGTCTGTACGTTATACAGCCCACCTGATAATAAATAATAAACTAGATTTGTAATACTTGTTTGGAACAAGTATAGGTGGGCTGGTCCAACTAAAACTTAAGACAAAACTAGAAATTTAATTCGTCATGGGGACGAATTAGGTGGTCTGTTTTCAATTCTTAAGATCATGCTCATCTTCAATTCAATTACCTCATGAAATTATGTTAATGTAAAATGATGTATTAAGATATGAATTGATGAATGAAGTACTGATAAACTGATGAACTGATAAATTGAATTGATGTAAAATGAACTGAATTGATGAGCTAAACGGATGAACTGATGAACTGAACTAAACTGATGAGCTGAACTGATGAACGAAATATTGATGGTAATGATAATGTTAGATGATCATGATAATTGTAATGATATGTATATCTCATTAGTCTAAAGTTAATAGCGACACCCTGTGGTGAGATATGTCATGTAGACAACAACGATATATGCATGGATGCTACCGTGCGAGTCTCAAGTACCGATAAGTATGTATCAAGTAATAAAGTTACATTTGAGCTTAACTAGATGTCAAGCATGATTATTACAACTATAACAAACGATAACAAGTACACCGGTATTAAAATTTATTAAAAAAAACACACATACACCGTGACACAGAACGAACAAACAAAGGAGAAAGGAAAAGCACGGGTAGAAAAAAGAAAAGTGGCTAGAAATTGTATATTGAAAAGAAGAAACAAATAAATATAGTTGTTTATTACATATTACTATTACTATTACATATTAATATTCAAAGGGGATGGTACAGTGAAAGGTCAAAAACAAAAAAAAGTGAAGAAAAAAAATTGTTGGAGACGCCCGGACTCGAACCAGGGACCTCGAGGTCGGAAGTCAAGTGCGTTACCGATATACCAAAACATTTCCCATAGAGATTACACGTAAACGGAAAATGGAATTTTCAAATCCCACTTTGTAAGTGAAATATGAGCATGTTCCCGGCATCTGATCAAAAAATAAAGGACACACTTGTGATAGCTTATTCTCTCAGCTACAACATACTCAAAGCTCAGCGAAAACGAAGCTGAAACGAAGGAGATATTGCTTGCAAATCACGGGAATGTAGAATCCAGTTTTGAGAAAAAGTCATGTCCTATAGAGAATACACACAAAATGTGAAAAATTGACATGCCTCCTTTAATCGCAAAATTACGCCATGATGCCTTTGTCAAAATGAAATATCGTGGTAACTGCATTTGTAGAAAATATTCTCAGGTAGAACATATCAAAATTTGAAAGAAAATTGATCAACATTTACAGAGTTACAATCAATTTTCCAAAAATCTGCTGACGTCATAATATGAAAATTACAATTTTGAGTTCGAAGGCCATTATGATGACGTCATGAGTTAATTGAGGGTCAAATGAGACATGAAATCATATTTCCAACTCATGCTTTTTCCAACCATGATATAAAAGTTGGGGTCAATTGACTCTCTGAAGAGCTATTTTGATTTTTAAAATGGGATGTTTTTGATCAAATTTGCATTATATTGCCCATAGCAGCCCGCGCGGATTTTGAACTTTGACGCGCGCTCACGGCCTTATAAAAGGTCAAGAGTGACTGAAATTAATGTAAATTGTCATTTACGGTAAGAGGAATCTAAATCATGTAAAAAAAAATGAATTTGACCTTTTCCGCGCGTTGTGAGCGCGCGCAACGCGCGCGTGGACACGTACGGACGGAAAATTTTGAAATGCTTAAAATGACCTAATTCGTACTCTCCTTCATTAGTAAAGTGATTTTGAGCATTTTTAAATTTTGACGCGCACGTACGCGCGCGTCATGACCTTTATGTGACCTTTGATGACATGACCTTTTGACCCTTGACCTGAAATATATGTGATATGGATATGAATGACCTTTGCTTATGCATCATGAAGATATGATGGATAACGTGATTTCACAAAATGGCGCCTGGATGACGTCACGATGACGTGATGACCTTGAAAAGGTTCCTGTCACGTCTCATGACAATGACCTATGACTGTGCCAAAATTGAATGAAATTGACGAAATCGAACTTGAGTTATCCAAGGCACAAAAAAGTGTAGGAAATAAAAATAAAGAAATAATAACTAGAATTTAATTCGTCACGAAGACGAATAAGGTGGTCTGTCTTCAAGTCTTATGATAGATTAAAATAGTTACTGTATTGAGAAAGGGAGAAGTTATAAAGACATGTAAACAATGATCATCACCATGATGATGATGATCTTGATAGTAATGGTGATGACGATGATAATGATGATGATGATGATGATCATGATGATGTTGATGATTATCATCAACAGACCATGATGACATCAGACTGAACAAAATGAGAGAACATTTAGATAGTATATAGTCTCAGCTATCACATACTCAAAAATCAACAAAAATCAAGCTGAAATAACGGCGATATTGCTCGCAAAAGATAAGAATGTAGAATCAAGATTTGAGAAAAAGTCATCTCCCATAAGGATTACACGCAAAAAGTAATGGATCAAGTGATAATAGGGTAATAATAAAGTAAATATGGTTGTTTATTACATTATTTGCGATTGTATGTGTTTTAATATTCAAAGGAGATGGTACAGTGAAAGGTCAAAAAGAAAAAAAAGGGAAGAAAAAAAATTGTTGGAGACGCCCGGACTCGAACCAGGGACCTCGAGGTCGGAAGTCAAGTGCGTTACCGATATACCAAAACATTTCCCTTAGAGATTACACGTAAACGGAAAATGGAATTATCAAATCCCACTTTGTAAGTGAAATATGAGCATGATCCCGGCATCTGATCGAAAAATAAAGGGCACATTCATGATAGCTTATTGTCTCAGCTACAACATACTCAAAGATTAGCGTAAACAAAGATAAAACAACGGAGATATGGCTCGCGAAAGACCAGAATGTAGAATCCAGTTTTGAGAAAAAGTCATGTCCCATAGAGAATACACGCAAAATGTGAAAAATTGACATGCCTCCTTTAATCGCAAAAATACGCCATGATACCATTGTCAAAATGAAATAGCATGGTGACTGCATTTGTTGAAAATATTCTCAGGTAGAACATATCAAAATTTGAAAGAAATTTGATTAATATTTACAGAGATACAATCAATTTTTCAAAAATCTGCTGACGTCATAATATGCAAATTGAAATGTTGAGTTCGGAGGCCATTATGATGACGTCATGAGTTAATTGAGGGTCAAATGACACATGAAATCATATCTCCAACTCATGCTTCTTCCAACCATGATATAAAAAATGGGATCAATTGATTATCTGAAGAGCTATTTTGATTTTAAAAATGTCATGTTTTTGATCAAATTTGCATTATATTGCCCATAGCAGCACGCGCGGATTTTGAACTTTGACGTGCGCTCACGGCCTTATAAAAGATCAAGAGTGACTGAAATTAATGTAAATTGTCATTTACGGTAAGAGGAATCTAAATCATGTAAAAAAAATGAATTTGACCTTTTCCGCGCGTTGTGAGCGCGCGCAACGCGCGCGTGGACACATACGGACGGAAAATTTTGAAATGCTTAAAATGACCTAATTCGTACTCTCCTTTAATAGTAAAGTGATTTTGAGCATTTTTAAATTTTGACGCGCACGTACGCGCGCGTCATGACCTTTATGTGACCTATGATGACATGACCTTTTGACCCTTGACCTGAAATATATGTGATATGGATATGAATGACCTTTGCTTATGCATCATGAAGATATGATGGATAACGTGATTTCACAAAATGGCGCCTGGATGACGTCACGATGACGTGATGACCTTGAAAAGGTTCCTGCCACGTCTCATGACAATGACCTATGACTGTGCCAAAATTGAATGAAATTGACGAAACCGAACTTGAGTTATCCTAGGCACAAAAAAGTGTAGGAAATAAATAAAAATAAAGAATAATAATAAAGAAAGAAAATTCTGACGAAAACAATAGGTGATCTGTCGTTGACAGACCACCTAATAATAAAGAAAATTCTGACAAAAACAATAGGTGATCTGTCGTTGACAGACCACCTAATGAATGGCACATTTGAGATAGCTAATTGTCTCAGCTACAACATACTCGAAGTTCAGCGTAAACGACGCTAAAACGACGGAGATATTGCTCGCAAAAGACGGAAATGTAGAATCCAGTTCTGAGAAAAACTCATGTCCCATAGAGAATACACGCAAAATGTGAAAAATTTACATTCCTCCTTTAATCGCAAAATTACGCCATGATGCTTTTGTCAAAATTAAAAATTGTGAACACTGCATTTGTAGAACATTGTCTCAGCTAAAACATATACAATTTTGGAAGAAAATTGATCAATATTAAGAGAGATACTATCAATTTTCCAAAAATATGATGACAACATAATATGCAAGTTGAAATTTTGAGTTCGGAGGCCATTATGATGACGTCATGAGTTAATTGAGGGTAAAATAAGACATGAAATCATATCTCCAATTTATATTCTATCACAATATGAAAAAATAATTAGGGTGACCTTGCATCCTAAAGAGCTACAATGGATTTTGTGTAGGCATGTTTTTGTCCATATATTCTATGTAATACAAGAGCTCGCACGTACAGAAATTTATGTTAAACGGTCGATCATTCCGTTATTAATAGTCATAAAGAGACAAACATGGTATAACATTGTTTGTAAAAATATGTGGAATATTATGAAAGAAAAAAAATGGCGATTCTATGTTGTGTACAGTGTAATAGTTTTACGCGCGAAAACGCGCGCGCATGCGGGTGTGCGCGATTTTTTATAAAATGCTTAGAATGGCCTAAAACGTATGCAAAATGATTTTGAGACGATTTTGAGCATTTCAAAATTTTGCGCGCGCATTGACGCGCGGAGGTACGCGCATGCGCGCGTTATATGACCTGCCATTGACCGGACGGATATTGACCTTGATCATGATAAATATGAATGAGAAATACCTTTTGGTTATGAAGATATGATCATTAGTTTATTTTCGTAAAATTTTACAAAATGGCGCCTAGATGACGTCATCAGTCAAGGTCAAAGTTGAAAACGTTATTGTGCTTTGTACATATGCCTATACATATGTATGCCAAATTTCAAGGCATTTGATTGAGCCATTTCCAAGTTATCTTGCCAACAAAAAAGTGGTTAGAAATAAGAAAAATATATAAATAATAAATAAATAAAGGCAATTCTAACGAAATTATAAGGTGGTCTGTACGTTATACAGCCCACCTGATAAATAAAGGCAATTCTAACGAAATTATAAGGTGGTCTGTACGTCATACAGCCCACCTGATGAATAAATAATTAAAACGAGGCTACAATAACCCAGTGTTAAAAGTTCATGAAAAATTCACTAGCTTGGTCCAGGGACGTGATAGAGAAGGACTGGAATCAAGCCGCTCTCCTTTGACCCCATGCTCCAAGCCGCCGAAAAGTTATGCGCTAATCTTCAACTGTTGACCAGGTGGTGAGATAAGAGAGCGCATGACATTTCAGGATTTAGAATTCCTACATCAGAAAATGGTATCACAGCAACTGTTCGCTGTCCCTTCCAATGATTTCTCATCCATTGTTGAATGTGTAAAGAGTAGAACAAGCGAACACAAACTTGTGTAATTTCATCCTTTTTTAAACTTGAAAAATACAAAAAAACACGCGAAAACACGCATTAGCAAACTTAATGTTATTGAAGATTGTAAATCAAGGATCAAATAACGGGACATTAAAGCATGCACAAATTAGCGCATCATCCTAAAATATTGAGTTTTTGACAAGATGTAATTTTTCTTTTACCAACTCTGGCACACAAATGAAAGGAAGGATGGAGTTCTAAATTTGAAAATGTGTTTGATGTACTATTCCCAATAAAATTCCCATATAAAGTTTTTGATTTACACTGAAATTTTGCTGGTAATTTAATATTTTGTAATAAATGTAAAACTGGTGCCAGGCTTTCGAAAGTCTTCGCAGTGGAAGCGCGGTTCGGAGCATGGAACTTCAAAGCCAAGTGGAATGTTACACATCCCATTGTTATGCTTTAGAACTCAAGAATGCGTTTGAATAAATTACAAGAGTTTCGTCTCCTTTTCTTTCACCTCCCTGCTTGGTCCCACTGTTGCTAATGTAAGGCTAATTTATCTGCCCTTGTTGCAATGTTTTTTTCTTCTTCCCTAAATTCCAACAGTTCTTTTTTAATATAAACCAATGACGATATTACAGACGTTCATCTATATGCATCTATATACCCAATATTTCATTGCAAATTAATTGTATTTAATAAATATCTGTATTCGTGGGGAATTACCGGACAACCCTACATGAATATCCACTCAAAAGACATACCTAATTCTCTAAGCTCAAACTTAGCTAATACATTATGCCATAACCGCTGCACAGGTACACAATCCCAGATACGCACACGCACACACACACGCACACACACACGCACACGCACACACACACACACACACACACACAACCTTCGTTTCAGTAACGCCATTGACATTAGTCTCTGCTTAATCAAAAGGAAGCATGATCATGAGAAGAAAAAGATTAATAAAAGAGAGTAAAGGAAATAATAAAAGTGTCAAAGTCATGCAAGGTAAATGTGGATAAAAGAGGGATGAACATTAATCTAATCTGACCCCCATCCTGCTTGTTTCATCCTTATTCATGAACAGGGGACATCGATGGAAGGGTGTATGATCCCGGTGTATGATACGACCCCCCCCCCCCCCCTTCCCGTGGCGGTGGTCGTTGTAATTGTGTTGCCCTTGAAGTATACGTTGATCATTACAACCACGACTAGTACTAGTACAGATAAGACAAATTTGAAATCAAATATTTGTCCACTATAATACAAATGCAAGAAATGAGAGATATACATTTTCGTGGAATATACATGTAATTCAAACAAATATGATCAACTTTGTTTACAATAAATGCATGTAAATGTAGAATATGTCACTTCAGAATATTCCACCAATTTACACTTTTGTTTACATTTACATCAAGACGATAATTCATTACACTTGTGTATGTACACTTGATTTTAATTGTAGCATGATAACAGTTTTATGACACATAGTGACAAAACTGGTTTGATTTAACATATTCATGTAACAAAGTCATGCGTTCCGCCAATTTGAGTAAAAAAAGATTTTTATTTGAATACGATAAACGTGTATACAAGCAGAATAAAACAATTTTAAAAAGGAAACAAACATTTTAAATGCTCAAAACAAAAGCCAAGGCATATGTTGTCTTTACATGAATTACTTATGTAGTCACTTAAATGGTTTTAAAGTAAAATCATTTGCATGCTTGTTGCTGAAAATGCCACCATTGATTTTTTTGTTTTTGCATGTTTTTAAGCATGGTGTTACATTTTGTCCTTCACATCGCACATTAACTTTCCATAGTACTATATAGTAATGTCTTTATTCTACAGTATCCTCAATGTCCTCACTTGTAAACTGAGACGGTGTCAACAGGATGTTTTAGCAGGCTTTGAAATATTGTTCGTTAAAAAGGAAATTGATTCCAAACAAAAATGATTTAGCAAGAGTCCTCCGGCCAATCAGTACAAATGTCCATTTATGTTCAGGCAGTGAAAATCGGTTTAAGCGTATTTCATTCAATCATACCGATTTTTATGTAATAACGCCAATAAAAGAGGTGGAAACAGAAGCAACTGTTAACACGTAAAAGGAACTGGCGCTCATTTTAGGGAGACGATATGACTATGATAAAAGAATAGATGTCGTCAGCGCCATTCCATTGATGCGATGCCGTGGTATGAGTAGCCAGCAAAGACGTTTTAATATATAGACGGAAAGCTGCACGCGCGGAAACCATCACACGGACCGGGGAGCTAGTTATGAACCTTGGTATTGGTATTGGAATTGGTATTTCTTTTCCCTATCACAATTTTAAAAACAATACAAGTAAAATGCGTGTACATAGTAAAATCAATGGTATAGTGAATGGCTGGATAACCCATTCAGCTTTGTTAGTATAACAAAACTGTTCTTCCCTGGGGTCCAGGAATTAAGATACCAACAGTTATTATACAACATACACAACATAAAATAATATAATTTGAATACATATAAAAACCTAAAACATATTAGAGAAGCATAAACACCTCCCCCCCCCCCCCCCCCCATCCCAAGCATGTTCCATTACAGATCAGAGCAAAACTGATTTCTTAAATTTAGAGTTTTGCAAAAAGTTTTTAAGCTGGTGGGTAGCTTAATAGTTAACGGTAGGTCATTGTACTCACGTGAGCCTTTATACACAATTATTTTACGGAAGCATTCACTCTTAGGTTTGGGGAGTTTAATATTTCCTTGTGATCGTAGAGAATATGGATAGTTACAGTATTTGAAGGACTCCTCTAAATAAGGAGGAGCCAAATTGTTGAGGGATTTATAGACCATTATATTTAAAGGAAATTTATGTCTTGAATGGAGAGATTTCCACCCTAATTTAACATGAATATCGTTATTTGAAACATGGTTATAAGGATTAATTTTCAAAATGATACGACCGGCCCTGTTTTGTAATTTTTGGAGGCGGCCAGTGTGTTTCTTGCTTGCTGAATCATAATGAGCAAAGACCTTATTTTTAAGTGATTTTGTTGCCTAGTTACGAGTTGATGAAATTGGTGCCGAATAGAAGGTAGAACGACATCTACGTCAATGTATGGGTATACTTGCGCTGAATTTCATATTAAACCATGGCGCCAAATTAAGAAATATGGCAACGATCTAGGGTAGATGACATTGGCACCCAAATTGTAGCTGATATTACATGATGATAAAATTAAGACTTACATAGGTGGTAGCCTCTAATCGGGCACATCTATAAGGAGGTCAATGAATATGCATGTTAATGACGTCGAGTCAATTCATGGAATTTATGAAACCAACGGATAATGTAATAATAATAATAATAATATTTAGCTTTTATATAGCGCTTAATACGAATGTCTCTAAGCGCTTTACGAATATACTATTACCCTGGTCATTGGATTCAGTGCTTGCCCGCATACACTGTGTGCACAATCTCCACTCCCTGGGGAGCATTCCAGCCAGGCGTTGCATGACGCTCAAAAACTGTTTGAACAACAATGACGGTCGCATTCTACCGGGTAACACCTGGGTGGAGAGTAGCAAGTGCAGGTTAATATCTTGCCTAAGGATATTAGTGCCATGTCGGGATTCGAACCCTCGACCTTCGCATCTCCATTCAAGCGCCTTAAACCATTCGACCACGACACTCCCTGTAACACTGTCGCCATGAGATGGCGTTGGTAACAACTTAACAGCAATGCAAATATTGAGGTACATAGACAGGTCAATGCCACATTATTTTGAAGATGTCCTTATCTCGTCTCTTTTGTCACTAATTATCTTTAAAGAATTGTATTCCCAATCGGCAGAGGTTCTCCACTTCCATTTGAATTTCAGACATCTCTGTCATCTGTTTCTCACACAAAATATTGGGCTTTTTTAACATAACTGTGAATTTTTTATATTTATATTGTATTTCAAACAAAATGTATTCATTATACATGTACTGTACAAGGTGAAAACATAAAACAGTGCAGAATAGAAATTTTAAAAATTTCCACGATTTAAATCTCTGTACATGATATTGTTAATATAACTCAGAGACATTGTAAAAGGAACAAGCACTGTATACAGAAAGATGTATATGGGACTACACAAACATGTGGCATAAAAATGAGGCCCTCATTTAAAAGCTGTCACTTGTCATATTGTCATATTGAGAACATGAAGGCATTTGAAGAACCATGCTTTTCAGTGAACATTTTTTTTCTCTGATGTTCTTCCACATTTGCATAATAACAATGAAAATGCTCACAAATTACTTTTCACCTCTCCCCAGAACTCAACCTTCTCTTTAATTGCTTCGAACACGCGCCTGGCAAGTTCGGTGGAAACCGGTATATTCAGGAACAGTCATTTTGTTTTTCTCTGTACAAATGAACAAGTCTTGTCACCTATATCTGACATGCATCTAATTATCAGCAGATGATCCAGTGGTACTTTCTTCGTCAAAGCTCACGCGCGACCCATTGCAATCCAATCCCTGCATGCTACTTCTCTTGTTGAGTCTCGGTGAAAACGTGGCCGACCCCGGGAATTGATAGAGGCTTGCTGACATCTTAGCAGAATCCAAACTACGCCGGGGCTTCATCACAGGCGAATCTAAGACGCGTTGACGAAAGGCATCTGGTGTATGTATGGTCACGCGTCTTGTTAGATCTCCTCCGTTCATTTCCATGTGATGTCGCTGGTGTGGTGCCAAAGAGAACGGGGTGGGTGGGACCATCAGCTGTCTGGGTGCACCTCCCAATTCTTCGGCATTTAGAGGCCCTCCTATCCCCCGTTGGACCTTCGAGTGACTCGTAGTATCTCGATCATCGGCTTCCGTGCTCATTTCATCATCTAGAGAAGAGGAGCTAGCTGTCTGATGTTGCTCCAATTGCTTAGATTGTGTTCCTTTACCTCCTGACTTTGCCGTATCACTCACAATTATCTGAGGAGAATCTAGCAACCATAGCGGCGAGTGATAAAGCTTGATGGCCTGTTTTTTCGCTGGTATCTTAGTGGCATCCATCGCAAACAAAGGATTCCGCAGCATATACCTAAAAATAAGTTAAACGATATGCTCATAATTGGCACCAAGAATGAGGTCGACGTCTCTTAAATCATATTAGTGATGATAGCGAATCAGTTCTATCCAAGATGCCGAAAATACGAACAAATCTTCATTAAATACCTACCAGGGGCGGATCCAGGAATTTCTTCCCGGGGGGGGGGGCACATGGGGGGGGGCACCCGGGGGGTAAGAGAACATATATATATTTTTTGTTTTAGTCCCCAAAAAATCGCAACTACTACTAAATAAGCGGGAGGGGGGGGGGGAAGAGGAAACTTTTTTTCTTTTTTGGGGTCACGACATTTGTTAATTTGACATTTTGCTCCGTTGGGGGGGGGGGAGGTCATTTTTTTTAGGTCAGCCATTGGTATATTTCTTTTCTTTTTTTCTTTTTTTAATAATTTTTTTTCAATAATTTTTTTTAATTAATTTTTCGGGCCGGGGGGGAGCACGTGCCCCCTGTGCCCCCTTGATCCGTCCCTGCCTACATAGCAGTGCATGCAAACTTACAGATTGTTAAAATGTACTAGATGTCGTCACAACTATGATGCTTCTTGTGATAACAAAAACAAAGAAACAAAAGCACATTTCGTTTGGTGTCGCCTTTGATGTGGCCTAATATTGCTTCTGTATTGGACGAGTTGGAAAAAAACAGCACTGTCTTGTCTATAGGGAGATGATATGGTATTGGTATGACACATGGTCTCGCGGTACTTGCTCCGCAGTTTTGTGTTGCTGTAAGAACCACCCAATTCCTAACTTTAATCCTGGACCCAACATTGTACCTATACCAAACCCTCGACCCTGTCTAAACTTGATCGCTTTTAATCGATTTTTTGACCAAATAAAATCCTACATTACTCCCCCCCCCCCCCCCTCTCCCTTTAAAAACAAGGATCACTTGCTTACTTGTCAGGATCTCGTCTGTCATCTACAAGATTCGCGATCGCGCGTTTCCGGAAATCTCCATCGCAGCCTAGTCCGAGACCCCCGAATGAGTTACCAGCCAGCGATCGACTGCTACGAGCTCTAGGTTTGGCTGATAGTTCTGCATCGCTATTTGCTCTATCGGCTGTGCTTAGAGATGGAAGGAATCCACAACTCTCATGAAGGGCACCTTCATGGCCTGCACCAGCAAGGTTAGTTGCAGATGACACCTGGAACAAATAGGAACAGAAGGTGCTGTTAAGTGGATGTAATAATTATCACATTTAGTGTTTGTAGCGAAAGGGCATTAAGGAAAAGGAAAAGGATATTTGTTTTCTTCATGTATGTCCTTATCGCTCCTCTTGTATTAAAAGATACATATGGCAAATTCGTGAATCAACACTAAAATTAATTTCAGTGTAAACATAAAACTAAAAGGAACCTCAAAGAAAGCTATTGTTTAAAATGTTGTTGGCGCTTTTTATCAACAGACATGTATACACATAATGACGTGGAATATACTCACCTTCCAGTGTAGGTCGTGTCCTAGGGTGTTAGGGTGGAGACCGTCGTTCGGTCCTACTCGCACGTTTGCAAACGATCTTGTCATATGCGATGGTTGATGATGACCAGGTACTACGCCAAGGTGAACAGGATAGTGTTGTAAGATTGGTAAACCAAATCTTCTCTGGCCAGTCATGTGAGCATTGAGCGAGTGTGTGGATGAAAAAGCTGCCAAATGAAGAAGGAAAAAAGTAGATCATTTGGACACGTCGAAACACTAACCTGTAGTGGATCTGGGAGAGGGGCATAAGCCCCTATCAGCTGTAACGAGTTGTTATATTGCAATAGTCAGAATGCAGATCGAATACATTAGTTGCTGCTATGTCGTTTAGAAAATGTATGCTTTCTCCGACCTGGCAATACATAATGTATGCATTCTAACCTTTGGAATGCATTAACTCGCCAACAGCTGAAAGTAACCATAGGAATTTGGCATAAAACTATGCGTTGAATTTGACAAAATAACAATCATGATGCGCGCCAGCCTACTCCTCTAGAATAGGGACTTTTAGATTCGCACGAAGACAATGGGGATTGCTACGATCGACGTCCTTTTAATGCACTGCCTTGAATGGACGTCACATGTATCAGTCCACGCAAATCTAAAAGTCCCTATTGACTGGGTCAAGACAGAGAAAGCAAGACCATCTCTGTTTTCTCTAATGCCGTGTTAGGTCTTTTTTTGTTGAAGAAAGATGTCGTTATGACTTTAACCGGGAGACCTGTGATCCATAGTCCGACGACGTATACCTAGACCATGAATCCTCTTACTTGTTTTTATTTGTTTCGATCGGCCAACGCTAAGTGGTGAGGATACGTCTTATCAGCGTATAATGATGATAATCAACATTTGCCCAATGTGAGGTAAATGGGTACCTGGTAGGATTATTCCTTGAATTTGCACTGTGCGCTGATAACGGCTGCCGGAGCTAAAGCTAGGGTAATAATTTCCGAAGCTCTTTGGAAGCGCATAGGGACGTTTAAAAAGTGATATGCGCTATACAAGAACAGAATATTATTATTATTATTGTGTTATAGAATATAGTAGATACCTTCTCTGTCTCTATATTCTGCAAGCAGATGGTGTTCCTCTGGAAACGTGTTAGCTCCTTGTAGCATTCTGTTCCGAGGGAGAAAAAAGTAAAATACATCCAAGAACAAATGTCACATGATGATTCCTTTTTATTTCTTACTCCAAGGTTTTCTGTACGCCTATACTGCAGCTGAGTGACCGACGACGGATAGTCAACCTGTTCGAAACGTCGAGCCACTCCCGCCACCCATCCTCTCCAATTGGCACTATAGTTCTCCTTAGAACTATATGCTAAGAAAGATAACCAACAGTCTTTTTCAAGACTACACCAACAGTCCTTTTCAGAACTACACACCCTCAAGAAAGATTACCGAGAGTCCTTTTTCAGGACTCCTCAATCTTCCCTCTCTCTCCCACATGGTGCATCCGCAAGCCTACTGTATATAATTATATCCATTTAATATTTACACTTATATTACAATATCGTAATTTCTGACTCCATTTCCTTGCGATTTGCAAACTAACGCTGCAAGCACAGCATCTCTCTAATTCTTTTAGACGGAGTATTGCCACTTATTTTGTGCTAGGAATTTGTATGGTTATCTGCGTACGTGAAAATGTGCGAGAGGGGGTGCAAAAGGTTCGTAAATATGAGGCGTTGGGTGTCAACACAAACTTAACAAATATAAAGCCTTCTCTTTTGCGTTTGGATTCAACGAAAAATATTCATAAAATAGCACTAACTATTATAAATATTTTGCCATTATAATATTGTCCAACATTTATGTTTTATTGCTTGTAGAGTTTTTCAAATTACTGTTTTAAATCAATTGCCCTGATACACAACCTGTCTGGACACATAGGCCCGAATTCGCAAAGGAGGTTTGTAGACAAACCTAGGTTTATGTGCGTCATATGAAGCATTTCGATGCGTTTCAGACCAAGGTTCAGCTTGGTCTGAAACGCATCGAAACGCGTCATATGACGCACATAAACCTAGGTTTGTCTACAAACCTCCTTTGTGAATTCGGGCCACAACGTCTGGGTATACTTTAACCAGTTTATGTTAAAGATGTTTGCACTTACGCTGCTACTTCAGCATCCCTGAAAGCCTTAGCAAAAGGGTTGTTCTGTATCTTGAGCTGAGTGATATGGTCGTTCTGATATGCCGTCACAGCAACAAACGATGTCTCCGAGAATGATATAGATGTCATCTGATCAACACGAGGATCAGGCGAGCTGCTCGTCATCGTTGACGACGTCGATCCTCCTGAATGCCTCAATCCTGTCGAAGTCGATGCCGCGTCGCTGGATGATGGCTCTGAAGATCGATGATCTTGTTGCATGTGCATCCACGTCGAAGGTGACGATGATGTCGACATTGAATTAGATGTTGGAGATGGTTCAGACATTGAGTCTTTCTCTACTTTGATGTCGCCATGAGGTGATTTGTTGGATATAAGTCGTTCAATGAACAGCCGCGGAGTGTACTCGTGCATCGAATGGAGAACGATTTGCTAAAATGTTTTTTTTTTAAATCACAATTCAAACAACATTAAGATCTAATCAACACAACAATGTTTCGAAAGTTTTAGAAATGACGCCTTAAGACTCGTTTAGATTTGAAGCGGCATTTAAACTATTCTAATAAGAATAAAAGCCGAATCGACTTCAATTCGTAGACAATCGCCCTCCTGGTTTAATGTCACTATACGATTCTGAGCCGATTTAGCTTTTACCCCTCAAAAGAAACATGAAATCCCATGAAATGTAGATTTTATTAATCATATGACTATTCTGAACCTTGGTCATTAAGATTTTACATGTCTGAATGCACATATAAAATGCTTTCACAAATTATTCCAAATTCAGATCGTATTATAGTCGGATCGTGTAGTATGCGCTGGGCTTAAAGTGTAAGTTCATTTTTTTTCTGATTGGCAGGTCTATTGATAGGAATCTTGTATGTATACAGCCAAAAAGGTTAATCATTCACATTAACAAAATTGTTATACAAAACATACCTTTACATTTTGTATATACGAACACAATCAATTGCCTTTTTGTGCTAGCCAAAATGCATCTGATTATCAAGTTTTCATAATAGCAATATACAGTACTTGTTTTATGACTAATGAGATTTGTATGGCTTCGAAAGAAATCGTTTTCATCTGGAGGATAATTTTGAAGGGCTCGTTCCTGCTCTTAAAAACACAGGTCGAACGATAGTTAGAAGCCAGAAAGATAGATAGAGATACCTTAAAAGGTAATTGTTATTTGATATTGCGAGTAGAAGAGGCTACCAGTAGACATGATATTGCTAACTGGGGCGTGATACCTTACCATAATAGCGCCTGCGTGACTAGCCCAAGGACTTTTCTTTGAAACCAGAACCCTGGTAAGATGGTTACAATCCCGATGTTCTATCCTTGTGACGTCACAAGAGGGGGTGGCTGTGTCCCAACCCCCTTCTCCATCACACCAACCATTGACAGATTATGATTATTTTTTTTTTTTTTAATTTTAAGGAAATCGTCAGAAATCGAAAAACTGCACTCATCTTACGTTTTTTGCTTTGGTGTCCTTATTGTTGGTGATCTTGAGTTTTGCAAAGCTCACGACGTTGCTCTCCCAGAAGAGACCATGATTTGGAGATAAAGGATGTTCGTAGGGTTCGTTTGGCATCTCCGGATCAGCTTTGCCTACAGCAAGCCACTTTCCATTTATAAACTTGTAGCGACTCCTGTGGTATGTAGATAATGAGGGCATTCGCACCCAGAACAATTGGTGAGGTTTAATTATCGAAAATATTAAATCTATATCAAAATCTTACTTTTGTTATGCGTGTGGATCCAAAACTCTCACTAAATATTGAGATTCTGCATAATCGCGATCAGGATCACACTTTTGTGTTTTTTTGCATGCCCCTAATGTACACAGACTGAAATAAAACAATGAAATATGCAGACGAATGTTACTGCAAAAGGGTAACCAATAGTCGCATGAAACATGATTTCCCAAAACTTTTCTAAGGCAATTTAACACTTCTTGAATTCAAAAGACAACAACAATGATATCGTTTAGTAGAGGTGTCGAGATACTTCAATGCAATTCATGTTTCGGGGGGGGGGGTATATCTTCCTTTTTAGGGGATTCGTTGATTAAGCAATGAGCGTTACGAAGAAAACTCTTAATATGACGCCAACTTATACAAATACTTTAAATACAAAGCAGACCAAATGAAAATACCGTGTCTTTTGTACCTCCAAAAACACATATTAAGGATATAAGTTATTTAAATGCATGAGTGACTTGACCCAGGCCCAGCCCCCTATTATATTTCACCCGCTTCAGGCCTACATGATACTGAACATATCCTTCACTATTTGGTGCTATGCCTGGCAACTTTTTGGCCGTCATGAGCAACTTTTGTTGAAAACGAACGCACAAAATTAGCAGATAAGTTTACTGAATTTAACAGATCACTTTCTGTATTAATTCATTTTCACAGCTTACCTGTTATCTGATGTAATAGTAACAGAAATACGATACAGGGCATCTGGTTGTAAACCTGACAACGAGACGGCAAAACACGGAAACATCCGCCTACAAAAAGAAAGAAAAGAAGAAAAAAGATTCTTTCTCCTAGAAGAGTTTGTAACTATACTAATTTGTGCATCTCTACAGATACATTTCTTAACCAGTTATTAAACAGGCAAATAATGTAAATGGCAATTTTCCTTTTTGTCTTTCCTCCAAAAGGCATTAATTTTACTTTATTTCAAATTTCACGTAAAAAGGAGAGCCCTGGTATAGGATTTTGAAAATGTTAAGGTAAGTTTTCCTTACATTTCTTGATTGGATTTCAATATGTTTACCTGAGCTTTAGATCTCTTTTGGAACTGCCTCAATTTTTTTAATGATACACACACATATCAATTTCTGGTCAGTCACCATCTTACGTAGATCTATATTGCATTACCTTATTCATTTAAAGACAATACGTATTTTAGCGTTAATCAATAAAATAGTTAGCGAATTTGTAGTAATGCGGTTACAGATAACACCTTTGATAAAACAAAAAACATCTATCAGCATGTTACACGCCCTGTCTCAAAGTGAAAATCTGCATGGGAACTATTGTAAAAGTTGCATGAAAGTTACCTGAGATGATTACTGTAATGGTTTCTCCCTAGCACCGCTTACCTTCCCGATCTGTTGATGATCATCTCCGTCTCACATTCATGAAATTTCCTCCACATCGATGACTGCGCCAATGTGGCCGTTATCCCATTGACGGTCATGGCGATGGGATGAGAGTCATCGTCGAGATCACCTGATATCATCGGGACATCGTTGCTTAGGCAATCATCACTCACCGCCAGGGATTCTAAACGACAACTACTCCCGAAGGGGCTTGTCTGTAAAGCAACACTGGCTTCGTCTGAGCTCCTGCGAAGATTTTGTGAGCTACCGAAATTTATGTCGGTCATTGACGATGCCGAATTTAACGTTGATGTGGACGAAAAAAGGTTCGAATTTGAAGCGTTTAACCTTCTCCATGACGCCATTCGTGAATTAAGGTGAAATTCACTATCGAGTTCGAATCCCTGATTCGGATGGACCACGTAATCGCCTTCAAATCTTCCTCCGACCTCGGCATCGTGGAGGACATCCCCGAAGTCGGCTGGATGAGATGTTGGCTTTCCACTGTCCACATCGTCGATTTCTAATTTTGCACTAGATTTAGTCGATGACAAAATGGAGTCTATTGCAAAGGCTTTTGCTCGCTCTGAAAGTGACATCCCAAAGAATTGAATAAATGTATATTTCCTGGTCGAATTCAAACACCACCGCGATTGGAAATTTGTATGTAAATCGTAAGACTTATGTTAGTAGTATTTCAAGGGTTACAAAGGATGGGGTTACCCGATGAAATGTATTAACGTACAAAACATTCAAAGACTCGCAGATATGACAATAACCCAAAATCTTTTCATGAATCAGTAAAGATCCTTCTCGGTGATGAAATTGAATTTGTCTCTATGAAGCGATTTTTGTTTAAGTCGACATAGATATTTTAAAAATATAACAATGCAATAACCCGTCCTAGTGTCTCATCGTTCGTATAGGCCTAATATCGTATATACTGTCGAGTGATTTCTGTAAACAAAATTTAGAGATCTGGCATTTTACTTTGTGCTCAACCTATAGGGTTTCCTTAAAATATTCATTAACATTTTCAATTATAACATTCTGCGCATAGGATTTGCGCACTTACGTCAGCATGGAGACACGTGAAAACCTACAAAAGTTGCCTTTTATACAAGGGCCAATTTTGTTATGGTCATTATTAAAGAAACGTATAAAATGTGTGGATCCGGACATCTTCGGGTGTACAAAAACCTCATTTTTTAGGGTGTAGTTTAAGTGCTAAATAAAGATTACATTTACTATTTTTCTGGTTGCTATATCCAACTATATTATTTACAAAGTTATAATTCGTGGTTTTTACATAAGAGTAATTTGTGAGCTTTTTACAAAAGAAGGTTCTTAATCTCTCTAATCTTATATCAGTAGGAAGCATATTCCAAAAACTACTTCCAACAAACGAAACAGTTAAATTTCCTTGGTCTGTTTTGAATAAAAGAAGACGTAATTGTCGACCCGTTTTTTGTCTGGTGGAATATTCATGTTGTATCATAGTGCAATAATATTTTAAGGAATGAGATCATATACCGTTCATATCATTAAAATAAGTTCAAATAGATAATTCAATTTGAAAACATTCAGCAATTGGAGGTCATGAAACAGGGCATTAGTATGAGTACGATGTGGCTTTAAAGTTATAGCACGTAACTTTTGAGTATAAAATATACATTACAAGTTTGATTTATAAGTACTACCCTAAACCTCGATGCCATATGTTAGATGTGGCTGTATCAGAGCTTTGTACGACAGTATTAATATATATTTAGGAACAAAGTGCCATATTTTAAAGAGGATACCGACCTTTCTCTGTATGATTTCATATGTGAATTCCATGTTGAAATGTCTGTCAATGGTTATGCTAAAAAAATGTCGCATCCTCCTCTCTTAATTCTGCCCCAGATATCTTCAATCTCCCTCTAAACACATCAAGAAACACATCAAGAAACACATCAAGCGTAAGACATCCGTCGTCTATACTTTTTAAAACCGTATTCATAAGATTAATTACTGATAATTCAGTACTATACTTCTTTCTAAATCTGTACTGATGGTGATATAAAATGTCATGCGTTTCTAGGAAACTGGTCATCGAACATCAACTATGTTTTCTTTACCCAAAATTGGTATAGGAAAGAAATGGGTCTATAATTCTGTGTTTCATGTTTATAACCTTTCTTAAACAGTGGAGTGACTTTAGGCTCCAAACAGGCGAGATCTGTGTTTATGCTTTTTATGTAACCCAACATACCAGTATTAACACTAACTCCTGAAATTTGTTACATAACTGTTTTGATATACATGGTCTACGTAAGTTTAGTTCGTCCTAAAAAAAGACCCTCAAAAGTTGCTTTATAGAAAAGACACTCCTAGGAACATCGAGTCATTTAAAAAATATGTATTAGAAGAAGAATGAACAGATGTTTTGAATAAACATAGTGTGAATAATGCATACGAACATTTCAATCGTAAATTAAAATATTATCATGATACAAATATTTCTCTTGTCAGAGGAAAACGTAACTCTAACATTTCAAGATTATTAAAATACAATTATTCGCAACAGATAAATGAAATTATTTTTAACGAGGCACTTAAAAGAGATTTATGCACTAAATTCGATTACATTACAAAAATGGTCCATTGATTTTCTTTTTTAATGAAAAATAATTATCAACTCGAAAACTTTCACATCAGCAGTCGAATTATTGAATTCTCAGGGTTGATAATTGGAATGACATTCAAGATTCAAGATTCAAGATTCAAGATTCAAGATTCAAGATTCAAGATTCAAGATTCAAGATTCAAGATTCAAGATTCAAGACATACAATGGTTGCGTTTATCTAGGAAATTTTTGGCTAGAATCAGGTTTCTCAAACGTCTTTCAGGCAAATTTAGAAGTAGATAAACGCAAAGCCTTTTTCAAACGTCTTTAGATATGGGCATATCTAAAGACGCAAAAAGGTGCGTTTTGTATGTCACATACAGCCAGAATCACGTTTCAAAATGATCGATAAACGCAAAGCTGTTTTGTACCTCACATACAAATAAGACCGCCCAGGTGTTGTGTACAAGCATACGTGTGAAGTTGACCTCCGAGAAACTGTCTGCGTCCCGGGTCAAAACAGCTGGGCAGACACAAGGCCTTTATTTTGAATCGTGAAGGGTCGATAAACGCGACATCCCGCAAATCACGATCGTATAGTGGGGTACGATAGTGGGGTTCGATAGTGGGGTACGATATGTACATATCTAGTGGCAAGCCTAGATAAACGCGCTCAATGATTATCATGGACAGATAAATAATACATTAGATTTGATTAATAGCCAACCATAATTTTACCTTTTAAAAAAGCGTTGCAATTATTTCGTTATTGAATAGAGAAATAGGATTAAAAACTCTAAGCAGCTTCAGCAATTATTAAATATCAAAGGCGTATTATAAGAGGACGGAAGGGCACACCGAGTCGAGTTTATATGTGCTCCCAAATCTGCCTCTTCTGAAAGGTCTTGAAACGTAATACCGAAGATCAGAAGTTTTCTCGTTGTTTATTGTCCCTTCTAAGTATGGATATATGAAACAGATTAAGATTCAAGGAACCTTCATCAAAGAAGGAAAAGGCTTCATGTATTTCCCTATGTGCATTTGATTGCTACACCTCTGACGATTAGCGAGTAAAGGCGTTGATTTGTCCTTCTCTGCTCGTATGAAAAGGCCGATCGTGATCTCTAAATGTTATATGTTTTCACCTTGCACAGGGAGTCTTGGAGAAAAACTGCAATTTACCGACTAGATGATCATTTTACTGTACATAATATGAGTAAGTCTTTAATTTCCAGTGCGAATTCGTTCACGAACCACAGCCATAGACAATGCGTGGTGCTTGGTCGAGGCAGGGACGCTAGAGGTCCATGGTTTAGGTGTTATAAGTAGCACAGGCGCGGGCTCGCTAAATCGCATCAGACTTGTAATGGTATCGAAGGTGTTGATTGGGGCAAAGTGCGCTCATTTCGCCAAACTTCGTTACGTCATTAAGCTGTAAGACAACTCATTAAGCGATCTGGGTGGTGTTGGGAGTTAGAAAATGTACACGTTAATTCAAGGTAGATGCTTGGAAAGGTGTTTGATGGTAACGATGGAAAACAGGAAAAGTGTCATGAATATAGAGAGTGACACAAACGCTACTTCGTAGGTCATACAAGTGAGAGTTTTATTTCTATCATTATCAGTAAGTATTTGGCGTCGCCTGAGAAGGGAAAAGCAAACTGAATCACTGTGACCCTCGGATCGATCTCTTCTCCCGATATTACTGATTGGGGATGTGCAGGTTGTCCATAATGCATCAGGGTTTCCCCTACTCGTATACAAATAGTTCACTGAGTTCTTAATGTACATAGGAGAGTGGCTCTCCTCTGCACGGGGCCTCCATTTAACGTCCTATCCGAGAGACGGTGTTTTTCCACTGTAACATAGCTAGACTGTGTTTATGAAAGAGGGGAGAGGCACGTCAACAACAAACGCTGGCTTCAGTCATTCGCCTTATTTGGATTCGATGTAAACATTATTTTGATAAAGCACAATTGAACAAACTGTACTGGGCTTTTGTAGTGACCATATGATGTACTGCTGTACCGTTTGGTTGGGGATATCTGAAGCAAATCATAGTAAACTGGAAAGATTACATAAGAGGGCAGCATATAATGATATCTCGTTTTTCCTGGGAAAACCCATCTGAACAAATTGTTGAAATACTATCCTGGCCGAAAATAGATCATCTTTATTTTAGAGCATCTTGTTCTATGATTCACAAATGTTCACATAAAGCTGCACCTGAACTACTCGATGATAAGTTTATTTATATCCAAGTAGTATCATCTCGAACAACAAGGAGTACAAATAAGATTAGGGTGCCACATGCTAGTACGACTTTTTACCAGAAGTCATTTCTAGTCACACAGGTCCATCAAACTGGAATAAATTACCCGAACACATTCGATTTATAGAAAGTATGAAACCATTTAAAAGACAAACGCCAAAATGGCAAAATACATAATATATCTCTTCTTTCTCGCCTCTTTGTATTTATTTTATTATATCTTCTTCCTGTTTTCTCTTGTTTGTTTGTTATTTTTGTTTTTGTCGTTGTTGTTGTTTTTTATATCATATCCATATTACTCGTTTCGTTATTTTCTATGTTCAAATCCGTTTATTTATAACCTCATTTGCAATTTTTTTTTATTTTGACATATAGTAGTTTAATGATAACCAAAAATAAGAACAAGACCTCATGCATTAAAGTATAATGTTAAAGAGGCATGTTCCCCGTATTCCAGAGGGCGTTCAAAATACGTACCCGCTGGCGGACGGTGCTAGCTACCTATTGACACCAACAGAATACGGCTCTTACGCAGATGGCATGTTCCCAATGCCCGGACAATACCGATTATCGCATACATGTGCCGAAGTAATGCCAATCGCAGTTCGGCTCTAAGATTCGGCTGCTGTTTCCGCCCACTTTCGTGACGTCGCGATCGTCAGCGATCAGCTGGCTTGGCGAAGGCAGGCCAGGCCGCGCGTACTTTGATTGACAGCTGTATGCAAATTAGAAGTCGATCTTCGGAACCAAGATGGCGATGACTAGAGCAGCGATAACTACACTGGCGGGAACGTGCCACTTTAAACACGACAAACACTGCGAAATAAATATTATCTTCCCTTGATGAGAACAGCCTTGGCCAAAAAAAAAACCCATTACTATTACTAGACCAAATTATTGGAATAATATTAATCAAATCCTCTAAACTATAAAACAAAGCTTATGCCTACAAAAAAAACGCCTAAAACTGTCTCTGCTAAATGAATACAGGACATCGTATGCATTATACGCGGCTCCAAACTGCCTTAAATACCTACAAATGAACATATATAGACAAATAATGATAATTACATAAAAAGAATACGGATTGATCGGTCTATTCAGATCCATCAATTTTTATGGCTCTGTTACTCATAAATGGGTACCTGGTAGGAATGTATTCCTTGAAACGCTAGAGCGCCGTATGGCAGCCGTGCTAAAGCCGGGGTAATAATCGGGAGCGCCAGGAGGGTCAAATCTGACTGACATGAGCGCTATACAAGAACCCACTATTATTATTATTATTATAAAATAATCCTTATAAATTTACCCTTGTATCATCTTCTCGTCATTTTCTCTTGTCAAACACTTCCAAAATAGTTGAAATAGTATTACCTACAATAATGTTCAAAACTGTCAAATTTGTAGTTCTCTTTAATGTAACAAAACTATTGCAAATTGTATATTGTTTCCAGATGTAGTATCCTCTATTTTCTTATACAGTTCGTTTTCTTTATACGATCGAGCATGTGAGCTAAATAGATTAAATTAAATTAAATTAAATTTTAGCAATAGTTTTTCCATTTCATATTTAACAAATAATGAGAGTTCCAAAATTCAAGCAACAATCTACATGCCCGAATATCTTCATATTTGGGTGTCTGAATATCATTAATATTCGAGCTGCAAGGTGCCCGAATATACTATTTGTATTTCTAAGCTTCTAAATGTCGATGATTAATTAGCATTTGAATTAAATCAAAGTGTTCATTATGGACGCTCACTTTGCTTTATCACATAATCTATTCATTCTTGGCAACGAGATTCCCGAAAATACCCGTGTCAGGCACTGTGTTTTTTTATGACAAAGTTCTAATCTTAAAACAATCGTTTTTTCCTCCCTCGCTTAGTTTGCAAGCACAGTTATGTTGATGAGTTTGGGTGGAGCGAAATTTAATTTCTTGCCCATGGCGCTGAAATACCTAGATACGGAGATGCCTAAAGGCAGATGTGATTTTTTTGATGATAATAATCATAATATGAAAATGAAAGTCATTTGTACACTATCATTAATATATTGATGGTTATTATCACTATAGTCATCATCATTATCAATATCATGATCATCATCACTGTATAGAAAGCAATAAGATGAAATCGAATGAAATGTTACGAATATTAATACAATGACAATGTCAATGGTTGGGCTGCTTTAAGACCTTGCGATGAATCCGTAGATGTCGTAGGTAACGATATACCTATTCAGCAATCTTGGCAGCATGGATCTCAAAGGCATCTGGTCGGGTGGTAAAACCATGATGACATGGTAGATCTTTCAGAACACCTTCAGCAGTATTGATGGTAAATCGCTGCAAGATGGAGGTGATGAAGAGAAAGATCCCCATACGTGCTAGCTGCTCCCCAGGACAACCCCTTCGACATAAATGCACGAAATTTAAGATGGTATTCTCGAGTTATCAAAATCGGCATTTTATCATGTTTTCTCATATTAATTTCAAGATAAGGTAAAAAGTAAGAACATAAAGAACCACTGTAATGATAAATAAAACCTTGAATATGCTTGTTCCGTAAAAGAATAAGCCGTCTTGATGTACGTTTAGGTTTCCGTACTTCGGAGTATAGGGATTCAGTAAAGAGTGTTGATGAGCGCTGGATGACGTCAAGTTGTTTGTCATTAGTTTCTTGGACATTTTTCACTGGTACTCCTGTGGTTCTCATTTCATAACAATGGACTTATATTTTTTGTTAAGCACCAAAAGAAAAAAATAAACGATCGTTAAAGTAGCTGTGTGAAGATTTTAATAACTAACTCTCTTTTCATTATTGCAAAGGTGAAACATTGATTGGACAATTTTATCAAAAATTCAATGCATGGAAACATTGGAAGTAATGATTATTATAAATTACAAAACGCTTAAATGCAGCCCCGACATAGAACCTGAAGACTCTCCGAACACTGATGAGACGTGTGACATCTCAGGTTGGGCATGATTCGCACAAGCAGACGACATCCCATAAAGAATGAACATGATTGCAATGCTAGTATTTCTCAAATTATAATTAGTTTAGTGTATATAAATGTGCTGTTAGTTCACACCATTAAAAAAAGGATATGAAACCGATTCTGTTAACTAAAATCTTTTGTTTGTAAATACACAGGATAGGGGTTAATGAACAATCAAAGAAACCACACTTTCAAATTGAACCCCCCCCCCCCGGAATGATAGCATGGACGGCATTTGTTCCCTCTTGAAACGTCGAACATACCGCGGTGTATGCAGCTGAAAATAAATTTCAAATAGCGCCTACGGCCGTACGATGGTAGCTGCGACCATGACAATCTCAGAATATGTAGTTGTGATATATAATTTTCAAACGGAAATAGCTAATCGGTCGATTTTAGCCGTGAAACATTGTTTTATAGCCTAATTAATATATTGACCTTGAGAGGGAGCTATACAACACAAAGAGTGTATTTTTTACAATTTCATAACTTAAGACTCGATTTCAACCGTGACAACGATCACTGAATATTGTAGGATCGCATATGCTTCCAATACGTTCATTTGAACCAAATTCATGACCCCATACCAAAACTTTGTATTACCTTTAATATTTTAAATGAACCAAAGTTTGTATCCCAAAACCCTCCTCCTTTTACCGATAAAGAGTCTATTTTTATTTCATATCTTCTTCGTCTATTAAAAAAATAGTGCTGTCAAGAAAGTTATAGAAGTATGTTAGCTACTACATGTATTATAAATTCATATTTCTTTATGATACATATCTAAAGTCAATTTGGCGTTCTGTACGTCGCCAGCGTAGGTCAATATGCCGCCTGATTTAATTCAGTATAGCGCCACCTTCGGCCCAATGATCACGAGGATCGTGTTTTTGTTTTGGTGGTCTTGTTTGTTGTTTTTTGTTTTCTTTTGTTTTGTTCTGATTTTATTTGGTTTGTCTTGGGTATTTATTTTTTTTGGGGGGGGGAGGGGTTGTTTTGGGTTTTTTTTTTTTTTGGGGGGGGGGGAGGTTGGTTTGGATTGTTTTGGGTTTTTTTTCTTTTCTTTTGTGATTTAATCAGGCAAAGATAAACCTAAATACAGAGACTGAGATAGATAGGGAGGTAGATTAATAGACAGATGAAGAGAGAGTCAGGAAGAGAGCAACCAAAAAAAACAAAGGTGAATAAGGAGACAGACATTTTAAGATAGGGAACGGTAGGGAGGAACATAGAGAAAAGAGGGTGCAGATCAAAAGGGAGAGCGAATTAGAGTGGGGTGGGGCAATGGAGTAAAAAAAAAAATAATAATAAAAAACGAAGAAAAGTGTTTTGAAACGTGTCATAATTAAGTTGGTCATAAAATTATTGTTCCTGAATCTCCCATGCTCATGGTCTCTGGCCGATCCTTTATATTCCCTAAACACTTGATTCAAGCCGCCGAAGATGGCGTTATCAACGAACTCATAATTATGCTCACCAGCCCAGCCTGAGAACTTTTCTTTTCGTCGGGCGTCCGAATTTAATGATTATCGCCATCTTCGGCTGGCAGCAAGTAAGTGGGGCAGGTCGCATTGCAGGTGTGGTGGAGATCAGATTATGGACTATGTCTCTTCCACCCCTTTTACCCCCACATCATCCTGTTTGGAATAATTATATTTACCCCTTACTATTTCTGGCTTTCTGCATAAGTCTCTCTCTCTCTCTCTCTCTCTGCCTCTCTCTCTCTCTTTCTCCCCCTCGCTCTTGTTTGTATCACTTTTGTTTGTGTAGCTAACCTTTCCATCTATTTTCTGCTCCTCGCCATTCATGTTGATTGTGCTTTACGATTCTCTAAATCTACATGTAGTGAGACTAGTACATACATGTAATTTGCTTATCATCGAACTCGATAGTTACAGCATAGACCTACCGTTGGTAGGTCTATGGTTACAGCTAATTCAAACACTCTGCTTTTGATAGCTGAGACTGACAGTTTGAACAACAACGAACGAAAAGATGAACTGAATAATGTTAAGGAGATAATTAATCCAATCGGTAGCAAACTTGTGTTATGCAAAACAGACGATGTTCAATTGAGTAGTTAAATACTACCAGACCCTGTCTAAACTGTATTCCTTTTCTTCCAAACATGATGGACACTTCGCATATGATAGACAGTTTCTGTATACCATGGAGATGTTTGTTTGTTTGTTTGAATGATATTATTTCTGCGTTCAAATAACAAAAACAAGGTTATACATATTCACATAAGTATTACATACATGGCAAACCATGCCTAATAATATTATACAATAACCATAATACAAAGCATACAAACAAAATAATATAACTGATATTTGTATATATTTTTCTTGGAACTAAAGAAATAAATTTCAGAACGCAGGAGACTGCCATCGTGAGTTTATCTCCATGAAAAGGTAGCCTGGTAGCCCAACCTTTAAACATTATATGGTTTGGAGAGATGTATATCGACAATCTGATTGTATCATCAAAAACAGTTTATGCTCTCCAATTGGTGTTTGATTAAGATTTTCAGGATCTTGTATTGGCCGAGTTTTCCTTGACAAGTGGGATGCGCGGGTTCTCAAATTCATACTTCCTGATAAAAACATGGATTTTATTTTTCAAAAGAGGAACACCTTTCTTTTCCAGCGTAAATTTTGATACTTAATCCATTATCTCTTTTGTTAATCTTAGAGTATTGTCATGTTCGGTATTTTAAGAAAATTTATTATATCTACGAGCTATGTTGATACCACCCCCCCCCCCCCCTCCCCACCCTCCCCTCAAACTAGAAGAATAACCAGAATGCAGTTCTTCCTAGACCAATACCCTATTAATCCGCCCCTTCGGTACAGAAGGTACAGAACTATTTTTTAAATTTCTAAATTGTATGTACGATGACAGAGGAGGAAAGTGCGTCTTCATTTTCAGTTTCGAAACAACAGACATAACAGACTCATCCTCAAAATCATGAGGAATATGCTTAGAATTTGAGGGAGCTAAAGTCATGCACCCATTCCTTCTGTTGATTTGGAGAATCAAAAAAATAGAAATACAGAAAGAAAATTGTCCTCCTAAAATAAATGAAGAAAGTTGCTGTTGTCATCTTCACAATAGATAGGAAACGCATATGTCCACACTTCTTCCCCTCTTCCACCTCTTCCTTCCCCTCTTCCTCCTCCTCCCCCTCCCTCCTCCTTCACGCTCCTTCTTTTCTTTGTCTCTTTCATTTTCTTTTTTCTGATGATGCTACTGACAGCCTTTTTTGTCTCTCCTCTTCCTTTACCCCACCATCCTCCTTCTTCTCTTTGTCTTTTTCCTTTTCTGCTAATAATGATATCGACAACCCGTTTTGTTTCGTTTTTAATTATCGTTTTCTATCTGTTGTATATTCCAGTCTTTCCAGTCATATCTCATTCGTCTAAATCATCTTTTTTTTAACACATTGTATCTAGAATACCAACTGTCTTGCCCAGATCTTCATTACACTATCATTTTTAGTCAACGATTTATAATACCATTTCTTTTGATTCAGTTTATCATATATTTTTATAATCATTTTACATCCTATCATTTACTTGTATTTTTCTTCTCATCTGGTAATACGTAGACGTATAGATCCTTGACGGGTTCATTTCTCATTGATGAAAAAGACAATTCAGTCATTTCTTGATAGAGATTGATCAACAGGCCGTTTAACATACAAAGGCCAAACAATTCAATAAATGTTTGTTTGGCGTGTCATTCATTGGGTAGTGAATTATTTTCTTTCCAACGAGTGATATGTGATAACTCCCTCTATAGACAACATATTGCTAGATTTATGAGTAAACCTGCATTCAAGCAAACGTCAGAAAAGAAAGAAATCCGTTACCTATTCTAGGGATGTATTAAATCAATCACACATGTCGGATGTATGTACCTCTCATAAGTCAGAAAATATATTGGGAAACGTTTCAAAGAAGAACATTATTTTGGGGTCCATTTTTATGCAAAAATAGTCAAATGCCTGAAACTGAAACTTAATCTGAGACTTGTTTTATCGCTTTAAACAGGTAAAAATTACACCCATTGATTATTTACAGGCCCTAAATAGGCTTCTCAGACTCCCTTGTCGAGACTTACTTTAAAAGTCTGCGTCAAATCATCACGATTTTATCTTCGAGAAAGCTGAATGGCAGGCACACACGTCTTCCGTTTAAGGGTATTATAACATGTTCGTTTAAACATAATTTGTTTTAATGTTAAACTGTGCAAAAGGTAAAGCTACACGAGAAAATACAGAAGTGACTGGTTCGAGGCATAAAGATTATCGTTTATTAAATAAATTTAATGTCACAAAATGAAAACTTTTTCAATTATCATTTTTCATGTGTATTCTGAGTGCGCTTGGAATAGTATTTTGGGAAAAAGTAAATTATTTTACGAAGAATCGAAATTGACTGTAGACCAGGGGCGGTTCAGGAAGAATGACATGGAGCGGAGGGGAGAGGGGGCTCCGGAGGGGATGGGCTTCTGTTGTAATCAGTGGGGGAGACACGAAAAACGAAAGCCAGTAAATCCTATTATTTTTATTCATTCAATTCATTTTCAGAAATGAAAATCCAGGAATTTCTACCGGTGTGACTGCACTTGTGGGGATGATCTGTTCTTGCCCCCCCCCCCCCCCCCCAAAAAAAAAATATAATAATAATAATAATAATGAGATTGCAATTTTATGGTGTATACGTCATTATTTGTTAATGTTTTATGATAGATTTCTTTTAATTTTCTGTTTTACAATATTGTTAAGAGGCAGAGTAAAACCCAAACTCCGTTATTATTTTTAATAATTTGGCGTGAAATTGGCCTAGGACTCAGGAGAAAAGCAAACTTAATCACTGTGTCCCCGGGTCTCTCCTCTCGGTGTAACTGATTTGAGATTATACACTACACCGGGATTTCCTTCTATGCCCTTTTGAATCACATGTCTAGTGTTCAGTCTTAGTTATTGCAGTTTATAAGTCCATGGTTGTTGGTGTCATTAACCTATACAAAAATACATATTATGTGATCATGGCCTTCGGTATTGGTGTGTGTGTTTGAGTGTGTGTCGGGGGGGGGGGGAGGGGTAGTAATCTGGAATCAAGGATAGGTAGATGAGTAGATTTACCATGTTTGGTGTGAGTTGGGGGTCTTCTGATAAACTTTAGGCCTTTGACGTGCCACCGTCTCCACTACAGCCTGTCCCTATAAAAGTGTTTTATAATTTATTTATTTTTTAAAGGGAATATGCGTTTTTAGATTGACAGAAGCTCCATGATATCGGGATCATTTGTTTTGTACACTGCCCCCGGCCCTCCTGCTGACAAGTTATTTTGATATTTCCTGGTCTATTACTGACCTGTCATTTTAACGCTTCAGTGATATGCTTCAGTAATATGATTGACACCTTTCCCTCACAAATGATTCCGAGAAAATCTACTTGCTCTGACCATGGACCACCGAATACTGGAAAGCGGAGTAGGGTAAATATTTACCTGACACATAACACTGTAAATTCGGTTCAGGAATGTGTATTTTGAACGCATTGTGAAAACATGATAGTTCGGTTGTATGCTTAGAGTTGGGATTGAGCGGGAAACCTCAAGTTGACACTTGAAAAATAGATGCAAATTGGTGAATTCTTAAGTGAAGAACAAAATACAAATCCGTATTCTTTTTCAACAGTTCACGAATGAATGATAGACAATATAAGTAGGCATGTAATGAGAATGTTGAATCGGCAACGTCAGTGGGTCGTGGGTTCAGTCAATAGGGGGCAACAGTCTACTAGATCAGCGTTTTTCAACCCCATTTTTGTTTTGGTCACGGCCCTATTTAAAGAGGTATACAAAGACGAACGGGCACATTCTCGCTTATACTAGTATCCGAAATATACTTATTGCGAGTAAAGGAAAAAAAAGCACTTTAATCTATTATTGCAAAATTGTTATTTAGTCATCAATATACACTCGATAACATGTTTGATTATAGTATATTCAGTCATCCCGTTGCAAAGAATCATCCCGAGTTATCAATTATGCGAGAAGTGAACTGAACGAGGGCAAAACAGGACACTTTGTTGTGGCATAAAATTCATTTCGATATTTAGAAAAATACAATATATAAAGTTATTTTCGGGTGATATGCTGCCCGAATCAAGACGGAATTCGGGCAGCGAGGTGCCCAAAAACAAAATAATCATCATATGGGGATGTTCATGGACATCACTGCCTGAAACTATTATGTTTCTTTCTTTCGCGAGCGAGCAAAGCGAGTGGGAAAAAACACTTTACTATCTCTGAAATGTTTTTTCTTCATCAAAATACCCAGCGAGATCTTTTTATATGTTTGGGCAACTTGCAGTTGACGTTATTTCAAAATACAAATTTGTATAACTTCAAAATACTCTCGCGGCACCCCGGTTAAAAAGCGCTGCACTAGATGGTCGAAATTTGAGGAGGCAGATTGACTAGGCAGGGAGGAAATATTCCCTTTGCTCCTTTTGGGTGGAAAGATTTTGAATTTTAAAGCGAAACAAACATAATACATACTCCCTCTGTCTTTTTACCCGTATACTTCTAGCTTTCACTCTTATCTCCATTCCTTTTTCTTCTCTACTGTTCGCTACATCAAAGACGCAGATCGCATAATCCCAAGATATTTTTCGATAATTGTTTAATGCAGATTTCATTTAAGAGTAGACTTATCAAAATGTCCCCATGGTTACTGAATGTTTGAAGGGTGTTTTCGAGCAATCTATCTCCTTATATTATCTCACGTTCTTTTTCCCTTTCCTTCATCTCTCTCCTCTCTCTCAACTCTTGTGTTGTTGTTGGGGGATTCGATTTGAGGGGCACGTGCCCCCCCCCCCCCGTAGCTATGCCACTGTGTACAATGTACACCCTAACAACCACATTCTGGCTTAAAAGTAAAACTTTCTAATCTGAGACTATGATTAGAAAAAATATTTAGAATCTATCTCTTCAATCATGGTCATTTTGCTCAATTCCTTATACCCCTCCTCACTTTCTCTAGTAGTGTCGTATTTTCATTGATCATGAAGTACTTCAAACGACTGGGTTAGGGAGAATACATCGCCGCTCCTCAATTGGCAAAGAGACATGTTACTCTTTTCCTCTCCCCCCCCCCCCTCCCCCTCCCCCTCCCCTCCCCCTCCCCCTCCCCCTCCCCCTCCCCCTCCCCCTCCCCCTTCTCTGAATAAGCCACCGGACGACTACCTACAGGAGTAGTTGGCGAGATAGATGTCCTGGATGTATATTTTCCATAGATTTTGTCCTAAGGGATAGCTGACATGGGTTAATTTCCCTTTGAGTTAGATGTCCCATGGACCCTACTACAAATCTATGTTTTTCTGGATGATGGACTGGAATATGGGGGCAGTCTTCCTAGAATCTAAAAGGTCGATTACCCACTTCCCCTTTTTTCCTGTTACCCATCCCTCCGAATCATCAATAAAGTTAGATGCTATATAAAGAGAAGGTTGAATATTGGCAAATGTTTTGAAGAAATAAAATTGCCCTTTTTCTTTCTTTTTTCCCTTTTAACTCTTAAACATATTAAAGTGTTCTAAATGTCTGTGTTATCCCATATATGCATATTCTTCTTTAATAGTTTTTGATTGTATGCAGTATATCGTTTTTATGATATTGATGATTACAATTATATCATATTATCCTAAAGCCTATAATACTACATTATGCATTTATAATAACTTATTGTATCTTTACTTTCTATGAACCAGTACCGAACATTTTATTTAGAATATTCTATCATTTCCGGAGACAATGGGCCTACTCATTTCCAAGATAGCATTTTGTTTTATTGTCAATTAGAGCCCGAACGTCAAGATCAATATGAAATATGGACCTCTTTTATCATTTACAACAGGCCGGCTTGTTGAATTCAGATGGCTGTACTATTTGGATAACATCCCTGGTTTATTTCAAGATTTAATGATTGGGATGAATTGGTTAACGATGTTCTTTGCAGGATGGATCTCTATTCTTCAGTAGCTCACCTCTCATGATATATGATGATGTCCTTCCAAGCATCTTCTGTTTATTTACCCTCATAACTCCGGTCATGGCTATGGTTAATCCAAGTTTTGTTTATTAGTCCTGGTCACTTAAAGATGAATGATGGTGGCCAATAACTCCTCGAAGGAAGCCTTTCCTCACACACACACACACTCACCCCAATCCTACTCGTCTCCATCGTTAAGCTACCTGTCTATATATACTTGTTTCAAACCTTCTTAACCATATCTCACTTAATGGGGAAGTTCACCCTGGTATCAAATAGGAGCAAAAAATGAGAGATACAGGGCGTGAAAGTTTGATCAAAAACCGATTAAAAATATGAAACTTATGAATTGTTACACTGTTAGAACAAGTATTACAATTTTTAATCAAGTTGGTTAAAATTTTAATCAACCACGGATTACCAGGTGAATCACACAATCGTTGGTTAAACTTTAACCAACAGCCTGTTGATTAAAATTTAACCTGTGGTTGATTCAAAATTTTAATCAATTATTGGTTTAAAAAAATTGCTCAATGTTGGTTAAAATGGTGTTGATTAAACTTTAACCATTTGTTGATTAAAAATTTAATCTTTTGTTGGTTATTTATGCTTTGTTTGGGGCTGATTCATATGATGTTGGTTAAACTTACATGGGCCGTTGGTTAAAATTGTAACCATTGTAGGTTAATTCTTTTTTGATTCACACGATGTTGGTTAAACTTTAGTGGGTCGTTGGTTACAGTTATAACCACTGTTGGTTAAACTTACGGGGTTTGGAGGTCTTATCCTCGTGTTTGCAGGTAAGAAATTGTTTAATATGATTATCATCAATGCTAAGATTGTAAGGAAGAAGTGAAATAAGGTTCTTGCTCAAATTAAAAACGCTTTGTGTCCCGGCCCGTAGGTTGTAGCTCAGCCAGTAAGTGTAACGGATGACCTACCCAAATTGCATGCATAAAGACGTTTCACTTTATGATGACATCTTATTTTATATTTAATTGTTTTAAACAATTAGATACAATTAGATTTTAAAAAAAAGATTATTATTCATGCATGCAATTTGGGTAGGTGATCCGTAATAGGCCTACACTTCTCCTTCTGTAATTGGGTCTGCCTCCTTCACGGTTGAAGATTCTTGCAGACTGATGAGTGTGTGTGTGCTTACGAGAGAGCCAGGTGCACGGTGTAAGTAAAATGTTACTTATTGGTTGAGCTACGTACAGCCTAGGGGACACAAATCGTTTTTGATTTAAAGGTATAGTTGAGTATTGGTAATTTCCAAAGTGCCCCTCCAAAACAGATTTGGTTTATTTCAGTACCATATGAAAGATCATCGAAAAAAACATGGGAGATGATAATAATTCCAAATCAAATGCTCTAATTGTTGTGCAATTTGCTTTCAAAACATTATATAAAAGTGTTTGACGTCCGGACATCACTTTTGACTTTCGACGGTTTATTTTTTGAATTTACGTGTTTAGCTCCCTCTATGTCATTTAACAACCAGCGTATTTACAACGAGTGTTTGAGTTCGTTGGTACGTACAGTACTACAGGTAGCTAGCAGGCGGGTATCCGACCGCGCGCTAGTAATACAGTACAGCTGATCAATTCCAATACGCTGCTTTCACGTAAAGTAGTAACACGTACACACACAGCTCATATCAGATTATCACCGGCGCCGATCGAACGCTAGACAGCTACAGACAAACTTTGATTGAAATACGATAACGAGATCGAGATTGGAAAAGGAGCTCGAGGTCACGGACGATGGCCGACTCGGACTCAGCTAGTGCTAAGCCTAAGGACAAGGCTAAGGCTACGCTAAATCGGAATAAGACTAAGTAAGACGGTAAGAGGAAGGAGAGAAACAAGCAATGGCAGCTCGACCATCCGGCCCAGAGGAGGCGCGGGAGTGGCTGTGAACAAGGCCAGGGTACGGCGGAGAAACTTGGCGAGCTGCAGGCGGCCTTCTCGTTGCCGAGTCTAGAGGATGCAATAGACTTGCCAGCTCACTGAGAGGCGAGGTAAGTTGAAATGATATACGCCCCACTGCATTGGGTAGGCCTACCGTTTTAATTTGATCTAGTCTAGAGACTAGATGCATGGAATCGGCAAATTTAAGAAATTACGTTTTGTTATCTCTTGCCTTGGATTTTTAATTCAGATTTCATGAATCATTATGATATTGATAGTCTAGCCTAGGTCTACAGTAGACCGAAAGCTTCAGTCTCTATATCGTCGGTTGTTCCACTGAGACTACGTCTGGCTCCACTAGACCTCCGGATGAATTTGGTTCAAATGAAAATATTGGAAGCATATGCGATCCTACAATATTCAGTGAACGTTGTCGCGTTGAAATCGAGTCTAAAGTGATGAAATTGTAAATAATAATCTCTTTATGGGGTATACTATAACTCTCTCTCAAGGTCAATATATTAATTCAGCTATACAACAAGCTACAATTGACCGATTGGCTATTACCTTTTTGAAATTATATATCACAACTACATATTCCGGGATTTTTATGGTAGCACTAGCAGCTACCGTTGTACGACCGTAGGCGCTATTTTAAATTTATCAAAATTTACCGGGAGCACCGGTAAATTTTTATATTCAATTTTTTTCGAAAGCAGAAGTGTTTTAGGAGCTAAATTTTCTAGTGCTTATAATACTTCCACAGGGGCATCCAAATATATCAAAATTGTAAAGAATCACTATCCACCCAATTTTCAAAATTTCCCAAAACTTTGTAATAGACCCTACCTTTAATGTCCCTCGTTACAACTGCAGTTTTCTTTGTAATGATGACGTGCAGGGCTAGTCAACCGGGTAAACATCCTGCTCTTTTTAAAAGTCGACAAGGTTATACTATAGCTTGCTTGAGATGTGACTGTCTCATCTATATTTATCTCTACCAAAGAGTGTCTCAACTTCACATACGTGACAGAGAACCAATGCATCAGTTATTAGTCATGCAAATTCCAAATCTGGCTAGCTGTGATAATTATTAGAGAATGCCATCTTCAAAATAATTTCTTTTGGTGATTTAAAATCTGAATGTTTTTTACTTTGTGAATGACTTTCGTTTCTTCACTTTTTACAGATATGAAGAACAGACAACACAATCCATCCCCAGCGAAGAAATTCCAAGCAGCAGTAGGGGAATTAGCAGGTGAATAGTACAAGTCACCTTTGACCGCAAATTCATGGAGAACTTGGCCTACTCTGCTGATTTGCTCGCTTCAGGTAGGATTCTGTATACATGTACAAAAGGCTCTGTAAATTGAGAGGAATTTAATGAGAATGCGTTCATTACGTACATGTTTGCAAGATTGAGCTCTTTTTCGGTTATGACCTATAAAATTGGGACATATCAGCAGGTCAAGATAATGCATCTTATTTGCTCATGTGTATGACATGGGATTTTCAATATTGATTTTGTGGTATGAAAATAATGAAATGCCCTATCATTTATATCAGTTTTTATTTTGTTTTCATAATTCCTTAGGCACACCAGCATGCTCGAGTGTTTCCACAACCATATACTGATGTATGCTTCCAAGCGGTATTCCTTTGAGTAAGTATTTTTAGTATCATTTTGTATGTTTGAAGTAAGATTGTCTGTGGAAAAGTTGAAACATATCATTACAGTACGGTTACAATTACAATATCATATTTTGAAGCAAATAGCAAAGTTAATGAGAAATTATGAATGACATCTATATAAATGCTGAAATCACTTTTGGATGCATGCAGAGTCTTGAAACAGCAGACTTTGTATCGTACTTGTGTCGGTACCTGATGTTAAGTCAAGTTGGAGTGGTTGTAGCAGGGAAATGTAACTACCTTTAATTAAGAGTCAATAATTTACAACACAAATCCAGAACTGAAGTGAATGGCTCGTATTCACAAAGGAGGTTTGTACAAACCATGGTTTGGCCAAGGTTTACATCTATGGAATGCCATTAGTAAACTGATGGAGAAGGAATGTAAACTCCATACTTGTTAACAATGTTAATTTACAATTTACGGTATGCGAGCAGCATTCCATAGATGTAAACCATCGTCAAACCATGGTTTGTACAAACCTCCTACAAACCTCCTTTGTGACTACGGGCCAATGAGTCTGAGATTTGTCTAAAGCATTTACTATTCATTCATCATGGTAGTGGTAATACCAATTGTTTGTCTTATCCATCCAGCTACCCAGCAAACCGGGCAAGGAATTTGCTTGCGGTCATCGACTACATGGCACACAAGGACAGGCCCGACCAGATTGATGAACAAGGCAATACAAAGTGAGTGGAAATTAGAAAGAAAGAAAAAAAGTTTTTCTTTTCTTTCTTGTTTTTCCTATTTTTATTTGTACATTTTTTTTTAGATGGACAAGGCAATCCAAAGTGGGTGGAGTAAAAAAAAAACACATGATTTTTTGTTTTCCCTGTGTAGTTGGACAGGGCAATCCGAATTGGCAGTTCTTTCCCATGAAATTTATCAATTTTGGGGAAATTATTAAATATCTAATTGTCCTTCCTGGGAACGCCCCTTTTAAATCGCCAAAATATGACGTCATCTAAAGAAGTTGTCCCTGTACACGACGCACATCTAAATTATGTAGATGACGGACTGTAAGCTGATGGTTTGTCAATCATGCTGCTGATTTTGGACCCTAAATGCGGACTTGGATTCAGTGTAATAATATACTTGGTGTGTAATGCAAGGTTCTGGAGTCATCAAAATCATCATAAATTTGGCAGAGTTTTGGTAAAGTAACAATCACTTACACAGAAAGATGTATATGGGACAACACACATGGTGTCGGCCTGTCGGGGCTAGTACTACCCTGATTTCCTTATCTTTCTATGCTCATTACTCAGCCAGTATACATTTTCTTCCAAAATTGTTTGGCACATGACATTTATTTGTAATCTTGAACATTCAGTGTAAGTTTCGTTAGATTCTGTGAGAATTCATTTTCTTTTTTTACCAGAACTCAAGTTTATCTTTAAGAGATATGAATCATTTCCAATTGACAAGAATGAGTGTGCATATAATGCAACTTGTTACATTTTGCATGTTCTTTTATTTTATGATACAGATATGTTGCAGTATGGTCAAAGCGTGCCAACAACTACGTGGCCCGGAAGGAGAAGGTCCCCAAGACCTACCCCTACATGTATGTACAAGGACTCATCGGTGCGATACTGGAACGCAGAGAACAGGACCAAGGACCACTGTTCTCGAAGGCTGTTCTGCTCCCTGATGACCCTAGACACACAAGGCCCCGGCTTGCACCATTTCCTCCACCACAAGTTGATGTGATCCTAGCCAGGAGACTAGGCCGATTAGAGAAATCCATGTAATCCTCTGTAGTGAACATTTGGGATTGTCTGACTTGAGAACTGCTTTTTTTCGAGCAGAGACTAAGGGATCCAAATGGCGTCCTTCCGTCCATCCTCCGTGACTGTACACAAATTTGAATGAAGTCTAATGTGAAATCTTACCTGCAAAAATCAATTAGGGTTGCTAACTTTCCAACCCTGCATCTGTTTGTAACCATACTTGATTGGTAGATGCCCTTTATTGGCCTCCATGATATTCTGGAGTTGAAGGTCACATAAGTAGGTCAAAGGTCAAATGAGGTTCATTGTTGCATGATTGCATGCAAGACTCTTAATCGCCTCGATTTAATTTGTCCATGTGGCATGTTTTTAGGCTATCTTGAGGATTGGTTGGAACTTAACATTTTGGACTCATTTGGTTGCTAATGATTTTGTGGTCCGGAGGTGAAAGATTGCATGGCTTAGCATTACGAGCATGTATTCTTGATATGTCAGAGACCCTTTGACAAAATACCACCAAACTTGATACTAGAGTGTCCCTGGGGATCATGGGGATGTGGTTATCTGGAGAAAAAAAATCACATAACACATGATATACATGTACCAGAAATAAATTGTTATTGTTGCTAGATTAGCCACCATGCTTGGCACTTGTATATTGTATTACAATAAGAGGTTGGCAAGTTTACAAATGGAAGAAATGTAGGAATATAAAAGACAAATTGTGACATCAGTGTATAAAAGCTCTATGTCATTTATACAATTCATAATTTGTGATAAAATCAGTGCTTGCTCATGTGGAAATGGTGGATATTTCAATTTGTATCTATTTGGCAACCTATATTCCTTGAAGAAGTTACGGTAGTAATTATAAAATTTACAGCCAAGAGGTCAAACCATGAGTCAACAATGTGTTTGGTTTTAGTGACTGTGCATGTAACTGAGGTGACAGTCGATCATGAAAAAGACTATACTTCGGAACCTGTTGAAAATCAACATGGACAGAAGAAAGATTTGTAGAATATCTTATTGTAAATAGTCTTCATTTTTTGTTTAATGCAATCAATGTGACTAAAATAATGCAAGCGAAAAAGAGAAATGATCACAAGACAGCAAAACAGTTGGTTTCATGCATCATTTGAATCAATGAACGTGAATCAGCTCAACGCCAAAGTATTGCGGTTCAAGGTTATACCATCAAGAGATATGCTGCCTGTAACTACTTTGTAGTTTGAAAGGGTGTATAAAGGAATAAGGATACAGTTGGGCAGACGAGTCTTTCTGTTGGTCTATTGTAAAAAACTGGGTCAAATTTTTTTGCAAATTGTAATAAAACTTGGTATACCGATTGACCCGAGGGTGTGCAAGACACATTTGTTGTGTCTGTCTGTTAAGGTACCTCCATGGTAACCAAGCTTTGCACAAAGAATACAATTTTGTTTTAATAATCTTGTGGAGCATATTCTTTCCAAGTTTTAGCAATTTTATAGTTTTGGTATCTTTGATGAGGCATTATAATAACAGTATAAAACTCAATGCATGTGCAGTGTGTAAAATAAGTATGTGAGCAAACTATTGGAAGTAGTTTGATCGATTCATATGAAACTCAGTACACACAACGCAGAATTGTCTTTTGTGTGCGTATAGGACATGACCAGTTTTGAAATGTCTGTGCTATTTTTTTGAAAAACCTTATGTTGGATGTTAATCACTTGAGGTGATATTCATAGTCGAGCATTAGGGAAGATGAAAGACATATATGTACCTAACTATACTTAATTTTGTGCTGAAACTGATATGATTCAGGATTTGAGATCGATATGGAGTATGTATACATGTATACTCGTACACATTAAGGAAAAGAATCACTCAGACAATTTTTAAAGCATTTATATATAAAGTAAGATGTGAAACTTAAAAGATAAAACCAGTTATGGTCATGCGACTGCATTGTGAAAGGATTGTTGTGGAATCGATCAGAAAAGGTTGATCATCTACATGTAGCATATAAGTCTTGGTGTGTACTGCAAGGTTCTAGAATCATCGAAATGATAAAAAAATTGGCCCAGTCTTGGTAAAGTTACAAGCACTGTACACAGAAAGATGTATATGGGACTACGCACAAGTGCGTGACACATGCGTTATATCTATCAAGTCCAAATAGATATAATAATTTACCAAATATATCAATTAGTAGGCAGTTTCTCGGCAAAATTTGTATGATCACGTACTAGTCAAAACATTGTGTGCGGGCAAGCACTGAATCAAATGACCGGGGTAATAGTATATTTGTCAAGCGCGTAGAAACATTACTGTTATAGATACTTTTCTTTGGTAAACTTATCTACACATTGCCTATAGAGTATGTCAAGTTTTTATGAAAGACACAAGATAAGATGTATATAAATAAGCAGTAACTAATAAGTAACAAGACATGGTGGTATACAAATAAAGTATATTGCTCCTTCTTAATGACGACGGTTAAAGTTGTCATAGCGATAGATGCTAAATAAAAATGTGCCTTTTTTAATACACATGATCTGTTTGTATGCAATGGTTGGATTCAACATCACGTTTAAATATTGCCTTCAGTACAGCAAGTATAATTTGTATTCATCTCAATAATGTTGTGTAAATTTAACTGTTAGTTATGGCCGAATAAAGCTTTCAATGTACACCATAAAAATATGTTATGTATCTTCATTTTAGCATTACTATAATTATATTAAAATCTTATGTCTTTACACATTTACAAGTTATCACGTACTGACGTAGGTCATGCAATACACAGGCACTGTAGAACACAACTTATTTACAAGAAGTTACAATCACTTTTTTTTTTAAACTTTACAATTGCATGCAGTACCAAAATAAGAATACTGAAAAACACTGCATTATGGACAAGTATGAATCAAGTAAGATGTTAAATTAATTCACTACTGTTATTCATTATAGTATACTGATACAACAATTTTTAATATTTTGTTTAATTTATTTCTTTTTATTTCTCCACTTTCCCTTTAGCCATGTACCTTCATGTTGTTATATATGTTAAAGGTGTCGCTCTGGACCTATAACATATGATAAGACAAAAAATCCACCAGTTATTTCTGATTTCTATCAAATTTTTAGATTTTGTGTTGTTGTTGTTGTTTGGTATTATCGGCGTTTCATTCTTTTTTAGAATATTTACGCCTTTCACTTTATTTCTTTTTTTTCTTCTATTTTTGGTACTATTTGTCAATTCATATTCATCTCTTTTTTTTGGATAATATAATCTCAGATCTACTGGTCCATGAAAACCCCTCACCGCAATTGGCACCTTCCTGCCAGACCGGCGCGGTACATTGCGCAATCTTCTCGGCCATCATTGGCCTAGGCAACTCTGGTGCCGGTGAGAGGATTCTGGGGTAGATCTTTTGAGTCTCTTGTTTGGGGTTTACCGTCCTCAATCCGTCTTTACTCTTTCTTACCTTTTCTCTTCTAGTATTTTTCCATTTTGTAAAACCTTATTTTTCTATCAAAGTGGGTATCAACATCTTAGGGCATTTGGTTGTCGTGCGATATGTGCCAAAAAAAAATGTGGATTTAGTAATTCCTTTTTGAATGAAACATGGATTTAGCTTCTTTTGGAATTGAATGGATTTAGCTCCTTTTGGAATGAAACTGTAATAATGTTGTTTACTTTCTTTTCGAAAGGTTATATTTATGTGTGATTTCACTATTATTATTTAAAAGGAAAGGTTTGCTGCTAAATTTGAATAAAATTTCAGTGACTTTATTGAGAAAATATGATTTATTTTTTATTTTTTAGGTACAATAACATGTTTCATTCCAAAAGGAGCTAAATCCACGAAAATAAAAAATCAAAAAATTTAGTAAACATCAGAAAAGCCGAAGGGAAGATTTTTTCTTATCATTATTGGCAGATAATCAGGTCCATGCAGGGTGACACCTTTAACATATATAACATGAAGGTATACATGGCTAAAGGGAAAGTGGAGAAATAAAAAAGGCAATTTACTCAGAAGTACCCAAAGTGGATTTGGCTCCTTTTGGAATGAAACTCTTCACATATTATAAAAGGAAGACAAGTAATATAAAAGGAAAAACGAAGGCCCACGTCATTTACATAGAAGGTAGGTGGACAGATAACCTCGATGTTTTTAATCTAATTTCATCTGATCATTCCACAGCTTTGTTCCTACAAACGAAATACAAAATTGCCCTTGCGTTGTCTCACATATTGGTTGATAGATAGAGTAAGCCACTTTCTTTACACTGTAGAAGTAATCAACTGGGTCATACCAAGGAGTGTGTAGTAACTCCTTGGTCATACGACGTACAATACATACACATACACTACTACTAGGTCGAGCGTACTCGCACTACATACACATACAGTATTCGCATATCGCGCTCAAAAACAATAGCGCTACCCACCACAGACCATGCAATTATGTGCAGGCCTCGCATACCATAATGTGTACAATATAAATCAGTCAGCGCGCTATAGACATGGTTCGGATATTACTTGCACGCCCATATCCGATCGTCGTCTTGGCGAAAATTCACGGTGTGCTGCCGCTTGACCGAGAGGTGGCGCTATACAATTACACTGAACACGCCTCGAAAGTAAAATTTTTGATAAATAAAATCATTTGCAGTCGAACAGGTTTTTTGCATATAAATTCACTCTAATGTAATATTTCGGATTTATATCTTCAATGATGCATTCTTAGACATTTATTGTATGTTTTTTATGTTTAGATCATAGTTTCGTTCGCTAATGTGAGTATTGACCAACACTCAACTATTCCTTTAAGCAAGAACCTTATTTCACTTCTTCCTTACAATCTTAGAATTGATGAGGATAATATTAAAATAATTTCTTACCTGAAAACGCGGAGATAAGACCGTCCAAACCCCCATTTCTCAGGTCCTCGCGACAACCTCCATTGTTAATTTTGTCGCACGCGTAAACTGCATGTACTTTGCATGTACTTTGTCTGTCGAGCGATCGCTAGCTACGCGCTTCGATATCGTTCCTTTGGGTCACGTGACCAGTACTTTAATCAACATTGATTAAACTTTAACCGGAAGGGGGCTATTATTACTGTCGGAATTTTGTTTTTAATCCATGCTGGGTTACAATTTTTGCCAACGACTTAGACTTAACCAACATAGGTTAAAAGGAATAATTTTGATCAACACTGTTTTTAACCAACGCAAGATTAAAAGTAAATTTTAATCAACACTACATTTTTAACCATGGTTGAGCGTTTTTTAACCAACAATTTTTTAACCCAGAGTTTTTTAATACTTGTTTTAACAGTGTAGATGCTGATTATAATATAAGTATCGGCTTGCATGGTGATGCAGATATAGGCTTACCGTGTGAGAGCCCGTAGTAGGTCCATGGTGAAACAGGAGGAGGATTGGGGATTCCAGCTGAAAAGGACTGCATAAAACATATATTCCGTCATCAATAACTAAGAAAATGAAAGATTATGACATTTTCTGCAATTGGAGAGGAGCTCGCATGATACGTCACAGTGCTGCCAATTTGTATTTCAGTGACAAGAACTTCAAAAATTCAAAACTTTCCTCCTTTTCATCGGATATTGCTCAAAATGTTATTAATTTTCCTCTCTTTTACTTTTGCTTTTACGTATACCAACTAAACAGGGTAGACTTGCCCTTTATAACTATTTTCAAATTAAACATATCAATTATTGGTTTGTCTGCCATTTTTGTAAAAAGTGTAATACATTCTTTGTAAACGTACGTCTTGCAGTATAGTCTAATAACTGAGCGGGGATATGAACTAATGAAGAAAACATTATGGATTAGGCAAAACATGTTATTGTGTCTTTTGTAATGATCTTAATTATGGGTGTTGACTAATTGTGAGTCACAGAAGTATAATCGCGCAAAGTAAAACGTATACGATGTAGTAAGTTTGAAAAAGGTAAGAATCTGAAGATTAGAATAAAACTTTTGTTTTAAAAAATCGTGACGAAATTGGCGTCAACGCCTTTACGAGTCGAGTCATGAAATCCATAAAACACTTAATTATTTAAGAATAATAACAAGATGGGTATCCTATATTGGCTTCTTAGTGTACTTAATGTGTTTGCCAATCCAGTCTCGTTTTCTTTCCTTTTACATGATAAAAGCTCACACACCAACATTTATGATGGTCCATTAAATAAATCATCACTGCAGCTTGTGTCCGGCTCCTTCCTTTTCCTCTTTATTTTGAAGTGCTAATAAGAGACAATAAGTGTCTAAGCGGAATTACTAGCGTTACAAGTGGACTTTCACGAGGCATCGATTGTCACCCAAGAGTATTCATCCCAGTCTCAGCTTTGCAGGCGTAGTCTTCTACGATGTTTCAACATCTAACAGAGAGCCATCTTGTTCCCTCCTTATAATAAGAGTGTTAACTATAATTAGAGCGCACACATCGTCCAGGGACTCTCCTGGCGCCAGCTCAGTAACAGTTCTCTTACAAGTAAAGTAAATGTTTATTTGATAATATAGATACTCTATCATTCTTTTTATAATGGAATGCATTTCAACTTTGATTCTTTCAAATTTGTTCAAACTTTTCTTTTCGTCGTCAAGGTTACAACCTTGACGACGACTGTTTCAAAGTTTGAAGACTGACTGTAGCAAGAATAAGAAGTTGGTGCTTTAAAGATTATTCTTCAATTATTAATCAATTTCATTAAATATATGAACATTCAGAACATTCTGAACAGACACAATAAAATTAATCTCAACATGATACCATAACAATGTAACTTTTATTTCCATGTAGATGATTATTCATATTCCATGCGTGATGTGTCTTGAAAGCTATATGATCCTTCATTCATGTTCCAGATATTCTAATTGTAGAAGATTGGAAGCGAAAGGAAAACGGAAGTTGGTAGCTTAAAGATGCCACAACAGTTCTGGTAGGATGCTGACAACTTTCCATCTGTTCTACTTGGCTTTGTTCTCTATATAGGGTTGATGAATATCCTCTGGGAATCTTTTAAATCTCTCGAGATTTCTAGTCCGCGTTTACTTCGTATCCAATCTTTCCTGCGCGGCCTCATAAATATTACGTTAAAGACAGAGTTGATTTCTGGTTGTATGATTGCAATGTGAAACGGATATTAGGCCTACATAAGAATGATCTCACAAAATTTGAATTTGTATTGTATGGTTCCAAGTCTCACTTAAATAAAGTATCTTTTACTTCAATTAATATTGCTGTATCTCATGTATGTCACATTACATTGCATTCTTAGTGTGTATACTCAATTAACTCAAACATGACAATGTCTCAAAACATATCAATACGTCTCTAAATCAGTCCTGTATCAATACTATTGCGTACCTTAGGATTCATAATAAATACCTAAGTCGCAGTGCCATAAAGAAATTTACCCGTGATTTGATTTCATCCCATATTGACTTTTTGAAATGTTGTGTTGTTCAACTCACCTCAACTTACCTCAGCTACTGCTGCTCAACCCTCTCCAATAAACACAGTCACATCAAAACACTTCTCAAAGTACTCACTTGGTTGAGTGAACGCACAAAGTTTTCAGAATTATTTTGCTTTTATTTCACATGACAATATTACTATGATAAATCATTACATTCCGTCCAGATCTTTACGCTTTAAAAACTCCTGATTTCCTTTTCTTCCTTAGCTCAATACTAAGTCGGGAGAAAGAACCTTTGCTTTTATAGGCCTTCGCTGTGGAATGATCTCCCTCGTGAGATTGGTAATAGCAGATAAGTTCAAGTGTTTGTAAATAATCTTTAAATGTATACGTTTAATTCGGCAAATAATTAATTGTTCTGTCATGTTTTTAAAGTTCTATCTTATTTATGTTCCATTGCTTACAATGCAAGATGCTCTTCTGTGATCGCTTTTGTTGTGTTTGTTTCACAAGTGCGCCTTGAACATTTGATTTCAAGTGGATTCGATGCCTTACAAATCTCATATACTATTATTATTATTATCATTATTACTATTGTCATTATCATTTTTTTATCGTCATCATCATCATCATCATCATCATCATCATCATCATCATAACATTATTATTATTATAATAATAATAATAATAATATGGATCATCATTTTTCATCATTGTTATTATTGTATATTTCTAGGTTTTGAAATCATCAAAATGATAAGAAGCTGACTAAATCGTGCTGAAAATCACATACAGTGAACAGCATTGCACACATAAATAGGTATGTAGGGTTACACACTTGGTCCAAATATTTAAGCTATCAGTTCGTGTCATATTACAAATATCGGGGTATTCGAAGAGCAATCACTTTCACGGAACATTTCTACTACGATAGCCTTCTACAACGACATAATGAATGAGATAGCTCACACCATATTTTAAAACCTTTGCCAAAACTCGACTTTCTCTTTAAGAGTGTTAAGAGCGTTCCCACCCCTCCAATAAAGCTAGGGGCCTGAAGGGAATACATGTAGTTTGCAGCCACAAATCTGTGTCAGTCGTAACGCATATTACAGAGGGTCTAAAATGTTAGACTATGTTGATTGCTAACACATGTTGTTGTTGTTGTTGTTGTTGTTGTTGTTGTTGTTGATATTATTGTTATTTTTTTTGGGGGGGTGGGGCAGCTCGTCAACATTTGCTATTTTTGCCAACTAATGTCATCACAAGGTTTTAAATAAAATCTCTACAGCTAAAATTATACATATTTTTTTTCAAATTCTAGAATAAGAAATACAAATTTGAAAATACTAGCCCGTTACAGGCTTACAGCCAGATCGCGACTTAATATAATTATGCTAAGTTCAAGGCATAATTGAATTTTGTTTAACTATATAATATCATAGTAGAGTTTGCGTATTCAGACTATAAATGAAAGAGGGTGAGCGTATGACGGGGATAGGGTGGATATAGTAGAGCAAAAAGAGAAAAGAGTTTTTGTAAATCGTTATGAAACCAAGTATAGTAATGTGATAGGCCTACTAAATTATGTAAATCAGGGAGGGTGGTTGGGTGTTAAAAAGAAACTCCTCTTTCGAAAGAGATAACATTTTGGGCATAATAGTATTTCTAATAGATAATCCTTGTCCTTAGATCTGGTTATATGATTTTAAAGGTATTCCTACTACAGCGCGATATTTGAATTCTGATCATTCTAATTAAAATTCAGCATCAAATTTCCATTTTTCTTCTTTCTTTTTTTCCTTCAACATTTTCGATTATATATTTTTTTCTAACAGATAGTGATTAAGAATTCAAATATTCTTCAACATGTCAAAATGTTAAATATCATTTAATAAAGAACATAAACTCACGAAACGAATAATAAAGGAAGTGATTCCAATAAAGATTGGTAGAATTGAGAGACAGATATATCATTTCAATACAAAGACAAAATGAATGTAAGCACGGAACGGAGTATTGATTGCGACATTCGTTCGATTTTTCTTTATTTCTCCTTTAATTTGGTGTATTATCTTTTTTTTAAATGTAGGTTTAAGACAATTGGTTTGGTAATCTAACGTTGTTATGACTTTAACACAAAAAGAGTAAGATAATCAAAAAGCTATTTACAAAAGAAATGGAGGGACAGGAGGCGATAGAAGAGGAGGATGGGGAGGAGGAGGAGGGGAGGAGGAGGAAGAAGGCAAGAGGGAGATATGATCAGAGTAGTTAAACATCAACTTACACTTGTATATAATTTTAAAACTGAGACCGTTGAAGATATACATGAATGGGGAGAGAGGGGGGACAAAGAGACATAGATACAGAGACAGCGATCGAAAAAATAGAGAGAGAGAGAGAGAGAGAGAGACGCACACACACAAAACACACCCACACATACACACAGATAGAGAGAGCTTAGCAAAGACATGGAAGAAGGAGAATAGTCCAGAAAAGGAAAAAAGGACCATGCAGTTGTAAGTAAAGAAACGTAAAAGGGTTTTTCTGTTTTTCAAGACGGCGAGCTAGAGGAGAGAGAAAGAGATGGGGAATTTCGGATTGGGTTGATGAAGATTTAAGGATGCGATCCGGAGGATGATCTAGGCGTCTTATCTTCTTAGTGATGATGCGTTCTGCAACTGGTTGGATATCAGGAGGACACGTGCACCCATTCAACAACAATCAATGCTTTCACGTCAGAGCTTGATGACAGTCACATCTGAACCGCAGTAAACAAATTCTTTAAAGAATATTTAATACAAGTAAAGAAATAAAAATGCGAATGCCTTCAAAGAAACGGTCATCATGTTTATATCGTCAGCTGTCCTTTATTTTGATGAGATTTGATAAGGTGAACTGTACTTTTTTTTAAAGATGAACAGTTATGTAACTTAGACAAAATATAGCTCATTTGATGTATATTTAATCGTCATGTTCCTTTAAGGAAGACGATAAAGCAGCAAGTTCCCGAAGTTAAATAATTCGTTTGTATCATGATTCAAAGGAGCTTTCTTAGGAATCAGGAAAACAATCATCAAATATTTACACTAACATATTTATTTTGACGGATTTCCCATTAATTAAAAACAAAAATTACTAACTCAAGTTAGTAATTTTTGTTTTTCATTAATGGGAAATCCGTCAAAATAAATATGTTAGTGTAAATATTTGATGATTGTTTTCCCATTAATTAAAAACAAAAATTACTAACTCAAGTTAGTAATTTTTGTTTTTCATTAATGGGAAATCCGTCAAAATAGTCTGGAAGATAAATGTATCCACATAATAATTATTATATCTACCTTTTTTTTTTGCTTCAAAAAGTCATGCTTCATTATTTTGGGATCGTTTTTCTTTATTGATTGTTTGTGTAAAAAGAAAATTTAATTTTGCAGACGAACACTCATTACGTTACATTCATTTTCAGTCAGGTTAAATTCACATTAACAGTATTCTAACGCTCCCCATGTCGTGGATATTATAAGATGCAACACTTTTAAAATCATTTTTTCATAGGATTGTTACCTGTTGAATGATCCCTTTATAAACTTGGCTTTAAAGACAACTTCAAGACTTTCAATCGTCAACATACGGTTTGCAGTTGATTTATGGATCGAGATTAATCAGATCAGGTTTCCATCTTATTCATCGCATCAGGAAAAGATAATCAACTAGAAACAGAGGGTATACAAGCCGAGTGAATGTGATAGTGGCCTGTAGCGCCTTTACGCTTTCCCAGTATTACCCAGCCCAGTGGCATTTACCAGGGGTCGTAAAGCATCCGTCACACACCAGCCATCCGTTAAATTAATTGTGTAATATGAACCTGGCAACCGACTTATTCCAGATAACTACGTACTAATATTTTCGTTCACGTAGGTTTATGAAGGACTTAACTCACAAGTAGTGTGGTATCATAATTATCTTTTTTAAAGCAGGCCGTTAAAATCTGTGTTTACTTTTACTCTCATACTCGTGATAATTAGATACCACAACAACAACAAAATGTTCAATATTCTGTGATCGCCACACCTCAACCGAAGATCCAGTACAGTGAGTAGGATCTAATAGTTGTTGTGTACTGTGGTATACAGTGCGCCCCAGAAACACGAAACCGAGAACTATCGAAGTTTTATCATAACTTAATCACAATTATGATCAAGAAATGACATATATTTGTCAAGCTTAGATCCTCCTCTTTCATTTGATGCAACGCATATGATGCATATTTCATGCATGAGTGAAATTTGAAGAAAGGGTACCCAAAAATCATTTGGCGGACGATATCTGAATTTCAAAGAGAAAATCACATTTCTAGAAGTTCATTTTTTGCCCTTTCATATGACACCTCAATCAGGAAAAATGAGCTAGAAATAACAAAGTTCTGTTTGTTTAAAGTAATGCTTGCATTTCCATAATTTGATTAAACGAATTCGTTTTCACTGGCTGCCTGCTGTAGCGACATACAGAATTGACAAAAGACTTACTCCATTTCGTTGACATGAATCAGCCATGCATGAAGTCTTTCGTCTGTGGCTGATAGGCATTAAGCGGCAGTGTTTTCAAATCTACCATAGACATGCATAGCATCAGTGAGTTGAAAGAGCATTTTTTGAAAAAGAAGGCTTTCAGCAAAATATATAGTATTCAAGCTGATCTCGAAATAAAAGCGTATGAGATGGAGAGGAGCTGGGGTTGCCCCCCCCCCCCCTCCCGAAAAAAATAAAAACACTGATATTAATGAAAGATGAGTTCTGGTCATCCGATTGCATTGTGAAAGAAAAGGTGTGGAATGGATCAGAAAAAGTTTATCATGTAGCATGTAAGTATTGGTGTGTACTGCAAAGTTCTGCAGTCATCAAAATCATAATAAATTTGGCCCAGTCTTGATAAAGTAACAAGCACTGTACACAGAAAGATGTATATGGGACTACACAAATGGTGTCGGGGCTACTTTACCTTGATTTCATAATCTCTTTATGCTCATTACTCAGCAAGTATACATTTTCTAACAAAATTGTTTGGCAAATGACATTTATTTGTAATCTTGAACATTCAGTGTAAGTTTCATTTGATTCTGTGAGAAATCATTTTCTTTTATTTTACCAGAACTCACCTTTATCTTTACATCGGGCAACAGTAAGTTATGCAGCCAGGTGCCCAAACGTTATTCGGGCACCGCGATTTCTGAAAATTCTCACATAGTGTATATTTTATTGATTTATTATTAAATGGAAGGTATTTTTCTGACCTTAAAGCTCGATTTTATATGCTCTTCCGGACCTTATCTTTTGTTTGTTCTTCTTTTTTCTTTCTTTCTTTCTTTCTTAGTTCTTAGTTAGAACTAATCAGTACTTTAATAGTCAGGTTTTCCTGAAAGGCAATAGGCATATGTGTTGTATGATATATGAATTAATAATGTTTAAGTCCTTCATGGTGATCGAAATATCTTTATAAATCAGTAACATAACACGAAGATATGACGTGATAGCTCGCGTGTGATCGAGTTTTTTTTTCTTCTGAAAGGCAATAGGCCTATGTGTTGTATAATATAAGAATATAAGAATGTTTAGTTCCTTTAAACACTCCCCTACATGGTGATCGAAATATCTTTATAAATCAGTAACATAACACGTAGATATGACGTCATAGCTCGCGTGTGATCGAGTAAGATAAATACAAAAAAAATCTAAATTCTCGCACCAAATGGCGTATTGTAAAAGTCAGGAAAGAGAGCGATGTTCGTCCGTTGTAGACCTACATCTGGAAATTGTTTTTCAAGCATAATCGGAATCCGAGAACTTCCCGGTATTCTCCGTCTCTCTGAATCTGAGTATAGGATGATTTATTTCGTCATGGTCTTGACGTTGATAGGCTGGTATTTTCTCCGATCAAAACAATGAAATACAGGGAACGCAACAGCAGGATGAGCAGTCAGTAGTCTATTAGCAGACCCAGGCTGATCTATCCATGTCACAGAGTGGGAGATTGCCCAGCATAAACACCTTGCCTATGCACGTTTATGAATAAGGTGAGTTCAGACCTATAACTGAAGCTTTTTCAGTATTTCTTTCAATGTGTTTATTAAAAAAAACAGGTATTTTATGAATACTGTATATAAATCCATGTATGTTCTTATATTGAACCTAATCTAAATTTTTTTTTCTTTTTTTTTTCTCAATAAGTACCCAGTTTCTACATAGGCAAAGGGTTAAAGAGTCGTGATTACTGTCCATTTTGGGGTGTAGTCTACCCATCTACCTACTTGTTTAATTTAATGCATTGTTTACTAGGTGGAAGCTAAGTTAGGTTTTGCATCTAATCCAGTTCTGTACTTTAAAGGAGAAAGAAAGAACTTGGTAACTGAGTAATTACTGTTTTTACATAATACCAGTTGTGTAAATTCTTATAATCTGCCAAGAGCGATTATGTAAAAAAAGAAGAAGATAGGCCTACGATTATGGATATAATGATAGATAATAATGATATATTCATTTTTCAAGCGCAATAACTATGTGGATATATTGTACTGCGCTGCAAGAGCTCGTAAATGCTGTGCTATATATGAACAAGTGAGTCTTCAGTCATGATTTAAAGTTTTCTGGTGATGGGGCTTTCATTTTTTCTAAGGGCGGCACAAAGAAATGACCGGCCTCCGAGTTACTTTGGCTCTATATGGGGGTATTTGCAACATAAATGTGTCTTGTGTACTACGAAGGTTACGACCATGAGTTTGAGACTTGTTAATTCAACATTTCAGTAGCATAATTGGAGTTTTGTAAATGATCATTAGTATGTTTAATGCAATTCTCTGGCAAACTGGCAACCAGTGTAGTTCCTTTAGAACTGAGTGGGGTTATTCGAGAGAATTTGGGAGGCTGAAAATTAGTCGTGCACATGTATTTTGGCAATCATAAAGGTGCGGTTATTAGTAAGTGATGTCATTTTGAAGTATGAGTTAAACTTGTCAAATTTTGTCGAAGGTCGATTACTTTTCAGTTCTTTCAGTTTTTTCTCATGAATATAGCGCTTTCATCTTTTAAGAATTCTTTTAAATTAGAGCAATATTTTCTTTTGATGAATAGACATAGATTATCGATAGTCGGTAAATTGTAGGCTTTCTCCCATTATCGATTTGCATCTATCGAATCCTTCAGTTTTCTAATAAATATATCATGCTGCAAATGAATAGTTTGAGCGTCTGAGGAAAATGAAAGCTTTAATAGTCCTTTAGATGTATATGGATCGAATGCTTCTTTTTTTAGCAGAAACTTGACGATGTTGTAAAGTAGTGAATGATGGCTTCACAATGAATCTGTCTATGTTTTCTGACCTGTGCTTTCTTTATACTTTGATCGATTATCATACCCCTTTTAATTATAAGTTCATCGTAACTACCATACCTAGTTTTAACACTTTGTACAATATTGTACCAATAAGCTGTCATCTAGATCTAGCATGAAACTTGTTGGATAGTTTGTAATAATTGGATTGTAGCCACCACATAGTTGTTTATCTATTTAATATATGTATCCCTTTGTGTATTCAATTTGTATTTGAATTCCAACCATTTGTTTCAATGAATGTAAACTTAATGATTACTGATGGAGCCACCCTACTAAAACAAGCCTAATAAATTAATAAATTAAATAATTAATGTCTCCCATGCCTCGCGATCGCTTGAGTTGCAATCTGAACGTTGCTCATCGACGTGGATAAATTGGGAATCTGTGCATTTTTATATAAAGGTTCTCAAATTGGCAACTGTGTGCGCCTTGTTGGTGTAGATGATTTGAAGAAGTTTGATTGGCTGCGAAGACAGTCCAGAAGAGTACCTTTTGCTTAAAGGGGGTGTAGCATGACGAGACTACGTGTCTTTCCCATGGCTTGACTCGGGACGACGCGACCGCAGCAATCACGTGAGTGTAACATACGCGAAACCGAAGCGCGAGGAGAAATTCGGTCTGTTTTGCGAACGCTGACCATGTAGTGATTAAGTCGCTGACTACCGTTAATCAAATCCATTCGTTTACGTGCAATTGTCCAAAAGAAGACGTAGATGGCGTTAACCAGTATTTGCCGAGCTACTCTCCCTTTAAGGGGTATTTTACCATCAGTTACGTAAACTGTAATGATACATGACCATGGACGTGATGTAGAGATGGGGATCGAATCGGCGGGTGAATATTCCGCTGATTGGTTCTGGCGCATTAATATCTTTAATATAATAGATTAAATCTATCATACAATTAACAAAAAGACAGGTCTAATCGCTGTATGAAAAAGTTGAAATAGTTTCCATCTTTGTAAAACTACACAAAGTCATGTACATCACCACCCAAGGAAACATTTGAAGGAGAAATAGCAGCACTTCTAGCGATATAATGATGCATCTAATTTGTTGCACCCTATGCTGTCAGCCTCGTCTCACTATTACGCATGTTGACCATCAATCCCGTGTACCAGATTTAGTGGATAAGGTTACTGTTACTGAAGGGGTAACAAACGATCTGGTCTGGCGGAATTATGAATATGACATGTATGTCCTATCTGTGAAATTTAAACGTTAGCAGTGTCCTCATATTCAAATTATGCAAGGAAACCCGTTTACTTGCTAGACTTCACTGTCAGACACTATTGAGTGACTGACTGGCTTTTTTTCTTCTTTGGTGATAACATACATGAAAAGAGTTGTAAAGGGTACATGAGCATTTGTCTACATCAATAACCCACTTCTTGTGATGGCCAAGATTAAACTGATTGAATCTTTGCGCAGCATAAAACGTATGACCATTCGGTACAATTGTCTGAAAAATCAAGACTATTACTTTTGGGCTCTATAGCCCTAAAGTCGATTTGACAACTAATAGTCGTTATTTTCCCACTTGAAGACATTTTCAAGCCCTACCTTTTTTAGGGAAGTTCTAAATTAGTATTATCTTTCAAATGCAGTTGAAATTTAACTTTTTCATTTTTTTGACCTGCAAATGGGACATAGTACCTTTAAACCTCAAAGTATATCTCAAATATATCTTCTTTTAAAAGAAAGGAAGAAACATAATCTATCGTGAATGAAGGCCTTTTCTGTTTCGCTGAATTACGAGACCTCAAATATTTAGAGCAAGATATTTGAGGTATTCTATATCATCATATAAGACATTGTCGAAGACATGTTTACCAACTTCTTGACTGGAGTCGAGTAGTGTTATGACATACTCCCGACTCAAGTCAATATGTATCACTGCTCATCACTGATGGAAAGGTTTTCGGTTTCGATTACTCGACGACGTATAGACCTTTTTTTCTCACATAAATTTAACCCCACATGAAAATATCTTTTCCCCCTTCTATCTCTCCTCCCTCTTTCTCTGTCTGTCTGTTCGTAGTAGGTCCATTGTCTGTCTGTCTCTCTGACTCTCTCTCTCTCTCTCTCTCTCTCTCTCTATCTTTTTCTCTGTGTGTGTGTGTCTCTCTCACTCTGTTTCTCTTTGTTTTTCCCTGTCTCTCTCTCTCTCTCTCGCTCTCAGAAATCCAATCCATTCTCTCTCTCTCTCTTTCTCTCTCTCTCTCTTTTCTCTGTGTGTGTCTCTCTCTCCCTCTTTATCTTTCTCTGTGTCTCTCTCTCCCTCTCTCTCTCTCTCTCTCTCTCTCTCTCAGGCTCTTTTCCTTAAACATTAAGTAAGATTAAAGAACATTTTCATCGATTGAATAATATATATTGTAGACATACGAATGTGTGTAATGATACTTCTCAGTTGTGATGTCAATTTGGTAAATATTTTTAGATAGGTATGAATAACTTTTGAAATTTTACCTGTTTATTCCACAGGATTTCAATGTACGCCTTTTGCCGTGTTTAATTTAAAAAAAAACAGGTGACTCAATCTTGCACTGAGAAGTTTGTAATTTTGTGATTTACCTGGGCGTCTTTTTCTTCCAGTTGTCATCACCGCATTGATTGAGTGACAATGCCCTTAAGCTTGTAATACCCATCACACCTCAAATTCTCTCTTCCCATGATATATCCACATAGAACATAACGAAATTGAGAATACGATTCTATCGCTCGAAGAGAAAGTTGAGCTCTGGTAAATGTGAAAAGGAATTTGTAAGCTTTCTCATTCTTTGTAAGATTTGGAAAGAAATCAAAATAAAAATGTCTGCTGGCAGGGATTGCTCTTCAAATGCATGCGATTTCGAAAATATCACGAGAAATGAATGAAGTTTTAAAAAAAATTCACGCCCTATTGTGTCACGGTATTGCCCCCATCATGGATATCCCGCGCCAGGACACCCATTTCTATGTGGAGTGTATGTAGCATGATTCCCGGCATGATTCTGAAACCTCGAAGCAATATCAGCCTTCCCCAATTATTGCTCCACACATGAACAGAACTCAACTTAATCTTTTATTTTGAGTTGTCTGTTCATTGATGATTGTTCAATTGGGACAGGGTGTATTAGACGAACAAAAACAGCCAGGGCCATGACTAGAATCAATTCATAATATATTTGTCCACTATAACAATCGGCAACAAAGAGTAAATTATTCCTCGGATTCAAAAACTTGCCGAAGATGTAATGAAATATCTTCTACTTAAAAATACCAAAAAAGCAAACAACTGATACGGATTTGCCAGACAAGAGCAGAAACAGAGAGAGAGAGAGATAGGGTGGGTGGGTGGGGGGGGGGTGGGGCGTGTTGGGTGTGTGCGTGAGTGGGGGTGAATGGTGTTTATGTTTGATGGATGGTTTGGTGTGTAGAAGTCCCCGCCCTAATCTTTTCTTTCTTTTTTTGTTATTCTTTTTTTTAACGGCAGATTTCGCATGTCAACTCCCCTTTAACAAAAAAACAAAAAAAAAATCGGTATTCTAGTCTATTGGTGGTTAATTCTTCTTCTTTATTTTTTTATATTATTATTTTTTTCATGCGCTTTTATTTGTTATAGATTGTCAAAAAATGCAGTTGTTAGCTTTCTAGAATATAAAATGCATGTCCATCTCCTCCATTTATCTTTGGGATATTATTAAGATGTTTTCATTCAATTTGAATATTGTAGGAAAAAATACAGGAAACTGATGATCGTTTGCGCGTTAAACGCCATGTTAAATTTGCCAAAACTGTCAATAGATATCGATTCTAAGGGATAGATTTTCAATTACTTGAATTTCTCTTGTCTCTTGAGGCCCTAACATTTCAAAATACTTAAAGTTCCATGATTTGAAACATAAACTTTATTTGTGAAGATATGGTATCGTGTATGCACTAGTTACCCCTACGGATTCTCCATAGAAATCGATGGCTCTTTCTAGAAAGCTCATTGATTTACTTCCCCTAATCTTTTCGAACTTATCTTTTTCTGCATTTCGGTCAAGTAACATGCAGTTGTATAAACTGATATCTATTAAATCCCTCAGGGTGAAAAGCAGAAGATATAGGATGACTGCTCATGACGCAGTAGACTCGGAAATTAAATGGAAAAACGAAAAATGAGGTACGTGTATCATCATGCTTTTCTTTCCGGTGTTTTTGTTTTCCTTTTCAGTGTCGCCCGTCTGATGCAGGTAAATGATCAGACTATATCGTCCACTGGAAAATGAAAAAAAAGAGATTTAAGTGAAACCCTACGGGCATACTATCGATCATTTTTCAGCCTTTTCGGTTCGAGTGGGAAATTCAACCGGAATTAGGTTGGGAAAATTTCTCTTTTTTGGTAACAATTGATGTTATCGTCTGGAATCAAATTGTGTCGAACGATGACGATTGATTACTCCCGATACAATCACTGTCAAACGATACCTTTATCATAGTCTTGCCATACAGAACCTTATATATAGATCTCGACTGAGTTCCATTTATAGACCACAAGAGAGTAGAATCCATACACAGTAGCCGACATTCAAAAGATGATTATTAATAGCCTTTGTATTGTGATCACGGTCTTTCTTTTTTGTTTAATACGTGACAAAACCTCGAAGGGTGGGACAAAAATGTTACGAACGTTACAACAAATTTGTTGTATTTCCCACTTATGTGATAAATAATATTGAACAATCCGAAACATCAACAGGAGTAAAAATGACAGAAGACATCGTCCAAGAGACTTTTGACCATTACAGACTCCTTACGAAATGATATCCATTTTCGTTGATATTGGAGGATCTTTTTGACACCCCCCCCCCCCTCCCAAACAAAAAATGAAGGTATGTATTCTGGAAGATATACAAAAGTGTTTCCCTTTGCAGGTTGAAAGTCTGTCTCGAAATTCATACCCCCAAATGATGAAGCATGAGTTTTAGTCTTCAACCCATGAAACTGTTTTTTTTATTTTTATTTTTTTTAATATTTTTTTCAAATTAAGTTATCATACTCCCCTAATATTTAAATAAGAGATTCCAATGCATTTATAGATCTCAAAGAAAAATGACAAAAGGGGGGACACTTACTTTTAATCCATTTATTTCTCAATGACTCCATTCAAGATATTTCACGAACTGAGCTTCGTTGGTAATGATTCTTTAGCTAGAAGCTATGCTAGCCTCTTCTTCTATTTGAAGAAAATAATTACGGAACATTGTATATAAGTATTGCCTTAAAAGAAAGGGGAACTTTAGGCAAATTTAACTCGAATACTATTACATAAAGGCATTTAGGGCAGGATTATTACACAACAAAGGATAATTATTAAAACTGGAAACAATCACTTGACTTTATCAATAATATCGGATTTAGGAAAGAACTTCTAAATTTACATACTAAAACAAAAAATATGTTTTTGTCTATAAATATTTTTCTCACGATATTGGGTATATCGAGTTCTCCATTTTAGGTATGAGTTACAAACGATCTTCAGACTCATTAAAGGGAATGATATATGTAGACTACGGTACCGTTCTACAAAAACACAGACTTTCAATTATTAGGGTATGATTTCTGCTTCAAACGAGCCGCTTTTCTGTGAGAAGTATAGAACAACTGTATATCAGCCCGAATCCTGAAGCTCATCCAGTTGCTCTGGGTTGCCGACCGATGGATCTGAAAGCGATACCCCTGACCTTTGATCTTCGCCCTTGGTCGTGACCTCTTGAGAAGATATCATCATCAGAGTACTGGGTAAAAGCGTGATTTTGGTTGCATTGTTGAATGAGGTCCATTCTCGATCTGAGCTTTGTTATACCACCGACACAATACTCGCTTTGCGATCACAGAACAGACCAGAACTGTACGGAAAGGGAAAATGCTAGAAAAATGACGTTCATGGGGTCGTAATGATCTCATATTAGGCATTCAGTGATAGATTGAGAGGGGTGTCTCCTGGGGAGTAACGAATTCCTAAAATGTGCACGCGGGCATAAAGGATTTTGTAAGTGCCCCTGCCCTAAATTTTGTCCAACTGTAAAATGTTAGTAGATGCCCGCCAAATCTGTCTCTCAAAATTCTTGATCCGCATTTACAATACTCTGAAAACTGAAATTAATGCTACATTCTGAATGGTATTCTGAATGGAAAAATATATTTAATACAATATTCTAACTCAACTACCACTCAGGGAAATCAATCGTGGACGTAAACGGGCAGAATTAAAAAAATATATAAATACCATTATATACATAGCTTACGCTTTCAATCAAGATACCTCCTCCTCCCCCCCCCCCCTCCCTCCCATCACCCAGCTGCCACTCCTGAACTTGAGGCTGAAGATGGGTCGACAGCTACTGCATTAGGCCTTCCCATGTATCTCAGCCCCCGCCCCCAGTCACCCAGCTGCCACTCCTGAAGATGGGTCAACAGATTCTGTAGGCCTTCCCATGTACTTTTCTTTGCTCTAATTCCTATCTAAATGTCCATCCTCCGCAACTAAATAGGCATACCACGCCTGCACCAACAATCTGATATAGCATGCTTGGGATTTTCTGATGCATCTTGTCGCTTGAACATGTTGAATTTGGCGCGAATTACCACAAATCAAGGGACATGTTAAAATCGCGTGACCATATCGCAAATGCTGGTTTCACGAAGAGAGGAGGTACATTCTTGAATTGCAATCATTAACACATTAGATTATTTGGGCTCAAGTGATTGATTGTGTAACGTAATCAAATAAAGGATGGAGAATTGTGCTAAACGATTTGACGGATGACAGGCGACAAACATGACCGATATATCGTCAATCCCGTGATCGATTTTCCTGGATTTTATCACGAAAAATCCCAAGCACACGACGACGATGCTCGCATACCAAATAGTGATAACATGATGTCAAACTCTAGCTCTCTCTCTCTCTCTCTCTCTCTCTCTCTCTCTCTCTCTCTCTCTCTCTCTAAAGGTTTATAATTATTATGAGTGCAGCATGACCTAAATCCAGGATTTTGTTTAGAATCTGAGACAAAGATACCCAATCCCTATAAGAATATCATTCACAGAATCATAATTACGAGAAGAGTTTTAAAATGAAATCCATACGATAAGTAATCAACCATTACCATCTTGCTTTCAATCACATTTTGGACTGTTTTTGTTTTTCTACATGTCTTGTATTTTCGAAAGTTAAAGAGTACCTTCAATGCGATAGATGCGTTTTTTAATTCAGTTGCTCTTGAAAAGTTAAAAAATTTGCTAGGAGCTTGCCAGACATAGCTTGCCATTAACTAATGTATGCAAAATGGATTTCAACCATAGAGATACCATTATGCATTATATACATATCCAATATAGTTTGTAGAGAGAAATGCATAACTTAATATACAAAGTATCCCAGCTTTATTTCACGGTCATAAGGCTAAAAGAGAGAGAGAGAATATGGTACGGGGGGGGGGGGGGGGACATCGAGAAGTAACAAAAATGAACCCTTGTACGGCCATGGAGAGACAACCGTACAACTACAAATCAGTCGTACATGTTTCCATTATTGTTTTATTAATGAGTAAGTTTTGAGACGAGAACTGCCAAAATGTGATTTATGATCGTGATAATAGATGACAAGTAGAGAAGAGGGAGCAGAAACTTCTTCGTTTCTATACTTCGTCAGTTGCATTTTATTGAAATGAATATGATTTTATGAATTCATACAATCGTATACAACTACAAATTCAGTTTTATTCTTATTGTTTTATTGATGAGTAATGTTAGAAATGAGAATTGCCAAGATGGTGTTTTATGTCCATGATAATAGATAGCAAGTAGCGAAATGGGAGTAAAAATTTCTTTGTTTCTATATTTCGTTAACTGCATTTTATTGTAATGAATATGATTTTATGAATTTATACAATCGTACATACTTATTCAAATCAGTAATGGTAGAGATAAGAATTTGCTAAGATGGTGTTTTATGATCATGATATGAGATGGAAAGTAGCGAAGTGGGAGTAAAAACATGCGAAGTGCAATTAAACAAACAACTCTCATGGGCCACATAATGACAAATACTTCAAGAATAGGATCCTGCCACAGCAACAGATGTCGAGAGAAAAAAAATATGCATAAAACATCCATAAAGCATGGAGATCTCTTCTTAAAGGGATAGTTGAGTTCTGTTGCAGAGGGCCATGTATTGTTATTTTTAATTAAAAAATTAATTAACGGTCACCGTGTTTTTTTGAAAGTGGAGCTGTATTGGTATGATTGTATTGGCTAAATTCACACATTTTGGGGTATAAAATTAACCGTTCATAGCAATTTTAGGTTCTAAAAGGGCACAAGAAATGTCAAAGATAAAAATAAGAGCAATAACCATGCACTTTGAAGGCATTTTCGGTCTGAAAACAGAACTCAACTATCCCTTTAAGTTCTTATATCTCCATGCATAAAGTAAATGGTTGTAGGCCTACATGTACGTGCGTCACACCATGGAGATATAAGAAGCGTTATATCTCCATGGTCACACCATGGACCCATGGTCGCACCAGTTTCTTCAGGTGTTCTCATTGGACGCTTAATTTCGTGTTTTTATATTAACAAACATGCCATCGCAAGATTAATCCCAATTGGTGCTAATTAAGATTGTGCGCTCAGTCTCTCTCATCATGCTCTTCATTCCTACGTATTTGTTATTTTTTTGTATATACAATGTCCTTCATTCATGCGGTCCACACCCACTCACCCCTCTTCTTTTCCCGGGAGGGGAGGGTACTCAGTTAAGACATACGGGGTGTGCCGCTCTAATGGCTCACAAAACGTGGGTCCGTTTTTTTTCGAATGGCAAACACCCGAAAATTGCGAAAAATGGGAGTTACATTGAGAGAAATCCCACAAACTGGCCCTTTAAGAAGGGTAGGTGTTTCGAGGCTTCAGCGGCACACCCCCGTCCAAACCAAGTTCGAGTACCCCCCCCCCCCTCCCCCTCCGGTCCTGGGGCTCCTTTTGTATAATTTTGTCCATGTAGTTCATAATTACCAGTAGTTCATAATCTTGTCAGATTAAAAAATTGCAGTCATTAAACAAAATTGACTCTTCATTACAAAGTAATTTAGTCGGTGACCCGACATTCGCTTATACGAAACACCCTATGACAATACTGTTCGCGGGACCCCCCTCCCCCCCCCCCCCCGCCCAACAAAAGTAAGAATTAAAATAAATAATAAAATATACATAATTAAATGGTCATTCCATCGATTTCAAAAAGATGTATAGGATATTCGTTGACACTATATAAACTTTTCAAACTCTCCGTCAAAAGTTTTTGTAACTCATCACGTTATCCCGTTACTCATTTTCATTCCTATATTATTTCCAGGAAAATAGTGAAGGAAATTAGAATTGATGAATCGACCTCGTTTCCTCGATGAGATCTGTCTTTTCCGGTGAAACCCACTCATTAATAATTATCTCTCCGCTGACGGTCTACTTCTTAATTTTTAATCCGATGATGTGTGAAAGCATGCGTTGGATATCATACGACATTGAAAGGAGATAATACGATGAGGAAATGGGTTGTCGGTGAATGGCGATAACGTCGATGACACTACTTCATCATAGGCGCATCAAGACAGAATACTAGTCATCGCATTACCAGTGTCACTTTTCACACTCCTCTGTCTCAATAAGGTCCAAGTTTTGTCACAGGGTGCCTTTTCATTCGTGATCTTTTTCTTTCTTTCTTTCTTTCTTTCTTTTGTCGTAAATGGCTGATCTATCAACTTACATGTACCATGGTGTATCGGTACAAGTTCGCCGGAAATGATGCTTCTTGCCCTAATATCAATTTTCATTATTCATTCTTTTGCGAAAGGGCAAAGCGAAGAAGCCCAAATTGACATTGTAAAATACTTAGTGTATTATGTTATTTAAAAAAATTAATTAATTTGGCCATTTACAATCATATAAGAAATAGAAATTACAACACAAAAACGCCTCAGTAACCGAATATGAGTTGACGATTTCCCAGTTATTGACAGTGAAACATTCTTGGGGGAGGGGTGGGGGTACATCTCTTAGTCGCTCATTCTACGCCTAATTGTGATCCCGACCGATTTTCTTTACAAGGGGAGAAACGGGCTGACCTTCTACATCACAATAGGTATTGAAAGAATTCCCAAAAATTTAATTCAGATATTAAACATGCAACTAAAACTCTTATCATTTAAATGTTTTGTTTTGCAATATTTATTGCCAGATTTTTACTTTTATGCTGATAAAAATGTCATCAATATTTTCGTTGACATTTTTCATGATCATTGGTTCTGCATGCTGCTAGGATATTATCGTTTACAACAGAACTATTAACACAATGGTCTACCGCCCTCTAATGGAGGAACGGATCTAGGCCGGTCTGGCAACGCATGCAATGCTCGACATCACGAGTCTCATTTTATGAAACTGTTCAGCCAATAACACTGAAAAAACATTTCCGATGTTGAATTATGGATTGATGCCTTGGAGAATATGATCAAGATTTGCCGTTTTGTGCGAAGACTTTGTATTAATTACCCGAAGTGAGAACCCTTGATATTTTTTTCTCTCCAATTTCCAATATTTTCGCCTTTGGGAAAACATTATTTGAATGAACATTGTACTCCAGATCATAACTTGACAAACATATTTTCCCCCATTTGTATTTGTTTGTCAGTTTGTAAAACAGAATTCCAAACTCCATACACGTTTGATTATAGAATATTTCAGGAAAATTAAATTGAATAATTCTTCTCTTATTTTATTTTGAGATGAGATGTGAAATAACTCGTTTTGGGAGAGATATGACTTGTACCCAATATCTAATGCAAGCAATAAGGCGTCATATCAAGCAAATTAATCTAGAAAAACTCTCGCTCCATCAAGCTTGCTTACCGAATTAAAAAGTCAATTTTGCTTCCTTGTTATCTCGTCGGAATTAGCAGGTGTGTGAGCAAAAACAAAATCGATCACAATTGTAAGAATTATCCTAAAATTCGATGGGGAGGAAATTAATAACCAGAAAACATTAAAAATCAGTTGAAAGCAATTCGAGACAAACAACATAGGAAAATGTGTTTCTACATATTATTTTATACAGAGAGACACGATGAGAATATAACTCCAATTCAATCCAACTGATTACCGGATGTTGCGTCCTTCCAGCTAGCAATCATCCGAGCATCGGAGGCTATAGCCTCCCTGTCCGTCCGTCATTCATCTCAGCCATCTTGTTTTAATCATAGCCCTTAATCAGGGACCTATTGCTTTTATCCAACAAACCAATTACATCGAAGAGAGGGTGATTAAATTAATTGATTCAACTTATTTTTTCAAACATCAATTAGCTTTTCCCATGCTTTGTGGAGTCAATTAATATCTATTAAATAAATTAGATCATCCTTTTGCGTCAATCAGGAGAGCGAATAAATGTAACAAGGGCCTGTCGTGCTTTGATTAAGCAGTTTGAATGGTACGAAGTACACGGTATGAAGCTGTTCAATGTTTGATATTGTTGTTGTAGTTAAGATTATCTCACATTTGGTAGTATGCCGATTCACTTCGCAACTATCTCCTATATGATAGTGGTCGTTATTTTACCTGACAGCTAAGAAAGCAATAAATGCTTGTTAATAAGCAACCAGAAGACCGACAGCTTAAGGTCCTCTCCGAGGGACCTGTATGAGCAAAAACTGACACGTTGTTCTTTTCGACCGGTTTCATTCAATCTCGGCTTGGCCAAGGGAAATGTTGCATTTTATACCTCTCAATAATTTAATTAATAGCCTAGGTGTTGTTTAGTTTAAAGTTCTTGTCTAAAAGAGGCATTTAATAATCATGTTACTTTAGTGCACACACAGGTACAATGCAGAAAGCGCACCGCATTTTAGGCGTTTGGCAGGAGAAGAAAAATGAACGGCTTGTAACATTTCATCTGAAGATGCACTCTTGTCGTGAGGAAGTAATTTGGAAGAAACACAAAGTTGTCAGTGGTCACTTCCGGACCAGTGAGCTAAAGGCAAACGCTTATTAGCACAGTTCTGGTTGAAAGGAACTGTTTTCATTACGCTAACAAGGTCACAGGGTCAAAACAAATTGATGTATTCCCTGCGCTGAAATCGTAATATTCCAATTACTTTATCACTGGGAATCAGTGAAGTAACCTCGTTCTCTGAATGGCTAGAAATGGAGTACCAGTATTGTGATCTAGAAATGAAGGTAATGCTTTGCATAGTGTTTTTGAAAAGACGGAAAGGGATGAAGAGGTGGGGTATGAAGTGGAGAGGGGGAAGGAGGAAAGGGGGAAAGATTATGTAGACTGATGATCATGACTCTTGATGAGGAGGGTGGGAATGAGAAGGAGAAGGAAGAGGGGACCGATGAGAAGAGGTTCATAAAAGAAGTTTAATGAGGAGAGGAATGCGGAGAAAGAACACAAATCTGAAAGAGTAAAGGAGGAGGAAGAATACCATGAAGAATATTGAGAAATAAGATATAAGGTCGAGCAGCAACGTCAATATCCGAGTAAAAAGTCAAGTTTCAATTAAAAACTCGGATGGCTAGATTCAGCTATATACAATCTCAAAATGTTTCTCATACAAAGAAATCGAAAATTACTATTGATTGACTGTGTGTACTTTGGTATTGCCTAAACTTATCTTGTTGACCGTTACATGCTTATGATATTGTTCTAAGGTGACAAAGCACTTGATATCAAGTGATAAAAGTTAATATTGCAATTTTTACAAGTACGTCAAGTTCACCTTCTTTGGTTGTCATGCATAATCTAATCCGTTGTGCCTTATTACACAACGCTGGTTAAAGGAAGAAAAAAAAATAAAACAGAAAAACACCTGCCCCGCCCCCCCCCCCCCCCTCCCCGAATAAAAAGCTGGCTAGCTTGACTTGATCCAAAAATTTAGTGGAATTTTTCGTGATTTTTGGAGGCTCCTAGTATAGGCGGGACGGACACAATTTTCTTCAGAGGCGGCGCTCCGTGGGGGATGGGTACAGTGCCCCTAACATGTTTTAAGTAGCACAGAACTGCCCTTTTTCTAATAAGTGCTCATACCCTCTTCTCATAAGTGCCCCTTTTCAGCTCTGGTATAATAAGTGTCCCAATTCAAATTTGATATATGCTCCCTTACTCTGTAATAAAGGCCCATTTCCCCGTCATAATAAGTGCCCCTTTTCACCTCTGATATGTGCCCCTTTAACTTTGACACGTAAGTCTGAAGGAATGATCCTCGCGATGCCCATTAACGGTTAGAAGTCGAAAAGAAGGACTCGTAATTTTTCATCAGGATTATACTTTGGCAAAAGAACCTTACAACAGAAAAAGAGAATGGCATCATAAACGTCTAACAATAAACCATGAAGATAAGAAAATGAACATTAAAAACTATGGCCTCAAATCTCAGGCTTTGTTGTCATGGTAACTAAGTACGGTATCAGACATTAGATGAATACGAGGGAGATTTTCTGGTCCAAATTTGGCTCTGGATTACAAGTACCATGGATGTTCAGCTACAATAACAAAATTGATATTATGTAGGGCTATTGCTTTTAAGTAGAAATGGTATCCGACCAGACCCTATATAACGCCGATCTCCGAAGCCAAAGGAGGAAGGACAAAAAGAAGAAAAGAAGGTAAACTTGTTGAAAAGTTAATGTTGATAAAAGTCAATGGAACAAACTAATTTCGATGGTCCTTGGAATTATAGTTCGTATCGCAGCACGAATATAATCCTTATTATTCTTGTTGAAACGGATCATCCACATCTTCGAGGCTTAAAACATAGGACAACTAAATAGTTGCAGAAGTTCCACGGAAACCGACGACCCCCAAGACCGACAAAAATAAAGAAATACGTTATCATGGGAATTAGACGGATGAAGAAAAAAAGTCGGGCATTCGGATTGTTGGTCTCATGGGCTGTCGGCCTATAGTGGACCTTATGAGAAGTGACTATAGAAGGACCCTACCTGAGACCAGCCTTTTGGACTGTCGGTCTCATGACCCTAAAAAAGACGCGACACTGAAAAGTGTGCATCATTTTCCGTAAAAACTTGAAATCACAAGACAAACGAGTTAACAATAATGGTAATTCCATGTCAAAAATAACAATGATAGCAAGTCGAATTCTGGTCATGTGCTTGCATTGTGCAAGAAACTGTATTGAAGCGATTGGAAAAGGTCGATTGGTATATATTTTTAGGTTTTAGTACCATCAAAATTGTAAGAAATTGACTCGGTATTCCTGAATTGTATCGATACGGGACTCGACATGACACTTAGGTCCATATACTTTTTAAAGCTATTTATGTTATATTTTGAACAGGATGAAAACAATTTCAGGGGACAATTTTCTATGAAATTCTTGTACAATAACATAAAAAAAAAGAATGAAAAGCTCACACATCATTCACCATCTTTCACAGACCTCAACATTCTCTTCTAGAACATGAAACAAAAATGGATGGGGGGGGGGGGGCATTGTATTGAACACATCTTGAACATATTCCTTCCCTTCATTGTGGTATACTGAAAATGTGGAGGCAGAGATGAAATACAGAATTCGCTTATATTAGAGGGAAAGTTTCAAATAAAAGAGAGCAGAAAAAGGGAAATAAGAACACACACGCTTTCTCTCTCTCTCTCTCTCTCTCTCTCTCTCTCTCTCTCTCCCTGCCCCTGTCCCTCCCTCCCTCCCTCTCTCCCTCCCTCCCTCCCTCCCTTCCTCCCTCCCTCCCCTCCCCCTCCTTCTCCCTCTTCCTTCCCCTCCCTCCCTCCCTCCCTCCATTTTCACGTCCTCTCCCCTTTCTCCCTCTTCGGATGGAGGCACTCGTTCATAATGTACGATGATTTCAAACTGATGAATGCAATACAATCTGTCCTCATCCATCTATTCCAATCTAACTGACAGTATGGTGCTTAATACATTATTCACACGCCCCTACTTCCGCTTCTGATCAGTTCACATGCTAATCATACCCAGTCTTGAAGATAAGTGGTGATAAAAATTAGCCAGAATATTTACAATCTGGATTTATATCACTTCCGAATTTCCGGTCTCAAGTGTGGACTATTAGGTATACACAGTCATTACTATAGTATACAGTGGGCTGTCAAATTAAGATTTTGGTTTACTGCATTGATTAATGTTTGTTGTTGTTGTTTATCTTATAAACATGCTGCATTTGCTTATGATTATAGGCAACCAGGGATATCGTATTGGGAGGGGGTGTAGTAGTAGTAGTAGTATTTATTTATTTATTATAGTTTTATTTCAACAGGGTGGTCTCATTCAAGTCCATTTCTGGACCTGCTCTCCCAGAGAGCCGTACATTCACATAAAAACATGTACAATAAAAACATGAATTCAAAAGATACATACAAAGGTAAAATATACTTGGCATATACAATAATTCAAGTACTAGTAGTAATACTAATAGTGGCAGTAGTATAGTAGTAGAAGTAGTAGTAGTAGTAGTAGTAGTAGTAGTAGTAGTAGTAGTAGTATTAGTAGTATTAGTAGTAGTAGTAGCAGCAGTAGTAGTGGACTTAAAGATACTATGTCCCATTTGCAGGCCAAAAAAATGAAAAAGTTAAATTCCAACTGCATTTGAAAGATAATACTAATTTAGAACTTCCCTAAAAAAGGTGGGGCTTGAAAATGTCTTCAAGTGGGAAAATAACGACCATTAGTTGTCAAATCGACTGTAGGGCTATAGAGCCAAAAGTAATAGTCTTGATTTTCAGACAATCGTACCGAATGGTCATACGTTTTATGCTGCGCAAAGATTCAATCAGTTTAATCTTGGCCATCACAAGAAGTGGGTTATTGTTGTAGACAAATGCTCATGTACCCTTTACAACTCTTTTCATGTATGTTATTACCAATGAAAAAAAAAAGCCAGTCAGTCACTCAATATGTCTGACAGTGAAGTCTAGCAAGTAAACGGGTTTCCTTGCATAATTTGAATATGAGGACACTGCTAACGTTTAAATTTCACAGATAGGACATACATGACACATTCATAATTCCTGCAAAGTTCTACAGAATTTGAGGTTGGCTGCAAAAGGGACATAGTACCTTTAAAATTACTGGATATCTTGTTTAGCACAAGTCTGCCTCAAGGTCCACTGGGTGAAGTGGTAAACTGTCCTGACCTATACCCTGAGCAAAAATCATATTCATAAAGAGCAAAGCAAAGACATAAGCAGTATAGTTGATGTGGCTAAACTTAGTATGGAGATAATGAGAAATGGGGTGGAAATAATCTCCTCTGATACTAAGCCCAAATATAGCAAACCAAGCATTATATCGAGCTTTTTGAAGACATCATAGTCGGCATCGTGAAAAATTGTAAAAGCCTGCGAGCATGCACCCACGCATATTTCACGGATTTTAATTTGGCGAATTATTGCAAGTAATAAAATGAATACTTCAGATACTTCAGGTTGTTCTAGTTATCTCCTGATAATCACCGGAGAATTTTTTATTTTGATTTAAAAGGGGCGTTTAATGAATGCGTAGACTAGTCCCTATAATTTTATCCTTCTCTGATTGATTAGATATGTATGATTTAATATCGGTTTATATCTTTCAATGTTTGAAAAAGAAGAGAGAAAGGCAGGTGAATTGACGCTTTGACCGATTTGCCATGGCGTATACGGGGGAGGGGGGCGCGGTGCCTCCCGTCGGAGGTGGTGAAAAGAGGATAAACAGAAGAGAATAAAAAGAGGGGAGAAAGGGAAGAGAGACGTTCACAATTATGACAACCATCCAGCTCTAACCGAATGCCTTGTTAATTCGTCATTATTCTAACGAGTAGGACCGATGGCCCTTTTCCATGTCTGGATCCACTTTTAGTTTTTACCAGAAAAAGCGACACAAGCTTACTGTGTCAGTAATGTTTTATGGTATATATCATCCAAATTATCCTGCACATTTAGGAATTAAAATCGGGGCTACATAATTTATCTACTAAATTGGCGAGCGATCAAAGCGAGCGAGCCTAGTTAGGAAAAAGGAAAATCTTACATTTTTTGTGTCGATATAATTATGTCTATTAATTCGTTATCAACTTAGCAGTTTCTTCTAGCATTAAAAACAAATTTAACTTAAATTCTACCAGCTAATTGTGGGTAATAATAAGCAACACGAAAATGCCAACAAAAAAGCCAACATCGGCATTGACTGAAATACGACGTAAAAGGCGTTATTTCGTTTTTTCAACGGTTTTTTCAAATTTGTCAAAATATCTAAATTTTGTGGTGGTACACAAGTATTAGAAATCGTTATATTTCAGCCGTCTCTGAACCGATTTTGATCAAACAAAGATGATTGTGTCATTTTAAAATTATGTTCTTTCTAATTTGACACTCAGTTTTTCATTATCTCACAAAAAAAAAGTTATTTTGAGTAGCGCCCTCTGCAACAGAACTCAACTATCCCTTTAATAATAATAAGTGAAAGAAGTATAAGAAGATAAACAAAACAAAAAATAAGAAGGACTGAGAAGAAGGAAAAGAGGAGGAAGAGGAGGAGGAGTAGGAGGAGTTTGAGGAGGTTGAGGAGGAGCGGAGGAGGAGGAGGAGGAGGAGGGGGAGGAGGAGGGGGAGGAGGAGGAGGAGGAGGGAGAGGGGGAGGAGGAGGAGGAGGAGGAAGAAGAAGAAAAAATAATGATGCATTATAATTATGTTGAATTTCTAAAACGTACAAAAACATATATTATACAAAATTAAAAATGTATGAATCTGTTCTGTATTCAGGCTATTTCAATCATATAACATGTAATTTACTTCTTTATATCATTAGGAAGGTAATTCCAATGTTGTATGGCAATGTAATCAAACGATTTTCCAATACTATACCTACTGAAATTGAATCGGCTATTTCTTGTATTATAATCATGTAAGTCATTTTTTGAACCAAACCTATGGTCGAAAAGTGGATCCATTAGCAATAAATTACTTCCAATGGAATACCATAACATTTTATGAATTATATAAGTTGAACTTTCGAGCACCATGATCGTACCCAGTTTTGGTTTTGACGGGGGTGTGCCGCTGAAGCCTCGAAACCCCTGCCTATTTTAAGGGTCATTTTGGCGGATTTTACCCATTTTTCAAAGATTTCATTTGATTGCAAGGCAAACACCCGGATTTTGTATAAAAAAAATGAGAAAGCAAACCCATGTTTCTGTTAAAAATGGGACCCATGTTTAAGGATTTTTGGTGAAAAGGTTACCCATTAGAGCGGCGCACCCCCATAATATGTCTTAATTATGTGAGTACCCCCCCCCCCCCCCCCCCGGGTGCAAAGGCCAATTTTCATCATTCTCTTTCCCGTCACTGAATTGAAAGTTGGCATCAATGCAAATTGTAACGCTGGCTTGTCATTTTGTTTGGCAACAAGATAAGATGACCAAATATAGATTTAACTTTGCTTTTGTTCATGATCATTTTCTTTTTATTTCCAGGATCGGCGGTGCAATGACCTGCGCTTGGCAATCCTTCTTTAATACTTTCTTAGTAAACTGGATAAGAGAAATTTTTCGCTTGATCACTCAAATTACACTGAACTTTTGTTCCGCTTTTGTTCCGCTTTTGTTCCTGTGATAATATGCATTATATACCTCATACATAGATTGTCATTCACTGATTGGTCAAAACTATATCACATGTCAAGGAGCATTTCGATCTATCAAGTATCATTACGTCAGAGGGTTTGATAGCTACTATCAAACCCTAGGATAGGACCCCTAACCCCTCCCGCGACTTAGTTGCGCACACAAATTTTTTGAGTTGCTAGGCTACCGCAATCGCGCGGTTACGCGCAGCGCGTAGGAATTCAATACTATCTTGCATGCCTTGGACGACTTAATGTTGGATTTTTCTTATTCTGGTGAGTAAAATCCTCTTGATCTCGTTTCCTGTTTTTTAAAGCTAGATCTAGACCTACAGCTAGATCTAATCATGAATCAATAAAAAGGATGAGGTATATAAAACAAATATGGACTGCTCTGTAATCGGATGATGGAGGGAACTACCACTAGACTACCTCGGTAGAGTTCACACCGGCCCTTCTATCACCCCCTCGGCTTTCGCCTCGGGGTGATAGAAGGGCCGGTGTGAAAACCACCTTGGGAGTGATAGTCCTACCGTCATCCTCATGAGCAGTCAATATTTGTATATTAGAGCAAAAAGGAACAAAATCGACCCAGTGGGATTTTGTTGTTGTTGTTGTTCTACAGAAAAAAAAGTTGGTTGGCCTAGATTTCTATATCTAAGCCAACATAGACTAGGCCTACATAAATCACCAACACATCATGACATGAAAGAAAAGATCCTTTGATAATTAGTAATGCAATATGCTTACACACTTTTTAAACATTCCCGATTTATAAGAAAAGTGGACGCGTCCGCTCTCGATCTCAATGGGAACAGGGCAAGAGCATCCGCTGAGCTATAGTGAGCTGAGGTTTTATAGCGATAGTCGTCCGGAGCGGGCGGGCGATATTTCTAGTGTATAAAACGTGTACAGTAATACAGCGCGCGTACTTCAAGCTTTTCAGCCTTCAGGATGTCTAAGTTTTCTTATTCAAAATTAGGAAAGAAGCACGTTGAAATCTCATTCTAGCTGGAGGGAGGCTCAAACTTGTTGTCATATGTGAGGTGCTTACAGACCAGTAAAGGCTGATTGTCCATTAACCATCTTTCATCACAGATCTAGATTTCGTTGTAAATGGTAAGATCTTTGTTGTTGAGCTAAAGTGCATGGATCATGTAATGTATGGAGGTTCATGATGTATTATAAATATTTGGCCTAGATCTACTTTAGTACTTGGCCTGGCGCTGGCCTGTATGGTGGCCCTGAAGGGACATCGCGAATAGACTAAATCGTGAAAAATATGCGATAAAATTCACGATATCGTCAATTTTATCGCATATTTTTCACGAAGAAATTCACGAAATTGACAATATCGTGAACTTTATCGTGAACTTTTCACGATGAAATTGACGATATCGTGAATTTTATCGTGAAAAGTTCACGATATAAAGTTCACGATATCGTCAATTTTATCGTGTACTCTATCGTGTACTCTATCGTGTACTCTCCTGACGGGCGCTTCGTAAACAAAACCAGCCCTAGCTGGGGGAGACAGAGAGAAGGAAAAAAAGGGAAAGGGAAAGAGAAGATAAAAGGAAAGAAAGAATAATAAGAAGAAAAGAGGGAAACGGGGGGGGGGGGGGGGGGGGGGGCGAGGTCTCTTGCCTCCTCCTCACTCCCCCCCCCCCCCCGCCAAAAAATAAATAAGGAGAGAGAGAAGGGAAAGGGAAAGGGAAAGAAAATATAAAAGGAAAGAAAGAAGAGGAAGAAGGAAAGAGGGAAACAAGAGCCCTTCGCCCCCCCCCCCCCCCCCCCCCCCCCCCCCCCCCCCCCCCCCCCCCCCCGTTTCCCTCTTTTCTTCTTATTATTCTTTCTTTCCTTTTATCTTCTCTTTCCCTTTCCCTTTTTTCCTTCTCTCTGTCTCCCCCAGCTAGGGCTGGTTTTGTTTACGAAGCGCCCGTCAGGAGAGTACACGATAGAGTACACGATAGAGTACACAATAAAATTGACGATATCGTGAACTTTATATCGTGAACTTTTCACGATAAAATTCACGATATCGTCAATTTCATCGTGAAAAGTTCACGATAAAGTTCACGATATTGTCAATTTCGTGAATTTCTTCGTGAAAAATATGCGATAAAATTGACGATATCGTGAATTTTATCGCATATTTTTCACGATTTAGTCTATTCGCGATGTCCCTTCAGGGCCACCATAGGCCTGGGTTCAACTTCAAGTAATACATATATTGATGTACATCAATGAAGTTTAATAAATACAGTACAATACAAATACATAACTGTAAGTTTGAGACTGCTTTAACTGTCGTATGTGATGTGAATCGGTTGTATGTTGTTGGTGAGTTTGCTGTATGGTCTTGAACTCTGATCTGATAAATTTAGCAGGCAAGTTTTCATGAATTTTAGATACCTAGGTCTAGTCTAGAGGCGAGCCTACATCATGAAGTCATGTCTCATGATGATATAAATGTATACCATGCTATGTACCTTACCACCACTGTACTAATTTGAGATAGGATGAGGAGCCCAATGGCTTGAATGATCAGCCATGCGGAGTAAAAGTTAAAGGGCTATTTAAAAAAAAAAAATGTTACCTTGAATTGATCTTTTCTTTTTGGCACACTGGCCTTTCTAGATCTAGTTTAGTTTTGGGTCTGACTGATCCCTGGCTTAGCCCTAGGCCTATACCTTTTTCATATTAGGGTAGAACTAGAACTTAGAACTTAAATAGAAGTAGACCTAGAACTAGAAGGGGATTGACTCCAGATTATATCCGGACTTAGTCCAGACCAAAACTCAAAAGCTAATTTGAACTCTGTCGCTATCATAATCTCTCGATCTGCTCTATAGAAGCATCGGACAACTTTAGTCGAGTGGTTTAAGCACTTGACTTGAAATGCAAAAGTCGTGGGTTTAATCCCCGACACAGCACTAATGTCCTTTGGCAAGGCATCAATCTGCATTTGCCACTCCATACCCAGGAGAGAAATAGTCTTCAGGGAGTGGAGATGGTGCACATTGTTTGCAAGAGAAATCCATTGACCGGAGTATGGGGTAATAGTATCTGTGCAGTGCTTAAAGACCGTATTTCGTAGTAAACGCTTAATAAATCCAGATCATTGTATCCCTCCGTCATAAAGCACCTATAGTTTTGTTGATGCTGCCACCAGTGTCCCATGTTTTATAGGGCAAAGGTCATATTTTGCAGGATGGCGTGAGTGCAGTCTGCAGACCACAGGTCTTGATGGATTTAAAAAAAATTTGGTATAGAGATGTATCAAGGTGAATTTTTGCAATATAAAATAATCATGTCCATGTCTTTAGGGAAGGAAATGTCATAATGTATGTGGATGAGACCACTTTGTATCTATAGGGAAGGAAGGAAGACTTTTATCCCTGTGTTATCTGTTTCTGATGAAATAAGAAACAACATAAAGAAAAATGGAATATTAAATCGCTATAGCCATGTAAAAACATCCTGACTTCTCTATTAGAGGTTTCATTTACTTCTTTTATTACAGGAATACAACATGTAAAACATAAAAGTTGTAAATGAAACCTCTAATAGAGAAGTCAGGATGTTTTTACATGGCTTTAGCGATTTAATATTCTATTTCTCTTTATGTTGTTTCTTATTTCATCAGAAACGGATAACACAGGGATAAAAGTTATATTATGTTGTTTCTTATTTCATCCTTTATTTTTCTCTTCCTTCTTTTTTCTTGTTATTTTGTTTTTTATCTTTCTTCATGCTGATAATTGTTTTATCCTCTTGTCATCTACCTTTCCTTACATTATTTACTTTACTTGTATCAAAGAGAACTGTTGCTGAGCTAGCGCCATGAGCGTCCCTGGACGGTGTGTGCGCTCTATAAGTTTACACTATTATTATTATTATTATTATTATTCTTTGTTTTATCATTCACTCATTTTCTCTTCTATCTGCCCTTATGTTAGTAATGTCATTAAAAAATAATATTCTTCTATCATTTTCTCTTTCTAATTTCAATATGTAATTATTTTTTCTTTATTTCTTTTATCTTTTCTTTTATATCTCCTTACTTTATTCTTTGTTTTTTTCTGTCCTTCCTCTGCCTACCATCCTGTTTTTGAAAGCTTGGTATTATCTTTTAATTTAGAACACATACATGTATATAAAATATATTTATTAAATTACAATTAGAAAGTTTAACACAAACCTTTGCTTGGGCTGTCTAATTTGGCGCACCTTGAATCTAATGTTAATATAAGGGTGGAACCTAGAGGAAAGAAGACTGCAGAAAGCCAGAAACCATGGAAACAAGTGTGCATTTATTGTGGATATATTAGTCTGGACTTACACTTGGAAAAAGCTGGCCAGGGGCAGCCTATGCTAGGTGTACAGATTTAAGCCATAAGTGGACAAAGTGGGTCTCATGCCGACCTGGTCTGAGACTACAATCCCGGTTAGACCCCAAAATCAGTCTATTTCATTCGTGTATATATATTCCACTGAGACTTCATCTGGCTTCACTGCATCTGGCTACATCAAGCTTCAAAAGACGAATTGTCTTTCAAAATATACTCCAAGCAGATGGATTTTCTGTCTAAATTCTGATGAGCTAAGATGGCTCGTGCTGGCCTCATATTTTAATATAAAAGATGTCATGAGGCTTGACCCAATATGAATTTGGTAAATTATTTGTATGGGGCTTTGGTGTGAATAATAATAAACATAAATGTCACAAAAAAATTAGCAAAACAAAATAAAAAACAACAACAATAAATATGATGTCTTTTGCAGCTTGTCTGAAGTTGTGATTCGGGGTGTCATATTTTACACTAGAATGTTCAGTCCTGATGCATCCAGCTTGAAACTAAAGGGATATCTACGTTGCTCCAGAGGAAAAAAAAAAGGGGGGGGGGCAAGGTAATTGAACAAAAAGAAAAATATATATGTAATAAATCACTATAAGGCCTGATTTTGAAAGACCATTTTTGATAATTTTCTATCACTACCTACAATAATTATTTTGATAACAAAGTGACCATTCCAGCCCCCCCCCCCAACATCCCTCCATCATTCAAAACTGGCACCAGTTTAGAAAGGTGCAGATGCAGATCTCCATTTGTAGGACATTATGTTTATCAAGTGCCTTCAATTTTTTAAAATATATTATCAGTATCATGATTCATCCTGGAGCTGCAATGTACTAAGAATTTTCCACTCATATTCTACAAATGCCACACTCAACCCAGGTGAGGTAAATGGGTACTTGGCAGGAATTGGTTCCTTGAAATGCTTGAGCGCTGTAATGGCAGCCCTGCTAAAGCCAGGGTAATAATTGATAATGGAGCGCCAGGATTGGCAATGTGCATTGATAAGAGCGCTTATACCAGATGGATAACTCCACTATTATATTATTATTATGATTACATGAACGGTTTATGTTTTTAATTATTTGGATTCTGTTTAAATCTCCTTTGGATCCCTCAAAGGAAATCTTATTTAATCTCGAGACACACAGCTATTTAAACTTTGTTACAGTAATACCGGCTGTAGTTCCCCCAAGATAGGTTGACTTAATTCCGTCTCTAGCTAATTTGATTCATATAATTACCCTTCTTTCTAAAGAAAATCTCTTTTGATGTTAGTGCCATCACCCACTGTTCGATATACATGTATATCTTGATAAAGTAGGGAGCTGTCGGAGCAGTGTGTTGTTACCATTGTTTGTTTGTTGAATAGAGTTCTGCAGTTGTAGTGGGACAATGGGTAATCTTAGCCCGTAATGGCACATTGATTTGTGAGATGGACTGGGTTTTCTTTTTTTCTTTCTAAGCGAAGGTGCAGTAGATTAGTCGCAGCTTTGCTCAAAGGGAAGAATTATAAAGTGATAGTACGTCATGGTATACAGAAGGAATGAGCTCCTTTTTAAGTCGGAGCTGTGTCCTTTCATCAGCTGTCCAATAAAAAATAGCATACAAAGTGACCATGGGCTGGCTTGAAAAGAAATGGCTTGAATGTGGGTAATTTGGTCACATTTATCTTGGGGAAAAAAGTAAGTTGGGAGAGTGCAATTAAGAACCATTATGTCATAGTCGTCTTTTGGGACATAATTTAATGATTTTGATTTTCACAACCTTGAGTAAGATTAAGCTTCTTTTAGTTCTCTCTCTTTTCTATGAGAGTGGTATGCTGATTTTTGTTGGTAATCTTTCGTAGTAATGTTAGGACTACTTTTTTCTGATCTAGAATTAGACTTATATTTATTTCTTTTCGGCATATCTTCAAGGGACTAGATACTGCAATAAATGACTCTACTTTCCGTCTTAGGAGTGTTAAACACCTTTTATTCTTTTTCTTATAGTTCTACCTCATTTTTTCCTTTATTTCTACTACCTCATCATCTGAGAAGGACTTTTCATTCTATAAGTATCGTGATTGATCACAGTTCTATCATGAAAAATTGGTAGAAATTCAAATGACATGTTTTGCAAGTACTGTATGTGTTCAAGTTATGGTACTACACTGTACATTTACATTCTAGAAAGTTGTTTTAAAGGTAAAGACCAGTTATGGTCATGCGATTGCATTGTGAAAGAAACGTTGTGGAATCGATCAAAAAAGGTTGATCATCTAGCATCTAGCATCTGCAAGGTTCTGGAATCATCAAAATGATAAGAAATTTGGCCCTTTCTTTGTAAAGTTACAAGCACTATACACAGAAAGATGTATATGGGACTACCCTATATCTCTCACAGACCATGAGAGAAACAAATTTACCAAATATATGAATTAGTAGGCGGTTTCCCGGCAAATTTTTTATCATCATGTATTAGTCAAAACATATTCTTTCACATGATTGGTAATGAGAGCTTCCATTTATTTTTGAAATTGGGGCGTTTCCAATACTGGTCTTTACCTTTAAACTTACATTACATTTGAACCTGAAAATAAATCATTAAAACTTGTGCACATTTTAAACTCACATATTTTGTTTCACTAATTTAGTATTATATTCAAGCATGATCTCTACATGTATTTTGGCAACTACTCACCCCTTTCTCAATTCCCCCAATTCACCCTCTCCTCCTCCCTCCTTTTTTCCTCTCCTAAATTAATCTTTCTCTTCACTCTCTGCTTACATGTACTCAACTTTCTCCTCATTTTTTAATAACTTCATGCATAATTATAATTTTAGATTCTTTGAACATGCTTTTCTGTTACGACTTTGTTTAGAATATCATATAATGTTTGCTCCTCTCTCTCTCTCTCTCTCTCTCTCTCTCTCTCTCTCTCTCTCTCTCTCTCACTCTGGCTGTCTGTCTCTCTGTGTCTCTATTCTATTTATCTCCTCTTCCTCATCTCTCTTCATTCCTCTCTCTTTTTCTCTCTTTCTCTTTCTGACTCTCTCTCTCTCTCTCTCTCTCTCTCTTTCCATTTTTTCTGTCTCTCTTTTTGTTTTTATTTATGTATTCATTTATTTATCTGTTTAATTAATGAATTTATTTATTTATTTTTGGAGGGGAGGGGAAGGGGGAGGGGGGTGATTCTCTACATAAATGCTTATTTTGCTACATACAACAATTGCTAGAGCGTTCTTTTCTTCATGAATACATGAACATGTGTATGTATCAAATTATACAATAGATTCCATCTAAATGCAGCTTTGAAGTTGCCATGTGTTTTTTTTTATATAAAACCCTTTCCACTTTAACTCAATCTGACTAGAACATATATTGTATGCAATGGATGTTGTCAATTCATTTGAAATGTGTAACATTGAAATTACATTAAATTAAATATTGAAAGTGGCCTCGACGTACATGTACATGTACATTACCGCTACCGTTAAAGTACTCCTCCATAAAGACGAACATTTTTACGTCATCTAATTGTTCTTGAACTTGGGCAGTTAGTGTTTACCATGGTAAGGAAAAGAAACAAGAAATTCTTAAAGCGTGCAACAGAAAACCCAAATTATTTATTCTTTTATCAATATTTGTCTTCAAACACATTTTTTAGGGGAAAACTTTGCAGAAGTGTGTCTTAAATGAAATCCTCTTTCACATTATAATACAATTTAAGTGAAATTTTGCTCTCAAATTTTGGGTGAATTTGGGGCTCCCAACACTTTAGAGGGGCTTTAACTTTGATTAATATACCTAGCCAGTCAATTACAATGGAACATAGTCCACAATAAAGTACTGTAGTATTATGGAAGCCTAAGTAATTTATCTTGCATTTCTTTAAGAATGTGAGGGTTGATGTCTAAGATGTTGTGTAACTGAGTAACAAGTCCTTCTGAAATTCATCTACCCAAGACGTGACATGGAATTCCTAATCATGCTTGGAACTTTCTTCTGGTGCTTGTATTTAGCACCCTAGGATCTCATAAGGACATATAAAAACGAAGGAGGATATAGAGAGGGAGAGGATTAATTCTCTTGTGAGAGTATTAAGGGGCCCAATCAACAGAAATAATCATGTATGTGCAGCTACATGTATGTTCAACTAAATGTATACTTGTAGAATTCATCCCCAAACTCTACTTTCCATTCTAAGTGCAGACATGCCAACATCATCCCTGGTGAATGTTTAAAGATAAAGTTGAGTTCTGGTCATGCAATTGCATGGTGAAAGAGAAGGTGTGGAATGGATCAGAAAAAATTGATCATGTAGCATGTAAGTATTGGTGTGTGTACTGCAAGGCTCTGGAGTCATTAAAATTATGGCTGTGCATAACCGTGTAATGAGGTACTCGAGTACACTCCCGGGCTTACAAGCGAATACTCAAATATTCGGCCGCCACGTTTTTTATTTTAATTAAAAAAAAGAAAATAAAAAAAAATCCTGGTCACCTGGCACTGTCCAAGCCGACGCTTACCCGTACCAGGGAGAGCGCCGGCCGCCGGCATGGTACCGTGGGTAAAAATGTTTCCAGCTCAATCACTGTCGACTCACCTCTCAGAAACTGGGACCAAATGTCCGGATTTCTGTTTGGACTCAGAGGTAAAGTCATCTTTGGTTTTAAAATCAGCATTGTTCACTATTATTATTATTCTTAAGTTGGCGCCTTCAACCGCAGCTCGAAGTAGAATAGCGTGAGTTTTCGGAGACGGACCTAGGATATGTAGTATGGTGGTGGCAATTTTTTAATTTTTTTTTACAAAGATTGTGTAGGCCTAAATCTACAGTAACAAGTATACACACACAGCCAAGAGTTGAAAATTACTCTACAAGGCTAAACCGAATAAAAAATATCAGAGTAATAATATTGCAGCCTGGTATATTTTGAGAAATTACTCCAAAAAAAAGGGGGGGGGGGTAGGGGAACGAAAAAGAGAGATAATGTGATAATAGTGCAGAAGACATCTTTCACATGAACGGCAAATATATACATACAGGTAATAATCAAAGGGGAAGTCCACCCAGATATTACATTAGTTAGTTTTAATAGAAGCAGAAAAATAAGAGAAACAGGTCAGTGAAACTGAAAATATGAGCAAAATACAATGAGAAATTGAGAAGTAAGAAAGTTATGAGGTTTAGAATTTACAATCAATCAAGCACAAATTAGCAACTCTTTGACGTATCTTGTGAAGTTCTCTCCCAAATAACATAAGAAATTTCTTTTTTCTTACAGAAAATATTTAATCCTACATGCACCCTAAATATAATTATTGCAAATACGTTTTCTAACTTTCTATACAACCATGTCAATGAAAAAAGCATTTGAAAGTTTATGAAATTGTGCTTCACTGATAACAACTAAAAAAGAGTTAATAACTTTCCTACTTTTAATCTGATATTGCTCAAACTTTCAATATTTTGTTTCACTTGTTTATGTACTTTTTTTAGTACCAGCTAATTATTGGGATGGACTCCCCCCCCTTTAAATGGCCTGAATAGTAAATGAAGATGTGTTTACTCTTTAGAAGCATACTTGTTGTGTAAAATATGTGTTGTACATGAACAGTACAATGTAGAGTTCAAGACCAATTTCTACTGACAATAGTTAAAGGTATTACAAAGTTTTGGTATGGATCATGAATTTGGTTCAAATTAACATATTGGAAGCATATACGTTCCTACAATATACATTGATCGTTGTCGCGGTTGAAATCGAGTCTAAAGTTATGAAATTATAAATAATAAACTCTTTATGTTGTATAGCTCCCTCTCAAAGTCAAGATATTAATTTAACTATGAAACAATATTTCTTGACTAAAATCGACCGATTAGCTATTCCCGTTTGGAAATTATATTCCAACTACATATTCTGAGATTTTCATGGTCGCAGCTACCATTGTACGCCATAGGCGCTATTTGAAATTTATCCAAATTTACCGGGAGCACCGGTAAATTTTTATATTCAATTTTTCACGAAAACAGAAGTGTTTTAGGGGCTATTTTTTTTTAGTGCTTATAATACATCCACAGGGGCATCCATATATCAAAATTGTAAAGATTCACTATCCACCCAATTTTCAAAATCTCCCAAAACTTTGTATTACCTTTAACAGTCAAAAGTTACAGTCATTTGCATGTGGAAGTGCCAATTTGGGATAATGTACTAGCACGAACAAGATGGAAGAAAGAAAGAAAGAAAAGCTTCCAGAGCCTTTCATATTTGCCGCCTGGCTTTTGATGATCTAGCCTATCGTAATACCAGGAACACTGCAGACCAATTGTTGCTATCTATGATGCAAATCTTCTCCCAGGCAGTTAGTCTTTGGGCTTTGTCTGTATGTAGGGGTCCTGAAAGAAGAGAAGAAAAGACCACAACTTCAAAGTCAAGCCTAATTCTTGGCAAGCTTTACCCAACCCCATTAGATTAACAAAGGAACTGGAGGATTAAAGTAGGGTGCAGAGAGATAACTGTTTAGCACTGAGCCACTCTTTTAGTTTGTATTCTTACATGTATTGCTTGACTTCATGCTTTTTTGTGCAAACAACCATCACAAGTATAGCCTTCATATGCAGACCTGTTTATATTTATTTAGCTCACTAATAAAATGACATGCACATATGTAAGAACAAATCAAAATACAATGTATTATCCTTTCCCTTTTTATTTCAACTGCACATATACATGAATGTAGGTAGTGTTAGGGGCCTAATATTATAAATCTATGCTTTGATTAAAAAAAAGTTTTGAAACAAGGCTACCTATAAACAGCATACAAATAAAGGTGGAATGAAGCATATGAAAGGTAGATTGAAAATAGCAAATCTATTGTGCCTTGGCCCTTTATTGTTCGTACTTCCTGTTGTGTGTACTGAGGATTTCAATATATACTTGTGTGCAAAGTACCCTACATGCAGTTCTTGATCAAAAAAGCGATTAAGTAGGAATCACTTATTTGGGGTAATATTGAAAGGGTGTTTTTGATCAGCACACAGATAAGAAAAAGTTTTATCTTTTAACTTTATTTTTCTTGCTCATGAAGTTAAAACTTCAAACTATGGTAAAGTTTATTGAAAAAGATACATGTACATGTACATTGTTCTCAGTGCTAAGAACAAGGCATGTACACATCATATTGTGTGTATGAATTTCAGCATTCATGAACTCTTATTTTTAATGCAATGATGGTACTTTTGAAAACAAACTTATTTGGGGGCTGTAAGATTCCTGGCCTCAAAGACTCTTAACACCAAGGAGAAAATGTAGATGTACATGTAGGTTTAAATGACAGGTATTGCCATTATTTTTTCTGTTTCAAAAGGCTGCAGCAAATCAAGTAAGTGGGAGGGGGGATGGAGCTGGGGTAGACGGTCAACACTCTGAAGTGTTTTGGAGGAATTGTACAGAAAGCATATTTCTTTTATTTTAAATTATCTTCAAGTAGGGCAGTGTACATGTAGCTAGATTAGTCTTCACTCCCATCATTTTTTCATCAATGAAGGCTCATATAATGTGAAGATGAAGGTGCCAAATGTGTTTAGCATGTTAAAATATTATGAGCTTCTAGATTAATTGGAATGTTTTATTTTACAGGGCTCTTTCACTTTTTGACTTGACCTGCCATCCATGCAAACTTGACTCTTGTTCAGGGTGTAACATTCAACTTCGGTGATTACTTGGAGTGAATAATCATATTTACATTTGTATAACAAATATATATTTTAAAGTTGGTTCCATGCCTTGAAAGCAAGATATGCATTTACGGTAGGCCTAATGTAGCCTGTCAATATTACATGTAGGTATGGTGTAGTGGATATCATTCATGCTAACTATCATATCCATGTATTATTTTTTTTTTTAAACCCCTGCTTCTGTATGGGGCTACAGTCAGATGCAGATAGCAGTACAATGGCCTACTATAAAAGTCGATCCAGCCCATAACATTTTCCAGACATATGTACATTTCACCTGCCCTGGCTAAGCCAGAAAAGCACTAACTCATCATTGATCTCAAGATTAAAGACCCTATCTGATGAAAATACAACTTCATATCAATGGAAAGCTGAATGAACTTTGAGTACAAATATAAAAGAATACAAAATATTTCCCTTTCACATAAGCCTCATTAAAACATCATTTTCGGCACCCCTCCAAATTACGGGTCATCGGGGGTTAAATTTACCCCAGTTATGGTGACGACTTAACGTGTGGACCTGATCTGTTCGCCTGTATAGCTGAGACGATGAGCTGTGTTTGATTAATGCAAAGTCATTGTGAATATGCGTACTCCACACAAGATGAAGTCGATAGCTAGTTTTAAAAATAAGTTTTTAGATAGACAACTTCCAATTTTCAAAGCTTTTGATTTCAATTTTCAGAGAGCTGTTACTCCTCTGATACCAGGCACCATAAAAAGCCTATAATTGAAACTATTGTAATGTATGGCTTATAAGCTTTCCGTTGATTTATAAATCATCTATTTAATTTTTCTCTTCTGATAGGGTCTTTAAAGGTAAAGACCAGTTATGGTCATGCGATTGCATTGTGAAAGAAATGTTGTGGAATCGATCAGAAAAGGTTGATCATCTAGCATAAAAGTATTGGTGTGTACTGCAAGGTTCTGGAATCATCAAAATGATAAGAAATATGGCCCAGTCTTCATAAAATTATAAGCACTATACACAGAAAGATGTATATGGGACTATACGCACATGTGCGCGACACATGCATTTATCTCTCACAGACCATGTAGATAAACTAATTTACCAAATATATCAATTAGTAGGCGGTTTTCTCAGCAAATTTTCTATCATCATGTATTTTTCAAAACATTTTCTTTCACGTGATTGGTAATAAGAGCTTCCATTTCATATTTTGAAATTGGGGTGTTTCCAATACTGGTCTTTACCTTTAATGCCCATCTAGCTCTCCACAGACTATAATACACATTCTTTCTGGAAATCTAAACCATGGATAGCTTTGTTCTTGTTTCCATTCCATTAGCATAGAGATTGTAACTTTCAGTGATTTATCTGAAGAAGCTTGCTTGCATTGGTCCAACCTTCTAACCTCCATGTTTGGAGTTTCGGTCCCTGGGTGTTCCCCATCTCCACCCCAATAAACATGCCATTTAGGAGTCTTCATAAATATCTCATGGAGATGTGTAGCGTTAGTTCTAAAGTATGTACTTCTATATGCCACTGTTTTACCCACTGCATTATATTTTTAAAGATAATAAACAGTAAGGGTAGGGAAAAGGCAATTTGAGTGATAGTGTTCAATATAGTTTCATTGTGATTAGGCCTACACTTCATTATTAAAGGTATAGACCAGTTTTGGAAACGCCCCCCCCCTCAAAAAATGAAATGGAAGCTCTTACCAATCATGTGAAAGAATATGTTTTGACTAATACGTGATGTTTGCAGGGAAACCGCCTACTAATTGATATATTTGGTAAATTATTATATCTATCTGGACTGGATAGATATTGTGTAGTCCCATATACATCTTTCTGTGTTCCGTGCTTGTAACTTTACCAAGACTGGCCAAATTTCTTATCATTTTGATTATTCCAGAACCTTGCAGTACACACCAATACTTAATATATATAATAGAGGATTAACCTTTTCTGATCGATTCCACAATGTTTCTTTCACAATGCAATCGCATGACCAGAACTGGTCTATACCTTTAAATTACAAGTTGGATGAATGAATAGTTGGTGTCACCTGTCACTGTGCCTGGAAGGGGAAAAGTAACATTTGTATTTTTTGACAGATTTCCCCCCTAAAGTTATATATTTGCATGTAGGTCTACGTAGGATCTAGCTCTGCCTCAGCATATTCAGAATGTTAAAGTCCATTGATTTTAAATACGGTATTGATTTAATTTGTATCATTGCACATGTAAGGGAAGGTAACATGTAGATCGAACAATGTTATCAAAATAAATTGCATGGAAACATTCAAAGTAACGATTATTGCCAATTCTAAATGGTAAAATACAGCCGCACTTACGCAGTTGAAATGAAGAGCTCTCCAAACACTGCCAAGCTTTGTGACGTCACGCAAGGGACCAAATTAGCATTTATGAGCAGATGATGGCCCATAACATTAACAACTCGTACATTTCAGTGCCTGTTTCGTCTCCTCTTTACTCTTAATACTTCACCAGAGCCATTCTAGGACCCTTTTCATCAATACATCACTCAATTTTCTCAGAGCAGTGCTCATAAATCCCAGATCCTGAGATGTGTTTTTATGATTGTCCATTGTAAAAGCTTCCTGGTTTCTAGTGAAACATTATTGGCAATATTTTTTTTTATAATTATTGTTTTAATGTCTACTTTCGAAAGCTATTTAAAGCGATCATTTCTAAAAGGTTACCATGTAATCATTAACCTGTAAGTCGTGATATACAAGTACAGTGTTTGTATACATGGACCGGTATACCGGTAGTTGAGGCAAGCTACATATACAGTACATGTACATGTAGGCCCTGCACGAAAGGCTGAAAAGAGCAAAATTTGCTGAAAATCTCACACCCTGAAAGTCACCAGCATGGACATGTTCTCTCAAGTCACATACATGTACAGTATATTACATTTCCTGGACAGTCCTAAAATGTCATGGAATGTCTCACTTATTTACCTTCTTAATTAGCAATCACCACTTTCTTTAAGAACTAATTTGGCTGATGCTACTTCTTTATACATTATGCAGCCAAGATCTTTGCTTATTTATTGGGACACATTCTGTTAGAATATAGTTATTGTTGTTACACCAGCCACCTTCTTATAAAGATTTGTGATTGACATGGATCAATTGCAAGTTTGCAGTCTCCTTTATCTTATGGTAGTTGCGATCAATATCAACTCTTAGGCAGGGGCCCAGAGCTTGAGATTATCTGACAGTGAAATCGCAGAATCTGAAATAGTAGTACCTCATAAAATAATCAAGATGATTCCCAATGGGTGCAAGATTGTACCCTTAGCCAATGGCTGACTCTGGTCTTGGGCTTGATCTCTGTGCCCTCTGCTCTCTTAGGTGCCTTATTAGGCATGACATCAAGGTTTCCCATACTCCAATTTCAGCCCAAATAATGTTGTTTTCTCGTTGGTGAGTATTTTGGGCATTTTTCCCACTGCTCTTTCTTTCTCTGGTTTCTGTCCAGAAGAGAAGGGGAGAGGGAATGAAATGAGTGATTGATCCTGCTACATGATGATCATATGATTAGGTGGGGCTGGGGGATGAAAGTGATTTGTATCATGAATGGTAATGAAGGTTGATACATGTACATGAATATCATTTATTGTAGAGAAGACCATGAGCAAGTTATCTTCACTGAAAATACTCCTGTTACATTCATTCTAGATTATTTCTAGATCCAGGCCAGGTGACCTACTTTGTAGATGCATTCATCTTGTCAAAGTAATTTCAGTTAAAAATTTCTAGGCCTCAGTGTCAAACAAGGATGTTGACTTAAATCGTTTTATTTTATTCCCCTAGGTAGGTTTACCTTAAGGGTAAACTTAAAGTAGAAACATTCACAATGAGAGGAAAAAAATGAACGTCTGCAGAAGTAGAGCGAAGAAATATTGTAACTCCTTCCGAAAGAACTAAAATTTGAGAAATAATAAAATATATAGGCCTATATGAATACTGCAGTGGTACTTTTGCATGATTTAGTTCTTTTAATTGATTTTTCTATTCTCAACCATTCCAGTATATCTCTCCATCCCTCTGCTGAACCCTATCACAAAACTTGAAGAAAAAACATTCTCTAAATTAGTCTAAATGTGTTAAGAGTAATCACTCAGTGTTCAGATCACAACAAACTAACCCGTCTTTCCTGTTTTGACACAGTATGCAGTGTGAGAATTGTCATTAACTAGCATGCATGTTGCCTAATTTCTACCCATAATACTCAACACTGCAATTTGTGTCTTTGCTGATGGAGTTTGTGTCTTTGCTGATGGAGTTTGTGACATTAATTTGATGGATAGCTGAAACCAAGTGTGGTACCTGTGTATGTTATTGACATATTGGGTAACCTGATTGCTTTGAATCAATACAAGAAACAGTTCCACATACATGTATATGTATACAGGCCCATTTACACCACAGGAAGAAAAAAAACTAGCGAGACTGTTTTTTTGTTTTTGTTGTTGGTGTGAATAGTGCACATGCGTGACTTGTGGCTGCTTTGCATATGATAGCTTAATAATTCACTGATGTTTTGAGAGAGAATGGATTTCTGCCGGAGTTCAAACAAAAAAATAGGAAATTATTTAAGAAACAAATAAAAGAAGAAAAGAAGGGAAAAAGAGACACCTCCTGTAAGTGTGAGCTGTGAATACTTGCATGGTTCAGTGTGATGATGGTGTCTCTTGTTCTCTCTGTATATATTTAAAAAAGGAAGCTAGTCTGAGGTCTAGTTTTTTCTCTTGTTAAACATGATTTCAACTGATTAAACTGAATAAGTAAAATATGGGACCATTGTGTTTGCAGCCAAATGTGATTTTACATAAACTATTCATGAAATTTGATGTTTTGTATTTGTATAATCATCCATGTTCTTTTGTGGTAAGATATATTGCTTAGCTACTTGCTAGTAATAAAAGATTTTATGATGAATCTTTATTATGGTTTTGTATCTCCCTTGTAGAACATAAAATGTCTGGTGTTCAAGAGATTAACTGAAGGCATCGGAAGCTTGCAGCCATCTTCTAGACAGAGGTAATTTGTTTTGAAATATTTCTTTTATGTTCATCCAACATTCTTTGAATAAGAACACACTCTAATGGGGATTTAGCATGGGCCCCCATGCGGCCGCCCCAAGATAAATATTATGGGAAGGAATGAGAGGAGAGGAGGGAAGTAATAGCTGGTAGGAGGATGAGTCCTGATTGGGTGGTCACCTGTTACACATAAATCTTGATGCCTATCTTTTTAGGTTCGTTATAAGGTGATGTGATTACGTGAAAGGCCACAAAGCTGGCCCAGTTTTCACAGAAACAGTTGTACATGTAACCCCTCGACAATTGTCGAAATAGTGAGCTGTTGGCATTGATAATAGTAATTTCTATTATTCTTTATGCACTGTACATGGAGAGCATCATAAATTAAACTAATTTGAAGCTCTATAAACCCAGCAGGCATTCATGTGAAGAATTTGTTTAATGAAATCTCTCCTCTCTACCTGTCCCTGTCCCTTTTTTAAATATATTTTTTTAATTAGACTTGTTTGAAGGATATTTCATAAGACTATCAAGTTTGAGCATTGACAGCTTTACAAATATTTCACCAGTCATTAGTGCTTTCCTCATCTTGACGAAATCCCATCTTTATGGTGGCCCTGAAGGGACATCGCGAATAGACTAAATCGTGAAAAATATGCGATAAAATTCACGATATCGTCAATTTTATCGCATATTTTTCACGAAGAAATTCACGAAATTGACGATATCGTGAATTTTATCGTGAAAAGTTCACGATATAAAGTTCACGATATCGTCAATTTTATCGTGTACTCTATCGTGTACTCTATCGTGTACTCTCCTGACGGGCGCTTCGTAAACAAAACCAGCCCTAGCTGGGGGAGACAGAGAGAAGGAAAAAAGGGAAAGGGAAAGAGAAGATAAAAGGAAAGAAAGAATAATAAGAAGAAAAGAGGGAAACGGGGGGGGGGGGGAGGCGAAGGGCTCTTGCCTCCTCCTCACTCCCCCCCCCCCTCCCCGCCAAAAAATAAATCAGAGAGAGAGAGAGAAGGGAAAGGGAAAGGGAAAGAGAAGATAAAAGGAAAGAAAGAAGAGGAAGAAGGAAAGAGGGAAACGGGGAAGGGCGAAAGGCTCTTACCTCCCCCCCCCCCCCCCCCCCGCCAAAAAAATAAATAAGAGAGAGAGAGAGAGAGAGAGAAGGGAAAGGGAAAGAAAGAAGAGGAATAAGAGGGAAACAGGGGAAGGGCGAAGGGCTCTTGCCTCCTCCCCCCCCCCCCCCCGCCAAAAATAAATAAGAGAGAGAAGGAAAGGGAAAGAAAATATAAAAGGAAAGAAAGAAGAGGAATAAGAAGGAAAGAGGGAAACGGGGGAAGGGCGAAGGGCTCTTGCCTCATCCCTCCCCACCCCCGCCAAAAAAATAAATAAGAGATAGAGAGAGAAGGGAAAGGGAAAGGGAAAGAGAAGATAAAAGGAAAGAAAGAAGAGGAAGAAGAAGAAGAAAAGAGGGAAACGGGGGCGAAGGGCTCTTGCATCCCCCGCCCAAAAAATAAATAAGAGAGAGAGAGAGAGAGAGAGAAGGGAAAGGGAAAGAGAATAAAAAAGGAAAGGAAGAAGAATAAGAAGAAAAGAGGGGCTCTTGCCTCCTCCCCCCTCCCGCGCCAACAAATAAATAGGAGAGAGAGAGAGAGAGATAAAGAGAAGGGAAAGGGAAAGGGAAAGAAGATATAAAAGGAAAGAAAGAAGAAGAAGACGGAAAGAGGGAACGGGGGAAGGGCGAAAGGCTCTTACCTCCCCCTCCCCCCTCCCGCCATAAAGGGAAAGAGAAGGAGAGGGAAAGAAAATATAAAAGGAAAGAAAGAAGAGGAAAAAGAATAAGAAAAGAGAGAAACAGGGGCGAAGGGCTCTTGCCTCCTTTCTTTTCTTTCTTTTCCTTTCTTTCCTATTCTCCCTCTTTTTCGTTTTTCTCTTTCTTTCTTCTCTTTCCCTTTCCTTCTCTCTCTCTCTCTTATTTATTTTTTGGCGGGGGGCGGGGGGACGAGGCAAAAGCCCTTTGCCCCCGTTTCCCTCTTTTCTTCTTCTTCCTCTTCTTTCTTTCCTTTTATCTTCTCTTTCCCTTTCCCTTTCCCTTCTCTCTCTCTCTCTGATTTATTTTTTGGCGGGGGGGGGGGGGGGGGGGGGGGGGCAAGAGTCCTTCGCCCTTCCCCCGTTTTCCTCTTTTCTTCTTCTTCCTCTTCTTTCTTTCCTTTTATCTTCTCTTTCCCTTTCCCTTTCCCTTCTCTCTCTCTCTCTCTGATTTATTTTTTTGCGGGGAGGGGGGGGGGGGGGGTGAGGAGGAGGCAAGAGCCCTTCGCCCCCCCCCCCCCCCCCCCCCCCCCCCCCGTTTCCCTCTTTTCTTCTTATTATTCTTTCTTTCCTTTTATCTTCTCTTTCCCTTTCCCTTTTTTCCTTCTCTCTGTCTCCCCCAGCTAGGGCTGGTTTTGTTTACGAAGCGCCCGTCAGGAGAGTACACGATAGAGTACACGATAGAGTACACGATAAAATTGACGATATCGTGAACTTTATATCGTGAACTTTTCACGATAAAATTCACGATATCGTCAATTTCATCGTGAAAAGTTCACGATAAAGTTCACGATATCGTCAATTTCGTGAATTTCTTCGTGAAAAATATGCGATACAGTCAGTCCGCAAGTCCGAAAAAATGTGCTTCTTTTATTTCCAGCGACGATCTCGTGACCTTCGTCTGACCTCTGAAGCCGCTGTGAAACACACTTTTGCAAACGCTCATAGTTTCGCTCTTAGTTATTTTTTTCTCTTTCTGTCTTTAGATTTCACAAGATGAAACCCCAACATTTCTGTACATATATATTTTTAATGAAATTGGTTATCGGAAAGGATTCATATTTGTAATAAGATATTGCCAAACATTCACAAATCACAAGGTTTTATATTTACCGTTATAATTTTTGTTTAAACCCCCGAGACGTAATTGCCATATAAATATTCCGAATCCACATATATTCACCTTTCTAATGAACCTAAATATTTGATGATTCATCTCATGACAGGGTCAGGATCCAGCAAAATGTTAAACATTGTCCCCGAAAAATTCACCAAAAGACGTTCTCGAACAAAACGAGCCCTCGCGAACGATTCCTGCACCCTGATTGGTTGAGCGAGCAGCCTACAATGACGTAATTCACTCAGAACGGTCCGGAACGAATCTGTCTGCTACAGTCCGCTATTTATTCCATGTAATTGTGCATTTCACCTACAAACTATTCTCATTTAAATCAGGATAATACATTGAAAAAGTGAGGTGCTTCGAAAAGAAATACATTTTGATACCGTAGGCTAAATATATCTCTTGAATTTACCGACACCAATGTGACCGAATCAGTCCCACTCTACTAAATGTGTGTACTGTTCAGAACTGCGTGAATGGCGTGAACACATCAATCTCAGCTCAGTCGCAGTCACTCAGTAAGGACCATGGGACCACAGCTCACAGGCAGCAGTTACGTGAATTATTCCGTCAAAGATATTGTCATTATTATGAATTTATTTGCCCTTAGTGAAATCAAGTTGCTGCTCAGCAATTACTAGATCGAGTGGGTTAGACTCTAATTTATTTGGACTTTTTTTGGAGTCTAATTATATTAACAGTAACCTAGACTTACAGCACTCATCCTCCAAAATCACAAAATAATATATATATATTTTTTAATGACTGCACTGCTGGAGTTATTGTTGGAATTTAAAGGTATGGTCATTAACCTTGATCACTTCATTACTTCTCCCTTTCATATTCCATGCTTTCGCATCCATCTCGCTCTTATTCTTCCAACTATAACACCTACCACTCATTTTTACTCGTAGGCCTCTGTACCGCTCATTCTTGAAACAATATTTACAGAATTACAAGGAGCATGAGAAAAAAAATTAACTTATGAAAGGCTTTTTAATATAAAAACATATGTACAGGTTTCATCTTTAAAAATACAATATCATGTGAAAAAAATATCACACACATAAAATAGGCTTGTTCTTAAGTCACACACAAATATTTGGCAAGGTCTTTTTTATCAACAAAATTGAAAGTCTAGTACCAAAAAAAACTGACAACAATAATGTTGAAATAGACATCGACCACCATAAAGAAAAAATGTGAAAATACAATACAAATGTGTCAAGGAGATGAAGCAACTGCCTTGTTCCCAAAACAAAATAATATTTCACAATTCCTTTTGATTTCCATATTCATAAACCATAATCAAGTGATATGTGTACATGATTATAATAATGGTTTATTACCCGGATAACTTTCTTTGGCAAGAGTATAAACAAAGTAATTAAAAGTGAGGTGTTATGGAATGGTACTATGAATAACTAATGAACAAATTGCATTTCCTGATCCATCTATGCTAACTGGCAATTTGAGTAACGTAGTAGTGACATGACCTTTTTTTAGAACAATGTTGAAAATAATTTACTTCCTTGAAATACATACATATATGCAGAGTTGTACAATATGACAAAATAAAGAAAAACTCCCTGTGACCAATACTTATCACCATGACAGCAAATGCAAACAAAACATTTGTTAAAAGTAAAGCATACCATGATCCAAACATAAACATGATTGCATACAGACTACCCGTATTCAAATATCTTGAAGAGTTCATTTAAACAAAAATATAGAATCCTTCTTTGGCAAGAGAAGAAAAGATTGTACAAATGCTAGTAGAATAAAAATTAAAAAAAGTACATGTAAGTGTGTCTCCATACATGTAGCATTCAAAACGTCAGCTGGCAAGTTTCATCTTATTTTAAAAGCAGAATACAAGATACATGTACATGTAGATCTAACATTTTGTTTACCGGTACACTTCCTTCAACTCTAGAAAAAAATATAATAATGACCATGCATGTGTTGAAAAAAAATCTAGAATTAATAACCACTATAAATATGGGTGTAACTGAAAACACCGTGCATGTATATGAATACAACATATCTAGGAAATACATACATATATGCAGAGTTGTACCATATGACAAAATAAAGAAAGTCTCCCTTTGACCAATACTTATCACCATGACAGCAAATGCAAACAAAACATTTGTTAAAAGTAAAGCATACCATGATCCAAACATAAACACAATTGCATACAGATCACCGGTATTTAAATATCTCAGAGAGTCTATTCAAACAAAAAGACAGAACCTTCTTTGGCAAGAAAAGAAAGATTGTACAAACGCTAGTAGAAAAAAAAGTGTCTCCATAGCATTCAAAACGTCAGCTGGCAAGTTTCATCTTATTTTAAAAAGCAGAATACAAGATACATGTAGATACTAGATAGCAGTGTAACATTTTGTTTACACTTCCTTCAACTCTAGAATATAATAAAATAATGAACATGCATGTGCTCAAGAAAACAATCTAGAATTAATAACCACTATAAATATGGGTGTAACTGAAAACACCTGGCATGTATATGAAGACAACATATCTACTAGTAAAACTCTTTGATAAAAAGCTGACAGTAATGTAACAAAAGTTCTAATACATATTAAGTTGTAATAACCAGTAATTACGTCAATGAGGCAGCATGTACATGTACATAACTAAAAAAAACTCTGAATACAAACATATATAAAATAGAATACAAATGCCGAGCAATAACTCTTAAACATTCCGACAAGTAATATCAGTCAGTATTTAAGCCAATTCTGTTTCATCTTCAGAAAAATCTGTTATCTCAGCTTCCCTTACATTACCTTCAGAGGTCTCAAAGACATGTACATCATCATCAACCTGCATATCTCTGTCATTAATTTCCAAATCACTTTCATCACTAGATGTATAATCAGAATTATCACTGTTATCGGATTCTATTAAAGACACAGAGGTAGGATTCTGTAAATGTGTCGTTTTTACATTCTCACAGCTTCTTGATTCTCTGTACTTCTCACGTACACTAAACATCAAATCTCTATATTGTCCTCCAGTTCTTTCCCAGACACTATCGCCAAGAATGTTAGTTCCAATATGGATTACAACTGCATCCACTGTGGAGTCAAAGTCTGTTTGTGCTCTAATTATCTGTCGGAGATTCCTAACAGTGGCACCCGGAAAGCAGAATATTTTGCCACCAAACTGATCCTGATCAAAACTTACACCACGAACAATTGAGTCACCATATACATGAATCTGCCATCTCCTACATGGAACGAAAAAAGGGAAACAAAAGAAACTAAGAATGAGTGACTGTTGATAAAAAAAAGCAGAACTTTAACTACGTTTAAATCTACACCAGAAAGACTGGTAAAATTCAGGGGGGGGGGGGGGCAAAAGTGCCTTCAATCTCGGTTCAACACAGCTCAATTTAATGGATCACTGCAATATCACCATGATAAATGGAATTCTAGGGCCGTTTCAACTTTCAAGATTGGTAGCTAATGACCTTGCTCTGACAATTGAAACTTTTGAATCTGAGAGTGAGATATGAAACTTGAAAGAATTTGAGAATAGGATAAACTAGTCTGAATAGTCACCGCAGGCGCAGCGCCCAGACATGGCAGATGCACAGGCTGCTGCATGCTGTGACCCAAGTTAATTACAAACTGATTTTGATAATAAAAAACTGGGTCTTGCTTGATTTTCATCATAGATTCTCACCCATGTCATGATCTAAGTTACTGTTACTAGACGTTTAGAACTGCAAGTAGCCAAGTGCAAATTTGGCTCCATCACCATCAGACATCACATCATCACTGATCACTCAACTCTCAGTCTCAAGTCAAGTCAAGACACAATCTACATCAATCTCCTTACCTTGATCTAGCAAAAATATATAGAATTTGGAAGACCTTTTTATTAACCATATATTTTTTTACGGTTATATATGTAAATTTGATAAATTCATAACATATTTGCTTCATGAATTCGACTCTACGATCTTTTCTTTCAATGTTTGCGACTGGTTACCTAACGAGTGGTTTAAACACAAAAATGTAAGTACGCGGGACTACACTATAAAAACTTGACCGTTCATCGAAAATGGCCTCTTAAGTTCGGATTCCGGCAACACGTGACTTTGTGCACATCGTTCACGGTTTCAAGACGATCAACTAATTAAATATTCATAACTTTAGGGGGGCAAATACTCATATTGTTAATTTGTGAGCCGGGACAAATTATACATCGATGGAATCGTCAACATCTGCAGATGGCAATTAAAAACAAATTAAAATCGTACATTTTATGACAGGGTCAGGATCCAGCAACATTTAGAGGCTTGCAAAAACAGTTCCTAAAGAGAGACGTGTGGTTATGACGTGTTTTCTATACGAAATTTTACTCAAATTTTACAGAAAAAGAACGATAATAGACACAAGAAAACGGACTATGTACTCACCTAAACATTGCGACCGCAGAAAGCTTGATTTCTCTTAAACTGCACTCGCAGTACACGGTACAAAAATCTCGTGTCTCGCGAGACGTTAGATGACAGGAGCGAGCGCTCGCGGGATTGGAAATAAAACAGGCCGGTTTTGCTCATTAGCATACGACCTGCGGTCTGACTGGATAAAATTGACGATATCGTGAATTTTATCGCATATTTTTCACGATTTAGTCTATTCGCGATGTCCCTTCAGGGCCACCATACATCTTTATATGAAGTAAAAACAAGTGACCCAGACCAATGTACATGATATTCTAAAGGTACTGGTATCCTTTTTAACTTATCTTTAAGCCAAGTCACTTTAGTTTTACTAAAACCTTGATTTATGCAAGTGGGCCAAATCGGTAAGAGGATGGAGTAAACAAGGTTAATGTTGGTTCTGCTGTAAAGTTTGAATTGAATTACTATCTGCAATCGATTCGGATTGTGTAGTCTGGAATAACAAGAAGATGCTGCCTGGACTGTCTCAATTTTCATGGTGAAACATTGCTGCTACCTGTTTTGAGAATGGTTCTTATTTGATCAGTGTTTGATGAGTAAGCAACATACACAACTACCCATCTCTACAAACTCTCCAAATCCTCTCTGACATCCTCTTGTGTTCGGACTCAATTATCCTAAATCTAATAATAACATTGGGCTTCTATTCCTCCAAATCCTCAAGTTGTGGACCTTTTTTCTCTCTTTATTTTCTTTCTTGGTCGATGTTTGAGAGGAGATAAAGAGCCTTACTCCCATCTGTTTCATTTCATATTTGATCTGTTATGTATCTCCATTCTGACAAGTAGTCTAGTGATCAAACACAAGTTTGTTGTTCATCCAGTCTCTATTGTATTTCCATTGGTAATAATGTTCAGTTAATTCGATCAGTGTAACATTTGCTAACTCTGTTTGCTGTTTACCTCCCCCCTCCCCCTCCCCTTCTCTTCTATTCTCACCTATTTTCTTTAGATCATTGCTCTATCCCTGCTCTGACTCTCCTTTTTTACTTGGACTCCTCTTCTGACCCCCCCCCCCCCCCACTCTTTTTCCTTTGACTCCTCATTTGACCTCTCCTTCTCACTCTCTCTTTCTTTCTTTCTTGCTCCCTCTATGCTCATTGTGTTCTGTCAGTTTACCTCCTCATTTTGCTTCATTCAGAAAAGAATAGCCACTCATATTATTAGGAGTAAAAGAGGTTTAAGTCTGGAATAAATCCAGACCTGAAAGCTAATATAAATGGTGCCAGCGCCTCTTCATTCTGGACTTGGTGCGGATTTCTGGACCTCAGCACAAAGAGGAGGTGGTCTCTGTAATATGAACAGTCTTTACACTGCCCTATGTAGATCTAGATATTTCCTTGTGGATACACTGTATGTTTTATGATAGGATGGCAGGAAAATGAAAAAGTGTAGGAATCGTAGCTATTGCTCTTGTCTGGACTAAATCCAGATTTCTCTTCTTCTTCAAGCTTCAGCAGTGCGGGACATGAACATAGAATTGGAAAATGTATTAAATTATGTACTCCTATCACTGAATGACTTCCTATTTCTTATGTTGGGAAAACTTTTGTAATTGAAATCAAACACAAAATGAATTGTGATTTATGCAGGTCAATCATTACTTGAGGGTTGACAAAGAGACTGTGACACAGACTAGTGAGGACCAAAATGGTCCCCAGTAGCAAATTCTTCCTTGCTGTGGATTCTCAGAAATGGGGACATTACACAGCAGGGACCATCCCAGAACTACCAGAAAGTATATCAGTCATCATATTTTTTTTAAATAACTACCAAGGAAAGATGACATTAGGCGCATCTATGGCACGCCTTTAGGGAAACAAATGAATATATGCGACACTTTCAAAAAATAAATTTCACTCAAATGTATATATTCGACACTTTCAGAAAATATTTGATAAGTTTTATTTGACAAGAATTTTATTCGACATCAATTTCATTCGACACATTGTTCGTCAAAAATTGTATTTGTCAACAAAATTTTTCGACAAAAATTTCATTCGACACAAATTTCATTCGACACAAATTTTATTCGACACAAATTTTATTCGACACAAATTTTATTCGACCAAAATTTCATTCGACCAAAATTTCATTCGACACAAATTTCATTCGACACAAATTTTATTCGACACAAATTTTATTCGACCAAAATTTCATTCGACACAAATTTCATTCGACACAAATTTCATACGACAAAAATTTTATTCGACACAAATTTTATTCGACCAAAATTTCATTCGACAAAAATTTCATTCGACACAAATTTTGTTCGACACAAATTTCATTCGACAAAAATTTTGTTCGACCAAAATTTCATTCGACAAAAATTTCATTCGACACAAATTTTATTCAACCAGAATAACCTGTACAGTGCACACCCGCGCAACAGGCTCGTTTACGATACGAAGACTATAGATCCACGTCGCAACATAAGCCTATAGGCTTATAGCCTCTGGTCAATGAACAGTGGGTTTGGATTGTTTGAGGGTGATGAGAGATGAGAAGAGGGAGGGCAAAGTCATGTAGCCTGGATGGTTAGGGGCTTGTTGGGGGTGGGGGGGGGGCGTTAAGGGGGTACAAATTAGTGCCTATTACCTACTTTGTTCATTTTTTCATTTACTATAGATTGTTTTAGGGTGATACAAATGAAGGTGTGGGCATACTGATGTAGTCACCCCGGGTAAAGAGCTATAGTGGATTGGGGGGGGGGGGGGGGAGGTACGTGGAAACGAAGTAGGTAATATACACTCTTTTATATTCCAATAACGCCACCCCCACCACCACCACTATCCCCTATCCATTCAATTCCAGTCTACACCACTATGCCCTCCCTCTTCTCATCATCCTCATGCAAACAATCCTACCCATGCAGTAGGTAATATACTCAAACATATACTGTATACATACTCTTTTGAAAGCAGGCCATTGAACTTCAATGCAATTCAATGTATTTCTCCACAAATGCCAAACATAGGAAAATACATAACATCAAATACATATATCCAATAAAACGACTCCAAGTTATGTTTGAAATAGAAACCAGCAAAGGTAGAAAGGGTAGTCGGACTACCCCCCCCCCCCCAATAATAATAACAAATTATACAATCAAAGGTAAATATAAAGTCAAATGATGAGGTGGTACCAATAACGAGAAAGAAGAAGGAGAAAATATCAAAGACGGGCCGGGGGGGGGGGGGGGAGTGCTTCCGTAAATTAATGTTTAAAAAAATTAATGATGGCCTTACTTGAGTATCAGGAATAACCTTAACTTAGCCTCAATGAATACAATGAAAGACAATTTATATCAGGTGGAACATGACTCCATAACATATAGGCCAATTGAAGGCTTTCCGTTTTTGTTTTAGCTATAGGGCCTACTTACATTTCTTGCCATAGAAGAGTTCTGTATAAAAAGGTCATCATAGACAGGTGGCAAGTTGTTACGTTTGTACTGGAACATGAATTTACCGATGCATTAACATTAAAAATATTCATCCGTTTTAATAGGGGTGCAGTATGTGCACAACCCCCCCCCCCCCCCAACAAAAGTAGGTCTGTAGATTCAATAACCAGTGTGTCACTTTAACACCCGCACGTGCGTCTTATATACACATGTGCATGTAGAGCTGTTGACTGTATAGTTAGGAACTAGAAATAATAAAAACATTTCTTTTTTAAACATCACTTTATTGTTCAAACTTGCACAACAAAGGAGAAGATACAAAAGCCCCGGACAATTCCATTTTAATGGAAAATGCAGGGCATTAAAAGTACATACAGTGTATAATGTTATATAACATCAACAAAGCAAAAGTATAGGATAAATTGATGGCCTAGCTGCCTGATCGAGCCAGCTAGCCAAGCTACATGTAGCTATGTAGCTACGCCGCATGCCTAGACTACCTACATGCCGGTGCGTGAGTCCGACCAGAGGCAATAGGCCTTCCTAGTCTTCGTACCGTAAACGCGCCTGTTGTGTAGTTTGCAGGCACAAACCCTGGTCAGTCTTAAAAGAGTCTGCACTATAAGACTACCATAGGCCATGTACTATAGCTGCTCCTGACACACCCAGTAGATAGCTTGGCTAGGCTTCTCTCAAGGCACAATTATTTTCTAATAAAGGGTTAAATTAGGGTATGTGCTTGCAGACTACCTGATGCGCGCGCGTGTACTACTGCACGGTTCAGGTGGTTGTGTAAAGTATCGCATGTATTCTGGTTGAATAAAATTTGTGTCGAATAAAATTTGTGTCGAATGAAATTTTGGTCGAATAAAATTTGTGTCGAATAAAATTTGTGTCGAATGAAATTTGTGTCGAATGAAATTTTGGTCGAATGAAATTTTGGTCGAATAAAATTTGTGTCGAATAAAATTTGTGTCGAATAAAATTTGTGTCGAATGAAATTTGTGTCGAATGAAATTTTTGTCGAAAAATTTTGTTGACAAATACAATTTTTGACGAACAATGTGTCGAATGAAATTGATGTCGAATAAAATTCTTGTCAAATAAAACTTATCAAATATTTTCTGAAAGTGTCGAATATATACATTTGAGTGAAATTTATTTTTTGAAAGTGTCGCATATATTCATTTGTTTCCCTAAAGGCGTGCCATACGCATCTATACTGTCAAATACCTCATTTTGAAAAGTCGCAATGTTTCGCGCACCCGTTTACATTTGTACGGAAACATCACAGACTGAAAAGCTCAGTGATGCTTTGGCGTGTTTTAGTTGGTAATGCGCATGCACGGCACTCCGATGCAAAAACTTTCCACTTTCTGTCTTTCCTTATGTTATTCTTTGTTTTTCCTTCTATCACCTTCTCTTATGTTATTCTTTATCACTTCCTTCTATCACTTTCTTTTTCTGTGTTTCCTTATGTTATTCTTTGTTTCTTCCTTCTATCACCTTCTCTTAAATGTTATTCTTTGTTTGTTATCATTCTATCACTTCCTCTTTCTGTGTTTCCTTATGTTATTCTTTGTTTCTTCCTTTTATCACCTTCTCTTATGTTATTCTTTGTTTACATCATTTTATCATTTTCTTCAAGGACGACAGCTAGCTCCGCTCCTAAAGTCACGTGACCTAACATCGCGATGTTACAACTGCGAGCGTTCATACTTGCCAAACACGCCAAAACACGCCAAAAGATCACACTTCGTTTTGGAATGTTTCGGGCTTGGCATTTCTGCCGGTAAAGCGTAGTTGCCCTTGGTAATATCGCGGTCAGGCTCCGGTTTGGCATTTTTTGGCGTGTTTGAAAGACAGTGTAAATGCCCCTATCAATATTTTACGTGTCCAACTGATCACTCAAGTGATTTGTTCTCTTCTTATTGTTCTTAATTCAAGTCAGATTTGGGACTACGTACATAGTCAACCACTGGTCTAGGCCTCATAATGAGTCCTATACATTTAGGCCAATATTGTTCTAGGTGTCACTGTTGACCCACCCTGCCCCTTCCCTTTCTTCAGACAATTCAGATGAAATGAATCATCTATTATCTGCCCTACTTTGTATTTTCAATAGCCACAGACACAAGAATAGCCACCTGCAGGTTCCAGCATCCCTACTAATCCCTCCTATTGTTCCTGTCCCATCCCCATTCAAATCCTAATCCCACCTGAGTGATGTCTCTATGGGTGATGTTCTTGACATTGACTATGTGTCTCTCTGTCCATTCTACTTAGTAATAAGTAGACATACCAATTAGTGAGGTACTTAAGTTTATATTGAATTGAAGATTATCATGCAGGTGAATGTGACCTGGCTGGACCTTGGCCATCTTGGATGTTGATGGTTATTTTGCTGTTTAACTGGTAGGTCAATGGTAAATGTGGAAGTCCCCTTTTTTGCAGAATTTGTGGACTTCTTCTTACATTGGAGTCATTCCTCAAACTTCTGTATTCTAATTTCTTTCTTTCTTAATTCGATTTTGTTTGCAATCGACTATTTTTGCCACACACTATTTTGTATATATATATATGTTATACTGTTTGAAAGGTATTAGGCTTTGTTTCAGGAGTGAGTTTAATTTTGAAGTACATGTATCTCTCTGATATTATTCTATGCTGCAGCCTCTTTTGAAGTGGTTAGTTTATTTATCAGCATGTTCAGATTATTTGAAATTTATACAAAACTCATATCGAGAAACGTATAAATCATAAAGCAAAAGGGACATACATACTAAATAACAACATCATAATAGAGAAACGTATAAATCATAAAGCAAAAGGGACATACATACTAAATAACAACATCATAATAGCAGAGATGCCAACCCTCCCGATTTCATCGGGAGGCTCCCGATAATTCACCCCAACTCCCGACCTTACGATCACCATCCTTATCCTCCCGATTTATTATAAAAAATTAAAAAAATGATTTTTTTTTTTTTTTTTTTTTTTTTTTTTTTTTTTTTTTTTTTTTTTTTTTTTTTTGGCGCTTATCAGTATATATATCTGTGAATTGAATGAGAAATATCGTCTGTTAACTTTAGCATGTAGTAAATCCACTATATTAAAAGACAAATTAAGAGTAGCGAAAGATTGTTTCAGCATATGGATCGCCGTAACCAATGCGTGGATATTGACACAGAATCCAAATGGCGGAAAATCAGCTAAAGAAGACCAAGAAATGGTATCAGAAGTATAAGACCGAACACTGTATCATATATATGAAAGGAATTCATCATGCATTTTGTACAATTTGTATGTTATTTTAAAAAAAAGTGGGAATTATTGAACTAAATACACATGTAAAATGCTGCAAAATAAGGCTCAGATTGCACCAGAGAGCATCTAGAACCCCAGAGCTTCCAGGGCCCTAAGGCGGGCCCTGGACCCCGGCCGCATGGGTCGGGCGCTACGCGCTCGAGATGTGCGCTACGCGCACATTATTTGGTGTCCGTTACAAATCCTCCCTATTTATGTTTTCCAAAAGTTGGCATCTCTGTAATAGAGAAACGTATAAATCATAAAGCAAAAGGGACAAACATACTAAATAACAACATCATAATAGAGAAACGTATAAATCATAAAGCAAAAGGGACATACAAGCTAATTAACAACATCATATAAAGAAACGTATAAATCATAAAGCAAAAGGGACAAACAAGCTAATTAACAACATCATATAAAGAAACGTATAAATCATAAAGCAAAAGGGACATACAGACTAAATAACAACATCATACCGGTATAAAGAACTTTCAGAAGCTTCAAAGACAGTATTTTAAGAGGTCAGTTAATATAGCTATCCAATCATCAGTGCAAGCTCACAATAAGTTATATGATTTTTGTACAATACAACAGTCAGTCTAGAGAGGGGGCCTGATTCTTTACTGAGTTTTTCACTTTGAAACAATGTTCATACATGTCTATCGCTATCTACGTTTTGTTGTATGGTGTTACTTTAAACGATGTTCAGACTAGAACAAATGTAGTTTCTCATCTATCTAGCTACATGTATACAATGAAATTTGATAGTCTGAGCACAGGCATATCTGAACATCCTCTCGCTAAACAATTTCTGCAGATGATGTATGAATATTTCTGGTTGTATAAGGGCACGTTCATGCTTGATTTTGACGGCCAGAATCAGGCATCTGTTACGCGTTTAGTTTAAAACACGATTGCGTTCATGCTCACTTTTGTAGAATCACCGAAAAACGGCGATCACGATCGCCGATCGTAAACTCACAAAAAGATGCGTTTACAATTTGTAAACGCGTTTAAATGGGGTCAACGCACTGACCTCTAGTGGGTCTACGTAGCATGCGCACACAGGTTTGCGAATCCAGCTGAAGGCCACCCAAGGAGAATTGCCTGGAGAAGTGAGCATGAACAGTGCACCGTGGAACTGCGATTACGATGAGCGTTTACGATGAGCATAACAAATCGCTCATTCTGCCTTCAAAATCAAGCATGGACGCGCCCTAATTCATTTAATCGCCCGTTATGATTCTGGTGGCCCCCTTCTATTTAGGCAGATATTGTTACCTGATAGGTGCTAACATGTTCTTACCATTGAATCAGTCCATGCTTGGATTTATTATCTGCCTCATTTCTTCTCCCATCTCTGTTGTTTTGCCTACATGTAGCTACAATACAATACGATGAGTTTGTGGAGAAGCGCTGAGAAATGACGAGCGGGAAAGAAGGTGTCACAAATCTTCAAACCAGACTATAAGCCTGATAAAGTTAAATCAGAAACTTATGTCTTGGTCTGTCTAGGAACTGGGGTACCGTAGTCTAGTCGTCTTGATGAATGGCATGTGTCTTGTCACTTCAGGAAATCAATTAGTCTTGCTCCCAAATTGCCCTTTGTTACCTTGTGTCTTTTATATGTGGCTGAATAGGTAATGCATGACAGTTAGATCATAGATGGAATATCCTTTTACTTGTGGGCAAGAAGTGGTACTTTCAGCTTGACTGATAGACACAATCATGACAATAGTCCATCTTCTGCTATTGCAGAAAACGTTAGCCTCGGTCTAACTTCCCTTTTTAACTCAACTTAAAATAGAGCTTAAACCCAGCATTTCTGGCATTTTGAAATGTTAGTAGAATTCAACCAATACAGGTATACATGTTTGTTCATGTTGTTTTTAGTGACAAATTAGAGTCTGTGTTTTAAGACTAGCAGAAAAGAACAATTTCTCATTTGAACCTTATCACGCATCCTAGATTGGCTAGATGAAGAGCAGAATGGCGTCCACAGCCTAGCTTGAGACTACACTGCACAGTGGTCCTTCCATTGTACCAACCTATTAACTTGATTAAAAATGTAGAATACAGGAAGTATAAAGACTCTTGTGCAATGGCCTTTCGAGTCTGATTAAATTGATTGACTGTTTTGAAGCAATTATAGCAGTCACCTTGCCTTGGAACCTAAGCCAATCATTTTAAGTGCCAATTGAAAACTTGTTCATGATATTTGAAGGACATTCAAATTTAGTATTGTATCACTCTGTATTAGCGGTCTGATGTTGCTGACGTATGTGCACAGTGAATGTTTTGCTTGGGATTTTTAATGGAATTAGCGTGTTTTCAGTAAACATACATGACAATAGAATAATTGATGATTGATTATTGTGAGAGCTATTAATTAGATTATTGTTTGATAAACTGGAGTCTCTTTTCACAAAAAGCTAATGAATTTTGATTCTCCAGTGCTTAAGAACAGATATTGCTACAGTGCAGTACTGCATGTTGTGCTGAGTAAATTTTGGACAATAAGGCACATAAAATTGAAATTAAAAAAGCATCATATATGAGGCCATGTAAAGTCTCATATCATACATATTTTGGTGTAGTGTTCTGGGCACAATTAATAGGATATCTCATGGGAGAGAAACAGGACAATAGTTAAAAGGAAAATATTTTCATCTATGCACCTTTCTCATCACATCCCTGCACTTTGATTCCTGGTTGCAATAATTAATAAGGATTTACAAAAAAAGGAATGAAGTCAGAAAATTCTACAACATCAAGCAGTTTACAAAAATATATTAGGTTCATGGGAGTTCTCGAAAAAGTGACAGTTCCTAGCATAACTCTTTCTGACTCTGTGATTCCATAGTTTAAAAAATCTCTCTTGAGTTTAATTTATTCCTTAAAAAATAGCCTACCTGGTAGTTTTGGGGTCCTATAAAGGAACAAAACCATCTCAAAATGGAATATGAATGGGATGAAAAATAATAACAATGATAATATACTGTTATATACCAATTTTGGATATTATTAACCGACTTTAGCTCCGGCAACTGTAATGTTCAGTGCATTCAAGGAATAAATCCTATCAGGTACCCACGTACTACACCTGGGTTGGGTGTGGCGATTGTAGATTAATGTCTTTCCAAAGGATCTAGTGCTGCGGTAGTGCTTCAAACCCTGTACCTTGTGGTTCACCGTCAAGATACTTATCCACTAGACCACAACACCTCTCAATAAAGTGCACCAAGTGCAAACTTGTTCTGATCTCTTTCTTCATGGTTGAAGGGATGAAAAGAAGCAATTTCCCCCTCGCTTCTTTCTCTTACTTTTTGAGGCCTGCATCTGAGGATTGGAGCTGTAAGCTGTGGGTATTTGAATGTGACAGGTAATCTCAGTTTAGTTTGAGTAAAACATGGAATCACATGAAATCTCCTCAGGACATGACTATCAGCCTCCAGCTAACTTAGACAACCATCTCATCTCATCTCTTTTTTCATCTAGCAAAATGAGAAAACCATAATAACTTTATAGATTTTTTTTTTTGTTCTCCTCTTTCATTCATCTGTCATCACTTTCCAAAATGACAAAAAGGTGAATTCATGGCTGGAAAAAAAATGAGTGGATTTATTCCATGGCCTTGAGATGAAACAGAAAATAGCATGACATGAAATTTACCACAAAAAAAGTAAAAAAACCCACTCTTTCATACTGGAAGTTCAGCATCTCAAAGATATCTCTGAAGTATGCCAACTCTTAGTTTAAAAGTTTCTATGATACCTAAGGTACCCTTGAGATGAAAGAGAGAGAAAAACATGACACAAAAATATATTCTCTTTCATACTGGAAGCTTCAACTGTTTAGAGTTAATTAAAAAAGTTTTAAAAATATCTAGGATGCCCCAGAGTGAGGCTCTCTTGGTTGCATGTTTCAGGTCCTTTTAAAAGGGGATCTTAATTACAATAGATTCAGTAATATGTAGATAGAAAATATATGCTGCTTTTGGTTGTTGGATGCGTGCATACCGATACTGAATGCTTTGTGTTAAATTAATATTTGTAATTAACCAATTTTAAAGCAACATTTTCAAATAGGAAAAGGAAGGCCTCCAATGTCCCATGATAGAAAAATCAAGAAACTCGATATGAAAACTACAACTGTTTTCACAGTAAGAATCTTTCGCCGATTGAATAAGAAATCAGGGTGGTGTCATTTGTGATTCACCTTTATGGCAGCATGGAATTTACTTTTTTTTTAATTATGAGATTTCAACAAATAAGTCCTTGTTTTTTTCAAAATAAAAAAAAAGGTTACCAGTTTCAAACTACGCTCTTATGAATTTCTGTTGTAGGACAATTTTTCTCACACCTTTTCTAGAAACTATATTACTATGGAAATGTCATAACAACGTTTTGTTTAAAAAGTGATCTCTTGACAATTTACTCTGAATGGATAGACATGTAGCGTGTTATTGGCCTCGGAGGAAACACATCAAGCTTGTCAGCATTTCGTCAATATGAGGACAGAACTTGTTGTTTTGTGCAATATGTAATAACAAACAGAACTATTCCCCAAGATCCTTGTTGTGAAGAGGAGCAAGAAATGTAGAAATGTTCTATTCAGATTCATTTACACTCCAACCATAAACCACAGATTGTTCTCACTTTCCCTGTAACTACTAGCAAACACAGTGGAAATCGAATTTGAAAGAAAAAAAAATCCACCTCTGGAGTGTGGATTTTTTAAATGCCTGCTGAAGTTTCACTGATTTTAGGAGTGTAAATGCAAACTTTGGTAAGATACTGATTTTTGCTCTTGTATCTCTCCTCGCTTCTCCGATAAAGCATGCAGGGCAGCGACACGTGGCGCATGCACACTACTCATCAATATTCAGTATGAGAAACTTTTATGATTTTTGAAAAATGATGTTTGAGAAGTGTGAATGGGTCTGTTGATGATGTTTGTGTGTTATATGAGTTTGATTGGATCGGATATCTGTAGCACTTCCAATGTAGCAGGTCCCGCTGGATTTACATCTTTGTAGGACTAGGAGGGTCATTCATTTTGAGGTTGCATCACACAGTCATCCAGTTGCAAATTTGCCATGATGCTGAATGAGATGATGTCAAACTTCTGGTAAACTATTCCCAAAGCTCATGAATAAGCCCATTTACAAAGTAAAAAAAAACAGTTTGAACAACCATTGATTCTTTTTTACTGCCATTAACACTAATGGAGAAACCCATAAGGAACAGTCAGTGTTAGGTAATTTTTTTTTTTTTTTTTTTTTTTTGGGGGGGGGGGGGCGGTTGAGCGCATGTGTTTCTTGTCGCTGCGCTGCACGTGTTAGCATGGCAGTGTGGAGAGTCACATGCTCAATCTCTTCCGGTAGGGTACGCTGTAGACAGGCTTTTGTTCACCTTGGCACGCTCTGGACCGCTTTAGGAGGTGGTCCGCTGTGGTGGTTCAGGTGCCTCCAATGGCAAGTTCAAGTCCACTCCAAAAATAACTTACTTTCAATAAAAGCAAAAGAATCATATAAACCAATCAAAAAAAGTTTGAGCAAAATCGGATAACTAATAAGAAAACTAGGAATTTTTGAGCCCTTAAACACAACCAAATAGTGAGCTATTCAGTAGTTTATCCAATCCCAATAATTTTCTAGACAGTTTTCTTTCTCAATGCAATTTCATGACTAGCACTCAACTTGATTACTAACACCTTATTGTCTCTCAGCAGATGTAGACCTTGATCAGTGGGGCCTATGCGCTGCCCTCATAACAACTATACTTCTCTGGATGCAGGGAAATACTGGTTTATAATCATTATCTGACTATACAATTTGTACAATATGACAGCCGTATCAATAAATGCATGAAAACAAGTGAGAAATGAGACAAGAGACCTTGTAGTCACAGATGGACTAATTCATATGTGGATGTAGAACATGAATTAGTAATGTCATTTTGTCACCCAGGCACAAAGAGTTATCGCAGAAATGAAATTGGTACATAATTACTGATTTTTTTTTTTCTGTGGTCAAATGGACATAGAAAATAATCAAAGTGCTGTTATAACTTGTTTACCAGGAGGGCAAGTCTAAGATATAGGTGTCATAATCCAACATAGAGTTGATATACATTTGTAGATTAGTGTTTTTCAACCGGACTGCCGCAAACATCTTTAGGGGTACAGCAAAAGAAATTTAGCTATATCAAAAATAGATTTGGAATAACATCCATTTTTGTAAACAACAAATATTAGAAACGTGTCATTTCAATAGCATTATGAATATAAGAAAATATGTTTCAGAAAATGTCATAGATGTTCATTTTTTAAGTTATTGATGACTAGAATAGAGTTTTTTTCTTACAGGGGTTGTATAAAACATATTTGCACTAATTACATTTAGGTTGCATGTATGATTGAAAATTTTCTTGAAGAAAAATAGAATTTTTATTTTTTCGTACAGAGCAAATGGGAAGGGAGCTTGCAAGATATGTCACAGAGTTGCCAGTTTGTGTTTTATTGATCACAACTTCTAAAATTCATAGTTTTCATATTCTTATTCTGAACTTGTTCAATCTTTCACTGACCTGTACATCTCATATTTATGCTTCTATTAAAACCAACTTTGAGAAATCAAACTAAACAGATGTAGGTTATGCCGTTATGGTGTAAAAGACCACCTACTAATCATTGAACCTTGATAAGATGAGAGACCTACAGCAGTCTCCTTGGTTGGACTGATGCCTCTGAAGATGTGAAACATGAATAAATAATAGCATTTATCCCCCAGACACTGGGGATACCCTGCTCCAAGCCAAATTACACTATTAGATGACTTACGAGTTAACACCTCAACCATGCCCTCTAAACTCCTGTCATGCTTAATTATCTCTTCATTGGATATTGAAAGTACTTTTCATCTCGCCTTGTAATATCATTTTCTCAGAAATTCAGCGGTATTTTACTAATATGTGATACAGGTAAACGAGCAGTTCAGCTAACTTCATGAAGATGTCAAGATCTGATAGTGCTTTAAGTTGTCAGTATCAAAAAAATAAGTGCTTTTTCTACATCTGGAACAAAGCGCTTTTTTCTACATCTCGAACAACAAAGGTTTTTTCTTCATATATCTTGTATTTTTGGAGTCTGAGTGGAAGCATATGAATAAGATCTTTGGTCCATTAGTATTGTGTACCAGCTATTTTGATACATCAAATAAAAACATAACAAAACTGTCTGGACATGGACATGCACCATTATCTAATCTATAAATCTCAACATTTATAACCAAGTGAAGTTATATCCAAGAAAAAGGGAGAGTGCTTTTGTGGGAAATCATTCAAACATGAGCACTTATCATAAAGGTTCATTTCTGCTGGAGCCTTTGCCAAGAAGTTGAGGAAGGAAAGTCCCCTTATGAGCCTCGATCAATGAGAAATTGTACCCATTTCCAGACTGCTTCCGACTACTACAAAATACATTGAACCTCTTCCTCTCTTCGGTCCAAGCTTTTAGTTCTCCATGTTTGACCCTCATTTTCTTGGTCCTTCACCCCCCTGTGAAGTTCAGCTGACCCAACGATGACCTGCGGGCAAGATGTTGTGCTTGAACTTCATTCTAGTCTCTTCATTCAGTCTCTTCGTTCAGTCTCAAGTCTCAACTAGGAACAAATGCTTATTAAGTTCAGTAACTAAAAACGCAAAAGCTTCCAAGTCTGGCATAACTGCAAGCAAACTCTTACTTTGTTTCTGGGAACTTGAGCTAGATTGAGTAGAGCCATTGGAACGAAATCTGTATGATTTTGAAGGGTCACCTAAATCCTGTTTGTGCTTGGTTTGTTTGTGCTTATAAATGCCTAATGTAAACAAAAGCATCACTATTTGATTATTGACGTTTATTTGGTTTGTATGATAGGAATACTTGATTGAAGGGAAGATCATTTCAATATTGTTGAAGTTTATTTTAAAGATGTGTGAATGAAGAATCCTCCTGAATTACTAGACTAATCAGTTTAGGTGAACTTTGTTCTGTCATTCAAGCTTTGTAGCATTTCTGTTGCAAGAAGCTTATTAAAATCAGCAAATCTTTAGGGAACTTGGCTATTTGACCATTGGCCATGACCAACTTATCATCTCCTGTATGCCCACGGCGGCATCTTCCTTCTGAGAAGAAATTAATAGCAACTCTAGAAGCAATATTAGAAGTAAAATTTGTAGGGGAAAAGAGAAATCTTATTTTTGAGGGCTCGTTATAGGAAAAAAAAATGAATTTGGGTTTCATCTTTACAAATTTTGTACACATTTCTGTTCTTTTGCCACATCCAAGGGAACTTTTTCATGCAATTTTGACAACACTTTTACCCCCTTTTTTGTCAAGTGGAAATTTCTTCCACATTCTTGAATGAGTTGTTTTGCTTTGGCTACTTCACACCAACATAATACATGACTTAAGCTCATTCACACTGTGAGCAAAAATCATTGATTTTTATCACATTCCGTTGTTTCGTTGTAAGTTGCTAAGCAGCTACTGGCACACACAAGAACTCTGGAGTGTGGTAACGCCAGCAGAAATTTCACTGATTTTGTAGTGGGTTTTTCCCAGTAGTGTAAATGGCAGTCAAAATTTTGAAAATATTTTTTTTTAAGGGGGGGGGGGGGGGGAGGGGAGGGGGGTTCGGTAAATGGGCCTTATGATATGTTCTGTTAGGTGTACTGTTCATAATTGGTCCTGGAATGTGCCATGTTGAAAATCCAATCAACTGCTTTTTTGTGTTTTGGTTATCTCCTCCTTCCCCATCTTGGAAGTCAGGCGTACTCTGATGTCCTGTCCTGACGGTAATTGATCATCCTATAACTGTCTATTGGGCAATCCATTCCACACCAAAGGGACTAGGTATGAAGGAAATTGTTAATTATGGTAGCACTGGACAATTGCTTTCTGGAAGAAGTTATGGTAAGGATACCATTGGGATCACGAGTGGGTAGGTCTGTCAGATATCATGTCTGCCAAACTTGACCTGCATTCAGACTTGAGACTTCCAAAATTCATCCTATGGCTATACCTGTACAAAATTTGAAATTTGTGTAGATATAATAAGAATCAAAAGGCATGTTTGAGCATCGTTAAAATGAAAACTTGATATATAACGACATACAATGATGAATGAAGTCACACAAAATGCTATCACATGGATTTCAAGATGTCTTTAGTACTACTCCTCTACTCTATTCATGCAAGGCAAGAGGCTTTATGATGGGCTGCTGGTGTATGTTTTTTCTTTGGTCTAAAAAGTCTTTGGAAATAACAAATTACCAGCCTACATGTGGGGGCCCTTGTCAATATTTTTTCCAGTCAGATTATCTGCTGTTTCCTATAGGATGTTCGCCAAAACAATCATGTTTTGTTCTTCTTGAACTTCTCCGCTGAACTTGCCCCTAACTGAGCAGGTTCAAAATCAAATTACCTTACTTGCCACCGAGTTCCACCGACTTGAACATAATCTCTCGGTGTTGATGTGCGATTCATGAGCTTATGATAAAGAATAAGATTGAATGTATTGACTGTGGGAACATTATTACTTATCCTGTGATAAAAAGTTTAGAATAACCCTTCCGACTAGTCAGAGAATAGTGATTGCTCATGAAGCACAAAAAAAATGAAATACAAAAATATCCCACTGCAATATTTCAGAATAGTTTGCAACAAAAGATTGTCTTGGTTTATGCAGGGACGTTATCCTTGTCCTCCCTTCTTTTTTGTATTAAAGTTCAGTGGTTCTAATAGCAATGCAGAGTATCCCAGAAAATTGGGCAAATGTTCCAACATTTGTTTTACAAAAGTATGCATGTAATATATATCTACCATAATGAGAGCAATTTTTAGCACTCATCAGTTCATGGAAAAGAAGGACTGCATGTCATCTCTGTAGGCCTGTTTTCATTAGCTCGAGATTGCTAAATAAGAGTTGGGATATTATCCCGAAGCTCAAAATTGCGTATTCACCAGACCAATACGCTCATCACATACTAGCTCAGACAGGCGCAAATTAGCCCGCTTTTTCCTAAATAGCGCGATTTGGAAACGACCAATATTTCTTGGGATATTTTCTAGATCAAATATCCCCCTAATTGTAACTGCGGGCTGATGAAGACGCAAATTAATTGGTTAATTTGTGATCGGGATAGTTAAAATAGCAGGTTATTTTGCAAGCTAGAGCTGATGAAGACAGGCCTTGTGTGTAGCTTTGTGATGTCTTACCATTTTAAGTAGCTTGGGTTTACTTAACACCTCCAGCTTTATCCTCCTCCAGCTTATTCGGCCTTGTCAGGTTGTGATGTGAAAAATTCAGGAGGACAGTGACTCCTCCTCATCCCATCGCCTCCTCCTCCTTGGGTTGCCATCCTCAATGTGCCGTTCACATATACACCTCTTTCTCATTTCCCCGCTCAATTCTGCCTTTCCATACTATAGTCATCTATTAACCTTTATTCTCAATTTTGATTAGTGGATTTTCATTGACAATTTGATGTCCTCTCAAAAGAGTTGTGTGGATAATTTCAGAAAGATGACACCTGCCATCTGATATAGTGAGTAATCATGTGGGGGAAAGGGATTTTATGTTGGTCCGCGTTTCTTTGATAATAATGTTATCATCCCTACTCCCCGAAGGCACTAGGAAAATGCAGGGAACTGTGAATATGTTTGTGTTCTATCCATCACATCAAAGTATTTGAAGGAATTAGTCTGTTGCATCATGCTCTATGTGAAAGTGCCCCTGCTCATTTCGTTCAGGGAGCACTTGCTCGTTAGAAATTGATTGCCTATGGTTCATAATGCATGCTCTACAAATTACCCGTACTCAAAATGGGCTGACTCCGTTACCGAATCCCACTTTAGTTCTTCCATGCAATTAGGAGAAGATGCCCCTTTATTGTTGTCATTAGTGATGTCCTCATCATCAAAATTATCTGGAACAATTGTCATATGAATGCTAAATTCAATATTATTTTCATTATCCTCATTCTACATACCGGTACTTGATCTACTATATCATTATTTTTTAACACAAATATGTTACTTGAATATTCCTTTACCTTAGGATTCTGTAGACTCCTGGATATGATATTTTGTGAGATTTTTACCCCAAACTCGAAAGTTAAAACTGGTGCAGGCCGTTGCTCAGGCCACAACAAAGCATGCATTTGGAGACCTTGTGAATATCAAATTTATGAAAAAGAAATATATTATTTTTTCATCGCACTAAGAAATTACATTTGATTGAAATCAATGATTGTTTATATTTTCCTGATTCTAGCTTCAAAGGTCATCTAAAAGAAGCCTGATAACATCATGGCCATGACTGTGAAAGAATATTTTTTACTTTTCCCAACTTTTCACCAAGATGACATATTACGCGAAATTATGCTGAGCTATCTTGTGTGTAGATTTGTTATCCATGGTAGACATTCCATGGTAGAGACAGATTTGATTTAAGGACCTCAGCATTATATCTTACTAATCCAGGAAGTAGTTGTAATATAGGAATAAGGAAATCGGGGTAATAGAGGAAGTAGAAACTGACTGCAGACAATGCTCTGATTCAGAATGCTATCCTTGGTGCAAGAACGATTCGGTTCATACTACCTTTAATTCATTATCTTAATACAAGGACAGACTTAGGGAGAGGACTGCCATTGTTACATGAAGGTTAGATGTAATGAAATGGTTATCTTCATGGAAAATAGACAAAAATGTTCAGCACAAATTAATTATTTTTTGATTGATTTTTTAATGAGTGGTGCTATATCATTATATGACTCTATAAGCATCCCATCAGTAATCGTCATCACCACTATCAATTTGATATCAACATCTTACAGTTATTCATGCATATCTAAATATTGATACTATACATGAATATTCTAAGCTTGTTTTAATGACAAAGCCATGTCCAAGAACACTTCAAACAACCATTCCACGATTTAAACCAACACATATTCAAAATCCATGCAAAAACTGAATATGATGTTGTGTTTGAAAGAAACAATATATCAATTCATCTACATAATATAAACTGCATTTTTCTCACATTCTGGTGTTTCGTTGGAGGTTGCTAAGCTAGTACCTGCAAACACAACAAAATTCAAAAATTGAAAAATCCACCTCTAGATTGTGGTTTTTATAAACGCCAGCAGAAATGTCATCGATTTGTGTTGTGTAAATGCCCGCTCTCGACACATCGGTGAATGATTCTGGTTTTTGGTCACATGACCCTCCTTACTTCTTTGTGATGGTATGCAGAGCAGCAACTAGTCGTGTTCATGTTTTTTATCATTTTTTTTTTATTGGTGTTGCCTGGCAACTTACAATGAAACTCTGAAGTGTGAGATAAAAACACCCAAACATGGTTTTTTGCTTGAAGTGTAAATGACCTTTCTACTTGCACTATGTGAGAGGTCAGATGACTGTGGATGAGAGGTCATAAAGTCATCATAACCTCTGTGGAGCAACTTGTAAAGTACAGGTTAGTCTCTAGTGTATTACCCAGACCATAGTCCAAATGGAGAGGACTTGTGTCCAGACCAAGCTAAACGTATAGTAAGTCCGATTGATTTGGGGTATCTTTAGGTTCCTTTTAATTTTCCCCAAGTATTAAAACTCTTCATTAGCCCAAGTTAGGGATAGAACCAAAGATAACTTTTTTTTAAATGGGGTCTTACTGTCTGTAGTGCATTCTGAGGGTATTTTTTGTCCAGATCAAACTTTTTAGAATGTATGCATGAGCTCTATCACAATTTTTAAAAATGTTGTGGGTCAGGACTTACATCTTGGGTGACCATGTGGTCCGCGCACCTATTAGTCTCAAGCCCCAATGTACATGTAGTTGACATTCTGGAAGAGGTTGACCACATCATCAAGTTGTTTGACTAGATGTTTGGCCATGAATACAAACTGTCCTTCAGTAGATGTTCTTTACATACATGTAAGCAAACCTTGCCCAAACTCCTTGTGTTATGAATTCATGAAATTTGATAACTTGTTATCAATCCTCTTCCCCTCCCACCCTCATTAAAATATATATATAGAAAGAGACTGAGACTTGCTTCTGCAAACATTTAAAATTCATTACACTTAACTCAGATAAACACATTTCCTTTGCCATATTTCTGAGGTTGTATTTAGATATTTCACTTTTTTTAGAAAAATTGTAAAGAAAGAATCCTGATAAATCTTTTTTTTTAATCCAAAAGGTCTGAGCCTGGGACTGAAGACTAGATGGCTAAAAGATACACAGTAGTAAATGTACATTCCAAGCAGTCTTGCATCCTTGATGGACATTCCTATACCTTTTGATTGATGGGTGGAAAATAAAAGACAGCTTGTTACTGATGCTAGGACATGGCATTCTTTATGTTGAGATAACTGTCTTACCTGAGGGATTAGTTCATCAAATCTAGACCAGCCATTACTTGTTGCAGAGAGCAGAGTTAGCTCTTGAACCCCCCCCCCCCAAGACCTTTAAAAACTCAGATAAAATTTATAGGCATAAAATTACGAGTAAGAAATGAAAGATGTACGAATCAATGTGAGTTCAAGTCAAGATAGAAATTCCAACTCCCATAAACAAATAAAAAGTTATGATTTTTTTGAGTTGCCATCAATCAAACATTAAGTGCAACTCTGTGATGTATCTTTTTTCTGTACTACCCGGTAATAAAATTTAGGAAAGAAAAATGTTCAGTCACACATGCCCCTACATGTAAATATAATTATTGCAAATATGTTTATACACAATTAATCCCTGTATGAAACAAATCTATTCCGTCATCAATAATTTCTGTACAGAAGGTATTGGAGAGCAGCTCGCAAGATACATGTATGTCACAGTGTTGCCAATTCGTGTTTCACTTAACTTTATATAAGAATGTACTTCCCCCTTAAAACACAATTGTCAACTCTCATTTACAATGTACCTTATAAGCACCTCTCCTATCTGGGCCCTGCTGCAAAAAAAAATTACAATTGATGGTAACTTTGCCATCAATATTATCTACCATGGGCTTCATCACTCAACAGCCAAAAAAATCAGGGTTTTCATGGAAGTACCCATGAATGACAAAGTTACCATCAAAGGTAGGTTTTATTATGGTTTTATGCGATGGGGCCCGGTCTTTACTAATTTTTCTTCTTCTAAATCCTATTTTTCTCAGAATGAAATATTTCATCATGGCTGTGCTCTTTATGTTTTTTACACCCTTATGAAATATTTATTACTCGATCAACATTAAACAACCAAGAAAATTTATCAAAATGCAATAGGAGAGGTTGCCAATTTGTGTTTGATCGATCACAACTTTAACCAATATTTTCTGCACGAGATGTGAGATAAAGGGCACAATATGTTATTTTTTGTCGTCATACTGTGCCTCTTTCTTTCTCTACAAAAGTGATAACATACATGAAATATTTTGTAGTCAACAAGTATAAATCAATTTGTATGGAACAAAGGGATCAGCATGCTTATCCATGCATGTTATAAGTGACATTGGACTTGAGATAGACCTATTGTATGACATTTCTATTATTTGTTCGTAGGCCCTATTTTTTTTCGGGGGGGGGGGGGGCGGCGGGCTGCAGTGAGACTAGCATCAGACAATGTATGTTATTGAATGTATTTAGAATGTTGGGGTTGTTTATTAGGACAGACTGTCAGAGGATCAGCCAGCATTGTTTGGTTACGACATACCTGGTTTGATTCGCAGGATAGTGTCACCAGGCATCCTGTGATATATGAATTGGAGGGAGGTTACTCCTCTCCTCATCATCTAATATGTTCAGGTTTCATCAAATCGTTAATGCTATGGCATATGAAGACTAGTTATTAATAATTTAAAAGGGGGCTGTAAATGTAGGTATTTCATCATGCATATAGATGACGATGGCATGGTTGTGTTATAACTTATAAGCATGATATTCTCTCTTCAGCCTTGTTCAGGAGTTATATTTATATAGTCTTGTCATTTTGAACGAGGTGTGTTTTATGTATTTCATCTGCTGTTGAAGATCCCCTATCATTAATAGGAAAAAGAAAAAACACCTTCATATCTTTAAAAAATTATTCAAAAAATCTTTGTAAACACACATTTGACATATTTGATTGTTTAATTCCCAGGTAAGTCAGGCTGCACATTACATTCCATTGTTGTTTAGGATTTTGGCTGTAAATAGTAGGAAGGGTATGAAACAGATATACCATGGGACAGAAGTTGTTGACAACTAGTGAGAGTGTTTAGGTGGGGTTAAACATCACACATCACCTTTACACCTATCACCTTGACTCATAAGAGACAAAAAGTGTGGAAAACATTACCATCTGGCGTACAGATGAAGCCAGCAGAATTCTGACGTAGGCATCGAGTTCTGCAGACCCTCTTTCTTTGCAGTGTATTCATCATAGCATTACTTTCATCATAGCATTACTTTCATCATAGCATTACTTTCAGATCACATGCATTGAGGTTTGGAAGCTTGACTTTTGGGATACCAGAACTTTTTTCTTCTGAGACCTGTGAAAAAGGAGATGACTCTTCAAAAGATCAGGAAGGACAAAAAATGAGCTTTTGTCCCCGTTGTGAACAAGTCATGTTTTCAGTCTACATCTTTGAAGTTATTTTGAACATTTTGGCTGAAACTCCTCCAGTTTTTAAAGTATAAATTCCTACTCTCAAAACATCAGTGATTCTTTCCAGTTTTTTTGCTATTGCATGCTTAGCAGCGACAAGTAGCGCAGGGGCACAACTCACAATTTTTTAAATTAAAACTTAGAAATCAAACATTGACAGCTTTTTTGAGGTTAAGTGTAAATAGAGTTCTAAAAACCGATGTTTTTTAAATTGTTTTTTCTGCAATGTAAATGAGCCTATTGTGTCCATCTAAATGATGGGATTTGTGTGAGCTTTGGAGAAGGATTAATTATTATTGTCACCTCCATATCTGGGCCATGCAGATGGGCCTGCCTATCAAGCATCTCACATCCTAGCATTAGGACCAACAAATGTGCCAGATTGCAAATGTTAGAGTGTACACATGAGAAACTTAAGGTTTGTCCTCATCAGCCCGAGTTGGCTAAATAGCCCGCTATTTGTGATGTGGAAAATTAGCCGGAAGTTACAAATCGCGTGTCCATCAGCTCAAAACTCAAGCTTGAAAAATTTGCTCAGTTTCCGTGCATGCGTAGTGCGAGATGGACCCTTTGAGCTAACAAACTAACGCGCATGCCGGGATCAAGTCCTCGAGCTAGTGAAGACGGACCACATGTAGCGGGCTATTTTTCAAACTAGCCCCAGATTCGCCCAAGATATCTAGGGAAGATTTCCCAAGCAAAAACCCCGCTATCTGCGTCTTCACCTGCCAAATAGCTGCTATTTCGTGATCTGGCTAATTTCCCTGTTCAGAAATAGCAGGATATTTGGCCAACTCGGGCTGATGAGGACAGGCCTACAGATGGTTCTCTTTGATATCTATAGAATAGTTCAAATTAAAAGTATCAGAAGCTGTATAGTTGATGGTTGACTTGAACATGTAGTTTGTCTCTATTTGTTATACTCTTCATCACAAACTACCAGTCTCTTTGAAAATCTTTTTGGTTGACTGAAGAAATTTAGATTTCAAAATTTAATGTAACTAGATTTTTGAAATCATAAACATGACAACTTTCATAATTTATTTAGGCCCTCTAGTCCCTATTGGTGAAAACGAAAAAAAGTAAAGGCTTAAATGAAGTGTCTTTTTATTCTTGAGGCAACAGATACTACTTACTAGTTGGCTTACGTCCAAATGAACAAATTTTAAGTATTTTAACATTCATGTAACATGATGTACAGCTCTGGTTCTAGAGTTTTGCGCACCTGGAGGAATTTTATCGACTTGTAACAACGATTTATTCTGTAATTTCAGGAGCTAGAAATATCTGTTGATACAATTGCGTTTGTAGGTGATGTGATTGGCAGTATTCCCTGGGAGATACAGATGCATCATGGGTATGTAACCTTTGACCTGCCCATGAAGTACTTTCTGGCATTGCCATCAAATTATCTTGAAGGACGCTTCTCCAAGAAAAACTAACCAGGGATGCGGGGACACCAGTGATCAATCCTACTTTCATTCATTTTGAAAGCATTGTATTTGTATTCCTACATTTACATTCATACTGTTTCAAATGAGCTCCATGTAATCCGAATGTAGATTCTTCTGAATGTGGATTAAAACCTTGTGATGGGATTGTTATAATTTGCTATGAATAGTTAATGAGAAAAAAAAGATCCAATTCAACAAAGAGTTTATTGATGCAAGAAAAGGAATACCTTTCCAGTGTATTTGAATGGTATAAAGAAGCAAAAAAGGGCCTGATTATCAGTATCGAACAATGTTGGTTTGTTATCATTATGTTATCTAAATCAATGATTTTTTTTAGGTAACAGCATGTCTTCCTTTTCCCCCTCAATATTGTTAAATTTGATTCATTGAATGAAAAGTTAATAGCAAAGATAATTTTCTTCTCAGATCTGAGAGGGCATGTATTTGTACATTATAACAAAAAGAGGAGTGTCTTTATTATTTTTCATAAAACCATTATGTTAATGATTTTCATGTGCTGTAATACCAAAAACGTTGCGTGCATGTACCGGTAACTTCCAAAAATTCAGTTTTGGTCCAGATTTGTGAGAAAAATTTTTTTAACGATTTTTTAAACCCTAAAAATAGCTATCATTGATAATTTGTTAGAGTTTCAGATGGCGAAGTCTGTGGTACTTTCACAGGCAGAGTGGTGCTTTTGAAAACCTGAATGATATGAGCTCATCAGAGGGGAGAAAGAAGGGGGTTTCAATTTGGAATGCAGCTGTAATTCTGTCAGTCTTCATCCATCTGCATTCATTTAGTCATTTGCGAACATCAGCATGCATTTATATCAAGTAGTTGTCTTTTTCCTTCCCTTATTTCCTTCTCTCATTTCCTTCTTTTCCTTCATTTCCTTCTCTCATTTCCTTCATTTCACAATCAGAACATCTTCATTTACAATCCCAGGTAATAGAGGTGCCTATGTTCATCCAAAGCCAAAATGTAAAAACCAATTGAACATGGAGTACTCTCCAAAGAGCTTGGTTTTATTAGCTAGAAGTGATTGAAATTCATTCCTATTTGCATCAGCCATGGAAAGCGTGAACAGACATTCAGGTGCACGAATAAATAAATGATAAAGGTGCATTGTGAGTGGGATAAGAAAGAGAGGTAAAGAGAATCTAGAATATTTATTTTAGTAAAGAAAACACGCACACCTAAATCCAGTTTGCATTAGAGAACCTTGGTATGTATAGTGTATACCCATGTAATTGTTTGGTTTTCACCATTTTGTATTGACAAAGTGTGGGTGATGAATCACGTTTTTCAACAAAGGAGGGAAAAAACTCTTTTTGAAGTCGGTAAAATCTGACCTTCGTTGAAATGTATAGTTTGAGATTCTTCACAAGAAAAGGTAGGACTCCATGCTGCTAGTTCGTCTGCAGAAAAATCACTTATCTCACAGATTAGATTAAACTTACCCCATTTATACTGCGGCCTAAATTTAGGGCGCTCGTGGACCAACCCAACTTCAACTGGCCCGAATCCATTTAAACTGCCATTTACAACTACTCACTGCTTGTGAGTCTGACCCTAAACTACCTCTGTAACCTGTCATTCCCCTCACATGTTTATTCTGCATCCGCAACAATCCAAATCAACTGCTAAATTATTTAAACCTTAAGAACAGACAACACGCCAAAAACATCGCGAATCGACTAACTGCATCTTGTCTGCATGTGAGAGGTATATGGTTTCACTTGGTGTACAGTGAGCGCTAGTTAGTAAACACATGTAACCCATTCTAAATCACTGTGATCCTTTATACTAGAGTTGGGACGCCCCTGGTCTAGTATGGGGGCACCCCTTGGACTGCCCTAACTTTGGGGTACCCTAATTTTTCTTACCCATTTATACTGGAAATCAGACCACCTTTGGACCAGACCGGACCAGGGGCGGTAGAACTGCCAGTGTAAATGGGGTATCAGTGCGCGATTGCACAGTTCATGCCACCGTGTGAGGTTAGTTCCTCAATTGAAGAGAACTAAATCATCTCTGACCTTTGCACCCTCTCTGCATCTCTTTCTTGCTCATCACAACACATAATATAATAAATATATGTTGTGTTATCTTTAAATCTTATTTCTACTACTGCCTGCTAACATGAATTTTACCAGACATTTTTTGTAGGTTTCTCAATTTGCTTTAACAAACTATTTGATAATGGATTTAATTGTGAAAATAGTTACTGAAAGGTAGCTTGTTCACCAGATAGTTCTAAAATGTAAGAATAAATCCTTGGGAAATTTATAAGAAAAAATGACGTGATTTCATTACTTTGAAAGTAATTTTAATTTTTTCATGTGGTTTGAAGAAAAAAAAATCATAAGATGTCATAACCTGAGGAAATATTTTAAAGGATTCTCTCAGCCTACTCACCACCCATTTTATCTTACTTTTCATGACCCTTGAAATGACATTAAACTTGCAAAAGTTAAATTTAATCTGAATTAACAAATTGTAGTGATAGTTACACATTCCCAGATAATCAAATGAAAATATAAGAAATGACTGTTCAAAATTACAAATCAATCAATCAATGAATAGCTTTTTGTAGAATATGTAGGCCTATAAGCTGAGTTTTGAGCAACAGAAAATAATCTATTTCCAAATGTGAATTTTGCCTTGTAGTGAATGTGATTTATAAAGTTGCTTTACTTTGTTGGTTTAAACAATCCTCATTCTAGTACCTGTTGCATGCTTTACAAGCACCTTTGAAATACAATTTTAATCCTTAATGAATTGAAGTATTGTTATATTGATTGTTTAATGTCATTTAATCTTTCTCATTTACCAAGTAGAACAAGTAGAACCAAGTGACTGCAATGAGCTGATAGGACTAGACTTTTCCTTGTTGTCAATGCTATTGCCCATTACTTCCTCTGTATCTTTCTTCACTTTCCTTTTTCTTTGGGGGGGGGGGGGTAGGGTTACATGTAGATATCATCAGAGATATCTATTCCTGTCCATTCAATGGCTTTCACATCAACAATACAAGAAGAGCCAATAGGGACCTCCTCTGGGCCACTCTGGCACCAACCTAGTCGTTTACCCAAAGTTGTGTCTTTTGAATTATAAAATACACTATAGGCCTGCCTTCATCAGCTCGAGTTTGCCTAATAACCCGCTATTTTAACTACCGGTACCCGGATCATAAATTAACAAGTTAATTTGCGTCCTTATCAGCCCGCAGTTAGCAGAATATTTAGTCAAGAAAAATTTCATGAGAAATCTTTGTCTTGTTTCAAAAATATCCCGCTATTTGGGAAATAGCGGGCTAATTTGCACCCGTCAGAGCTAGTTTGTGATGAGCGTATCGGTCTGGTGTAGACGTAATTTACAGCTTCAGGATAATATCCCGAGTCTGAAAAAAGCGGGTTATTTGGCAAACTCGAGCTGATGAGGACAGGCCTATTGTCGTGATTTTATTATTCCAAATTTATCTTTAAAATGTTCCACTGCAACAGCTGTCACTCCCGCAGATTAGGCCTAGAAAATGGAGATACATGTATCAACCCCTAAAAATCAAGGATATTTACTCTCAGTAAAAGATGAGTTCATGTCCTTCTAGCTCTCCCATCAGACATGTTTCTTAGTTAATAGTAAATTGAATAGAAAATCAATCACATTAAGACAATTCATAATTTTAGGGAAAACCCCGGAAATTCAAGGTATTACAAAGTTTTGTGAATTTTTGAAAATTGGGTGGATATTGTTTCTTTACAAATTTGATATATTTGGATGTCCCTATGGATGTTTTATAAGTGCTAGAAAATTTACCCCCTAAAACACTTCTGCTTTAGAGAAAAATTGAATATAAAAATTTACTGGCGCAACAACTGCGACAACGATCACTAAATATTGTAGGATCGCATATGCTTTGAATATGTTCATTTGAACCAAATTCATGACCCCATACCCAAACTTTGTATTACCCTTAAGTAATTTTGGTCTGTTTTGTTTACATTGAAAACTTCTACAAGTTTAATTCATGTATGCTCACAGGAAGTGATTTACTATCTATTTAATTTATAGTGAGTGAAACATGTGTTATTGTTAGGACTCCATCTTAATAGAAAGTACCATACAGACTTTGCTTGTTTTCCCATCTACATTCACTTACAGTAGTTAGTTTCTTTGTTAAAATCTTAAAGATTATCTTTATTCATAATGAATTTTAAAAAAAGCTTAAGAACTCGAGTCAGTAAAAGTCTTGAAGTTATGAAGTTAAATAAATCATTTGTGTAAAGGTATCTCAACCTGTTTTGAATCTTCTGGATCTTTTGTATTGCATTTACAAATTAGTTATTTTCAAGAAAATTTTGTCCGTATGATTTGTGTTTGAGAGGAAAATATCCAATCATCCCAACTATTCCTACATCCAGGAACATGTCCTTATTTCTTGAAAAAATCTGGCCTAGAAACTAAGATTAAATTTGACTTGACTTTCTTCCAGTGACAAGAATACGTAAAGAAGGTTAGGATGATGTAGACTATTGAATATCTCACCTTAGCCCATGTTTGTGATCTCGGAGGAGTAGAGCGAAACTTTTTGAACTCCTGTGTTTATTGTGTTCAGTGAATACACCACAGTGTGATAATGCTAGCCTAGCCCCAGAGTGTGTGTGTGTGTGTGTGTGTGTGTGTTACTGTGGTGCTGATTCGGGGTGCGTGTATGTGTGTGTGTGCATATTCTGTTTTCTTAGTGTTTTTATGTAAACGAGGATAGAATGAATGCCTGTGCACTGGAGCAAAAGCGAGCGCAGGCGGGCTGATTGCTCTACCAGTTCCAAGTACCACGACACAGGGAGGGCTGGCATAAGCGGGTTCATTGTGTGCTCCTAAAAAACTATTCCATTGAACAAAGTTCAGCGTTGGGCTAGTGCTGACTCCTCACGTACATAACAGGCACAGTAGAGGAAAGAGAACGCATTGCGTTGGTACCGTTCTACATTTGACTTCTTTGCTCTGTTTGGATTCATGGATTTTTATAAAGTGTGGATGTGATCAAGCTTTCTAGGATTGTTTCAATTCATTGACTGCATCTGGATGATGTACTTCATGATATAAAGGTAGATATTTGAGAGAGTTTTGCTTGATCATCTGAAAACTTTTTTGTGGTGGAAAGCTAATCCACCATTGGTGTGGTTACCCTCTGTAGATTGGGTCAAATTGAACAGAGGGACATTGTGGGTTGCATTGGATTTGGGGTGCTACAGAAGGGTGCTTACAGTGTACTGTATCTCCTACTGTTGCTGTTCTGTGAATATATGATGAACATTTCCTTCCAAAAGTATTATATGCAATACTTGTTGATACTTGGTTTATTTTTTGAGTTGAATGTTGTATCTTTGTAAGAGCATTGTGTGTGTATTTCCATAAATCAGTATTGTTTTCAGAACTTCTGATGTTTTGAAGTGTTTGTAATATGTTGCTTTGAGAAAAAAATCCTGAACACATGGATGCATTAATTTCTGTGTAATTAATGAAATTAATTCTCTTAGGTAGTGTTTTTATTTTTTTACCCCATCTTTATAGTTTCTCAAACCTTTTTCTTCCTTTTGCAGCTTCGAATCCATGGTAAAGAAAAGGACATCAGTGAACACCATGTTCATAATGTTGCTGGAATGATGACTTTAACTGTTAAAAAGATGTTTGCTGATATTAAACTCTAGCTGTAGCAACTTTGGAGTTGACGTGGAATAAATTTGTAGACAACTTGACTGGATTCTCGTGAAATTGAACCAAAATCAACAACACCCGGAGTGAGGAATACACTGTTGGCAGAGAGTCCGTGAGGGCTTATCAAGTACTGCATTTTCTTCTGTCACAGTTTTGTGAAAACTATGCTTCGGTCAGCCACGGCATCATGAGTCTGCCGCGTTGTCCGAGGACACGTACCGTCATGTTTTCTAGAACTTTGACTCGTTGTTATCCTCAAAGAACGCTTTGGATTGCGATATTATGTGTAATATGCAGTTGGACATTATCAACGACTGGAGCAACTACAATACGAGATAAAGAAGGTTTGTAATGTTCACTTCTTCTCAAAAACTCTATATACAGAGCTTGCCTTAAACCATTTTACATGTCATACTTCCTTGCAGAAATTAGACTTGTTTCTTGGCTTTCATGCTTTATCAGAATTTTGCTGAACACCTTATTTGTTCTTAGTATTGTATAGTTTAGATTGTAGGCATTGTAGCAATTATACTATTTTCAGTATACAGACAAAATTATTGTACCTTTAAGGCTTTATTAGGTACAGTAACTTTCGACCAAGAACAGTAATTTGATAGCATTTACCTTTGTAGAAAAGGTAGAATATAGGTCTTCTTACATTCAATCATTTGTTTCGATCAATTGTTTCTTTGAAATTGAATATTTATTTGCTAAGAATAGAACTTAATCTGTTAGACCAGGAGAAAAGTTATTTCCTTCTTTGTCATTATTAATGAATGAAATTGTATTACAAGAGAAATCATGTAAAATGTAGAAATAGGAGAGTCTGGGAGGGGATACCTACTCTTTTGGAATTGGTACTGAACAAGGTTTATGAACCAATTTTTATGGTTAGATGACACAAATTGAATTCTGACAATTTTCTGCCTCTGTCCCAAAGCCCTGGAGGAAACATCAGAAAGCAATCAGCAGCTGTCCCCATCAGTCTGGGGGTAGGTAGCCAGCCAGCCCACCACCTCCTTTACTCTAATAGCATCCCCATGTTCCACAGCTCCTTGCTTCCATAATTCATGGCTTGTTGGCTCGGGCTCGCTGGGGGAATGGCTCCATGCTCGGGGTGTAAAATTGTCACTTGATGAACTCCCGGTGGAGTTATGGGCTCATTATGAGTTTCTAGTAGATAGCTTGCTTCCACATCCTACTCATCACCTTTGTATTGCCCAGTCTTTCTGCATCAAGTTTAAATATTCAAGAGTTTAAAGAGTCAAGTCCATGGGATGAGTGAAACGTGCATGTAGTCATGTACATAGATGTTATCATTATCATTGTGCTCACTTTCCTTGAATTGTATAGAAAGTACTCCAAGAAAGAATATATGTTTGGAAATTTTACCCTATTTGAATGTCGCAATCAGTCAACTGATTGAAGAAGAACAAAATTGTATTTCATTTCCATTTCATTCTAATGTAAAGTCTAAAATATGGACTTGGAGGATAAAATAATGTTGATTTCATGGTGATTTAATATGTCTTCACTTTTGTGATGTTCATTCAATTGTTGGTAACTTCATTGACATTGTCGTCTATTGAAGAAAATATTAGAACTTACAGATATTTTTTAAGTTGATAATGATATACAGTAGATCAAACCCTGGCTTAAGCCTGTTGTAGAACGTTTATTTGCGATTTTGTTTTGACATGAATTTGTCATGACAACTAACTGAATTTCAAATTCCAGTATTTCATATTTGTAATGCAAGCACTCTCCCTAGTGAGAAAGGTATTTCTTTTATTTAATGCTGGATGACTCATTCAAGATTCTAATTTGATCCAAATTATCTCCCCTGTTGAGTCCAACAATGCCAGACTATTACTCTCTTCCTACCAGCATACTATTAAGAAATTTAGGATACAAACAATATGTCCCATGCTGCTCGATTCCTATCACACGCCCAGTTTTCTTTTATATTATTTGTATAGCCCCATTGCTTTTCTACTAGACCAGCAAGCAATTCAGGTTTCGATTTTATTATTTCAAAGATACACAAATTAGTTGAATACGGCCTTATAGCCAGAAATTTGATAAATTTGCTATTTTTCAGTCATGTGGAATGTGCAGTAGATCAAAATACAGTCAAAAGTAATAAGTTGGAACTTTTTAGAACTTCAAATGTGCATTCAAATTGCTCTATAGCTGGGCATTTTGAACAGTTGTTAACCTAGGCATGATGCTTCAGAAATTTGATGACCAGACGGTAGCAAATATTGCCTGACATATCACCATGGCGCATGAATTTAAATTCCAGATTCTTTAGAATTTGGCATTTATGGATGACCAGTTGGGAACAAAAACCCCACTGTAATTTACAAAAATCATACTCTCTTCTCTTGTGTCAGAGAGAGAATAGTGCCTACCAGTTCATTTTGCAACTTTTCACTTTTTACCCTGTTCCTTATTCTGATGTACTGCTCACTCCAAGGCTGCAAAATCATAACACATGGGGTATCATTTTAAAGAGGAATAAACACACTTCTGATAATAATAATCAAAGCAGTGATTATGCCATAATAATTAATAAGAGAGATATAAGCGATCAACTTGAGTTTCCAAACTTTTTTTTGAGGGGTTCATTTACCTGCATATTGATTTGTACATATTTTTTTTCTTCAATGTACAATGACTTTTCATTGACAAACCATGTAGTTTTCTATTGAAAACTCTGTTTGTTCTTGAACATGATAAAATATATTAGTTTCTGTTCTAATAGGGAATCAAGATTTAGAGATAGTAGCATCTGCAAAAATTAGTGAAAAATGTAAATGTTTCCTAACTTAAACATAACCTTCCTATTGTGAATGGATATTGTTATTGGGTAAGTCCAACAGGAAAGCCTATATATCTTGTTATTTTTAAATAATCATCTAACCTTCATGCCACCAATATAATCTTGTATAGTAAGAAGAGGTGAGGCAAGCAAGCTTTACAATCTCCTGTGATAAGTTGAGATTCTTGCCCCTCTCTGTAAATATACTCTACCTGACCCACTAGAGAGATAAAAGCGATAAACTCAATAAACTTGCTCTCTTCTGCAATCAAGGTGCACCTGCTGGCCAAAGTCCTCTAACTTCCCATTGATAGATGCATGCACTAAACCATGCTGCCTAAGCCAAAAAGAAAGCTCGATCTACAGCCCTTCTGCAAACCAACATACAGTTATGTGTGTGGGCCTATGGTTACATGTATATCAGATCTGAATCACAGACATATTGATGTAAGATGCAGGCATTGATAAGTACCGGTACTGGCCTTTTTACAGCGAAATGTGGATCTACATAAGAGTCTGGTTTTCTCATGAGACAGTAAACACTGGTGTAATGAATGAATGTATGTAATGGAGGTATGAATATACCGAGTTGCACATTATGTAGAGATTTATGGAGAGATTTATGTAGATGTGCTTCATTCAATAACTTCAAAGAAGTAAAAGTTCAAAACAGGGATTTTGGCTAGAGGACTTTCCACTAGCCATAGCTATTAGCTACAGTATGCTGTGTTTAATCTGCTTCTTACTTTGATAAAAGGAAAATAGTTTTACAGTTTATACTGTATGCAATTTTAAAAGATGTCCTACCTTTTTGGTAGGTTTATTAGTTCGAAAGCGGGAAGACGAGATGGCGCAAGTTTGAAAGGAATATGATGAATATCAAATTTACCAAGCAAGAAATGTTGACAAATTGACATTATACTTTGAATGAATATGAGAGTTGTTTACCGCTACATCAGTGACAATGATTTGATATTTGAGTATCTAGTTACTGAAGTACACGTTGTATAATGTAGGTCTACACGTTTCAAAATTGAACGTTTCTATTTTTCTGTTACTTTGATTTCTCTTCCCTTTCATTAAGCAGACAATTGTATTAAAAAAAAATGCTATGTTGTTGTTCTTAATCCTAGTTTAGACTAGTCAGGATTTGACAAACTGTATTAAAGAAGAAGTATCAATATATCCACTACCGATGACAAGAGAGGAATAATAGGCATACATGTATCACTCGATTACGATAAATTAAGTGACTTTAACAAACTGTCCTTAGCCCATTGTTAGCTTTTGTTAACAAGTTAATGTTCAGTGTTTACTTTATGGAAGGTAAATGTAATGAGAAAAAGGTTGCTGAAGAAAAAGAAAAGATAAAGAAGGAGAGATAAAAGGGAACATTTAAAGATAATAATCAGTATCAGTTATCACCAAATTGGAGAGTAGTTATTTGTCTGCATGGGTTGGGTAACATTCCAAGGCAGCGCACCTGCATCTCAGTGAAAGGTACAGCTTGATAATTTGATCAATGATGATGGAATTATTATCAATCCCCGAAAGCCGCCTCAAAGAAGAAACAGACCAAATTGGACTTATTATCCAGTCTGTCTCTCTGGAGATAGGCTTGTTTGGCGCTAGCTTTACAATGGGATAGTAACAATGACCCAGCAGTTGGGCCATTTTTTTCTTCTTGATTTCTTACTCCGTCCACAACAAAACAAGTTGTTTTCTTTGAAGGCAAGTCATTGGTGCCAATAATTGATTTTGTTGGACCCACCTATTGAATGAGCTCGCTGGTTGAGTTTTTAGATGGACTAATGATACCCGCTAATCAGCATTCCTCAACTCAGTCTCTGAAGCCCCTCACTGTCCCTTTTGTGTCCCATCCCTCTGCCTCGTTCTAGCGAGAAAATGGCTCCTATAGAAATCCCTTTTATATGCTTGACTTTAGAATCAGCTTTGTGTTCTATTTATCTCCTCTTCTCTCTAGGCAGCAACCAAGCTACCGTGGTATGTAATGGGGCCTAGTATGGAACAACAATCAGTCGTTTTAAACTACCTACTGCTTTTCCCTGTCTACTTTATTAAAAAAAATATTGGTAGATCAGTACGAACTGCTTTTGTAAAAAAATGTTAGTCACCATTGAAAAAGGGCAGTTGGAAGATGAGAATGGGATTACTAAATAGGCCTATAACCCGAACATAGATGGTATAGGCCTACATGGTGTGATAGTTTCGATAAAACATGACTACTATCCACATGGTCCAGTAGTCATTTTGTCTACATGTACTTATCATTTGGTCTAATGACCGTTTAGGCTCATAGTCATTTGGTCTAACTTCTATTTGGTCTAGTCTCCAATAATTCCAGTTCAAAATACTTGGAAAATCTGTGTGCACAAATATTTGAATACATAAATGGTATTCATCCCAGGCCTAATGCACAGCCTCAAATGACCAGTTGGCAAGCTGTGTTTGGTCCAAATAAGTTCCAAGGATGGTACTTTCTTTACTAATGCCTCCTAAATGTTGGATTGTGGCAGAACAGCATCTGTATCGTGCACACTCATACATTTATTTTCTCCTTTCTTCTCTTTCTTTCTCTTACTTCTGTTTCTTTCACTTTCTCTTTCATTTTTCTTTTGACACTCTTCTCCAATGCTTGCATTCTAGCAAGACAAATGTGCAAGACCTCTTCCCTGGTCCCTCTCACTCCATCTCGTTACCCCAAGAAAATAGGTCTTAGGAAGCCTGGCTCCAGCCCGGGGCTGAGATTGGCTCACAATAGAAAACTAAAGGGAACTTGAACCCACACCTTCCCCCGTTTTCTTTGATCTGCAAGAGTACTGTGAATGCTGAGGCAAGGTCAGGTCTTTGTGCGTCTTTCACAGAGCCCTTTCATCCGGTGTTAAGTAAGAGAATTCTCAATCCACAAAACTTCTCCTCTCTTGCCCTCCCTCCTTTCACAGCAAACCAGAATTCAGCTGGCCTTGCTTTGAAGGGAGAAAAATGAACTCCATGAAAGAAACAGAAAATGGGAAAGAAAAGATTATTTGGCGGGTTCTCAGTTGAAAATAAACCCCATTAAGATGTTGTTACAGTCTAAAGGTTGGATTTGTGGAAATAAATACCCTGGCTTGGGCTGAAAGAAGACGTAAAAGGTATCTTTTATGATGAAGCCACCAGGGGAAAATTGAAAGAGAGAATGGATACTAGGTAACGATCAGTTTTCAATTGATAATTTAGAATTAGATACTGTTGTTTGCAAGTGCCCAATATTTGCACAGGAACTTATTTTTCACCAAATTTTTGTGGACCTCTTTTCAGAAAGTTTGATAATCGGTCAAAGAGCTCGCATTGAAATGTTCAAATCAACATGTCTGAAAAGAGAAATGGTAGCATTTCTACCAAGGCCTCCATTTATTCTGAGAGAAAACCTGAGATATAAGTGAAATTTCCTGAGTTTCCCACAATATCAGTGATAGCTCTGCATTGAAGTCCATCATTTACTAAGTCTTTCTTTTTCTATTGCAAGAGATTTATAGAGACATGGGATAGTTGGCAAGTAGCAAGGGATTTAGATTGTGACAGTTTTGATGAGGATTCAAGTTCGCTGCCATTCACTTGCTTTCTTGCTCTGATAATGAACGAACCCAAAAGAAATTCCACACGACCACACCACACCTTCTATATCACCACATTTTGGGCCTTACAAAGAATTTTGATCATTTATTTATTGGTATGAAATCTGCTGTTTCACTATTCATACTAGTTACAGAATGCTTGCTATTTAGAAGACATGCTGTCTTGATGAGGACTAATTCAAGTCCAATCATCCAAGCTATAATTCTGATCTCAAATGCAATTGCTGAGGAAGGGGCTTAGACATCCTAATTGTAATCTTATTGTAAACTTCTTTTAATTAGACGATAAACTTATATTGAAATAGGGCCTACAATTATGTAAAATGAAGTAATTTGGGGTAGCTGTTGTCTGGGCTGAACCAATAATGCTGATGATTGATTTGAATTGCTTTGTTTGATCAGGTGAAGAACTTGAATTTGTTATTAATATAATTAAGATTATACAAGAGCCTATAAGTATCAGGAGCGCAAACCATTTAAAGCACATGTGCCACAGAGGAATGTTAAGCCTTCATTACAGTAGGGCCTTTCTTCTTTCACACAATTAGTTAGGGTGGTGTTGCACTTTTTGTATATTGGGATTAGATCTGTAGGAGCGATAAGCTTGACTTACTCATCAATAGAAAGATGGGAATCTTGAAACACATACTCTCAAACTTGAGCCAAGGTACCTCTTTCAGTCCGTCAGTATGGGCCGGAATGGAGCTGCCTTGCAATGAATGTATCATGATTGTTCTTTTGAAGACTATGATATGTGTCAACTCTCATGAGATGTTTCTCGCTGGAAATGATACATAGGGGCTTACACTGGAAATGATTGATTTATTAAGAACAAAGAACTTTACTTCGTTAGAATTAGAATTAAATTTGACAGCATTCCAAAATTTGAACAACTTCCATGAAATAAATAATGCAGACTTTGATTACATTTCACCAAAGTACCTTGAACTATTGTCTACCGAGATCCAAAAGGGTTTGAACTCTATGGTGTCAAAACTGTGCCTAGATAACTTGAATTATGCCTTTCTAGCTCTTACTAGTAGTTGATGAAACTTAGTAGTAATTACATTGTACCCTAGAATGGAACGTCGGGGACGTGGTATGAAAAGAGCATTTTATCAAGGGAGACAATGCTGGGGAGTGTGCTTGCACTTTTGGGGGTGTAAATGATATGTGATTCATCAATTTATGACAGCTACACAGATGTCCTAACTCATTTATTTGTGACCCTCCCTTGGCAGGCAGGATAATCCACTCTTTATGAATCTTTTGAATTGATGCTCAGATTCTAATCATTGGAAAGATAACCATGCCACTCATGTTTCTCTTACAGTCTCGAGTGAGAAAGCTACTGCTATCTTGAAGTTATCATGGGGTTAGAAAGGTGAAGGGATGGGATGATCTATAGACAAAAATAGATGGTTTGAACTTTTAAGAAATTATTCCCCCCCCCCCCCCCCCCGCCCCCACCTTATCTTTGCAAAAAGAAAAGATGCTGAGATGATCAGTATTTAAAATTACAACACAGAGGTGATTATTATTTTGCTTAGCATCACATTTAGCCTGTAGGAGAAGAGTGAGAGCAGATAGTATGACACCTTTGCACTATTGCCCTTCGATTTCATGAGATTGTCACCTTTAAAAACTGAAGACCGTAGGTCCATTTACACAGCCCTAAAATCATTTTGAAAGCAAATGAGTTTTTAGACTGCCATTTACACTACTGGAAAAATGCATTAAAAACTGTTTGTGCTTGCTCAGTTTATATGTTGATTGCAGATGACTGAAAACTTACGATTCATGGTTGGTAGAGTTATAGATTCAATGACCTTTTAGCTTCCTTGACCTCAAACTTGGAAAAGAAGTGAAAAGGGTAGCCTTTAAATAGAGATGAAAGATGATCAAGCTAAAATCCACTGACTTGGGATGTTTGACAGGACATCCAAATTGGAGGATCATTTCTGACACATTTCATCTTGGTGCCACAGAGGCACAAGGGAAATGAACCTCTATGATCATCTCCAAATCAAATTCCAAGCTGAGGGATAGCTGCTCTTAGGAAGAGCGGGAGAGGTAAACCAGGTCACAGACGTTCGCCCGTGCCGAAATATGACTTCCCCTTCAGACAAACCGATGGCGAATCTCAAAGAATTTCAGATGGATCTGCTGTGTCTGGTGCTGAAATGTGACTCACACCAAATGGCTAAGGTGGGACTCCATGAAGGTGTGCTGGGTTTAGTGTGGTCAGTGACCTTGCCTAGTCTTGTGAAATGTCTGAACTCTGACCTTAATTGTGATTGTTACTGGGTAACCTTCTAGAGAGGAATGTCTTGGGATGGAATGTGTGGTTTAGCATTTTTGAAGGTTCTTTCTTTACATGTTGCCTTATGCTGGAGATGTACTTTCAAGGGAAATAAAATTTGAAGGACCACACCCATACATTTAACTGTTTAACAAGGAACTTTCTTTATCTGGGATTTACATAAATTGTAAAGAATAATGGATTTAACAGCAATAGAATTTCATGGATTGCAAAATTTTGGTCTGGTCTTCAGTTGTGATTCAATTTTTGGCAGCATGAATCTTTTCTCAATCCAAAATTCTGAACATAAATGAAATTTGCTTGTTCCATGAAAGCAAACATAAACACCCTGATGTCATCTTTGAAACTGAAGGATCTTGGAATGGGTTAGCAATTTGATGATTTTAGCCTGTCTGTGAACAGAAAATGTACCCCAGTCATCAAATTAATTTTAACTAACTTTTATTGAAAACCCACACTAAACCAACTTAAAAATTACTAGATAAAAATGTGCTTGCATGACTAGCCAACTACATAGAAACAAACAACTAAAAATACTGTGCATGTTTGTGTATAGCAGATCTGTCTGATTTATGGACTTAGACAGTACTACAGTAGACAAGTATTAAAGTAGGACCTTCCATTTTCCTTATAGGCATTGTTTATGAATCACACATAGTACTTTAGCAGATTAAACTTCAGACAATGTTATTTGTAAAGAAGAACAGACTGGCTTTATTCATAATTCACCAGTTTGGCATTGCATGCATGTCCCCTCATGAAAGCAAATGTTGTATTCTGAACTTGGAGAAGATCCACTTCAAGTTGAAGAGTAATACACTGTCTAGACTTGCATTTGACCTCTTTTGTCCATTTGGAAAACGATTCTTTCCAATGAAGCCTATGTTCTTAAACTTTGTTCAGTTCTTTTTGTTTTGTAAATGTAAATTATGATTTGATATGTGCACTTGATCTCTCAGGAGAGGTTTCATGTAGCTGACTATAGCGAAATCTTTTTTGAAGAATTCAAATAGCTCTATAAATAAGGTGCCTGAGGCATTCTAGCATTGACATTTGAACCAAATAGACTGAATAGGGCTGATTTAGTCGTTAGAATGTATATTTATTTAACCTAATCTCCAAAAGGAGATCAAAATTATGTAAACAAAAACAACTGTTGGACGTGAAATTTTAAGAGTTCATTAGAAGATTTGCTTCTCTGGCTGATGATTTTAAGAAGTTCTTTCAGATAAATTGTGCATGTTTTATTATATAGGTCAGAGAGAAAGCGAGAGAAAGAGAAATGGAGGGGGGAAAGAGGAGGGAGGAGGGGTGTTTTTACACACATCCAAAATCAAGAAGTAGGTTGAATTTGTGTGTTGTACTGACTTCCAAGCATTGTAGTATTTGTAGTTGTTACAGTCATGTAGGGAAACATTTAGTTGATATTTCTACTTCCCTTTGGAAGTGCATAACTGAACCTACAAGCCCTCAAGAATTAAGAATACAAGTTGTTTTCCTTCTTAAATCATACTGCCTCTGAGAGTACGCTCGTGATAATAATGCTAGCTATCGGCTGAAAGAAAGGAGAATGAGCCATTTTGGTTGCGATACTTCATTGTGTTGGACCGGACTTGCCTCAGTCCAAGCTTTTCTTTCATTTTATTTCTCATTGCCTCATTTTCCGAAACCCTCTCCCCTTGATATTTCTGTTGTGACAAAAACTTATTCTAGATGACTGTGTGACGGAGAGAGAATGAAAGAGAGAGAGAGAGAGAGACAGAGAGAAGAAGAAGAGAGAGAGAGAGAGAGAGAGAGAGAAAAGAGAAGAGAGAGAGGGGAGAGCATTCTTTCCCTACTGCATATTGTTACAGAAGTTCTTTCAATTCGTTGAAAAGCCTTGCACTGCAGAGAGCACTCGCAGGGTGCTCGTACTTTTGCATTGAAAATTGTGAAATAGATAAATGGCAGGCGCACAAAAGGTGCAAAGGGAAAGAAGTGAAAAATATCAGTCTGTGTGGTCGACGGACCAAAAAGGTCAGGGCTCGGGCTGATCACAATCCTCTTTATAACGACGCGATGTTCAATAGCTCCAGAATGGAATAAATTACAAAAAGTTTTGTTAATTTTAGAACCGCATAATTATGTGCACTCTTCTCAATAGAGATCCAATGATGGGTCAGAAAACAGCAACTAATTCTATGAAGATGAGACATTTTAGAATATTCTGAACTACAAGTCATAATTTGTACAGTGTAAGCCTGGAAACTGGTGCAAGGCCGACTACACTGCAGTCTGCAGTTGGAGGCTTGATCAAAGATATTTTGAGATCATAAATATCACAGAGGGAGAAAAGAGGACTGTTCATCAGAATATTTTTTTGCTGGGAGGAAGGCCAAATCAATTTGATTTTCAAAAGGGGCATAAAAGTGAGGAAGGTTTGGGAACTGAGAAGAAAATAGCTTATTATTCCGCTCAAATATGAGCTAGCTTTGGGGAAAACACATTTATCTTGTTGGTCTACAGGGGTATTTGATTAAAAATAGGAATTGGTGTTATGTTGAAGGTTGTTGCTGTAGGCCTGTCTGTAGGTAAATGAATTCCTGATCTTTTTCCTCTTTTACACTGTAATATGAATTTCCATACATATACATTTACAAACTAATGTTGCAGCTGGTGAAATAAGAAGTGTTTTGTTTCAATTTAATTCTGGAAAGAATTGACAAAAGTGAGAGAAAGATTTAGGAATACTTCTGAGAACTATGAATTATAATAATCTCTACTCAAGCCCAGAGACAAGTACTATGATGGAGAGGAAGACTTTAAAAACATTGTTTTATGAATCCTGAACTTGTAAAATAAAAAGAGAGAGAGAGAGAGAGAGAGAGAGAGAGAGAGAGAGAGAGAGAGAGAGAGAGAGAGAGAGAGAGAGAGATAAAGAAAGTTTGAAATGATGCAAGTAGGGGAAGGCACTTCAATAAGCTGCCAATACAATCATTAAATTCTCATGACAATATAGGCTACCTATTGAAATAATATGGGAGATGTTTAGTGAGAAGTGCACTTTAGTTAAGATCTTATCAAATATATTGATGATGAAAACACATTCATCATCCTTTTCGTTTGAATTTCCTTTTAACAGCTTGTTTTTTCGGTTTCTTTTTTTCAAAATGGATTTTATAGGCAATCCATCAAGCAGGATTTAAATGCTTTATTACAAATAACAGCCTTACGTTGATGCACACAGGTATTCCTTCTTAGGCTCAAGGAGAATGGCTATTGTGTTTGCACCTGAACAGAATTAGGCTCACAAAACAAGCTTTATTCCAATATTAAAAGTTTCTAGTAACTTGGCGGTATATAAATTTGTGTATCAGATAAACCCGAGTAGTCAGTGTATGCAGCATTTTATAGCATAAGATAATACATACTTGAGATGTTTTGCAGTAGGGTTCATTTTGAAGCTATGGAGTAAAAGGAATAACAAAAGTTACAAATGTATTGTAGCCTGGAAATGTAGACTATTGTAGCTTGGTATTCAGTAATAGTCATCAATGGGTAGCTATTGATGTGCGGGGTGGAATCAAATAATTCAACAGCGGGGGTGCAGTGACTAGCATTGGCCCATGTCATATGGGTTATGGGCCTTTCCTTGATAACCCTGTGGTTTATCACAATACAAAGGATCCAATCCTGACTGGCATGCAAGGCTTATTGATGAACCAATAGGAAAACTCAATAGTAGCCAGTTTTTTTTGCCAATGCTGCAGTAGCTGATTTAATGACAAGAATTGTAACAGAGCCTTTGGTTCTTTGATGTGGGGGTAAACTCAATTGTAATTACAAGCCTATCTCTGAATGAAAGAAGAGAACCAAATGTAGCTAGAGTATCATTGTTGGATGTTATTTTCAATGTCTTTTCTTTCTTCAATCATCTTAGATTCTATTCTATACAAATAATTTGTCAAAGTTTGTTCATGAATGAGTTAACTTTTGGAATGTATTAAAGTATCATGTGGAAAAAGTCGGGAGGATTGAAAAGTATTAGTAAAAATAATAGGCATGCATTTTATACAATAGTTCAACTTCGAGAAGTTGATGGGTTTACTATTATGCATGAATTGATTTGAAAACCGCAGAAAGAAATGGGGATTAGACGTCACGGCTAGGTCACTGTTATAAGGGTAGTCTATCTGTTCTTTGAGTTGTCAGTTTTGTAACTGAAGCTCATCTCTCAACTCTGATTTTAATGATACTGTCCTCTAGCTGAACAAAGAAGAGAGTAGGGCTATTTTACAGGTACATTTTGCATTTCTACTAATGTGTAAGCCCATTGTATGCTTTACCGCATGCTTTGAATCAAGAGATCTTTTGTTGTCTTTCTCTTCGAATGGCTCACATGAAGTAAAATCAATGGAAAATAAAGTGCCCATGAGCTGGAAAATTTTCTTAACAGCATGCAAAAAACAAATGTGAAGTAAGCTTACTTTTAGGACATGCACATCAATCAATACATTGTGTGATTTTAAGAAAGAACTATAAAAAAGAAATGAATTATAGGATTGCACATACATGCTCAATGTCTTTTGATTTTTTCTGTTTAATGCATGAAGCTTTCTTCTCCCCAAGTTAGGAATATTGATATCAGCAGTTTTTGTTTGATGTATGATGTGATTATTAATGAAATAGGAGAAGGAGATAAGCCATGGAAACTAAGAGGAGGAAAACATCTATCATTAGGCCCATTTACACATCCAAGATACCATTTTGAAAAATCATCACATTTTATAGACTGTCATTTACATTTCTGGAAAAACCAATAAAAAAAACATTGGGTGTTTGCTCATTCTGTCTTTTGGGTGAAAATAATTTCTGGTAGATTTTATGGTGAGGTGCCATGTATTATTCTGCCAATAAAGCCCAATAGGCATATTTTTAAGTTGTTAAACTCTTTGGATGATTCATGTCTTGCAAGAAACTGTTATTAACTTTCCACTTCATTTTCTGTATCTTTTTGTTGAACAGTAAAACCAGACGCTCCTCAGAATCTAACAGCCATCCCAGTCAAAGCAGAAGCCATTGTTTTAACATGGAAAAAACCATTAAAAGGACAAACAGATGGATACATTGTTGTATACTGTCTCAAGAGAAACAAAGGTATGTATGTTTTTATTTATTTATTTGTTTGTTTGTTTATTTGCCTGCCAATCAAATCGAGGGCTCAATTTCATTTGAAATGGTCTAGTGAGAAAATTCAATGATTGAAATATGATTGTGTCAATTTTAATCAGAGTGACAGTGTGTCAATATTTGGAAGTTCATTACATTTTGTTTAGAAGCCCAACGGTTAACCAATGTTGTGTTTTACTTATTTCTTTGCTAATTTGTTTTAAATTTTGTTGTTGAAAACAAATTTCAATCATCTTTATAGGTATTAAAGTGTTGTTATGCTTATTCATCATCAGAAGAGAAATTTGTCTTTTTACATTTCCATGTGAAGTCTTGAGATATAATCATTAGATGACACATTTCATTTGAACAGTTGTGAACTTTACACCTCCCTCGTACTGGTCTGCTCAACCTCTATTGTTAGCACAAAGTTTAGAAAAGAATTAAACAGAAATCAAACAAGATGTCAACATTTTATTGGAAGAACAATTCATCATTTCAAACTTTTATAGCTCTGTTTTTCTGGCTTATGCCACTGCAATGACAAAGGGAAATTTTGAATGAGCGGATCTGTTGTCAATAGGTCTGGAAATGAATTGGACTTCAAAAATGAAATTTTAAGACTTTAAAGGAAAAAAAATCATTTGTATTATAGTTCTTTTGATCTTTTTGTAGATTGAGAGTGACTAAGGCTCTCTATTTGAAATTTGTCTTAGTCAAGGCTTTGAAAACTTGGTTAATAGTATTGAAGAAAAAAAGTGGATAAAATTGTGGGTTATTTGAATTTTGAGAGATTACTGTACATAGGCGGTTGGAAAACTAGAAATATTGCTAGCTTACCAATTTTCCAATGATGTATGAATTTTGATTTTGATTTTTTTTTTAAAACACATACAGTGTAGATCATAACAAAACAATTCAGCAATACATCATAACCATGTACAGTGTCCATGCACTGTCATTTGGCATTTTGAGTTCTCTGTGTAACATTTAGTCTTACTATATTCGTTCCTACATTGATGGTGATCAAGTTATAACCATCTAAACAAAATTTAGTCTGGCAGCATGGATAGTCGCAGTTTTACCAACTTTACAAAAGAAACCAGCATTTCCAGTCATAATGAATCCAGAGTGAAACTAGCAAATACCAAGATACGTGTATGAGAAAACAACATTAGAGTAGTAAAGAAGGAGCACCTGTATATTTGATGCCCTTTTTGCGGAGGCGTAAGTGGTACTTTTCATCGGTCCCCCTGCTGGAGTCCAGCATTGAACATGGGGTATTGTTTGCTCTCTTTTGTGAGTGACAAAACATATTTCATTTCAGATTCAATCAAGCATTCCCTAAAGAAAATTGCTCCTGGAAAATTGATTGTGGTTTGTGCTTGTCCGACGACCAAGAGAGAAACTTTCAGTTTGAAGATGGACTTTTTTTTGGTTTTTTGGTGCCGCATGTATGCAGAATGTGTCATGTTGAAGGCGCTGTTTGTAATGGCTTAGTGCAGACCTCCATTTATAACAGGATGTCTTTTTTTATTTATATAAAAAAGGTGTATGGTCATTTTCAAAGCTTCTTATTGAACAAGATTGGTAGCTTTATGTATGTAAATGATTTATATTAGAAAAAGATGACGTTAGATACTTACATATATTCTGATATGGTTCATTTAATATGATATTTCTTTTATTTTGACTTGATGTTTTATTCAGGTAATGGATGCGAAAGACAGAAGATTGAAGGAGGCAACGTGACCGAGGTTGAAGTCACCAATTTATATGCAAACCACACATACCAATTCCAGGTGCAATCCTGGTACTCAGACCATCCAGAAGGAGCATCTACAGGCTATATAGAGGCATCAGGAACACCACCAAGTATGTATTACAGGGCTCCCTCTACTCATAGTCACACTCAAGAAGAAATTACATTTCTAGGAGAGAATGTTAATTACGATGATGATGATGGTGATGATCATGATAGTGATGTTGTTGTTTTTGATGTAATGGTGATAAAAACTGTAATAATGAGAAGTTGTGAGTCTGATCTGTTAATCATGATGATAATGATATTGGTAATTGTGATGACGAGGTGATGAGATTAGACATCTGTTCCAAGATAAAGGGTTAGGTCTTGGGGTATGATTTGGTTTAGGCTTTAATAGCATTGTTCTGTAGAAGTTCTAATTTCTGGTAGTGTTAGAAAGTGACCTAGTAAAATCTGAAAACTTTGGTATTGAATAACAAATTTTCCCCTAGATGAATAAGCTTGTCTCAATAGGCCTGGCTTCATCAGCTTGAGTTTGCCAAATAACCCGCTATTTTAACTATCCCGATCAAAAAATAACCAGCATCAGCATCAGCCCTCAGTTGCAATTCGCTGTATTTTTGGTCAAGAAAATATCCTGAGATATCTTGGTCTTGATTCCAAAATATCTCGCTATTTTGGAAATAGCAGGCTAATTTGCGCCCGTCCGAGCCAGTTTGTGATGAGCGTATTTGTCTGGTGAAGTTTTGAGCTTCAGGATAATATCCTGAGTCTAAAAATAGCGGGTTATTTGGCAAAACTCGAGCTGATGTAGACAGGCCTTGTGTGTATGTGGGCAATTGCTTTTGTTGCATCAGGTTATTAGACGTGTTGTCTTGTGAATAATCCCAACCCTCCCCATACCTTTTCTTCTGATCCAATTGCCTTTAGTTCTTTATGAGCAAAGGTTTAGGGACTTTAGGTAGCAGTGTCATATGATTTATCGTAGAGTCATGGTTTATTCAAGCAGTCTCCTGTTTCATGTTTGTGAAGAAGACCAACTCCTCTGGGTATGTCTGATAGGTAAACACTGCTAAGCATTCATCATTTCCCCAAATGATGTGATTTAAATTTTGAAGGGTATGGTATAGAATTACATTGGTGGATCAGCAATGAATAGTCTTCCTCCCCAGTAGACAACTAGTGAATGCAGATGGTCGCGTTGTATTTCCTGGCTTATATTTTTATTGCCTTCTTTGATCTTCTTGTTGACTCTGAAATCGATGCTTTGAGCTTTATTTGAAAAGGTGGAAATTGGTAATTCAGGAAATATTGGATATCAGAAACCATTGGGCTTATGGAACCTGACAGTTCAACAAATATTATCAACTCACTCCTAGATCCCAATCAAATGATTAGTCTAACGCAGACACATTTGATTCATTTACAGAGAGTATCCCACATATTTTCATGAAAAAGCATGCAATAGTTTCCAGTACTAACCAACTATTTTTAAGTACACAATGTTTAGCAGTGCGTGTAGTGGTGAGAGCGCTTACATTGTGCCTTTTATGTCTTTTCCAAAATCATTTGAAATGGCCTACCCAATTCCATATTGTTGATATGGTGCAGCTTAGTCAGATGATTTTCATCGGTGGAAAAACTTACCAGTCTCGCGTCATATTCATACTGTAGGATACGATCACTGCATTTTCAACCCTTCAAATTGTCCACGATGTTGGTCTCTGTAAAATGTTCAGGCTTTGAAATGACAGGAGATTAATGAGAGTACCATCTTTCCTGGTAGTAGATGCTACTAAACTTCTGCAAAGATACTTCATACTCCAAAATTTATCAACAAGATAGGGTTCCTTTATCAGGTTTAAATTGACTTTCCTTGAATCCCAGGATGATTACCCCTACACCTGTTCATAATAACATGTCTCTACAGTCTACACAGTCCTAGATGAATGAAGTGTGTTCTCACTTCAACCTTATTCAGGGCTACAAAAATCATATAAAAATCGTATAACTGGGTGGGGCTTATCACGTGCCCGTACTGATAATTGGTCAGCTAGCTGTCATGTCAATTGACTTCTTCAAAACCAATGTCTTTATTAAATACGTTCCTTTATACAATGTTGTTATCAAGTCTGTACGCTCCTTTCTTTATAAGACCTCCTTTATACGAGTTTAGTATAAATTTCCTCTAGTCTTAACAGCTATTAGATAGACGCTTTGGCAACAAATCTGTGTGTTGCATCCCTACTTTACTAGATGAGGTTTGTGAGATATTCATACCAGTGCCTCCTTGTGCAAATCCAATATTCTTCGAGCCCACTCAGCCCAGTGAGAACTTCAGATGGTTTAGTGCACACTGTGACATAACCAGTGAAAGGATGAAACTAATCATTGGCTACCTCTTCCTCTTCAAAGGCACTCATGCCTGTCAACTCAAATAATCTAATATTGTACAGAGTATAGACATTAGTAAAAACTGAAATTTTCGAGCCTTAAAAGAGATCAGTCATTGTAATAGGGTTCGTGCATCACAGAATTATTACAGATTCAGCCAATTTGAAGAGCCCACACCCATAGTGATTACAACTTTTTTAAATTCATTACTTTCTTATTATTGGTCCGGTCTATTTAGAACTTTTGCCAATCTGTTAATCTTATTTTTCTGCTTTCAAACAAATGAACCTATTACAAAGGTAGGATTGCTCTTGAAGTCAAATCTGGATTGTTTTAAATGTACTGAACTTCACTGTGTTATCTTTCACATAAAATACACAATTAGAAGGAATGCTCTTACTATTGGGAAAAAGATTGTTTTTACAAAACTCAACTCCTTTTTTAAAGATGAACATCATCCTAAAAGGATAAAGGCTTATTAATGATTTCATATGAAAAGCTCAGACACTCCAATAGGCGCCATGTATGGACACCAAACCAGCAGCATCATGAGTGCTATTCAGTTGCATCATCATCATCATGATTCTTAGAAAATGATTAGTCATACAGTCGGGGCTTAACAAAAATGTCTACTTTTGACTTTTCAATAACATTTTTACAAACATATTACCTTTTACTTGTTTTTTGTGTGGGTTTAAGCATCGTCCAGAATTATTTATTAACTTAAGCCAATTAACCGTGAAATTAGCCATGGATGCTGGGGCCTCAAGAATGGACATCAAGGCAGAGCTATTCTGGGCTACTTGTAAAATGTAGCTGCTTTGATGATGTCAGAAGTTTCCCTGAAAAGATGGATAAGTAATTTAGCAGGGGGGATGCGGTTGATGGAATTCTGATCGATAATTATTTTAACCGCATCAGTAAAATGAAAGTTTTCTTTTGGTGGATGACACTATGATGCAAAGGGAATTAAAACTGTTTTGAAGAACTCAAACCTTAATTGAGAAAGATCATACTGACTCAAGATATATTCTCATGAATGATTGGTCATTCTATTTTAAGTGTGATTCATCCAAACTGTAAAGAAAAAAAGGTAAAAAATAAGCTAAAAATAAAGAAATAAAGAAGTAGTATTTCTCAACATTGCTTTTCTTTCAAGCAACAATAAACGAAAATATATTTTACCACAAAATCCACAGTAAACAGACAAAGTTCAAAGTATTTGTATTCTCTATTTCTAAAAGTTTTGTTCAGTGTTGATGGTCAGTCACACACACAACCAACTTTGATGTAGAGGTTGAAGATATGATGGACATTTAGAGACAAACAAATAAGATTGACTTCAGCATCTGAGCATCACATGATTTGTCAATAACCTCAGGTAGTTTAACTATCATGGTTTGTTCTTTTCTTCATTAAAAAAACAACATTTATAACCCTCTGCCCCCTCGGCAGCAACAAAAATGACAAAGGAAAAAGGTGTATTTTCTTCCCCCCTGAATAATCCAGAGCGGTTCTAATACCCCCCCCCCCCCCCCCCCCCCCCCCCCTCTTGCCAGGGAAATACGATGAACAGATGAAAACAAGTGTGAATTGATTGGGTGATATTTACTTGACATTCTCATTTTAATCCACTCCAAATTAGAGTGGAGACACGATGCAAGTTTTGAACCTCTTCAGGTACAAATAACAATTCTGAGCACTATACCGATTCCCATCACTCATTACTTTGGCAATTTTTTAGGTACTTTGGGAGATCTGTGACTCACTTTGGAAAACACATTAATAGTCCATAAGTAGATTTTAAACTTTTGAACTCCATTTAGGAAAAACATTTTAAATAAATATGTCTCTGATGCAATCATTGAATGGTTATGTTAAAATGGAATGTTGTATGTATGTGTCAGATAGTAGAATTGTGTCCTTTATTAATTATGTGTGGCTATGGACCTCAAGTGATTAGTTTTCATATTCATGATGTCACCAAACTATTGGCAAGTTTTTCAGAGTTTTCCTCTCATGGAGGTTGGAGACAAAATTGTGGCAAATTGGTTTGATCCAATTTCTATGTCGTCTCCCAAATTGATCTTATTATTTTTTTCTTTGATCTAGTAGAGCTGGTGAACTAAATTTTGTTGTCACGCAATGTTCAGTCGAGTTTCAAATGGGAGGGTTGTCTGTCGGTGTGTGAAAGTTCATATGTTTTGTCAACAAGCAGATCTTCAATCCATCGATCTCAATTTGCACCGCAGTAGTTGACAGAACTTCAAGTGAAGGGGTGGGAAACAAGCGTCTGCCTGCCTGCCCTGCTTGCCTGCGTGCCCTGCAACAGTGCGTGAGGGGAAAGCGTAAGATGGGTGTACGTGGGCAGTATGGTAATTTTGTTAAGTGGTCTTGGTTGAACGATGCCCTTGATGAGTTGTTTCGATGATGAATAATGAAGCTTCATCAACCGCATCAGCTCCATCTTCACTTCCTGACATAGAATGTTGTTCATCAGTCTCTTCACACTTTGCCCATTTAAAAGGTGAAGGATTTCATCCTCACAGAATATGAAAGAACAATTTATTCTAGGGTTTTCATCTTTTGCGATTTTCTTGCTACATATAAACGCCCATGCATGGCTAACATTTGTTTTTCAGTTGAAATAGTTTATAGATTAAACATGATCTGACATGCCATCATTTTGCAGATGAAAAATGGTAGTAGCTTTATTACGTTCTCTCTGTGGAAATGGGAAGAATTTTGTAAACGAATGGATGACTACTTGTTATTCTGCTACCGATTTTCAAATGTATGATGGTCAGTTGTTGATATTGTTGGCATCTGGGAAAGTGCAAGATAGCAGATGTCTGATATGTCAAGTTATGGAAACGGTGTCATGACCCAGCTTTTCTATCATTTCCTTTTGATGCTGACCTAAATAACAAGATTCTTCCTTGTCAAAGATGCCCATTTCTACTCTCACACCATGTTCTCTCCCAAATATCCCTCCTCCTCTTCCTCCTCTTCCATTTCTTTGGTTCATTTCATTCTAGATGTTTCTTGTGTTCATTTTGATGGTTCAAGTTCTTCCAATACTCCACATCACTTCTAAATTTTCTAATCAGCTGAATTCCATTTGATTTGAAAATATTTATATTAGCCTTCTAAGAAATTTCATAAAATGAACCATTTATAGCGATAGGAAGTCGAGTTTGCTGTTGGCTTAATAAAAAAAATCTTTGTCATTTCCTAACAACCCAAAACCACTTTCACTCTGAAGCTCAATATCATAAGCATAAAAACAATGTGATCCTGTACAAATGGGTCATGCAGGTAATATAACATACTCATGATACCCTATGCATGTATTGCATTTCAACATTTGTGAGAGCTAATGTAGGGAAATCAGAGATGTTGATGCCTCAATCCATTCTCACATGTCATAATCTTACCTGCAAAATATGTAGGGTTTTTTTTATATAAAATTTCCTAGATGACTTCTATAATATTATTGATATGTTCAAATGAAATTGAAGTCAGCTGATTAGAAATGTAAAAGCATTGTTGGTTGTTAAAATGACCCACAAATAATGAGATATTATATCTTAATCTACTGGTATAAACTATAAAATAGTTCTGAAATGCTCTGATATAATCTTCTAATGATTGAATTTGTCTGTCTTCTCTTTATCAGTTTCATTTAGTAAAATATTGTTGACAGCTTCACATTGACCTACATGTTGTATTTCGACTTCATTGGCTATATCCCATATATTGAATTCCTCTTTTTCACTCAACTGCAATTCTTTTTCCTCGAGTCCATCTAAAAATTTAAAGATCCACAAAAAGTGTAAAAAAACATATTTTGAGCTGACAGGAAACATCTTCCATTCTCTTCCTCAAACGTGCACACATCTCTATCTGTGTAGCACCTCCGGCCAATAGCAAGCCCTAGCTCTCTGTCAGGTGACGACAAGTTGTCACGGCCCTCCCACAGAGCTTGCCCATTGGCCAGCATTCTGAACGGGTCGTTTTACCCAGCTAGAGGTGTCGTGAGAACAGCTGGATGCTATGGGATAAGGTTTGCCTTGTGGGAGAAAAAATAGAAGAAAACCCGCTCTAGAAGTCAAGTACACCTGGAACTAAATTACCCGGTGTTGAGAAAGAAATATTTCAAATGAACATTTCTCTTCCTCAATTCTTCTTTAATTCTTCTTTGGCCAGATTGGACGAAAGTTTTGATGAAGGGGATAATGTTATGTTGAAATGGGTATATTGCAAAGTATGACTTACAATTCCATTCATTATAGCCACTGATTTTTCTTCTGAGAAGTCTAAATTCAATAGCTGTTGTCATTACACAACCCACACACAGAGCAAACTTTTATTTTAAGACCAATTTTGTACATTCTAGAATCTAGATGTACCCAAGCATAGGAGTGCTTTATCCGTGTTTGTAATGGGTACTTTAACATGAAAGAAAAGTGTATAGCCAAGTAAGCAAAGACATGCTGGTCAAGACTGGCAGAGAGAGATCTTGTGGTTTTGCTTTGCTGTGCTCTACAACTCTTGTATTATTCTCCACTACTTTCTTACACAATACCTTCAACTTCCTGTCGCCAACCGCTGTCTATGCCAGGGCTGATTTCTGCCAATTGGTCTTGATGAATACAGGTTCCCATACCCGGTAATGCCTTTCGTTTTGATGTTGATGTGAATGGGGCCAATGCACCCCTGGTTGCACCCCTGGTTGTGCCCTTGCCCTCTAGTAATGGACAGCATGGGTAGGGCCAAGACCTCTCACCAATCCGTGAAATAGACAAACAGAAAGTCCTGCTGTTGGAACTCATACATGGACCCGCAGAAAACCAGTGGAATTGCCCAAATTTAGGATTTGGTGATGGTTTTGCCCATTTTAACCTGTTTTTTCCCCTGATAACTTGGCCAACCTGTCAAGTCCACTCAGTGTGATTGTTTGCTTCGTATTACAATCGTCATCATCTTAAAAAGAACAGAAAGCTTAGAATGCATGCAGTGTCATAGCACCACATGGATCCAAAGCCTACTCATTCTACCCTTCTAGCATATCTTGCATGTCAAGTCAAAAAATAGTTTAATTAGAATTAGAAATGTGATGCTGTTCTCAAAGTATTTTTTTTTCTTTCTCCACAATGAATGTATGGTAGTAGTAGTAGAAGATATAACTGAAGAAAAAATGTCTTCAATTTCACTATAGGTTCCTCAAACCAAGAATTTTAAAACAATAATACAGTGTATTGACTCTAAATAATGTTTAAACTTAAAAAACAACAACATTATGGCCAAGATGTCATGATAAAAGGCTGGTCTTGACTTTCCTTTGCTTTGGGGGGGGGGGGGGGGTTTAAACATAAACACATTTCATCTAGGAACTGACAAGCTGAAATCAATACAAACGAGGGGGGGGGGGGTCGTCCATGTCCAAATATTTTAACCTGTCATTCAATACTTCTTGCTCATGAAGGGATAATCTTTCCATCATGTGTTTATACGTCTCATGCATCACTATTCTTTCAAACATCTCTCATCCAAGATATTCTAGGAACTGTCTTTTTCTGTCCACTCCACATCATCTTGTTTGTATTTGCAGCTCTCAACAGCCTGCATATCTCTTCATGCAGCATTCCTTTTGTCCTTCTATTTTGCCTGACTGAAGTGGAGTATAGCATCTCCAAGCAAAACATGTTGAATTAGCTTTCCGTCAGGGTCAGGCACAGTGAAGCAAATGTTTGTCCGAAGTCACAATACCAGAACCTTTGTCAATCCAGAGAGTAAATAAAGGGCAAACTTTTGTTGTTGTTGTGCGTGCCCTTTCAATGTTTTGTTATTGGAGATGGGGAATGACTAGATCTGTCAACATATCATACTAGTCATGAATTTTTCAAAGCTGTATTGCAGTCAGCAGTGCCCCACCTGGACTAGTCTACCCTTAACAGCCCAGGTACAGAGTCACTATGACATATTTGTTCACAATTTTTTATGCAGTCATATTTCTGCTTATAGAAAACATTGATGCCTCCATAATGTGATTAGACCCTGGTGATACAAGTGAATGAAGTAAACTAGTTGGCAAACATTTCTTAGATATAACTTAAATAATTTAGACATTTTAAGAGTAATATCAAAGACATTTAGGAAATCTTTTTCTTTAATAATGGGCAATTTTTTAATGGGAGAGCCATCTTTTCAAATTTAGAGGGTCATTTGGTCAAAATGGTGTTTGTGCTGTGTGAATGTGCCTTATATTAAAGTTTTTATCGCATGTTTGCATGGGATTTTGTAGCTCAGTCCAGGTGTATGGCTGAGAAGATTAGATGGCAGCTTTGGTATTCATCATCCAAACATCTTCTCCATCATCATATCCCCTCTCACACCAAGCAAAGCATCCTGCGTGTCTGTCATGCTACACATGTCGTCACACTAGCCCACATTCTCTCCCCTCCCTATGCAAATGCCTGATTTTCCTTTCCTTTCCTTTTCATCACAAAGTGAAGCAGGGGGGTTGGAGTCATTTGGCCCAGTCATTTGATAGAGATTAGCATACCAGCATAGCACCCATACTGACCGAGTTGTACTTTATTAGAATTATATGCCACGCGCTCCTTGATTGCCCTTAAGAGTAAGCCAGGTGCGATAGCAATTTTGAGCTATTACTGTGTGATAGGATGGGCATGAATGGCAGGGCTTGTTGGTCGATCCTCTTTGAATCAGTGATGGTCACTGTTTCTTACTCCACCATGGTGAATAGGTCATTCTCTAGAACTGGAGCTGCATCCGGGTGGGTAGGGGGAACTCAAATCAAAATCAGCACAAGAATTTTGCGTAGGCCCATGCGTTTATTTGCCTTCCCTCAAATGGTCATCTGTTGGAGGTGTGTTGAAAGATGCCAATTTGATATTGGGGCTATTTCTAAATCTACGCTGCTTGGAATTAGTCCACTGCAAAAGTATCCAACAGCCTGGAAAGCAGAGGAGTACAAATTACAATATGAGGTCCTTAAGGGAAAAAACTCTAAAGACTAAGTGAAATTGTACTCGCAAGTAGATCGCAAGAACCTTCTTTATTATCTCTTGTTTAAAACTTGTTGTTCACATGCGCCAAAGTTCATTAGTTGTCACATTGGCTGGTGAATGATAGATGATGTCTGTGGTACTGAAGTGTTTGAAATGTCTTTGGCAATTACAAGAAACAAGAAAAGAGGTCTTGTGTCAAGTTCACAAGTTTCTGTGATTGAACAATATTGAAAAACATGAGAGGGTCACATCCGTTTTTCTCACTCAAGAATATATAAGTGGTTTGGTTTTCTGAAGAGAAAACGGAAGAGAGATGGAAGGAAAAAAAATTGTTTTAGTTGTGTTGCCTGGGGACTATGATGGATGAACAAGTTTGCATTCTGATCAATCAGGGAGAGAAAGATTGATTCAAACTATAACTCCTCCCCTTCCTCCTCCCCCCTCCCCCTCTCTCTCTCTCTCTCTCCCTCTCTCACCCTCTCTACCATATTCATCCATGTTTGTTTCTTGTTCCTGGCCCCCACCCCAAACCCCAAAGTTTGATTCAAACTTCTTGAAGACTCCACTCTGAAGGTGGTGCTGAGCTAGTTTCCTTGAGTTCCTCTCTCCATATCTTTCATTGGTTTGAGAGGGAATTAATCTCTTAAATCTCTGAGCATACATCAGCCAAAACAGTCTTGAGTCAACATGCAAACACTCTGTTTTTCATCTGCCATTCAAATAACCTTTGTCCCCCCTCAGTTTGCCCAACACTGATTGCACTGAGTCCTCCTCTTATAGTTGCTTTTTGATTGTAAGAAGTCCAGTTGCACAAGAGATAAAGCGCCATCACTCCACCCATTTGCCTATCTCTAAGACCACAAAAGAATCAAAGAAACCTATGAATACCAAGGAGCCCAAATCTTTCATTATATCAACGGATTATTTTCCAGAGAAACAAAGCAATAGCGAGAAACCACAATCCCTCCTTTTTTCCTCTCTTTCTCTCTCTCTCTCCTAGATTATTTTTATAAAAACAGAAGATAATAAGCTTTTCTCTTTGTGCCCTTATTTACAGTTGGCATCAAGGTTTTTCAAAATGGCTGGTTAGAGTCAACAGAAGCTCTGCTAGCTGCTAGCGCCTAGTGTTCTCATGATGCACGTAGTTTAACTCTGGAATTTATCACTAATGTGTGACTGATTAGATTGATATCCATACAAACTCCTTTCAATTACTCTTGTCTGTTTAGCATTGGGAAAAATAGATGGTGGATGGTGAAAGCGCGTGAAAACTATATTAAAAAAAAACTTTACAAATATGAACAATTCAGGTTGTAATATCAGACAAGATTTTCAGCTTCCACACGTCAAGCCAAAGCAGTTTGGTTAGAATGGAGAAGAAGTAGTGTCTTCCAAACCTTTAATTGACTAACTGAAGTCAATTTTGTTTTGTTTTTACTTTACTCTAAAACATCAGGAGTGCAATTGATTGACTTTGATTTTTTTACCAACAGCAATACATTTCATCCAATGGTAGTTACATGTATACAAGAATACAAAATATTGGTCAGTAAAAGGGGCCAGTTGATAGCACATGTTCTGGGCGAGCCTAACCCTGTACAGCTAAACAAAGACAGAAGAGAATTACAACTAGCTTTATTCAAGTCTCCAGTTTGTCTGTAACTATATGGGGGGGGGGGGGGGGTTGTCTCTGATCACACACTGAGAACATGAATAGGTGTTTGCAGTAGTTGAATTCGGTGATCAAAACAAAGGCCCCCAAAAACAGAAAAAAATAGGGTCCCCAACAGCATAGTTGTCAGTTTCGGATGGGAAACTTGCTTTAGGAAAGGCTTTAGACTGGAACGACAAACGTGCATGTTTTTCTTCTGCAAATCAACGTAGAGTTCTTGTTTTGGCTAAAAAACTGTTTTTATCGAAAGTCCTTGAACTATACACAGGTTCATTAGGAGAAAACACATTGTATTTTATAAGCTTTTATAAGTTTTAGGTGAATGCTTTGTGCCATTGCATGAAAAGGAAACAAGTTTTTGAACACTTGCAGAATGCTGAGACACACAAAAATCGACCTTTGGGTTATGTTACACCTGTGGGTAATTGGTACTCATCTTGGCTAAGTACTCAGAGAGAGAGAGAGAGAGAGAGAGAGAGAGAGAGAGAGAGAGAGAGAGAGAGAGAGAGAGAGAGAGAGAGAGAGAGAGAGAGAGAGAGAGAGAAGAGAGAGAGAGAGAGAGAGAGAGAGAGAGAGAGAAAGAGAGTGAGAGAAATAGAGGTTGAGGCTGAAATGAAGAAAGTGAAGAGCTAGTCATCATGCCTGAATGTACGTACGTTCAATTTGAGATGGTTTCCGCATCACTATTTGATCTTCCACCTCCTCCTCCTCCTTTCATCTTGTATGAGATATGCATGAGATACTGTGCCTGCCTGCCTGACCAATGTATGCTCATCGTCAATGATGCGTGCCCCATCACCATGGAAATCTTTCATGTGGGTGGAAGGTATCTTTACTTTGATGACATGTATCCCTATGCTCTACTAGCTACATGTTATACCGGCTAATCATAATGATACCGTTATAAATTACTAAAGTGCGTGGTTTCTGGTTACCACTCGTTTTTAATTAACAGCATGATGATAGTAACTAGGTATATTTTGAAGATTTGACAAAAGTGGATGGAGGATATATGTAATAATCGTATATGTCTTCACTTGAACATAAAGTCTTTTTAAAAACTTCTAAAATGATGGCCATTTTTGCCAGACATGTTGATGTGGCCCAATTTTAATCATTTTAACCTTTTTATTGTCTGTATGATTATAATGGTTGTTATGATAGATAGTAATGCCAGTATTGTTCTAGAAGTCACTTTTTTCTATCCTCCAAAGTTTCAGGTCTTTCACCTTGTGGTAACAACATCAACAAGTCATCAATAATAATGATTTGTGTAGGGATGTGGGAAGATATTATCATGAGGAAAGTTAAATCTGGCGCATTGAAAAAACCTCTTCCACCATCATCCACTTCAATGCTTTCTCCTTTAAACTTTTAGTAAAATATATGATCACTCGACTGTAATAGTAATTGCATTTACAATTTGAGTCAACTGTAGAGGCTGTCGATACGCATAGATATCCTTCATTATTAAGATTTCCTTACAATCTAAAAGCCAATTATTTTATTCCACTGGTACTTTTGTTAAAAAGCTGTCAAATAAGATCATAAATTCTAAGCCTAATTGTTATAAAAATGGAATCAAAACATCGAGAAACAAGTTTCAAGGCTTCGACATTGGATGTGCATGTATCAGCGATGAAATCTTCCTTTGTTATGAAACATTCTGATGAATATTTTGTTAACAAAATGTCTTGTTAGAATATGGGTGATTGCTTTTGATTTAAGAAAAACATAGTAGGTCCATGGTGGTAGTAAATGGAGTTTTGAGATAAAAGTATGTGGGAGTAGGAGGCCCATGTTTGGAGCTTTGCGGTCAAGTGAATTACCCCCCCCCCCCCCCCCCCACCCCAGCACACCACACTACAATCGTCAAGGAAAAAAATATGAACTTGATTACACAAATATTAGCCTACATGTAGCTCTGGCGACAGCTTACCATTCCATGAAATTTCACACATTCTTCAACAGGGCAATATATCTATCTGACCCTGAAACAGGGGCAAGCAGCAACTTTTCTCTCTTTTTATAATGTGACCGCTTCTGGAACGTTTTTCGATTTCTATTATTCCAGTCCCAGAACAACTAATATTTAGTTTTGACATTTTTTTTATTGTTGTGCTCATGGTGGCTCCTTGCCAGCTGAATGAAATCAAAATAAACAGGTGTCGTGTGCATTTTCAAAAACAGCTCTTCTCTCTCCCTCTCTCTAACCTCTCTCTTCATCCCCTCTCATTTCTCTTTTCCTCACAAAAGCTTTTGTTATCAAATTCTTTTCAGTCTGTAAATGATTTTCTTCCTGCTCAGCGTTCTTACATGTAACCTGCAAAACAGGCCAACATACATGTAGACAGGGTTTATGGGGAATAATGTTGAAAAAGTTATATTTATTTATTTATTCATGTTTGACGAACTGAGTTGAGTACGACTTGTATTGTAGAACCAGATATTCATTTTTTATTTTAGTTGAGGTGGATACTTTCATGGCAAAAGTAGTTTTGTTTATTGAACATTTCATGTTATATAGTCCTGTAAAATGAAAGACTGCTCTCACATTCTTTTCTATTCTTTTATTATTTTGACTAGAAATAAATAGGCTTGTATATTCTGATGCTCCTCTTGGAGGCAAAGATAGGATCAGCCAAGTCTTTTGGTTTTAATGTTCCGATTATGTGAAGTGTTTATTAGGGAACTTGTAAAGCTGGGAGCTTGTAGGAGCTTTTAGGGTGCATGTTACTGGTGTTAGGTTCTCTGAATGTCCTGTCATATTGAAATAACCTTTAGATGAATTGATGTATTCTGTTCTCATAAGATGAACAAATACTCACGATGTAGATGATGACAGATATGAAATATGATCATCAGTTGGGTATTCTAACTCTGCTTCTCTTTCCTGTTTGCGTCAAGCTATATGAACAACTGCATCACTCTTCATGTCTCCTAGAATCTTTATATTTGACATTGGATTACTGTCTGCGTATTAAGAGATCAGCAAAAAGCAATTGCGAGTGCGTCAATGCCATTCTAAAGATTAAAAAGTCTCCTTTATTTGATGTCTTTTTTCAAAGCTCATGATGTCTCCCAGCCCTCTCTTCTCCTCTCTCTCCTCCCCCTCTCCTCCCCCTCTCCTCCCCCTCTCTTCCCCCTCTCCTCCCCCTCTCTCTCCGTCTATCTCTTTCTCTTTTCTATCTCTCTCTCTCTCTCCCTCTGTATATCTCTTTTATTTTCTCTCCGTGTCTATATCTTTTTCTTTTCTCTCTCTCTCTCTCTCTCTTCCTCCCTGTTTCTTGTATATAAATGCTTGCATGCATGTACATGTAAACGAGCTGGTTGTAATATGCCCCTTCGCTCTGCCCTCCTTACAAGTTATACCAGCCTTACTAGTTATACCAGATTGCCTTACCAATCTATCAAGATTTCAATCTCTAGACTTTCTACCATTCCTTGATCCTTGCACTCCTTTGCCTCAACACAGACCTGGTAGACCTGTACATTTAGTGTTGATACAAGCAGTTTCTTTTAATAGTAACCCAAGTTGTAAGTTCACTGATCAAGTTTGATGAGTCAAGTCTTGATATCTCTTTTATATGAGCTTGATATTAAACAAAGTATTGTGATATTGATGCTCCAGGCATCGATCCGTCAACACTCTATTTAATGTAAGAGATAAAAACAAATAGGATGAGCAAGGAGTATGGTAACAAAGAGAAAAGGTTATTGCTATGATCATGTCAAGGGAACATGAATCTTTGATGTGATTGGTTGATTTAATTTGATTATACCCACAGTTGTACAAGTCCCTGGATTATAGAGTTAATGTTTGAGAAGAAGCTGAAGACAAAGAGTTCCCCTAGCCCAGGCCCAGGGTAGTCTGTTTACGACAGAAGTTTAGCGGCACAATTTAACACAGAACATAGAGTATGTAAGATGTTTTAGTCATTGAAGTGCAGAATCTGTATCACCAGCAATTAATTTACCAAATGTAAAGATCTCTCACAAATCATAGAAAGTCCTATGAAATCATGATGTTGCCTTTATCTACCTATGAAAGCATGACAAAAAAATATACATTATAGTGTTTTTTTCCCTTCATACTTGAGGCAAACAAGAATTGCATATAGACCTACAATTGCATTTTGAGAGTCTCTTGAGAGATTGATCTCAATTCTTATGAAGCTCTGAACTTTCAAATATGGAATGTTCTTCATCATATGGCATCATAGAAGTGTTAAGTCTTGTCTTTACTTTGGAGGTATGAGAAAACACAAGTTTTTGTTTCTAATGTTTATCTGAAAACACTGCTTTACAAAGGGTATTTGGACTAGACCAAGGTGTAAGTAACATGCTCTGTTTACTTACTATTATCAAGGGCATCTATAGGAGGTAAAGAGTCCAGTCTTGATTATCTTCCATTGTGTATTGGCTGAACGTTGGACCCATTCAACTTCCCGCCAAAAGTGGAGAGGCAATAAAAGATGAAAGAACAGTTAGCAGTTGGTGTACTTTTGATATCATAAGTTTAGTATTTTATAAGATAAGGCTGATGTGTGGTTTTGTGTTCAAATTATCATGAGACTGGTAGTAAATAGAAAATGAAATAAATGAGTTCAATGGGCAAATGTGGTGCTAAGTTAGCAGAAATGATTGATATATAATGCAAACAAAAAGCAGACGTGTGGGAGCCAGGATGTCATTATTTTTTTTTTTATTATTCTTTGCTGTATATTAAATTTATCATCTTTATCTTTCCTTATGGAAATTTACAGTGACATGGTAAGATATCTGCTCAGACAATGACTGTGTTGGTATAGGTATGCAAGAAACTTCAATCAAAATGGAGAAATTAGAAAAAGTGTTCAAATTTCAATAGTGTTCCTTGAATGTAATTTAGTGAGGATGAGAAGTAATTTGATCTCCATTCCTGCCATTTTTGTAAATATCATTATTGCAAATATGTTTCTATATATTCCCTGTATGGAAAGAATCTATTCTGTCATCAAAATGGAGAAAATGACTTCCCCTTTTATGAATCAGGTGATGGTTAAGCGTTATCTAACACTGTAACACTCTATGTCCGTATTATTCAGGGACAGACATTGTTAATAAATAATTACCAGAAGTATTTCAAAGAAGCTATAAAAGGACAACAAAAAGTAAACACCTTATCCTTAACCAAGCACGGCAGAATGTGATGATTCAGTAGTTGAGAGGGAGAAGAATACAAGAATGGATAATGAAAGTAGTCAGTTGTCTCGGCATGTCACAAGAAAGATTAATATATCATTATTTTGCAATATTCCTAAGGCCATTAATCCATTAGCAACTTGAGATCTTGTAAAAATGGCCTATTACTCACTGGAAGATGTAGTAATATTGCTCTCATTTTGACATTGTTCTGAACAATATGAAACATGCACTATTTTTCTATGCAGATTCCTACTGTAGACATTGTAAAGATTACGCACATATAACCTTTTATAAAGGTAAAGACCAGTATTGGAAACGCCCCAATTTCAAAAAATGAAATGCAAGCTCTTATTACCAGTCATGTGAAAGAATATGTATTGAATAATACATGATGATAAAAATGTTGACGAGAAATCGCCTACTAATTGATATATTTGGTAAATTAGTGTATCTCTCGCCTGTTGAGAGATACAAATGCACGTATCGCGCACGTGTGTGTAGTCCCATATACATCTTTCTGTGTACAGTGATTCTAACTTTAGGAAGACTTGGCCAAAATTCTTATCATTTTGATGATTCCAGAACCTTGCAGTACATCTATGCTAGATGATCAACCTTTTCTGATCGATTTCACAATGTTTCTTTCACAATGCAATCGCATGACCATAACTGGTCTTTAGCTTTAAGGATAGACCCCATAGAACGGATACTACAGCTCGGTGAAAACGCACAAAAAAGGAGGGTTGGTTTCGAGCAGTTTAGGATTACTTCCTAATTTCTTGGTGAGGGAACTGAATGACTTTGAGATCATATGCACTTCATCTTTGATGAATGCCAGGGAAGAGAAAGGTTTTACAAGAAGATGACTAAGTGGGTTTAGATAAGCAAACATTCTGCAGGAAGATTTAAGAGGTCCATGACCTGATGGTTCTCCTGGAAATTTGTGTAGGAGAAACAAACAAAGAAGGAAGGAAAATGACTTCTTGATGGAGATTACTTGGAAAAGGGATTTGTGGGAGTGTTTGAATTGGGGACATTAAAGATGCATTGTTTATAGTACTCTTGATTGGTTTGGGTGGAAGGACTTGTTTGATTATGAACTTGTTATATTCAGCAGGTCATTTGTCAAGTTTAGATGTGACTTATGAGATAGAAGAAGCAGGGTCTGTTGTAGATGATAGAAAATGGTATTTCATGGCTCAAGGAATGTGCCCATTAACCTGATGATGATGATGATGTTGATGATGATACCATTACTAGTGAGAGTGATTCTAAATGATGATGGCAGGAATGATGAACATGATTCATAAAGATGTTGGTTATTTAGCATGAGATTTTGAAAGAAATGGATGGTGATGATAATGATGATAGTGACTTAAAAGGATTGTGGTGAGTCCTATTTGGACAGCAAAGAGAAATATTTTTTAGAGTCTACTATTATGTTTGTGCAATTACTGGTTAGCTTCATTAGATATTATCTGGTGGATAGCAACAACAGACCTAGTATTTTCATATACTGTACTGAAAAAAATACTGTTTATCTTCAATTAAATGTCTCAGACTGTAATTAATATGTACCTTCACAATGATAAAAATAATATTAGAAGTAATAATGAAAAACACCTATCATACTAAAATTATGATTCTGTATATTGTAACTTGGTTTATAGTTTACCCCAACTATTAAACTAATGACAATACTTTCTGTCTTTTTCCTTGTTTGTACAGTACCACCGACCTTGAGACGTAACTTTAAAGGTTTGGTTGAGAAGAGCCTTGGTTTTGAGCACAAGATACCATGTCCAGTGAAAGCTGATCCCAGACCTTACACAAGATGGTTGAAGAATGGTACTGATCTCACACCCAATGACCCCGATGATAATGTGTCTTTCACCAAGACATCCATCGTCTTCAAGCGGCTTAGGTTCTCTGATGCAGGCCTGTATACCTGTGTGGCATCCAACTTTTTTGGTCAACCCATTCATGTCAACTTCACTCTGATAGTAGTTGGTAAGTTGAGATTGATGATTTTAAGTGTTAAGAGTTTTAAGAGGGTTCAAATGAAGGGGAATAAAATTAACAAAACACAATTTTCAAGTCACTTTTTACTGAAAGTCAGAGGAAGAGTTGAGGTGTGTGTGTGTGTGTGTGTGTATTGGATTTTTACAGACGTGTATCAATCAGATATGATTATTTACGTCTGGGGACCGACCTTAAAACGTCACCATCCGAAAGACGTGACTCAGTTTCGAACCTGCGTCCTCGTCTGAATCAGTTTGTAACTTCCACTGTTAGTTGGATTACATGCGCACGCCACAAGCCTAGTTATCATGCCTGTAACTCTTAAAGTAGTTTGAATCAAACAAGATGTTTTTTAATTGGAACAAAACTGAAAATATGATGCATTGTTATTCCATATATTAAAGTCTGTATTTGGATAAGGACAAATTTTATTACATACATTTGTGAGAGAGAATATAAATGTTTTTATGCAATTTTGCTATAAGTGTATCTATGACCCCCAAGCACCAAGCCATTCCTCAAAGTCAGATTGTTTTGTGCTCAGTAAGAAATAAATATGGTAGGGTTTCATACGACATCCAAATAATGGTCCCTCTGTCTGTCAGTGCCTTATAAAACACTCCTGATTTATTACTAGTGTTTTTCACCTCCCTATGCTCTGTTAATACCAGGTTCATGAGGGTAACGTTTCATGGAATGTCACATTTGATGTTGATTGTCAACAGCAATATGTTTTTTGGTATCATATTTTACAACTTGGTTGCTGAGATGGTCATAGTCTAGCATTGTCATTCAATGTTTTATTACCATACGATTAGAGACCAAACTTCTGTGCCCTCAATAAACCCCAAAGGTTGTCTTCAAGTCAACACAAGAGGGCAGCATTACCTAAAGTCCATGGGAGTGTGGATGAGTGTGGATAATATTATTTGCTGGTACATTAAAATTATTGTTATAATAAATCAATTTATATTGGAAATGGTTAAAAAGAAATCTAATTTGGATGCCCATTTAATTTCAAGTTACTCAAGTTGAGGAATTGATTCCACAATGCCTGGTAATGTGGAGTCAGTATTTCTAGCATTAAAGTTGTTGACTTTCTACTCGCCTTTACAGACACACATTCAGAGTCTTATGCGGAATCCAGTGTCCTAGAATCCTTCTCCTCATTGGAGTTAGAGACTGGCCCATACAATGAGACAGAAGAGGAAGAGACGCACTTCCCCAGGTTCACAGACACTGAACGTATGGAGCCAGAGAAGCCCTTGCCCAGTAACACCAAGGTCAGGCTGGAGTGTGGCGCTAGAGGCACACCTACACCAAACATTACCTGGATCAAAGATGGCGTTCAGAAGTGGAAGATCAATGTCATTAGACCTACAAGGGTAAGTGTGAGGGGAACCTGTGAAAGGTTAACGCTGACTCTAATCAGAGGTCTGATAACCCGGTTCAGATTTAGAATCACCCTCACAAAACAAGAATAAAACAATTGTTCTATTGAATTGCAGAGATTGAAGAGCCGGGGAAAGCACATAGCTTAAGGTGTTATTAAATGAGTGTGCTGTGCTCCAGAATTTGTATTTGATTTTGAGTATGATATTAATGTGCCTTTGAACAACATGTGCCCATTTATCACAATTCTATGTCAAAAGTGTGTTTTTCAAACCAGGAACTAAATCTTCTCTCCTTGTGTATATACTAACAGGTTGAGGAGAAAGGTTTTGTTCTGATCATCCGTCGAGCTATTGTTAGAGACACTGGCAAGTACACCTGCATTGTTAGCAACCAGTATGGCACCATTGAGCATACCTATGATGTCAAGATCAGAGGTTAGTAATCCTCAAAATGACTCCTTTTTATTTATTTTTAATTTTTAAAAATTTTGTATATCAATATATTGCAGGACCTGGGCCCGGTCTTACAAAGAGTTGCGATTGATCCTAATCAATTACAAGTCCTCTAATCTATCGCAAGTTTGCAGTCTCCTATCTCTTATGTACATACTTGCGATCAAATAAGTTGCGATTAATATCAACTCTTTGTAATACAGGGCCTGTTAAGATGATAAAAAGCGGCCCATTAACAATACCAAGGTTACATGTCACTGCTCCCTAATCTATCAACCGTATTGGTTTATAATATGATGAAGACAGTCATATCTTTTTGAATAGTTTATTGTTGCACCACTGATTGACCAATTCTTCTTATGGATCATAAAAGCAGATTATTTGATATGCAGCTGTCAAACATTGGAATTGGATATAAAATGAAAAGTTTTTTTTTTTAAAGAATTACATATGGAAGCAGAATATTAACCTCTCGAAAGAAAAAAAGTGGAAAATTGCATCTAAAATATGAATGGCCTCTAAGAAATAAACTTATAACCAAACACATGAATTTGTCCGTGATGATACAGGAGTTGACCGATGTAGAATGGTCCTCTGGGAGAAAAGAGTGTTTTTTCATCATGTTGTATGCTTAAAGTTAAATAGTCCAAAATTTGTAATGATTTAATTACAAAATTAATTATATTGTACATGTGTAGATGGATGTTACTTTGGGTATGTTATATTGGCTTATGTGAAAGTAAACTGGTAATCTTTGTAGAAGAATGGAAGAGCGTTTAAAATGAAATGAATGTTTGTCTGTTTACAGAACGACTGCCTGTGAAGCCTATCATGTCACCTATGAAGAATGTGACTGCCACTGTGGGCTCCAACACCTCGTTTGTGTGTAGGGTTGTGAGTGACCTTACGCCACACTTTGCCTGGATGCGCTTCAATGGAACCAACAACACCAAACAACGTCTCACAGACATTGATGACCATATCAGTATTCTACAGGTAAGAAAAAGCCCCTAACCTAACAGAAACCTAACAGAAAAAATATTTGGAGGAAAAAAGAATAAAAAAATTTGATGGCCCTACCTACCTTATTTTAGAATAGGCCTCAGAATTCAAATTAAGTCAGGGTTCAGTAACTTTACAGTAAAGTTCTGGAAATACTCTTAATCTTGGACGTTTAGTTGGGAAAGATTTCTGACTGGCCTTTGCAATTTATAACTTATTTACAGGGCCTCGATTTTCATGACATAATTGTGTTTGTTGCTGCCGCTAATGATATGATACATTTGATTGAATGATATAAAGCATGCAATGATTGATTTGCATTAGATATTTAACTGATTATTCTAATCCAAAACTAAACTAATGCACACTGGAATATTTAATGAATGTAGAGAAGAGCTTCTAAACTTGCTGTGCCAAAAGAAAATTAATTTGTTAGTTATATCTCAAAGCAGAAACATAATGGATGATATAAAAAGATTTTGATTGAGCATGAGAATTACAACAATCCTGTGATTTAGTTTGGAAATTACTCTGATAAAATGATATTTATTGCATGTGCATGATGTTAATTGCATGATCCATATATTGAAGAAGATTTGATTTTGTTCATTTGATATTGTTTTTTATTCTTGTATAACCATAGTCATTCCAATGTGTTTTCTGAGTGTGCATTTGTGAAATGAAATGTTGATGTGAATGTTTTTTTTCTTCATATGATCAAATTCTTCTTGATACATCATATTATTGCTCTGTTCTGTACGTGATTGTTACTGCTACTTGAATGGTCTCCTCACATGAGGTGTGAGAGACAGACAACGTTAGGACTTGGAGTTAGTTTAGTTTTTGTCTAGTAATGTACAGTTTTGATCAGTATTCCTTTTTCTTTTGGTTGTTATTGTTTTGCTAATTTGGTGCCAGCATATCCCGCTCCTACTTCATTTTGGCTCTTGTTATATGTTACAGTGCATGTAATCACCACTGTACCAACAATTAATCTTATCATATACTGACTGCCATGTCAAAGTGACAAGAAAATATGATAAATTCTTTGGAAAGACAATAATTTCATCAGAGAATGATTAGTACTTTGAATTTGATTTATTTATTAGTGTTCACACTTCTGCATGCGATAATGGTTATCATTCAGACTGTTTGATATACATGGTATTTCCTCATGCACCTTTCTTTCGACTATTAAATGTTAAGTCCTTTTTTCCTTGTCAAAATGGGCATGATAGTGATATACCAGTTTGAGTCTTAATGTTTAGTACCGCTTAATAAGAGATTAAACAAACTTTGATTATTCTTCCAAACAACCTCATTGTGGATGTTTTCAAACTAATTCAGCCATTTTACAAGGTAAGAGATACATGTATAATGGTTGCATGCACAAGACATGTTATGTGTTAAGTATCAAACGTAGTGCTTTGGGGTATCTTTTATCATTGTAATAGGAGTATTTGTGTCTTGTGATGGCAATGGTTTGTGAAAGATGTTTGAGACTGTTGGGTGAAATGGTAGGGTGAAATTGTTGCGTGTCTTTGTTATAATGTAATATCCATCTATGTCAACTTCCTGGCAGTAAAAGCAGGATAATGAAAACCTGTATTAGTATAAAAATGATATATTTTGTTAGGTTTAATTACTGTGATTTTGAGTGATGCTGAATTGAATGTATGCTAGGTTGATGGATGCTGAATTGAATGTATGCTAGGTTGATGGATGCTGAGTGTAGATTTTTATGCAATGATGGAGCAAACAGAGTGTTTGGAAATCAGAATTTTGATCTTGTGTCTTGTACAGATTTAATGTTATTTCATGTTGTAGTTAATGAATGATTTTAACCACTAACATAATTTAATTTCCCATTCTCTCCCATTATTCCATGTGCATGCCTGCCCACCTCTCCATTTCCCCCTCCCATTATACCACCATCATCCATTGCGGTTTATGATCGCTCTCACATGCAACCATCTTGTTGCTGGTTGCTATGGTGATCATGCTCCGCCCTCGCATGTAAATGTTTGGAAATGATGTTAAACGAGCAGCAACGATGGGTCGAGGAGCCAATGCTGACTTGCGACGAGTTCCTGGATGTCTTTTACCAAAACCAGTCCAAGAGGATGCTGGAATGTCTTCATCTGATTCAGGTATTTTATCATCATCCTCATCATCATCATTATCAACTCATCTCTTTCTTACAGCAGTCTCCAGCCTCTTTAGCTTCATGCTGGATCATGTACAGTGTTTCTTTTCTCTTCGAAAAATAGATGTAATCTTGGTGTTCTGATCAAATTATTTCCTTCCTAAAAGTCTTTTATTTGGTGTGCTGGTCGATCTTGCCTTTCTCTTTTATCACTGAAAATAGATGTTATTCAATGTTCAATTTCTTTTTCTCTCGGCTTTCATGATCTTTCTCTTATTTGGTGTTAATTAAAGTTGTCTAATAGTTCAGTTTCTTTTTTAACTTCTTTCTTTTATTAGTTCCATGTCTGATTCTTTGTGTAAAAATTAATCATGGGGAACTTTGATTTCTGGTAATTTCATGAATACTACACTAATAATATTGTTATTTAGTAACTATCGCAATGAAGAGAGGAAATATTTGAAAATTAATGAGGGGAGAATTTCATATATATGAAATATTGTGTTTGACGGACATGGTCATTTAAAAAAACCCATTTCATTTCAGTTAGATGATTGGATTGGGGGAGGGTGAGGGTAGTTTGGTAACATACCAAGGGTTGTATTTCTTGTATAAATTTCTTTTCATATGCTCAATATTGCCTATCTTCATTTGTTTATGCTATTATTTATGTTTAGTTTGCTCTTTTGGGTAATTTCAAACTTTGTTTTCCAACTTAATCTCTCTGCCATCTTATTCTTTTCCTGCCTATTTTTCTGTTTGATATCTCATTCCCTCTCTCTACTCTGCTTCTTGTCTCATTCATGTTATCTTTGCATAATCTTTATTTCTATATTGTGCAAGTGTATTATTCCTTTTCTATCACTTTCTCTATCTCTATCTTATATTTTAGTCTTGTATTCTTTGTGGATCATTCATTCTAAACATGTGATGTGGATATTGAAATCTACTCTCTTTCTTACCTCTCCAGGACTCAAGTGAATCGACTCTAAGCTTTATATTTCCTCTCTAGGAAAAGCAAGTGTTTGGTTATTTCTATGCATGTCCCTGATCTGCATGACAAAATGATTTTCTTGATGACTTCAAATTAACTCTTTAATTGCATGCTGCATGTGTCTTGCCTTTCTAAAACACAATACTAAAACATTAGGTGGAAAAGATTATTTCATTTGTGCATGAACTAACTTTCAACATTTAATCAACAAAACTTTAATTGAGGAATTCTATTTAAAGATATTATATACTCGGGGACAACATCTCAATCTTTGTTTTGTCAAACTATCTTCTGTGCCATTATGTACATATTTCTAAGCTGTTCTCTTTATATTTTCATTGTGCACTTGGCTTTATATTCACTTTATTTCTCAGCCAAAAGTTCCTTTATTTCTTCTGGTTCTTCTTTTTTTTTGTGCTCTTTTATCCACCTTATTCTATCTGCTTTCACCTTCTTTCACAAAATCATTCTCTTTTTCTGTACAAAATCTTGAAAATATAATACTTGTAAGTTCTTTGCAGTTGCAATGTTTGATATTCAATATATGAATGAAAATGTTAAGATAGATATATGGAAATATAATATATATTATATGGTTTACCCAATCCCATAAGTAGTTCACTGTCTTATTAGAGATATGGCACATATGATAGACGTTAGTTTACATGAATTTTGAATTGTTGATGCTAAATAAGTACCGGTAAGGTTTGTTCACTCCATTCTTTGAATGTTATAACATCTACTGAAAAAGTGTACCTGAATATAAGGACAATAATATCTGAAAAATTCAAATGTAATAATTTACAAGTTATACCTAAAAACATCTCAGTTCTTTATCACTCTAGCATTCTTTGATATTGTAGTTATATAACGTGAGGTATTGATCACAGAAATATCTAGAATTGCGACCAAACAGATGAGACATTGCAGTGATTGTAGGATATATGTGTTGAAACATTATCAAGAACTGATTGACTGATTTAGTTGATCTTGTCTTTCTTTTTTAGCTTGAAACTCAAGGAGGAATGGAGGAAGCTAACCAACTGAAGCTCTACAATGTCCAGTATGAAGATGAAGGCCCATATCTATGTGTCGCAGGAAACTTCTATGGCATGAGCTGGGAAGGAGCATATCTAGACGTAGTAGAACGTACGTTACAAAGAATTGTGCAAGAGGCTTTCAGGCCACACATAGATTTTCTATGGGCCTACCTATATTGAGTTTATAGATCAGGTTCTAGGTATCGGGTAAATGCCATACAGGATCCCTTAATAAAATGATGAGAAATTTGGCCCAGTCTTGGTAAAGTAACGAGCATTGTACCGCAAAAAGATGTGGCATAAAAATCGGGCCTCATTTTTAAGCTGTTACTTGTCATATTTAGAATATGAAGGCATTTGAAGAGCCATGCTTTTCAGGGAACATTTTTTCTTGGATGTTCGTCCACTCTTGCATAATAACAATGATAACACTCACAAATTATTTTTCACCTCTCCCCAGAACTTAACCTTCTCTTTAAGTTCATTTATTCCATTTCATTGAAGTACATCTGTATATGATAGTTTAAGTAATTTTACTATTTGGTCTGTTTGGTTGTCTGTTGGGGGGGGGGGGGGGGGAGTTAAATATATGAAAATTCTCAAAACTAAGGTGGTTTTGCTATATCAAATATTCAAGCAACTGTTACAATTTTGGGTCACATATTGTTGTAGGTTTATATGGCCTTGGAACCCTATTAGTATAGGACCCTGCTAAGAATCTCTGATCTTATATTCACATTCCTGTATTGTTTTTGTTTGACAGCTACTACCCAAGCTCCAGTGAGAACCAATCCTCCTGCAGTCTACATCCCAAACAACATGCAGCCAACGAGCAAGACTCAGCTTATTATCTTCAGTGTTGTAGGGTTTGTTGTGGTGCTCATTCTGGTCACGTGTATAGCTATCTTGTGTAAGCAGACCCAGGTTAGACATCGTAGACCTTCGGACAAACCAGACATCAGTGGGCCTAAACATCTCTATAGACAGGTAAGCGTAGTAACACACTCTGTGACTCCGTTCATGGCTCATTTACGATGTATTTTATTCATTTTTTACCCTAGGCCAATGATTAAAAGTAAAAACAAATATTAACGTTATGTGACACATTTACAGTATGCAATAGATGCAGAATACCTTTTAAAAATTGCTTACAGCTTTATGAGACGTGAAATATGTTCAAAATGTGTTCCCAACATACCGGAAATTGTATTTAGAAATTCGTGCGGGCCTAACATGATCCCAAATTGACCCACTTCTTGTATCTTGTGCAGACGTCGGTTGACTCCACCCAGTCTATTGCTCCCCTGTTTGGGGGGCGGAATCGACTAACATCATCACTAACGGTGATCTCCGAATACGACATCCCTCTTGATCCTGAGTGGGAGTTCCCTCGAGACAGGTTTGTACTTTAATCTTTACCCAACCAAGTCTTTATCAGTCATGTCATGTTGTAGTGGCAGTGCTCTCAACCTTCATAGTGGAATAATGTTTCCCTTCCCCTCTTGTGTAGTGTTGGGTCCTTGGTCTTCCTTGGGAATTTTGACTGTTGCATAATGCATGTATCTCAAACTAGTGGAGTGATTTTTTATTCTGAAGAGGTTAAGTCTACATGTAGTGAAATATTATATTATTCTAATGCCAAAGAGATACCATGTAATTGTTTTCAAACAAATAGATTCAAACCTCAAAATGTTTCTTTGTTGCCATGCAGTTCTATTGTCATAAAAAAATACAAGTCAAAACAAATGTAGAAACTACAACTGAATACAAATAGTATGATTAGCTGAATAAGGATGGTAAAATTATCCTGAACCTTTTGTTATATTCAGAAGTCAATGAAAGATTCTGTTAAAGATGAACTTATTAAATATGCTTATGCATTATGGTAACATTCATATATATGTTGTGTATGTTTTTTGTTGATATGATAGACTTACCGTTGGGAAAACCATTGGAGAAGGTGCGTTTGGTAAGGTAGTGATTGGAGAGGCAGTTGGTATCGTCTGCCAGGAGAAGACTAGCACCGTGGCTGTCAAGATGCTCAAAGGTGAGACTAATAAGAAAAGCTCAAACTGCTAAATGAGGTACAGACTATATGTGTAACATGTAAACGATGATGAAGTCATGAGGACCTTCCTCTCAATTGCTTCAGAAATTTGCATATGTGACTTACGTTAAATAAATAATCATCAGTTTGTATAAAAAGAGCTTATTTCATTAATTGTAATATATGTAAATTATGGAACTTTTGCTGCTCTGAAGAGTTGTACATGTATCTTGATTCTCTCGTTGTGAAATAAAATATAAATAATTTGCAGGATTATTGTGGGGGCTTACCTATATCGTACGTTTCTACTTTAATACTCTATCAATTGTTTATAGTTATACAGCAGTTATTCTGATGACAAACGGTTTCTATTTAATCAAATGATTTTACTGGGAATAAAAAGTTATTTCACTCCAATGTAGTATAATGAGAGAGAGTGTAACGACAAGATATTTTGAATTGTTTTTCAGCCAATGCGATGGACCGCGAGTTCTCTGATCTGATCTCGGAGCTGGCTATGATGAAGATGATTGGCAAGAATCCTAACATCATCAATCTGCTTGGATGCTGTACACAAGAAGGTAAGATCACAGTGTGATCACAGTGCGTAGAAAGCAACTATACAGTGTGTCCCAGAAAAAACAAAACCGAGAATTATCAATGTTTTACTATAATTGTTATTAAGTTATGATGAAAACAGATAATTCTCGGTTTCGTTTTTCTGGGACGCACTGTATATGCTTATTTAGTTTTAGGGAACCTTCTGGGAACCTATCTGGAGGACTAAATAATGAAGAATACACATCTTACCCAAGGGCACTAGCAATCTAGCTTTGTTTAAAACCCAGGTTGTTTGTTTCATCTACTTATCCATACTGCCTGTGATTGACAACAAACTCCTTCATCTCTATGCTTTGTGATATTAGACATCAGAAGCCCCTACTATTTCTGATAAAACTCCAAAGTCATTGTCATTGATTAACTGATTGATTTTAAATTTACTGAGGTTTCTGACAGAGAGAGAGAGAGAGAGAGATGGAGAAAAAGAAGATATAGAGAGAGTGATAGGAGAGATAGAGAGTCGACATTCAAGGGATGAAAGGTTATATTTTCAGCCTGTCATTTATTTCTTAAAAAGAAGACTATCACACCAACTTGGGCTTCCATTTCCCTCATGAAATACATCAACTTTTCTTCTCATGTCACAGGTCCCCCATATGTCATTGTTGAGTTTGCTCACCATGGCAACCTACGAGACTTCCTGCGCTCAAGACGTCCACCTGAAGAATATGAGAAGTCTATCCTACTGACGACCTCTCAGACGCTGACCAATAAAGACTTGATGTCTATGGCTTACCAGGTGGCTAGAGGCATGGATTTCCTCGCTTCCAAAAAGGTGAGAATATCTTTCATGCTTTATCAATAGAAATCATATGTAGGCTTCATTTTAAGATATGAAATAAGGTATTTTGTTAGAGAGCATCTGATTGGCTGAGAAGCTGTCATTCGACTCTCAACATCTTGGTATATGTGCATGAGCGTGAGATATAACAACTTTTTGCACGGCAAAACACGTAGAAAGGTGAATGAGATTTTTTCATCATGGAAATTTAGTACTCCATCAAAGTAATAGGAGATATTCAAATGTAAATTTAGCAAACGATTAGAAATGTACATGTATTAAAAGAAATAATTAATTTTGCTTTTGTTTTACCTTTAATTATTTCTATATCTAAGTTAAAAACACTTGACTAGTGAATAGAGATTGTTATTGAATAGAGTGTTAATGATTGGGCAAAGGTTTTTCCTTTCTCATAGAAAATCTAGGAACAGTATAATTCTTATGTTGTTGTTATTATTTGTTGATAGTGCATTCATCGAGATTTAGCTGCAAGGAATGTTCTAGTGACCGAAGACTTTGAGATGAAGATCTGTGATTTTGGACTTGCCCGTGATATCCACTACATTGACTTCTACAGAAAGACTACAGATGTAAGATTTATTACCTTCTTTTCCTTTCCTTCTCTTCCTTTCCTTCTCTTCCTTTCCTTCTCTTCCTTACCCGCTCTTCCTTTTCTTCTCTTCCTTTCCTTCTCTTCCTTTCCTTCTCTTCCTTTCATTCTCTTCCTTTCCTTCTCTTCCTTACCTTCTCTTCCTTTCCTTTTCCCTATCCACCTCGCATCTTTTAACAATGTTTCTTAAAGATAATAATGAGTAATTGCTATATGATTTAGTTGTGTAAGATACTGTCGAAAAGTCAAGTTGAATTATTGACTATGTAGCCAATAGGAGCAACTGAATGTAATAAGGGGTTTAGAATCATCCAAATTAACTTAAATAGACTAATTCGTGCTGAAAATTATGATTGATGGAAAACACTAGACACAGATTTACATCTGTGCAAAAACACGGTTTCAAAATTTGTTAATTCTCTTGTTGTTTTATTTTGTTTTGTTTTTGCTGGTAATTTGGATCACAAATATATATGTTGTATATGAATACTAATTACCTACATGTATGTGTTGTACTTTGTAGGGTCGGTTACCAGTGAAATGGATGGCTCCTGAAGCTCTGTTTGATCGAATGTTCACCACTCAGAGTGATGTATGGTCATTTGGTATCCTCCTGTGGGAGATCATGACGTTAGGAGGTACCCCGTACCCTAGCGTTCCCGTTGAACAGATGTTTGACTACCTACGCTCAGGCAAGAGATTGGAGAAACCTCAAAACACCTCACTAGAAATGTAAGCTGGTCTACTTTTATGTCATTTACAGTAATTGCATGATTCATAATTCAACTTGAATATGTTACCTTCTAGATATAAACATATTCCCCCAATATTGACTCAAAATACACTTTGAAAAGATGGAAAAGGATGTACAAAAACTAAGGAAAGTGAAATGTCATCTTGAATAAAACCATTTGTCCTATATATATATAACTTGCTTATTGCTCTGCTTCGCATTATCATGTAAAGCTGTTTAGAATTGTAAGTATTGTAGTCTTTATCCACTGGGAAATAAATGCACCAAGAAAAATATTTGATGATATCCATGGCCTTTACTGGTCACTTCACTGTTACAGTTCTTGTATTAGTTGGTAATTTTTTTAAACCTGGTTATCACCACTTGGGGTGTTATATCTTCATTAGAATAAAGAAACATTAACAACTTGTCTTTTGTTTGATCATTATATCTTACGATTCTCTTAACATGACTTGTGCATTGCATTGTTTTGCAGCTATCATATCTTATGTGAGTGTTGGAGAACATCACCGGGACAGAGACCAACGTTCTGTGAGCTGGTAGAAGATCTGGATCGTATCATCTCGGTCTCATCAAATCAGGTATCCACCCAATCCATCATATCAAACAATAACAAACAAACAACAACAAAAGAATCTAAAACACACAATCATTAGAGAGAAGTGAGAATGGTGTGGTTTCATGTTAGTGCAAGCATAAAATCTTTGTTACCGGTAGAAGAACAAATGTGATGAAAATGTTTTCACAAATGATGTCCCAGTTTTATCTTTATTTTGATGCTGAAAACAATTTTATGCATTAGTCTAGTTTTATGCATAGTAATCAGTTTATTGAAATATCTGGTCTTAGAAAGTTATGATGTAAATAAAACTCTCCATGGGTCAATTATAAATGAAAAGAAAGGGTTCAGTTTGTTTTGCCTGGTCCAGAGATGACTTTTGTCAAAGATTAATATGTTGTTAAAACAGTGAGTATGAGACTAATGATGATGATGATGACCATGGCTTTCTTTCTCTGTCTTTCTTCCCTTCTTCTCTCCCATCACAGGATTATCTTGATCTGGAAGCAGTGGGTGATGCACCAGTCAAAACCTTTCAAGAGAGCGAGGTAGACTCAGGCTACGCCAGCCAACATAGTAGACACAGTAGTGAATCAACTGTATAGAGGGCCACCCAACCACTACCCCTCCTTCCCTTCCCTACCCCCCTCATCACCATCACCACCATCGCATCCTTCACCAACCCCACCCCACCATGCCATCCTCTACCCCCTTCCTACCTACCCTATCCCCATTGCACTACGCACTTCCCTTCCCTACCTCACTATGACTTGAACTGTGTCTTGTAAAGACGGAGATCAGAAACCAGTGGATCTAGACCATCCGACCAACTGACTAAATAATCACAAAAAGATAGCCTAGATGTACAAAAAAAAAAGAACAAAAAAAAAAAGAGGAAATGATATGCATTTCTATTTTTTGGAGACATTTATCACTGGTATGTGTTGATATTGTGTTGGACCAAACAAAATGTGAGAGAAAGAATGAATTTGATGGAAGGTGTCTTCTTCAATGAATGTTATATTCTAATGTGGACCCAGCTGGATTAAGACTCTAACTAAAGTGAACTCTATCTTGTGTTCCCTCTAGCGAATGGCTTTTATGGGATTCAGGGCGCCGCTCTCACCGCAGGTTTATTACAAAGTACCACAAACTCGAGACTGTTGTCCGTATGCAAACTGATGGCAGAAGTCGAATTACAATGCAGGACAAAGCATCTGGTATGCAATTCATTTTGTGTTTTCATTTGCCGCTTCAGACTAATTCAGTTTGTTTCGTTCCTTTGTGGAAATGTTTTTCTTTGGTGCTACTGAATGACCGGTGAATGTGAAATAATGGAACTCTGATTGAGCAATGCATGGAGTCCAATACTAGAAGGATTGAGAACTACCAGTGGATAGTATAACGGCACACCACGGACATACTTATCATCCTGGAGGGTGCCCGCCCGCCAACGTATACTGCAATAGACTCTCACATATACGTGTATATAGAAGATGGAGAATCAAGGAGAATCTAACATGGAAAAGCATCGTAACCGAAGGGATACAGAATTGCATTATGCGCAATGCATGATTGACGGAAACCTTTATTGCCTTCGATTTCTTTGTGCTTTATTGGACATTTATGTGTTGAGAATGTGCCGCGTGAGAATATGCCAAGACACCGAGTGAGAAACAGTAAACTGTCTTGGCTACTTTCATCAATGGCATACATGGAATAGACTCTATGACACCAAGCACAGGACATGAACTTAGCACTGATACTCAGTGACTAAAGTAAGCTGCATATGTATGCTGCTGCTTGGAACAAATTATTTTGTTGATGTTGAATTGTGACCTCATAACTAATGTAAAATTTGAAGGAAAGAAACAAAAAAGTGGAACATATATATAGAATATATAAGCTATATTGTGTATTTGGTGAATATATATATATGTTCTTATGGTGTAAGAAAAGGAGGGCCTGTACTATTAAACTTGCCATGTGTTCACTGCCAGATCTTTTAAAAAGAATATTATTTGGTCTCTTTTTCCCTTCTGATATAGCAAGCTTAGTTAGACTAGTGTATTCCTGTAAAAAGAATAAAAGTACTGTTTGGTATGTGTGTTAGTAACCACATAAAGTAGAAATATATTTACTTTGACTGTGGTTTAAAGAGTACAATCTAATTCACTACTTTCTCTTTCCTCTTAATGTATTACTCAGAAACAGTTTTAATGTTTGGCATTCAATGAACATATTCTTTTGTTTTGGAAAATGAAATGAAATGCTAGATGCACAATATTTGCTTCACAAAACAAGCATATACTTATTATTCTGGAGTTCATCTAGTTGATGAGGAACCTTTCAAAGTAAAATTTTGATTGTAATCGTGATTAATTCCTACTATTGCCATTCATTATGAATTTCGACCAAATGAATTTATTTCCCAAGTGGGATTTATGAGCTTTATTGATATCTATCCTCCATGCAATGAAAACAAAGGTTCTGTCTTTTTAAGTTAAGTATTACTTCGTCTATTGAGGCTAGAAAAACTATGCCTTTCAAATAGAACTTTATTTCATCTTTCATATTCTATCTTTCACTTTTTTATCAATAGAATGCTTTTGATTTTCAATTCTTGAAATCGATTCAATGAAGACCTAGGTTTCCTCTATTAAAGTTTACTCGCTCTATGCAAAGTTCAAATCAGCAAATTTGTTTTGATGAGGATTTACAATTGTGATTTATTTTTTATACAAAATGTAATTAGGAACTGTATTGCCAACTGATTCACAAATCATTTTTTTTTTAATTTTTAAACATTGTTGGTCTTTCACTTGCTAAGTTGATTTCAAGAGAGCTGGAATATATACTAAATACCTTTTGAAATATCAATTAATTTGTTGTCACCCTCAAAAGCAATGATTTTGAATTTACTACTCAGTATTATGAAGAAAGGGAAATGAAAGCAGAAAATGAAACTTATTTATCTGAGAGAAAATAATTTCATTTTGAAGAAGTTGGATTTAGAAGGTCATGTGGTCTTTATATCATATCATTTGTATATTAATGAACTGAAACAATATATGATTTTGTTTTAAAATCTGTTTTGTATTTTACCTTGAGTCCTATGTATCTAGCTTGAATCCAGCAGCATTACATGATGAAATGACTGGATCAAACATAGTTTGATAATAAACAATGTCCACAGATGGGTTGCTGGCTGCAAGCAAAAGTTGCTGAAAATTAATTTTATTATCATTTTTTAGCAACAGATTTACTGTTTTATAAAAAATAGAAAAACATTAAAAAGATTTTTACCATTTTTTTAAAATGAAATTTTATACTGGATTTTAAGATTTAATAATAATATTTGTTGTTAATGCTCAGACTTTGTGAAAACCACAGAAACAACAAATATCCTTGAAACCTCTCCTTCAGCCTGTTCCTACTTGTGGTTGTTTCTATTATTGTTTCATTTCCACTTCAATGCATTTCATGTTGAAGCATGAAAGTAGTTAAATATGTCCTCTAAACTTTACCACAGGCAATCAGGCATATTTAATACCATGATGTACCAATCAATAAACTCTCTAACTGTTTACCTACAGGTGAAAGTTTCTTTAATAGGTTGATTTCATACATTCTATCTACACAATTTTTTTTTTTTTTTAGGTGATCGGTACATTTTAAGATAAGAATCCAGCATATTGAGACATTGAAGCATTTAAAGAGTAGGAATGAACCCTAAAGTTGTTTTACTCGATGTGTAGACTTGCAGGGTTACATGCCCTATCAAGGGGCTAGCCAGCATGACGTATTCACTTTTACTTTGTCATAAAGAAAAAGATTTTAGTCACTGTAGTGTGACTCTCAAGTATCTATGTTTGTTTCCACCTTGTCAAAACCACATTATTCCACTTTTTAGTCATTTTTATATCCAACTTGTGATGTGTATATGCTTCAGAGTCAGCCTGTTATATTTTCATAAGTCAAAAAGTATTTTTAGAAACATTGCATGAGATAATGCATTTCTGACTTATTGGCCATTCTTTTAACAGATCTGCGTATAATTCTTTGATGGAACATTTCTATCAATAGTGTTGCATTCATACTCTAAATTTAGTTCAAAGATAGTATCAATGACTTTCTAATTGCAAAAATAAGAGGAAAAACAAAATAACATTTGTAATTGATGTTCATGAATTTTGTGTATTCTGTTTCATAGAAAGATTATAATTCCTCAAAGATATGAAGTTAAAATTCTTTTCAACTATTTTCAAACTGTAGTTTTATCTTCGCAATTTCGAGTTAAAAATTATACAGAGATGGAAATCTAAGTATGTATATTTGTAAGTTGCCTTCTTTAATTTAAAAGAAAACCAAAAGATCATGTTGTTTGGATGTGGTTCATGTTAATTCATTATGAGATTGCATTTTTAGAATGCTAGGAAGTACATACTTTACTCTAATTCAAAATAAACCAGGATCACTATTTATGATTCCCTCTCCTAGAACTGCTAGTAATCTACATTTTAATATCATTGTATATTTCATAACTCCAGCTTATGGATAAAAACAAGCTTTATTCCTGCTCACATTGATAATAGAATTCAAGTATGCCAACTGTTAAGTGTAAGATGAGGGTATAGCACAATTGTCATTCAAAGTAACAGACTGTGTGTGAATGTGTATATTGTATGGTCAACTCAAAAGCAACAAATAAATGTTTTGTTTTCTGCTTAGTTACAGCTTATCCTACCAGCAAACATCATTATCCACCATAAACTAGGTAGCCCTTAGGCATTGGCAAACAACATTAATGTTTCTCACTATTTCTTCCTAAATTCCCTTTAAAGAACAACAGATTACCAGTTTTCATCTCCATAAGAAAGTACTTCATAAATGAGCATTTATCACCATGAAGCGTTTTGTATTCAAGATGTTTAGTGTTGTTTTTGCAGGTGTTGAATGATTAATGGCACCTTATTTTTGTGAATATGATCATATATGTATTTGAAAGAATGTTTCTTCATAGATTATTATTTAATTATGTTACTGTATGTGCAAGGTGCTGATGTCAGTGGTTTTCAAAAGCAGAATGGAGACATGTACCGGTACTCTGTACATTTGACTAAAATTCATTCTCAGCGTTTTTCTTCTTTTTTCTCAATGATAATAATAATACCGATAGTCACATTTGTATAGGGCTTAATACAATGTTTCCAAGCGCTTAAATTGTAATAACTATTTTCCTGGTAACTTGATTCAATTGCTAATTCGCACACGCTCCGCTCTCGGGGGAGCATTCAGGCCAGGTGCCATTTTACAATGCTAACATGCCAATCCAACCACATAAAATTGGCATCCTACCAGGTACCCTGGATGGAGAGTGGCAAATCTAGATTGATGTCTTAGCACGTGATAGGACTCAAACCATGAACCTTATGATCCACAGTCTGGTGACATATCTTCTAGATCACGACACCTCTATGCCATAGAAATATCTCTTTTTTTTTTTAAAGATCTACCATTGAGCCAAATTTTAAACTTGTGTATTCATTCTTATAATATGTAACCAAGGTTTAAAAAAACATTAGGCCTACTCCTGTATTTTTTTAAGCACCTTGGGCTTTTTTAATAATTTTTTTTCTTATCTTGCATACGCTGATTTTGGGATGTTTGCATCTGATTATAAGCCTACATGAGACTGTTTTCATGTGCTAAATGTTCCTCTTGTATATTATTAATAAATAAATGTTTTGGAACATGAGCTCGCCAAATAGTAGTGTGAATTATTAATATAGTTGTGGGAAAGTGATAATTTTGAATATGACAAGCTCACCTTTATTAATTGGTGAAGGATTTGAGACAGAGAGATGAAATGATTGAAAGAGAGAGAGAGGGAAAGAACAGAATAATAGGGGAGATGGATGTAAATATTTTTAGAGTCCAGCCTTCCACATTAAATTCATGTGACTAAGACAATGCAAACATTAAACCCATTTGAACAGGCGGTAAATACTAAATGATTATCTTTGCAATCACTATCACGTGATGAGCTGTGGACCAACCACAACTTTATATCAGTAAAGTGCTTTCTAATTTTGAATTTTAAACATCAAGATTTCCCATTTACAAGCCCAAAAAATCAAAAGGTTAAATCGAATCCACTTATTGATTGCAATCCATTTAGTAAAAGTCTGATCTTCAGACCCTTGAACCAAATGGTGGTATGCCTTGAGCTGCGCAAAGATTCAATCAGTTTAATTTTGGCCGTTACAAGAAGTGGGTTATTGATGTAGACAAATGCTCATGTACCCTGTTTAGTTCATTTTCTGTATGTATTACCAAAGAAAAAAAATGTCAGTCAGTCACTCAATAGTGTCTGACAGTGAAGTTGCATAATAAGCCAGTTCAGGGTTGCAGTCTGAGCATGAGCAGATAAAGGTTGTTGCAAATTTTGAAATACATGGAGACAAAATACTGGATACGTGCTCATGAAAGTTATGTAATCATTCATGCATAAGCAGTGCACTCCATGATGCACAGGTGGAAGTATTCTTTGAAAAGGGGAAACAAAGGCTATTTATGTAGCACCTCCATCTGTGATTATTTCAAAATGTACAAAGTGGGACCTCTTCAAGTTTTGAAGATATGTGGATAATCGGGGTCATTGCAGTAATGTGCTAACCGTGAACTAGTCTATTGGAATATTAGGACACTGCAAACATTTAGATTTCACAGATAGGACATATGTGACATATTCATAATTCCCGCAAAGTTCTACAGAATTTGATGTTGGCTGCAAATGGGACATAGTACCTTTAAAACGAGGGGGAGGGGGGTTTCAAGCACAATGATTATTGCTTGGTGAGTTGTTTTACTATTTTCTTATGGGTAAACTTATTCTAAAATTTACCAACCATTTGCTTTTCTTCCTTATTTCAATACAAGTTGACATATTTAAACAACAAAATCAAGAACCACAATGCAGACCATAATTCAAATTTTGACTTTTAAAGCTGAAAGGAAACCATATTCCTCAGGTTTTTGGTTTTATTACAAACTTCCATACATAATAACATCACTTTGAACCATACATTCGGTGACATCAGTATCTTCCCTTGGTGTATCATTTGTACAGATATGTACATAACATAAAAAGAAAGTAATGTTCAAAATCTATCATGCAAACATTCAAATCAAGACTTCAAGCAAGAATAAACTACATATAAAACCATTTATATTTACTGTTTGAATTTCAATCCATCACAGATGCCATATTTCTAGAAGACAAGGTGACATTGTGATTTTAGGACAGGGATACTTTCCCGAGGGAAGGAGATAGTGAAAACAATGTGCATGCCATGAATGAGTAATGATTGGAACATCATTGGGTAATTGAATCTTGAAAACATACATGTATCAATGCTTTTCATAATACAGATTATTATCAGTATTATTGAATATACATGGCTGAAAAAGGACAACCTCATCTCTCACAAATAAACAACATCTCCTAAATGCTCTTTACAAAGGGGAAAAGATAAAGGGAAGAAATAGGCCATTTTCGTAATGTAACCAAATTGATACTTAAAAATAAACTCGAGTTCTGGTAAATATAGAAAATAAATTCTCAACAGGATCCAATGAAACTTCCACTGAATGTTCAAGATTACAAATAAATGACAAGAGCCAAACATTTTTTGGTAGGAAATGCATAGTGGCTGAGCATAGAAATATAAGGAAATTCAGGTAAGTAGGCCCAACACTATGTGCTAAACACAGGTCACCATGTGCAAATGGCAGTTGTGGTTTATATCAAAGATGATGGCCAGTAAGTTTTTGTGCGTTTGTTTTTTATAACACTGATTCAAACAGCCAATCTACTGCAAGATAAGCAATCCAGAATAAATCATGACAATTTTCCCTCAAAATACAATTCTCATACCAGAGCTCAAGATTAGCGTCAAGTGCCTCGATACAAATTATTTCATTCACCTAACAAATAATTATACATCATTTGTCAGAATGCAAATTGCATATATTACATGTTGTTAGGTAGGGCAAGCCATGTTTGGCCAACCTAGCAGCAACTAACGTATGCCATTTGAGTTATGACTATTGAGACTCATTAATTTGTATTTCTTAAGTCTCGCGAGGCGTCTTCTATCTGAAGAAGGCATGGTCAGGCAACATGCTTAATAAGGATGATGTGGCGTCCCCTCCCTCGCCATTTCCTTAACTTGGCATTCTACCGACTTAAGCCCGAGATCAGGGATCGCTACATCTGCCTTGGGTGGAATCCTCCTGGGTATCGAAGCACTCGAGGTGGATGATGGGAGAGGGGGTGGCAGCCCTGTTTCTGCCGAGGGAGAAGAGAGAACAAGGGGACCGGCGTACGGACACCCTGTCCTAGAGAGGCGAGAACGGGGTCAGACTCCCCGACTCCTAGGGAGAGGATGGGAGGAATCTCACCGATGACTCGTACGTGGAGGACTATTTCCCTGGGTGGGACGAGACTGAGTTCATGCATATAGAGGGGAGACTTGACCTGAGCGTAGAGTCGGACCAAGAGGAAGCGGCAACTAGCCCTAGACTAGGCTCTTTCGAAGAGCTGCTCGAAGAGTTAACCTCTAGGGAGAATAAAGATCAATTGTGGGAGGTACTGATCGCAACCCTTGGACTGGCAATGCGCGAAGGACACATGGTAGAACACATTGTAGAAACCATGAATATGAATGTCAAGCCCTCTTTGAAGGTCAGCTAATGCAAGACTACCCCAAAGCACCTTGGTGCCCTTCCACGTGAATGAAATCATTTGTATTAAAAAAGGCATATGCATAAATTTGTTTTCATTACAGAATTCAAAAAGTCTCCCAAATTGTCAGCCACATCAAGGGGCACATGATACAAATAAAACTGATAACTGCAATTTTATTTTCTTTGTTTTTAACTTGAGTGTTCATCTGGAGGCATTACAGATGCCACTATAATCCGAATTTGAAATAAATTATGGTTCTACATTAATATAAGCTAGACAAGTTTGATTGATATTCGGTCTACAGCCTGGAAACATTTAATTTGAGAAAAAATTAAACATGTGGGTCAATATTTAATCCATGATCTGTCAACTATAATCCTAGGAAAGGTAACCAGTACCTCTAAATCCAACTGTGATAATAAAGATATTCTGTAATTTAACAATGAAATGCCTAACAAGCAGCATGGTAAACTTCATTTCAAAATCTCATAAACGGGATTCATCATAAACCTCTTCAACTTTAGATTTGAAAACAATGGAACTATCAAAAAATAAATAAACACTCAACTTAAAATCAAGTCCTTCAGAAAGGAAACTTGTAGGACAATATAAAGGTTCCTTTAAAAAACTACGATAACACAACCTCCAGAACATGAGATGTCAATAATACCCAGATACAATCATTGTACCAAAACTTACAGATAGCAAGGAATAAATAAATATGATAACTACCTTTTCCATTCTGTAAAACAGATCAATTAACAGCAAAAAACAACTCTAATAGGCCTACCATCAATATGATAATAGAAACGATAAATAATAACTCCATAACTGGTATCTAACATCCTTGTTCTGGCATTCTGTCCATGCAGTGGTCCAATAAAGGAGGTTTCAAGAGTTCAAGGTTGAATTCATCAAACTTTCTACAGCCTAGCGAAGAATCAGGGCTTTGGTACATATTAAGTTTAAAACACAGTTGTATTTACCAGTTATAATGTTGGAGATTGCTGATGTAACAATCACCCAAAAATATTTTGTTCTGTACGTTTAGTTCCATATGTCTACTTGTCATTCAAATATTAGCTTTGAATATAACTTGTAATTGTATAATTTGTGGTGGTGGTTATTTTACCTGACTGCTAAGAAAGCATAAATGCTTGTTAGTAAGCAACCAGATGGCCGACGGCTTTAGGTCCTCTCTGAGGGACTTGGTAATGAGGATCAATGCCTTACCAAAGGGCCCTAGCGATCAACTTGGTTTTGAACCCGGGTCACCGGATTACTAGACCACTGCTCTACCGACTGAGCTATCGTGCCTCCTCTAAGAATGAATACCGGTGGGCACTCAAGATAAGAACGAACATAGTCCACACCAGGGAGACTATGGGGAGGTACAGGGAGGGAATGCCTCAACTGCAGGCACTGCCAGTTGAAGGTTGAAACCATGGGACACATTTCCGGGTACTGTCAATTGGTCCTGGACCTACCTAAGATCAGACATAATAGCCAAGGGATTTAGGGTCACAGAAGAACCCAGACTGGTGCATGGGTGCAGATGGGAAGAATTACCTACCGGATCTCATTCTCAGTGCGGGAGCCGGGGGAACCTTGTTGCGTAATTGACCCCCACAGTGGTGTGGGATAACAACCCCAAGAAACTACAAGTTTAATATACTCTTAATTATCATAAAAATGGACTTGTGAATACACAACTTGACGCATCATGTTATTCCTTATTTTCTTCATACTCCTCATCCGTTGGTACACAGAACGCCATTGCAATATTGCAATGAACCGGACAGAGTCGGCACAATACGTAAAGATAATTGCCAATTGTATATAAATATGTTACCATGTCCTTAGTTATAAGCAATGAGCCGACAGTACCGGCGTAGAATGCTATCAAGACTGGGGTCAAACTTCTGATTTTGATTGGTGTTTCATGTACCTGATTCTGACTCCAAAACGTTTGGAGAACACAACCTAAATATACAAAGCAAAGCTCTTAACTTGATTTGAAATAGAAGAGGGGAAATCAACCATCAGAATTTCTTTTTCTTTTTATATCTTGTCAAAAGTTTTCATTTAATAGTTTTGTGATTTTAAAAGAGCAAATTTCAATGCAATTTCAAAACAGATGATTTGAATTTCAGTGAAGAAAAGTTGAAAGTATATTTTAAAAAGAAATCCTCTTTAAGTAATCTCTCACAACCTTTTTATGAAGTTATTAACTTCAAAATGGGGAAGAAAAAAAAACACCTTCCTTTTTTTCTAACTGTAACAATAAGGCAAAACTTAATAATCATAATGGACAAATAAATACTGGAAGACTTTTACTTTATAAAAAATTCATTTTTCTTCATATGCATGTTGAACAAATCTGCCTTCAATAAAAACATGATGTAATCATTGGAATTAGAATGTCCTGTCAAGAGATGAGAAACGGAAGTTATAAGAATTTTTTTTAATATCAAGGTAAAAAGGACATAGGATGCCCTATCAGGGACAATTTTGTCACATGTCATATATCAAGTTTTAAATAGTTGTTATCCCTTTTCAGACAGCAATCAACGTGAATACATGAATATGTTTTAGACGGAAATTGTGGTTACCTCAATCTACGAGGGGGGAAATACAACGTTCACAACGGACGATGGCACCACTGCACATTGCCATCCGGAGCCGAGTCGGTCAAGCATGGGGATTCTATGTCAACGATGCTGTACTAATGCTATAATAACAGTGTTTCCACAGCACTGATCCTTCCTAGAACTCTGAGAATGTAACTTTATCCTTTTGAGTTGACAATACCGGTACATATTTAAAGAAAATGTGAATAGTGTCTACCCACCTTTAAAATATTTAAAAGAAGCTTTGGACAAGATGCTTTTAACTACGTTTCATTTAGGATTCGTCATGAAGCTGTAAACTGATATACAGAATTCTGTACATGTATCCTCACCCAACTCAAATACTAGTATTTAAACACACTAAAGTCATGAGTTCTATTTCAAAAAGCACTAAACTATAGTTTAACATCTTATTCTCTTTCAATAATGATATATAAATATCTGTACTTATTTATACTTTATACACATTATGAGCCATAGGCACTAGGACACACACTTTCTGTACAAACATAACACATAAATACAAACAGAGTTGGGCGTACATATAAGTATGTACAGATATGAAATATGGACAAGACAAATACAGTGTTCTAATAAATCTCTCTCTATACATATACCTATGGGCACACTGCATATGCCTGCTACAAATACTCTACAAGGGCTTTCCCAACCAACCTCGGGACATCAACATAAAGGCAATCATTTTTTTGTGGGCTTTCTGCTACATTTTTTTCATATAAAAGAGGAAAGTGCTAACTGTAGGCTTTGGAATAATTGAGCGTATGCTAGCAATGAAGAATGGTATGCTGATGTAGATGATGATGCATGTTAGGTCTACTGCTTGTCAGGCTTCCATTGCTGTTTAAAGTGTCTGTGAAACTGCTTGGTGAATGTACATCATAACGGTTGAGGACGTTTTCCCGGCTTGGTACCGGGTATATGTGAAGAGTCTGTTGAGAGGTCATCGGGGCACACTGCGCGGCAGTGAGGGGTGCACACTGCTCAATGTCCATCATATGTGGGTTTGTCAGATTGGTTCGGTTGAGATAATCACGATGGTTGTACTCCTTTTTAATAGATGAGTTTGGGAGCTGGGGAGCGGGCGGGGCTGTCCGATGACGACGACGTTGTGATCTTGCCTTCTTCCGACTGATGGTGCAGATGATAACGATGACAATAAAAAGGAGTGCTAGACTGACTGGAATGCCAATGAGTAAACCTTGTTCAATATGACCCCATGCCTCAGGAACAACTGGGTTTACTCGGGGAGTCTGCTGAAGGGCGGGGTCTATCCAGTTCATGTTAGGATCTATAGGGGAAACAATACAATAACAAAAATAGAGTTTTAAACCAATCAACTCATATTTCTGCCTCTATATAAATATTTCTTACAGATATGAATGAAATCATAAGAGAGAGAGAGGAGGAAAAGAAAGATGTAGTTTAAAGGTTTTCGGAAATGATACTAAATTACTCAGATTTGGTCTGGGCAGGGACATGTGGCTTAAACCTCCAAACCCATCTCCACTTTTCAGGGTGATAGTTGGCAGCTTCGGCAGGAAGTTTGGATGAAAAAGGGAAATGGTTGCAGCTATTTTTGCATCTAGGTTTTGCACTTTAGTGAGAGTATAGGTGAAGTATTATAATGAAGGAAATAGGACCCCATTTTCAAGGCCAAGATCTAAAAGTGGGGCCATTTATCGGATACCCCATGTTTAGATTTTGTATTTATTTTTTTAAAGCAACCGATTAAAGTGGCAAATCCCTGTATAATGTTAAGCCGAGTTACCCCTGCCTCCCGGATGAGAGGATGATAGAAAGGACTGACTCTAACCTGGAAACACTTCTAGGAATGCACTTTTGAAGCTATAGCCCATGGTATTAGCCCCTAAACAGATGTACATCCCAGCATCGTCTGATGTAGCATAAGAAATGATGAGTTTGTTGAGGTACGACCCGTCTGGTCTTGGAAGAACATCTCCAGCAGGAAGCACCACAAAGTACTGTCCATCCATCTCGATGGTTGCATTGGTAGGGGTGCTGTGCGTCTCAACCCTCTTCAGCCATTGGATGTGAGGCTTGATATCACTACGCACCCGACATTGGAACGATGTTGTGCCTCCAAACTCCACTGTGGTGTTGACTGGGTGCTCCCCGAGTAACTCAGGCTTCTTCTTCACTTGATCTGAAAAGAAAGGCAAAAGATAAATAAATATGGTGTTAAAAAAGACATTACTTTTTGTGGCACTTGCATATACTCATAAAAAATACTGCATACTTTAAATAGAAGATACCAATTGGTTAAATGATGACAGCATTTATGAGAACATTTTGAGAAAAAACACATTGGGATTTCCAGGACAACTAATAATTATTCAGTGTAGTTGCTTAGATTTCTTTCTAATCTTTGTTTTATATGTCTATTCATTCATGTCAGTAATTGGGATCACTCTCTTTCTCTCTTTCTGGGGACCATGTTTATTTAATGTACACATAGGATGTGTTTGTGTTTGGGAGATTACCTTGCTAGCTATGCAGAACACTAGTTCAATTATCAATACTTTCATAAGTAGAACATTTTCAACAATTGGATAGGAATTTGTTGTTCATTTTATTTTCTGAGCTGAAGTTTACACAAGCTAAACTTTAAAACTCAATATGAGAAATACTAATTCTCTGGGACACATCAGCAAGGCAGGGACAATATATCTGCAGAAAATTCTTCTACTATTTACTGCAACTGTTATATTTCTGCAGGTAGTTTCCATTTACAAATACGGACAAGTACATCCAAAAGTGAAAAGATAATTTCAAAATTGATTAATTTGATTATGTTCCATATATATAAATAACCATTGCATAGCATAACTAGTCACCACCACCAGGAATATAAACATATCATGCAATCAACAGAAATCAAACATGCCACATAAAACAAACAACGGCTCAGGACTCTTCTGCTTTTTAAGAAGAGGAAGTAATATCTAAAAGGACAGAAATGTTTCTTTCTTTCACAGTAAATATTGAATAAAATGCGAAAGCATTTGGCGAATGGCAAAAAAGCGAGCAAAAGACATCAAACAGGTAATGCGCTTTTTTACCTTTAAGAAATAAGAATGATCAAAAGATTGAGATTAGTATTTAAAAAATCATCTTAATGCGAAAAAATATTGATTTTTGCTATATTGTTATCAAATCAGAGAGTATAATGCAAACTTGCAAAGAATGTGTCTAAGCTGTTTGTGCAACTGATTTATTTCATAATACTAATATAGCACCTTGCCTTTTCTATTTCTATTTCCAAAAGAAGCACAAATTGAACATGTCGTCTTTCCCCCTCCCCTTTCATAAACCTGACGTTAATGGAGGTAACGAAGCAGTAGACTAGAGAAAATATGCTACCATCTGCCACTCACCTACTACATCTACTTCATAGGTGGCGTTTATACGACCGTGCTTGTTAAAAACTATGCACATGTAGGTGCCGCTATCTCCTGGCTTTAAGTGGCTCAACTTGAGTGTGAACTGTCTTGATTGCCTGCCCTCTGTTATGACCATTCGTGTGCCGTCCTTTTCCCATACTATCTCCGGACGAGGGTGGCCGGAAGCCTTGCACTTTAACCTCACAGAACTGTTAAGGGGCTTCATTATCTTTTGGGCCTTCATCATTTTGCTCAGCTCAGAAAATTGAGGCATAGCTAAATAAACAAATAAACATAAAGACATGCACAAGAGACGCACAAAAAGAGAAAACAGAAAAAAGGGAGAAATGAAAAATGGAGCAATCCCAGGATCCAATGAAAGAGAGATTGTTTGGATGATTTGAGGAAAGTGATCTTGGTGTTGATAAGGTAAGGGGATTAGGAGTAGGATAAGGGAAATGAACTTGGATTGGATAACATTCAGTATAACATTCCATGAACAAGTACAAACTTGTTAACACCACACAGATGGCTGTCTATGGTTTACTTAAAGGTGAGTTACAGGATGAGGCTGACAAACGAATGGTCCAGATCCTAACAATGAACAAACTTATTACTTTCCCATGCCATCAACGTCTAAGATGCAACTACTATATGTCCACTTACTAAGACAATATAAATTTGCTATGATTTATAAGCAAATGTTATGACTCCCCCACCTATTTTAATTCAACATGCTGAAATGAACACTGAGAAATCACTCAATATTAATTGGTTTGCTACAGCGTCTGCAATAGTCTTAAAGCATAGAAGAGAGCTATTACCTTTCTAGCTACTAAAACTACTGAGCTACATGAACACCAAAAAGAAATATACTGCACACATAGGTTGGTTCTTGCATTGAAAATCTGGGTATCTTGAGGCAGACTTGGTGAACTTTTCAGCTAATTTATTACAATTTTAGAGTAGTATAGCACCAAATAAGACAACTTTTCTAGAATTTGTTTTCTTCTTTCATATTATATCTGCTTCAAAAGTTATTCACCAGTCTATGTCTTGGATGTTTTTGCTTTCCTCTTAAAGCAGTTTGCTTTCAAGGTTGGAACATATCGCATCTAAAGTTATGGAATATGGGCTGATTCAAACTCCTGTTCATCATGTAGAACTTCTAATTCTACAGACACAGCAGCAATCATTGACCATGAAAATAACATCTTACATTATACACATAGGAAGCTAGAGAGGGCAGTATACTTACTTCCTGATGTGGGTCTATCAGGTCTCTCCTCTACTGTAGGTGTGTCTACTCTGCTAGGATCTTCTTCAGGGCTACTTGATCCATCTATGGTAAGCAATGGATGCAAAAAATACATATCAAAATCATTAGCATCGATCATGCCAATTCATTGTGGATTGTATCTACTCAAGACTCATCATTTTATTGAGAAGGAACTATTTTATTTTTGAGATAGGCATTAAAAAAAAAAAAAAAAGATATGCTCACTCACGCTCACGCTCAAGATCATACACCATAATTCCTTGATCTCGAAGTTGAATATTGAGAGCATTACTGTAAATCCATACACTTTGGCAACATGACTGTTTTGCAGATTTTCAATGACTGCCATTCTCAGGGTAAGAATCTTTCAGGTATTGCACAAATTTAATGGGAAAATTCAGAGTAGATTATTTTATGAATGTGAGACTAGAGATATCTCTGGGTTATAATTAACTCACCACTGAAGCTCTAGCAAAAAAGCTGATGAAACTTTCTGCTTGTACAAAGCACAGCAGTATACAAATTAACTATTAATTTCAGAAGCACAAATGGGGTGCAAGCTATTAACTTTAGACAGGGCTCAACACTTAACGGGTGCCCGACACATGGTCACGGGCATCAAAAACCTAATTCTGGACCCCCAAATTTCAATTTGGTTACATTGGGCTCATTCATACACACCCTAAAAATTATCCTGGACCGGGCCCCTTCCAAAGAGTGAGTGTGGATCCCTGCTTTAGTTTAGACCACCTAACTCGTCTGGAACCCCTCCCTTGCACACTGTCTCTAATTGCAGTCCTCTTCAGAGCTTTTCTTTGCTTCTTTTCACAGTTTGACGCAAACCTCTCAAATCATTAATTCCATCAAACTACCCTCCATTCATCCTGCTTTCTTAATACCCAGTCCACAAAACACACAAGTAAACAAATCATCACTAGTACTATGGATGAAGAAAGAAAGAGAGATTAACAAAAACATATACAATAGAAGGTTCCCCCTACCACTTCTTGATTTATCAGTCTATTCTCTTTTCAATTCATCAACAATTCAGAGCTATTACATAGCTAACATGAACTGAATAAAAGCAAAGATTTGCAGTTGATTCATATGTAAATGATGCCTCTTTTGTCCAGAGTTCTTGCATTAGCACTGGCGCCTGAATCCAAGTGGTTTGAATTTCGGTCCCTTTTTGGAAGGCCTGTGTTTTTTCTTTGGAGTGTTTACTCTCTGTAAACTTTGCAGCATACCAGTCTTGAGTGATATGTGCACAGTCCCTTCTTTCTTTCCCAGCTTCAGAATGATCTATTTGACTTTTGTCTGAATTCTGGAGAAAAACTGATTTTCTCTGAGGAATGTTAGCATGAATAAAGGAGGTTGTACCATCTGCTGGGTTTACTGGACCTTGTCAACTACTAAGAGCCAGGAAGTAGGTTCACTCTACAGGTATACAGTTAACAACTAAATTATTCATACCCTTACCTATTTATGTATTAATTGTTAAGTACATGTATATGAAAATTGAATTTTTCCTGATTTATGTTTCTTGAGAACGTGACATATTAAAGCTTTTAAGTAAAAAAAATAAACAAAGACCCTCCTACAACCAGTCCACCTTTCATTCTTGATTTACAGAAAGGGTAGATTAATTTAGTTGTTTACTGTAAATAGAATAACATATAGTTTTATGCCCTTCCCACTCTCAGTATATAATATATTGGTATACCTGCCAGTTTTAGCAGAATAGAAAGTTGTGGTTTTACTTCACTAGATAAAGAGTAGATGTACATGGAAGAAAGCAGAATATTCAGAGAAGCAGATTGGTAGAAGTCAAGGAGAAAGTTATGATCCCTATACGTATGCACGTATGCACACTTTAATTTCGCTGAAATTGGCTGCAGTGTCACTGTAACAAAGAGCCAGACAACTCTCTCTTCTTTTCCAACAAAAATAACTAAAATATAAATTTTCCAAAATGTATCATGATCATGTTATTTTCCTACTCAGTAACTTGCTTTTAGTAAACTTTGATATTCCTTTTCAATCCACAATTCCAGTACATCTCAGTGCTCTATTGAAGTTTCAATTAACAAAGAATTGCCTTCACAATGCAATTTGTAGGGAGACGGAGAGAGAGGGAGACGGGGAGAGAGAGAGAGAGAGAGAGAGAGAGAGAGAGAGAGAGAGAGGGGGAGAGAGAGATAGAGAGAGAGACAGAGACAATAAGAGAGGGAGAGAGGTGGGGGGGGGGCAGGGTTGATGGCTTAGGGAAAAGTGAAGAAAAAATTGTAAACAAAAAAGTAGCCTGTTGATGTTGTTGTTGTCCTTAAGAAATTGATTTTCTTTTATTGAAATCCTACTTACCTGAACATTTTCATAAACCTAAAGAATATGACAGTAAACATTGATGAAAATGTCCCTTTCTTGTGAGGATGGGGTTGATTCAAGAAGATATGTGAGGTCATACAAGGTCAAGCTCAGAGGCTAACTGCATAGGTCCCTGAACTAACACCTCAGTGATGCTATAGAGTGGGTTGTGGGGGGTCTAGGGGTGCCCAAACTGGTGTTGAGAAATGGGTGTTCATACCAGCATCAACAAAGGGGGGGGGGGAGGGGTGGTGGTAGTCTCTGGTTTGCAGACATGCTTTAGGACCATACCCTGGAAAATTCATAGGATATTTTATCTTTCATATATTTGCATGTAAGGCAAATGTAAATACATTAAAATAAATATACAATGTGAATCAGCAGTATAACAAGTTGTTCTGATGGACTTCTCAACCACCAAATACTTGTATAAGAGTTTCTCAAAGAATTTGTTTTGATTATTTCTTCTTTCTTTCTTGGGGATAACCAACTGAGATATCATTGTGAGCTTTGAAGTTGTCTTTTAGTACAGCTAACTGTTTAAGTTCTCTTAAATGAAGGATGAAATATTTAACAAAACACCCTGAATGAGAAAATAAACATCCTTTATTGGTCAGCTTGATCGACTAAAGACAGCTTGTGTCAGATGTTTATGGTGAATGTAAATTTCTTGACTACACGTATACAAGAAGTGAAAAGAACTTTCTTCAGAGTTCCCCCACAAGACCAAGAACTTCATTCTCCACAGATAAAGCAGTATAAACACCAGCTTGAAGACTAGTCTAAGCCCTTCTCTCCCCTCTTTCTCCCTGTTTTCTCCAAGGAGCCTGGTGTTGGTGGTAATAAACCAAGCTCCCATTATGTGGATGGATAATTGCTTGGGTTGACAGCCCAGCTCTGAGGGGGCTACTTGAGAGGTTAGCCCCGGGGCGATAGGGGTGCTTTCAGGCTGGTGACAGGCTGCCCCATTGGGGCCAATCGCTTACCAAGTCTCCACTGGTATTGAAAGGAGTAAGAGAAAGTATGGAGAACAACTGAAACAGAGACCACATGATTTCAAGGATCACAGACTCCATAATGGATCCTGTCCTATCAGATCGATGTTTTTTGGAAGTCCTGTACCTGGACAAATTTCTTTGTGAGAAGTATTTCAGCAATGTACATCTAGATGCTAATTGAACTGATAAAATCGACAATGGTACTACTCTGATGACCATTGACAGAATGCCTGTCTGACCCTGTGCTTTGTACTCAGACTAGCATAGGGAATTCACAACCAACTGACAGCACTTTCAGTTCAGAAAGAAAGAACTCCCTTTGCTTTGGCAGAATGTTTACTTTAGAGTTTAGCATAAGAATGGGGTATGTGGGCAATAAATCGACCTAATTTGTATTCACATGTCCCAATTCATTCAATGATATGCATCAAATTATTAAACAAAATGACTGGGAAGTTCCTCATCTTTTTGCAGAGCTCATTTACATCATGTTCAGATTAAATAAAAGATTGATTCTTGGTACTATGATATAAATTGGCATTGTCGGTGAAATAACTACACATTTTGAAGCATTAATGTAGCCCTTATAACAAATCCAAGCTTTGTGTAAGTAAATATCTGTACTTTCTAAAACTTTAGTTTGTTCACCTTCATTGGGATTCAGGAGTGCTTAGGCCTATAGTTTCCCAATTCCCACATACCAATGTTTGGGGGTAGATGTGCGTCCCAACTTGGGACATTGTCCTAATTGTCATCACCAATTTACTGTGTTAGACAATGACATAAGGACAGACAGAAAGAGAAGACGATAACAATTAGAAAACAAAGAATAACATAAGGAAGGCTAGATATAGAAGATAGAGTGATAAAATCAAAGAATAAAGAATTTCAAGTAGAGAAGACTGGTCCAGGAAAGTGAGTGAGAATGTGGTCTAAAGCTTACTGTTAGTAAAAAAATGCAATGGCAATGGCTCCAAGACAAATATTCTTACACACCTTCACAGACTAATCTCATATCTACTACAGACTATCTTTGAAGTATTCTATCATTGGTGTTTGCTGATCGCTAAGATTTGTGCATGCTCCAGGTAAAATGCAGAAGTGACGAGAAAAGCTGTTGGGTAAAGATCTTGCAACATTTACACTTTAACAACCAGATGATGACTCAGAAATCAAACAAGAGATTATCTCTCAAATTTCATATTTTTGCCTTTTTACCCCCCCCCCCTCCCAGTAAGTGACCCCAAGCAATGCGATTGGCTGATGTGACAAATCAGCGTTTAAACAAGTGCAGAAGTGGTCAATTCACCATCATTTGCCATTCGTCTTGATGAAATGGAGCACAAAACCGGAGCACATTGTGTGGGAAATGTTTGCGATCGACTAGATGCCGAGAGGGGGTGTCGGCACCATCAAAGGGCTGATGGCCCTGGGGCAGGGAGAGTGAAGGAGGAGGGAGCGAGGGAGATACACCTTCAGAATGAAGGGGAAGGGGTAAGAAAAGTGGCATAGATAGAGACAGATGATAAAGACAGATCAAGAGAGGATTCAGAGCAGATTGAAGGAACATGTGATAAGAAAATGAGAGAGAGAATCAGAGAGAAGACGGATAAAAGAAGGAAAACCTGACAGGTTCAATAGGAGAAAAAAAGGGTATGATTTTTTTTTTAAATGCATACTACACTGTAAGTGAATGAGCATGAGAAAGAGGGAAAAGGAGACAGCTTCCATTTGAGGAAAAATCAAAGAAAACAGTAAACACAGATACATGTTGTTTGTTATGGAGAGACATAACAAGAAGATACTTGTGAAGGCCAGGTCCCATTTCACCATTGATGAAACCTTCAAACACCAGGATCAAATACCTTTTCAACATAAACTTCAGGAGACTGATTTAGACATTATTTAGAGTTTATATAGTTATAATGATCACCCCTCTTCCTGTTCAGGCTATCAACATTCATTCCATGGATATACAAAAACTAGATACAATAAGTAATATAAGTTTGTCTGGTCTGAACACTGTATTATGAAATGCATTGTGAAAGGAAGAGTTATGGTCCCAATCTCATCTGAATATTATATCAGTAAATGGGACTGGCCCTATAGATAGACCTTCATGACTTTGTAGGAAATGCTACTAGAATGTATACTTGATTTGTCCATCCTGTTATCTTCTTGAAGAACACATCTTCTAACGTCATGTCGGGTATAAAAGGACTACTTAGATTCAAGGAAGTACCAGCTAAGAGTAAGACGTTATGGATATAACTTTGCAACTTCTTACTACTAATAACTATGAACCCAGTGCAACCCACTCTAAACACATATATTTACCAGTAGGCCTACTCAAGATTCCCCTGCATTTCATCTAGGATTATCACAAAGCAAATTAGACTTATATATAAATTAAGGCTTAGTAATGGTTAGGCTAAATACTATAGTATCAAAACATTTGTTACAGATATCATTAACTATTTGTTCCATGGGTATGAATGATAAAAAATGGAATAATTCTTATCATTTTTACTTTGTTATATTCCTGAGGGGGCGAAGGAGGGGGGGGGGAGTTTTAGGATGATGCAAATAGTGGCAATCAGCCTTAGAAGTAGGATAATCGTGCCCTATCGCCAAGCCGATATTTTGGAGTGTCTTTCGGAGAGGGAGGAATCTTTGATGATGTCACCCAATAGTTTGTGCAGCGGATTACAAGGAGATATCAAATATTACTTGAGGAGAGAGATGGTCAGATCAGGTTCCAATCGCAATGCTCAGATGTTCACTTCATCTTCACCCAATGGTATAGAGAGAAAGTTAGGCCCTTAAAGGTAATCTTACATTTTGGATATGAACTGTATTTGGAGGGGGGGGGGGAACCTGTACATGTAAGTCAATCTAAATCAATGATGACATAAACCTTGTTTTACCAGAAAAAGTGTTAACAAAATTAGTCATATGTGATAATTATAGAAGGACATTCACTAAAACACTCATTAACTGTTAATGTGTTAATCATTTGTATTTGCTGATTACATGTCTAATTCATACCTGCATTTGTTTAGCAAATATTGTCTATTCAGTAGGCTACTATTCAGATTATAATACTGCAGTGACTATTTCCTTGGAATTTATGTGAGTTATATATTTTATTTCTACCCGACTTGAACATGTAGATACATTGATACAATGTGATGAGTTAGAAGTCTAGAAGAATGCAAGTCTTCCTCTCAGAGCTTTGATTAATTCCTTGCAATTCACAACCAATGTTAAGGAAAAATCTTCAAATATCAAAATTAAAAATAAGACAAAAGAGCATTGGATAACACTGTAAGATTAAGAGCTAATTTCGATTTTGTTTAAATTGGAGAAATTTGATGAACCTACAGTCATGTACATGCAATTCAATTCAGCTGTGAACATTCTTCAGGGGTGATAGTGAGCACTAAAAAAAAAATAGGTTTTTTGTTTTCCCCTCAACCACGCCCCCCTTGAGTAAAAAAAAAAAAGGCGATTCGCGGGGAAAAAACGGCATCTAACAACATTCCCCCCTTTCGAGTAAGAAAATTGGGAGAAAAAATAGGGCAAAATAGGGAAGAATAGAGAAAATAAGGGGGGAATCAGGAAAATCAGGATAAAAAAGGGAAGAAAAACAAAAATCTGGTAATTTTTTTTTTTTTTTTTTTTTTTTTTTTTTTTTTTTTTTTTTAATCGGGAAGAAAAAAAAAATCGGGAAAAAATCGGGAAAAATCAAAAAAAATCGGGAAACCGATTTAAATCGGGTTTTTATCAGGCCTGATTCTTATAAACACATTACTATGGTCTAATTCTGTTTGCAATGTATTAGGTCCAATTAATTCAACAGCCATTTAAAATTAATATTTAGTATTGTGCTGTACAGCAGCCACTTTACCTATATGTTGAGGCACTGCAAAGAGCTGTAAGTTGAGAGTCATGATTTATGCTCGAGAATTTTATAGCAGGTCATAGGACTCTTCACAAATTTCAAGAGGGTTGTAAATTTGTGTGCTCCAGGCCTATTCCCACAACTCTAATCCCAGGAAATGTCATTTTAACAATTTCTGAGAAAATTCTGCCTCAAATCACCTCAAATTTCAATCAGAAGACTATTTACAGCATTTAAGCAAGCTAGGAAATTATCTTTATATAACATTGATCTTATTTAGAACACAGAAGTCATTCCCAGAATACATCTCTACTTGAAGATTTTGGACACTTCATCATCAATAAATAAACTTATTCATAACAACAACAACTACAACAACCAAAAAAGCAACAACAACAACAACACCAAAACAAATTCATTTTTTCCCTCCATATTTTCCTTCATAAATTTGATATTCAAGGCAACTATACAAGTTACAGGGCCAACAAATCTCATTTCTTCTTTGTGTGTGCACCACAAACTATTTGTAAGATTTGTTAATTGCAACTAAAATCGCACTATAAATGTGTTCTTTGGCGAATAAACAATTGAATAGGCCTATTTACATTGCAAAAAAACTTTTTTTGAAACTACCATTTACACAGCTGAAAAAAACCCACAAAAAATTGTTGGTGTCTGATAATTCTAGTTTTTTGTGAGTTGTGCGCATGCGCCACTTGTCGCAGCTTTGCATAACTCGCTGGTGTTTTGACTTTGAGAGCTAGTGAGTATTGACACTACAAAAAATGGTGAAGTTTTGGCTGGTATTGGAAAAAAAATACTCAAGAGGTGGGTTTTAATGTTCTTTTGGTCTGGTTTATGGATAGCTATCTAGCAACTTCTGACAAAACTTGGGAATGTGAGGATGGTTTTTGCTTACAGTGTAAATGCCCCTTAAGTTGCAATAAATGTCACAGGAAATCTGACAAGAAAATTGATTTGTATAGACCTTTACTCCAAAGGTAAACATCTGTAAATTTAATTGAAGTAAAACCTCAATTTAGACAGAACTATGATGCTGTAATCAAAATGAAAGATGACTCACGATTGAAATCCCACATATATCCTCAGTCCATGTGTAAATAGCAAAAGGTGAGATATGAATTGTAATTTAAATGTCAAATCTTCTCCCATTGTGTGAACAGGCCCGCATGATGGTTGAACTATTGGAGGACAAGATTGGGCTTTCTTTAGCAGGTTCTAGGAGACAAGTGGTTGGTGGAAAGGGACAAACTCATAAACCTATCATTTGAAGTGATAATAAATCCTAAATCATCCACAGATATGGAATTCAGGCCAGGAATCAAAGGTAGACTGGTTTAAACTATAAAGAGAAATATTTGAGTTGTGATAAAACCTCAATTTGGACAGAATTATGATGCTTAATATACCGCAATGTAAATGTAAAATTTCTGGTTTCTTGTCTGAAATCTTTGAATATGAGGAGAACTAGGTTGCATGTCATTTGATATTTTCATGTACACATACCTTTTAGACGGGTCAATTTCAACACAATTTTTCATCAATATAAATTTATTTGTTCATGCTCATGTACAAAAGAAGCCTCTATTGATATGGCATCACATAGGTCTCATTAACATTAGTGTACAAATTGTGATGAGTGTGAAACCAAACCGACCGTACTTGGTTAGTCTTGCGTAGACCAGTCCAACAATGTGAGTGAGGATGGGGTCTATGTCTTGATTTTTTGAAGAGGCATCCAAAGATTTTTCTTGTTATTTTTTAACTATCCTTAATCTCTTTTGTGAATACAATGCAAAGTAATTTCCTTGCAGGACTTAAAACATAATAAACATGACTTTTACCCATTTTTTCTGTTTTAGATGTGAAAAGTGTGAAAAGCTTATTCTCCACTTCATATGTTTTAGATGTAAAGTTATTACTGCAAGTATTATGAATTGAATATTTGACTACTATTACATTTAGAAAGTGATTCATTTATAATGCAACTTTTCCACAGATTACCAATACATACTACTGTGGTATTTTCCACATGTCTTTTAACGCACCAATCTAATCGCAATCGTCTGCATTGAATACTTGAAATGACAGATGTCTTGGCCGAGAGAGCACAAAAAACATGTGCATTCATGGAAAATGATAGCTTGGGACAAACAATTGGCAGTATGAAGTTATTTTCATCATCATCAACTCCCTCAACTTGGTAATGACATCTACAGCAGGTCATCAACAGGTTTGAGCCAATCATGAGACCTCAAGTGACAAGACATCTGGACAATTAACATAACAGACACACACCCTACATGTGTTTTCTTGATCAGAATAGTCATATCAAACAACAATCCTTCTTATATCATCATAGCAATATTGAACCACATGCTGATATGAACATATGGGCTGGGTCTAAGGTCAACCACCTTGTCAATTTTCGAGAAAGATTAAAAGGAAATACCTTCTTAAAGGGCAAGTCCACCCTGATAAAAAGTTGATTTTAATAGAAGCAGAAAAACAAGAGCAACAGGTCAGTGACGGTTTGAGCAAAATCCGATTAAAAATGAGAACGTTATGAATTTTTGAAATTTGTAATCACTATACGGATGGGAACTTCCAACTTGACAGAATCAGGAATGTCATTGTGATGTTGTGGCAGACAATTTTCCCAATTGTTTCTGACACACAAACAAACAGAAATGTTCAAACTTTAAAAATGTATGACTCGGAGGGTCTTTTCTTTCCATAATATATTTTGATTACTGCTCTGAGGGATAAGGGTTTTCGGAGAAAAACATAAATTAATTATATTTTTGTACAAGACAAACAAGAGTTTATCCCCATGAATATGTCACAACCCACTGATAAAACTTCCAATTTGAGATTCACATATTTTTAGTGATCTCATATATAAAACATTCATTACTCTCTTATTATTGGTCCAGTTAATTTCAAACTTTCGCCATCCCGTTTCTCTGATCTCATTAAAAGTGAACTTAATAGTAAGGTTGAATTGCCCTTTAAATTTCTCCTATCTCCTTCACTTTCTCTCTCCTCACTTCCTTCTAGTGTAATGGAAAGTGTATTAAAAAGAATGGATATATATATATATATATATATATACAGGAGCTCTTTTCAGATTTCTTCTGAAAGGTGCAAATAATGGATTTTTCTATCTCTTTTTGTTCATGCTACACACTAATGCATTATATTATTCATGGGATGGGATTTTCTAACACAAAGGAGGATTTTTTTTTTCAAGTGTGTTTTAAGATTTTGTTTTTATCTTTATCTTTTGTTAAGAAATGGCTATGTTTCATACTGACACAAAATCGTTTTTTTTCATATATATATATATATATATGTGTGTGTGTGTTGGGGGGGGGGGGGCCTTTGGGAACAAAACTTGGGCCATCCATTTTCCAATAATGAGCGTTGAAGCAGACTCTGATTAACCTGATTTAATCGTCAGTAGTTTGATGACTTCCAATAAAAAAAATTAACCACTTATTATCATCTCTGGCAGGGTTGCATGTAAACTAAACTCACCAGTAATTGTTAATGTAAAATTGACGCTGACACTCCCAAATCCATTTGTGGCCCTGCAGATGTAGGATCCACTGTCTTCGATCACCACGTCATTGACCTTGAGACCCTCTGACCTGACCCGGAAGCGTTCCCAGCCACTGTGAATGGTGACCCCATCCTTGGTCCACATGATGAGGGGTGGGGGGTTCCCCGTTACAGGGCATGGAAGCTTGATGGATCGCCCCTGAACTGCCTTCCGGAAGCCATTCACCTGCTCAGAGATCTTTGGTGGCCCTGCAATGACAGACAACAATAATTGAACTCATCAAAAGAGAAATTTAGAGAAACAAAAAAGTGATTTATGTTTCAACTAGAATTTAGACTACTTTTTCAATATTTACTGTAATACTCGAACATGCTAACAAGTGTTTAGTTCTACTTGTCTCACATGCGAGAATTTTCATCAAATCAATGAAGGAAATTTACACTAATAAATAAAATACTTGATGCAAAGGTGAACGAACATTTGAAGTACAATATACAGAGGGGGGAACTTGTAATTTTCATACGTAGCTGGGATGCCGTGGGCACTATCAGACTAATGGTTACACACACGTCACCTCCCTTCCTCCTTCAAGGCATCTCATGGAATTACCTAATGGTCACCAGCATAGAGAATTCATGGCCATATTCACTTCAATAATGACAATTCTTGCTCAAAATTGAGTCTCGCCCCTGGCTGCCAGAAGTACATGTTACCTTCCCATAGTTATTGTTTGCCTCATGTCACTTCCAGTTGGGCTTCTTCCCACCTCTGGATATGAACAAGTGAAAAGCCAAAAAGAAGAGAGGCCATATTTGTACTTTCCAGGGAAGCTTTCAGCATGCGAATGAGATCGGAAGAACAGATCCTGTCAGGCTTGAACATACATGCAAATACAAGGAAATCTGCCGGAAAATTGACAGTGACTGCCACAGGTTTTCATTCATTCAAATTTGTTTCAACTGTGAAACGATGAATGGCAGGCAAAAACCCACCTGAATTTTAAGTGGGTTGACTGGTCCTGTTCTACATACAGATGAACAAACCTGTCAATTTACAGGAAGTTTTTATAACAATGATTTTGCCAGTCTTGTCAATCTTACATACATGTGTCTGATTTATTTCCCCAATAGACAAGCTAATACCCATTCATTGTAATCACTGGAGAAGTGGACATATGTCTGAAGAATCGCAAATATGGTCAAGAATGACGCTCAAGAATAACATAATAGTCTGGTTTAGTGACGAGCCTGTCTGTTTAGAGGGAGAACAATCTAAATTGACAAGACAACTATGTTATATCATTTCTTCTCTAGTTTTCAGCCCCTTCTCATGTAAGTAATACACATCCTACACCCTCTACTATTTTTTACCCTACCAGTATCCTTTACATGTGCGGAGATACGCTAGCCAGTCGACAAAGCTTGTAAGCAAAGTTTGTGATTTGAGAGCCTTCTCAGATGACAAGATGACAAATGGAAAGAGACATGGGAGGTGCTACGTCAACTGCAGGGTTTTAAACTTGTCAATCCCCATTTGAGAATTTATATCTGATACCAGTCAAGGCAAGTTTCTCTCTCTTTCCAAATATGCCACCATGTTTGGTAAGAAGTCTTTCTACAAACATTGTATAGTTAAATCTATGGTTAACAAGATCTTCATAGTGCTTTGATTTGATGTGGATTATGGAATTGCAATGGAAGTATAATAGGATATACATTCCATCTAATATTTACGCAGTTTTATGGGCAAAAGTAGATAAAAAGCTGGAATATGCTAATGTGTGACACCATACTGTCTGACCCAAGACACCTAGGGGTATGAGAAACAGCAAACATATTGTGGGGTTTACAATGAAGACAGTGATACAACCATCAGTCTTATTCTAATTTCTATATCATTTCGAAGGCTAGAGATACTAATTACTAGTATTACAAAGTTGCTCATGACTATTACCAGAGGCAAAAGTACAAGTGTTGGGGTGTAGCTGGACTACATTCCATACTGTCAGAGCCATCTTACCACTGTCATGATGACTCACATCATATCTTCTACCAGGTTCTCTCATCTGGATAGACCCAGAGTCAGAGAGGATGACATACATGGTTGGGGTTTACATGGGCTTACAAGCCAAGTACCCCAGACATGGGGGTGACATTGGAAGGTACTTGTGAGGACCAAGGACTGGCACGTTAGGCCTTGGGTTCACAGTACATTCTCAGTCATTAGATTACTACCTAGAACAAGGAATCCTATTCACAGTAGATGGTGGAATCCTATATCTCCCCAAAACATCAACAAAAATGTGTATGCGCTGTAAGTTTACTCAGATTTCAAGCTAACAAGAGAAAGTGAGATATTAGTTTGCAGGCACAAATCCTTGTAAGTCTGATGCATAACACAGGGACTGAAGTGTAAGTATGGAGATTGTATACATGAGAATCTCAAACATACTGTAGGCCCTGGCCCAGCCTGTACTTTAGCTTCTCCTACGTACAAGGAATGCAAACTTAGGGCTAGGCTAGCCTCAAAGCTTTATGGAATTTTGTTAAATTAAGAGACAGGCGGACACTTTTGTACAAATAAAACATGATCATGATGAAACGGGACAATATGAAATCAGTATTTGAACAGATGGTGAGCCACCCTTACATGAATGTTAAGGCCACAAAAAACATATTGAAAACTAACCACAATAAAATTTAGCATTACCCCCAGCAGGAGGGGGGAGGGAGAGGGGAGAGAGAGAGAGAGAGAGAGAGAGAGAGAGATAAAGAAAGAGAGAGAAAAAGAGATAAAGAAAGAGAGAGAGATAATTTTTTTTAAAGAGAGCGAGAGAGAGAGAGAGAGAAGAGGTGGTGGGGGAGAAGAGGAGGTGGGGGAGAAGAGGTGGTGAGGGGCGGAGAAAAGGTGGAGAAAAGGTGGAGAAAAGGGGGAGACCACAAAGATTTTTTTGTAATGGTCCATGATGAAGGATATATAAGAAGGAAGATAACAAGACAGAAATTTAGCAAGCACTCCATCTTACAGTACTTTGAGAACAAAGCAAAAAAGGAAAGGACAGAAGAAAAAACTATTTGGAGAGAACGAAATAGGTGAAGAATATGGGGAGAAGCTCCAGCTCTAAATCCCAGTAAATCTTGAGAGATTTGTCAGCCGGATTATGTTGTATTCCATTGATAGATCCAGGTCTGTCTCTATGTGACAGCGTGTACTAGAGGCAACCCAATCCAGGCTCATCTCAGTGGAAGGTTAATCCACAATACACACTAGATATGCAGGCAAAGTTGCTTGTGAAACCAAAGTAGTATCTCTTTTCGTCGCGGGTTTTACGAACCGACGTAATACGTAATTTTGGCCCAATTTTTCAATATCGACTTTTTGTTATAAATTGAAAGTAATATGAAAACTCTACCAAATGGCAAAATTTGGGAATTAAAAATATATATATTTCAAGAAATTCTCAGAATTACGCTTCGAGAATACCCGAAACATCGTGAAGTCGCGTTATTGGGTTTTACGAACCGACGCAATACCATGCGCGTGCAATAATATAACGTTGGGTCTTCTGACCGGCGTAGTGTGCACTACGTACGGTTCGTGATACATGTAACTCGCTTAGCTACATAGCGTATGAAAATGCATTAAACGATGGGTCTTACGAACCGACGCAGTATGTTTCGAGTAAGAAATTTCACGTATTTCAAGAATGTACATCAAAATTTAAAAACGACAAGCAAGGGCAACTTCCACTTTCATTACTATATGAAAATGTTAATAATTGGATAGACATAAGACACAGAAAACGATGACTAAAAATATTAAAATCTTCAAACGCGATTTTCTTGGATTTCCATTTTCGGTCTGCGCGTGCCAATACGTCGGTTCGTAAAACCCACAACGCTTTATGAAACACATCACCTGGAAATGTAGTAAGGCCCCTAAAATAGATAGTTGCTCAGAGCTCAAAAAAAGTGCACAAAACTCAAAGGAACTCTGCAACCTAAACTTTTAGGAGAACTTGATACATTCTGCTGGATGTAGGCCTACCTTGAAATCATCCATTGCCAACATGAATGGCACATCATAACTATGGTACTGTAGTAGTAAGTTGTCATTAAAATATAATCATGCTTTACTGGAGACTTATATAGAAAAGACTTGTAGTTGTACCGTATATCATCATCATGGAAGGATTTTCTAACATCTGGTGCAAAATCATAACCAATGATAAATCATTTACAATTGTAAGTGTAAATCTCATACATGTAATACATACACTATGACTGTGATTCCCAATATACAAGATATTCCATGCTTAGTGCAATGCAACAAATTTTCCTCATTATTCGTGCATGTACCCATATGAGCACTTCCATGCACAGCCTGAAGTGAATGAGCGCTAAATAATCGATTTTGGTGAGCTTCTTACCCATGCTCATTTTCTCTCCCACATTCTCTCCTCTGCCCATTTTAGACCCACTGGCTAAATGGAACAAATTAAGCATGTAAAGCCCCCCACGCTGGCTGAAAATTGTAGTGTCTTTAAAGCACTTCCCTTGTTTCAGTCCGTCTTACTCTCCCTGATTATCAGTACCCTAAGCTCAACACCCATTGGCAAATCAATGAAATATTATTCAGGACTCTGGAACACAAACCAGTAGAAGTTATCAGGGACATATTTGGAGAGTCTCGAGACCCTTGAGCGCAGAGCATGTATTGATTGGCAAAGCATGTTTCTCTGGGGTCGCAAGTGTGCCCCACTGCCGGCCGTGCTAGGCCGTGCAATGCAACTTGCAGTTAGCCAACGACCACGACTTCGTGTCTTTTTCTAGCAGAGGGTGTGTTTTTCCAAGGGGCACGCATGTACCGGCATTGTGGGTAAATGAATTTGGACAGGGAGGGGAAATGGGATGTCTGTAAATTGCGCTGCAGGGGGCCTAATTGGATGATGTGTTGCGCAGCAATTATTTCCTGTCAATTGGGTTAGGTGCGTGAAAATCAATGGCAGAGCAGGCTGCCCTTGCCTGGCTAACAATGAGCAACTTCACCTGTCATAAAGAAATGAGATAAAGGCATGAACCAGGCTCAACACCATGGCCGGCCGGCCTGCCTGACATTACGTCAGAATTAAAGGAGAAAACAATGAATAGATGAACTTGCATACGTAAAAGTAATCCCGTACACAGGATTTCATTTATATCATGTAGCAGACCCAGCCGATCTCTATACCAAAAGTTAACTTCAATATATGGATTTTAACCATGCCAGAAATGTATACATTCAAATTTTCAATAACATAGGCATTATCACACGCATACTCAGCATGATGGATAGAACCTAATTTCCTGCAATTTATTATAACAGCTTCATTTAAAATCCCATTGATATAAACAAAAATATTTATTTTATTTTTTTCCACAAGATTTTCTTCTTATCCTTTCAGAGCTCTTTCTTAACTTTCCACAGAATTTCTGCTAGTATTTTAAGCCTTAAAGTTAAGGATATCAAGATATATGTAATAACTGTTGGCCTTGACTCTAATACTTAACAGTTACATCAGAATTTGGAGTTTTCAATTTGATGTCTTGGATCTTATCACACTAACATGCAGGCACAACAAAGGAATAGAAGTTAGATTGAATAAGGTAACATCAGAATGTAATATGAACTTGCTATCTTTCATATCATCAACACCATCTCATTTTCTCCTATTTCTCTTAATCAGGAGGCATTTCTTTCTGATCAGCGCTGCAATCTTTGAGCAAGCTATCTGGAGCGGGATGGGTAGTCAACGATGCAGCCTTCTCGGGAAGAGGGTCTCTATCCAATTACAGATTCTTTTTGACAGCTTTCCCATCATGCCGAGCAAATATTGGCAATGGTACAGACACACTGACATTTGATCAGCCTGATTTGGAGAAGAGTCTTGAAGAAGAGTGTGGTATCTTGAGCTTCAGCGCTTTGGATGGTGTTTCATTAGTATTCAAGAGTTCCACTGATAGCTCTATTCAATCTTAAGTATGTGACTGGTACCGTACATATATTTACAAGCCTAATGACAGCGTGTTTGTGTGCAAGCTAGGGAGCCTGCCTGCAATGGTAGAGCATCTTGTCGTGCAAGCCCCCCTCAAGAAATTTACAGGGTTCGATGTCTCTCCGCAGTACCGAAGTGAACAAACTGACGAAGGAAGGCGGTGGTGGCCTCAGCCAGCAAATTAGGATGGTGAAATGGAAGAGGGGCATTAAGACTTTCACTCTTTCACTCTTCCCATAAACTGGTGGGACATCTGTACCTCTAGGGCTAGAGGATGAATCACTTTTTCGTAAGATCTTAGGGATGCCGTTTGTTCTTTTTCTTCTCTCCCTTTCCCTTTTGACATCCTCCAATTAACTACCTATCAACCATTTTAGTGGGGTGGAGTGGCTTCAAATCGTTAAGAAAAGTCCCCCCCCCCCCCCCCACCCGTTCCCCCTTGTCATTCTGCTGGGTGATACACTGCACCCCCTTTTGTGGGAGAGGTTTTGAAGGCTCTTTTGGTAGCTCTGAAGCTCCAGGGCTGTAATTCTAGAGCAGAAACTATAGATGGTTTACCTTCATACCTCTCTCTCTCTCTTTCTTCCTTGGTCTGAGCTTCAAGTGTGTGGCAAGCATGGGAGAGCTATTTTTCTCTACACATAACATACTGCTCTTGTGTTGGCTTTCTTTACAGAATGGGGTCTATTGTCAGTTTATACTGTATAGAGAGAGAGGGGACTGCTATACACTGGTCTGACTGGAGTGTCATTTGGGGGTTCTAGCAACTTGAATTTCGTATTCATTTAGAAAACCATTTTCTGGTGTTTTATGTACTGCATTGTGTTGTAGGATTGAGCTGTGGGACTGGGAGTGCACAAACTTTGAAAACACTCAAACATATAGCATTGATCAGCCCAAAAAATTAAAGAAACTACAGAAGAAAAAGAATTTCCCTAACACTCTGCCCTAAGAACTCCTTGTTATTGTTAAGAACATGTTGACACTTTTCCAAAGATGGTTATCCTTTTATCGCAAATATTGAAGACTTTCCTCCTGTTTTGTATCTAACTGGATTAACAAATAGGATTTCTGAGAAAAATTGAATAAATTGGAATAGGTTCCTTAATGTGAATGATAAATTCTACTCATGAGTAAAAACAGTTATACAGTCATAATACATCTCTCGAGCAGCACTTATTATTCTAATGTTAGACTCATCAAGCCTCTTTATAAGCACAAATAATAGTGGCATTCACTTAATTTTACACATCTGTATTTCTTGCCAGTAAAATACATGATACAGATTGCATGCTGTTCAGTTTGCTTCTACCAATTATGAGCCAAAGAAGACTTTCTTCAGTTTCTCCATACCACTGCCTTCTGTCTTCACTCCTATCCAACAGTATTTATTCTAAGCCATTATTTTACAAGCCATGGATCACGTTTTCATCACCCTACATCCCTCTGCGCATCGATTGCTTGCTGAGATTCATACATATTTTGCCAAGATTGCAGTGCATATCAGCCAGAGAGGACACCCCAATCACGCCAGACTTGTTACCATGCACCGAGAGCGAGAATCTAATGAAGTGTTTTAGGTGGTGGGGTCGAGATTACACCCGATCAGGTTTCCCCGCACGTTTCATTAAATTTGGGTGTAATCAACTTAAAACTTGGTCCCTCCTTAACTCTTCCACCGAGTTAGCATACACTGGCATGATCAAGCACAGGAAAAAAAGCATGCAGCATTGATTTTTCCTCTGTCCCTCAGCAATCTTTTTTAACTTGTATTTGTCTTTCCTTGACATACGCTAGTCATGTATATTTCAGGGCTGTTTGAATTGAGGCTAAGTCAATTGTGAAATTAAAACAACAGAATACTCATTTCTCGAATGAAAGGGGTACATTTATAGTGTAGAAGGCCTCCCAAAAGAGTTTTACCAACACGGAAAGCAGCTGGCTATGCAAACATTAGTTTGACTAAATTATACTTAGAATATCTTCTAAAATTCCTTTTTTGGTTTTCACATGCTTTATTGAATGATTTTTGCAATAACAAAAAGCCGATCCAAAAATATAGGCCTAGGATTTAATTTTTGTTATTCCTGCTTCCTTGAGTAATTTGAGAAATAACAAATATACAACCTAAATTGAAAAATCCTCTGAATATATTTCATGTGCATTGACTAAGACAAAAATGAAATACAAATTGAACTTGGCTGAGTGTACTACTTTAACCAAATTGCTAGATTATGACTAAACCAAAAGGCCCATACCAATTTAGTGATAATAGAAATGTGATAACACATATATTACATGTCATTGTTTCTCTTTTATGCGCTTATTGTTTCTCTTTTCTGCGGTCATTACTAATAGGATACATGCTACACCCACAGTCATACCAGGCAAGGCCAATTGTTCCGAGACAAAGATTTCTATTCTCCTCCTGACAACTGTACACAAGCCAACTATCAAAAGAGGTTCAACTATGAATTTCATGGTCTGTCAATGAAGTTTGAAATGTCAGTCATTCTGAATTGATCAAAATGGGAAATACACATTAGTTAGAATATTATTATTTTGTTTGCATTAGGGTTTTGCACAGATTAACAGTAAAAAGACAATTAAAACAACCTGATTATTACTATACAATACTGGTTCCTAGGCTTATCTTATTCAAATATCAAAAAGGCTAACATTGATTGTTTGTACAAATTGACCTTACTCTAAGGAAAAAAAAATGTATATTGTTGTACAAGTATTACTGTGATATCCACACGCTTCCTGCTAGCCTCCTATGTAAAACTATCTACATTCTTGAAATTTTGCCATTATAGGGCTGAAGTCTAATATTAGATGAGTCCTAAAAAAGTATAACAGGCCTACAGTTTCAAAACATTAAAATTGAAGTAATAGGAAAGAATTGGGGACTATTTAGTGAATATAATTATAAGAGTGGTATAACGATCATAACAATCAATTATATAATGCTTTCTGCAACTACATGGTTGGCAAACTTGTATTAAAATGTGTATTGTTAACCTGGGAGAAGGGTATTTGTAAGGGCAGTCTTAATGGTTTGTGTGTCAATAATACCCTGCAAAATCCTTTTTTGCCATGAACAGGATATTATCATAGCCTGTACATCCCCCTGTCCACACACAACATTTTCCGTGATTAGGCGTGATTAGCTATACCGCAGGTTTGGGCATCGTTTCGAACTGAAACTCAATAAAGAATCACGCCTAATCACGCCTAATCACGGAAAATGTTGTGTGTGGACAGGGGAGTATAACTAGTGTAACTAACTGGGCGGGGCTTAACGTGACCTCGAGCGAAAGGAGACCAGACCTCTCATTTTTGCTTCCATTTCATGACCGCAGTAGCAAACTGCGCACCTATACGACATTTCGCTGTAGAGTTTCAGGATTACTTTCTTCTGTGTGTAGACATCCTGGAATTTATATGATGATTATTTATACAACGTTTCTTGTGTGTGGACACTCTGAAATTTATACGATGATTCGTTATACGACGTTTCGTTATAGAGTTTCGGGATAAATTGTTTTGTGTGTGGACACGCTGCATGATAAATAGTAAGATGATATGTCCATGAGTATGATTACATATCAGCTGCTAAGAGCTAAAAGGTTGTTAACTCAACAACAATTGTAGGAGTCAATGTCCTTCTTGCCTATGCAGATGATGTTATTCACACTAGCTATGTAAACATTTTCTCTTTATATTGACACATGACATGCCAATCAGTAGTGGATTACAATTGTAGGCTCAGCCAAAACAAGTCATCAAATTATCACCTTGCATTGAAAGGTGAAGCAGTTTGATTTATTGCAACAGGTACACTATAAATCAACAAACTAAATACATGTAGATCTCCTCTTTTCACTCTATACTGCATAGTTAGCTTACTTCTTAAACCTTTTCTTTCCTTTTTTAAAAAGACCTTTCTTATGTTATTTCTTTCTTTCTCTTTTCAACTCCACCTTAAAAAAGAGTCATTGTGATATTCTTTGTTTTTTCTTTTATATTATTTCAATTCTACACATCATCCATTGCTCTTTTTTATTTATTGCTCTTCTCCTTTTAATATATCTATCATCATCCTTTAACTACCTTTCCTTGAGCTATTTAATGTTTTTATCCATCTATCATATTTTTCTTTCTATTTTGCTATTTTGTTATTCCTTGTTTTTCTCATTTTCTCTTTCTGTCTGTCCTTAAGTTATTCTTTCTCTTTTCCTGCGGCCATCTTCTGTTCTATCTTTCCGTTTTTCCTCCTCTTGTTCTATCTATCCTTATGATATCCCTTCTTTTTGTCCTTTCCTTGCCTTCCCACTCACCGTTAGACTGCTCTAACATAGACTGGTCTAGCATTGATCGGTCCAAGAGTGAGAATGCTGTTTAAGTCAAACTATCCGGAAAACGGAATATATAAAGCATAACTTTATGAACATTTACTTGCTCGCTCTCTCTATATTTCTCTGGAAAAAACAGACAAATGTACTTTTTAATCATTGGGACTTTCAGGAGAGAAAATAATTTCCACTTTCATGTCTCGCCAGAATTCTCAAATTGAAGTCGGCATGAAACAGCAGTAGCCCAGATGTACTGATCACTTAAATATCAAAAGAAATGGAGAAAAATATGCAAACCCCACGAGCAGGAAATTGGCCAATAATTTTCCCCTCTAATATTATTGCCCACTTGGGTGCCTACAGCAGGGGGCTGACAAATGGTCTGGTTGACTTCTAGCTGAGCAGGGGACATGTCCTACAAATGAAGTACTACACTATGAAATATGAAATGTCAATAATGCCTGCCGAGTGGAATGGTCTCTTGAATGCAAATCGGCTGGTGGCAATGTGGTAGATACCGACTGGGTCGAAGGGAGTGGGCGAAACAGGCATTTTGAAGCTCATATGAAGCACGTACCGTTTGTTTCTCAGGGACTCTTTTGAGTTTTGGGCAGTCCCTTGCTGGGTTAGAGGGATGCGGTGAAGCCAGGTCTGAGCAGTGGTTTTGGGACACACCCCAGCAAAGAGGAAAGAAAGAAATATAGAGACCAGCTTTCTCAATATCTTTCTTTTTATCCTTAATTAAGCTATTGAATGACTTTGTTAATTTACACTCATTTTTTGACCTTGTTCTACATGCTAATGTCTGATCACCCTGATCTCCTAGCTACCATCAAAACTGATGTCCAATTGATATCAATGGATCAAAATGATGTACCAACACACATTGTAGTAGCAGATTGCAGATAATTTGTCTTGATCAATATAATAAGAGACAATAACACTATTGCAAACATATCCGAAATCCATGACTTACAAGGACGCTTTGTACTCAACTCATAATTAAATTTCAAAACATATTGGAACAAAAGGAGAGGAAAAATAGAAAAAAAATCCTTCCATTTCCAATTAATTTTCCACTCATTCTTATTAGAAAGAAAGAAAAAACAGCCATGGTACAATCATCACACGACAACAAATGTGTACTTGATGAAAGAGTCAAATATTTCCACGATGTCTCACTGTCATAACTATCCATCCAACAAGATCAAGTTTACAACCCCAACCTCCATTCACAAGATTGGATGGGGGCTAAGAGAGAGAGATAGAGACAAAGGGAGAAAGGGAGGGAGGGAGAGACAGAGAGAGAGATAGAGAGAGAGAGCAAGAGAGAGAGAGATAGAAAGCGAGAGAGCAAGAGAGAGAGAGAGAGAGAGAGAGAGAGAAAGAGAGAGAGGGTTGGGGGGTTGGGGAGGGGTACCTAGATATGGAATTCTTTTCTGGATCAATTGTCTAGGGTATATTTCTCCCAAAGCGGAGATGCATGCCAATCTTGGTTTTCATCTTTGATAACCGACTTCTTCATCACAAATTGTTGACATGCTGCTTGCTTAGGTTTCACACCAGCCATGTCATGAGAGAAACGTACCCAACACGTGTCCCACTCGAAGGTAGTTTCTGCTTGCAGACCCGGTCCCAGCTAAAACTGAATAGGTATCTCCAAAATTTTCAAAAGCAATTCACCTGGTTTGTTTGATTTTAGCTGATAAATAGTATAATTAAGTAGAATTACAATGTGCCACTGGCTAAAGCAATTTATTCCTGGATTTATCATAGACCTGCTAAGGCTGGCCTACGTTACCCTCCCCACATTTAGACTACCATTACAAGCTTCATCGATAGTAATATAAGGTAAGTAATTCATTTCATTTTACTCTAAATGTTGCATAACAGAATTTAGTATAACAAAATCTCATACAGCAACACGGATAAAACTCGACAAACGTGAACATTGAATTATACAAAATTTGATTATCTGGGCGAGACTAAACATGAGTGTGAAGCGCAACTGTCATTCTAAGCCGACTCTAAACTTATGTCGACTGACCTCTTCAAATTTAGTTTCTTTAACAATACTTTTTTGACCTGTGTGGATATGATGTTTATTTATACCATATACCCACTCCAAAAGAATCACCCACAAGGAAAAGCCTTTGATCATCATGATTCTAAATCTGAAAAAGAAGACAGAAAGCTTTCTAATACTTGGTGGAACACCAAAGATCCACTGCTTCTGCCTGCAAAATTTGTGTAAACACAAAAACAAGTCATTCCCTGGTAATTTCACTGAATCATATGTGGCTAGCTAAAGCCTCGGTCACAAATACAATTACGAACTGCTACCAATGCTGTACGAACGATTTTCAGACAATGGAAATTTGGGAAGACAATGGAAAAACAGGGAGAATTGTACGAAAGGTAATTTCGTACAAACCTTTGTGAACATAGCATTACAGAGACCAGGGGAAAATAAGAGCGCCTTGAGCACCTTGCATGGTAGATACTGTATGTATGTGCAGATATTATTATGATGCAATACACGTGGACACAGACAAATATTTGTCTTATTAATATTCAGGAGTTTGAAACAGTATGCTAACATTCAAGGTTCATCAAGAATGTTAAACAACTCAAAAATGCACAACTGAATTTCTGAAACTCATCATGACTTTGGACTTGGCACTGAAAGTAAAGACTATTGAATATAAGAAGGAGCAACTCCTTCTAATAGGAAAATCGGAATCTATCTGCCTTTCATGCCTACATATTGGGCCCGCTGGGGTCATATTTCACCCCCCTCTGAATAGTTGCCTCTATAGCTGGGGTTCCCTGGGGGCTGCAACTTGTCTTGACCCCAGTAGCCCTTAGAATCATTCCTCTACCAAATGTTTAGTTAAGATTTGCAAAGGGTCAGAGGTTAGAAGGATCATGTGACACCCTGGGTTTTCCTTTCCTTCAATCATTGAAGCCTCTCTTTTTCTTCCAGTTCACTATTCACTCCAGGAATACTATGTGTATACACTCTACCATCCCCATTTGCTAAGTTGTTATGGTGAGGGTAGTAATGATGATGGCTTCTTGTAACTCTTTATCAATTCATTTCATGACATCCAATCTGAAAAAATAAATAGAGCAATTTGTAGCAACTATGAATCAATGATCATAAGTATTTCTAATAATAATAATAATAATAGCTAGTTCTTATATAGCGCTTTTCAGGACCGAAGGCCCTCTCAAACCGCTTTACAGATATATATATTATTACCCCGGTCATAGGATTCAGGCTTACCCGCACACAATGTATGCACATTCTCCACTCCATGGGGAGCATTCCAGCCATGCCTCTTTTTTTACAAGCGCTCACTTGCTAATCTAACCACATTAGCTTTCGCATCCTTCCGGGTACCCATTTAACACCTGGTTGGAGAGTGGCAAATGTAGATCAATGTCTCGCCAAAGGACATTAGCGCTGCGGTGGGACTTGCATAATCATAAATTGGCCCAAGCCTATATTGTATCTATTGTATCCAAATGGTTGCATTTGTTGGAGGTTGGGAGGGAAAATAAAATAGATGAAAGTTTATGAGCCATAGATAACAATATCAAATATATGCTGTTTTAGTGTTTGTCAGAGGATAATCAGCTCTCTCAAAATTCGAAATCTAAAGCTTTGAAAATTATAAGTAGCTATCGACAAAATGACATCTTATGAGTTATGTAGAGTACGCACATTCAAAATGACTCTGAATCAATTAAACACAGCTCATCATATCAGCTATTATAGGTTGGCCGATCCAATTGGGTCCACATATATTGTCATTGTAACTGAGACAAATTTGACCCCTGTTGACCCATTATTTGGAGGGGTGCGGAAGATGCGGTTTTAATTTGCTTTTGTACAATACTTGTGTTTTTTAATCCTTTATATTTGTATTCTACAATCATTCAGCTTTCCACTGATATAAAGTTGTAGTGTCAATGGATAGGATCTTTAAAGATATATCTTTGGGACGAACAAATTCACTTTTGTGGACATCTTTGCATACTCTGCTCAGAAATGTATTTATTTCCAGTTCTCTCTTCTAAATTCCATATTCATCTAAATATAATCTAGTAATCTACTCCCTTTTTCATTCTGCCCCAGCCCCAACCTCTTGCCCCTCTCTCTCTGACCAGTCAAAATCTGACCTACTTAGAATGGGCTGCATACCGTTCATAATTGAGAGTAATGTTCCTACCCTTGACAATGAATTATCAAATTAACAACATATTGCCTGGATAACAAGCCCTAGATGCTGCTTCAGAATGTAATGAGGAGCTAGGCTCTAGCTAGCTGCCACATGTGTGATAACCAGCATCAATAGGCATATTGCCTGGCTATGAAAAAATAGCCTGCAGAAAAGAAAATCCACCATTATTAGTCAGAGAGGTAATGATGATGAACAGTGTCGCCTGAATTATTCTTTTCCTTACTTTGTGCTTGGAAGTCATCAATCAAGAGCGTGTTGTGCGGCAGTCACAAAAGAGTCAAAGACAGCCTTTTCGGTGCGACTATAAAAATGCAGCCAGCGTGAAAATGCCAATGAATTACCAAGTACGACTGGGCAGAATAATCGTTTCTTGTCGGGGAATGGCATATTTGGAAAGAGTTCATCAAATCTCTTGCTTGACTGCATTAGTCGTATGATGGAAGCCCATGGACCTGGGTTGGAATCAGACAGGGCCCTGCAGGGGCTGTGCACTCACAGGGAGATTGTTCAGCGCTTGTCTTGATTCACCCTTTGCAGTCGCGCAGCACGTCAGCTTCGTTAAGAGGAGGAGCATCTGTCACATTTTGTAGATTCAGCATTACATCAAGATGGTCAAAAATCACTTTGATGTTGCCTCCTCAATTTTAAAAGCCAATACAGATATTTGTCTTTTTATCTATTTTTCAGATCAATATGGTTAACAAGATGAGTTTAATATTAATCTATAATTGATTAAAATCTGAAAAGTATCTTCTTACTCGGCACGTAAAAGAAATCCATACGTATACTATTAGAATAGTTCATTTGAAATATAGATGCTTCAAATTATTTTTAAAAAAGACTTTCGAGTATCTGCACAATCAAAATCCTTGTGCTTCACTCTTTGCATGAGACTCAGGATTATCTCAAAGCTCTGCCGACAAAGAAATGATTCAAATTGAATCCTTTTTACTGTACTATGTCTGTTTAATATTTTATTAATATCTTTATTAGGCAAAAACAAAGAGAACAATAGAGATCTTAATCGTATCAGCACAATCTAATGCTTTTCAGTTTTAGTACTTAACTCTAAAGGTCATACACTGTATAATCTCTCAAGTTTCTCGGAGATGTGTCAACAGATTGCTTTGAACTTCATCATCTTTATCCTTTCTTCTTCTTATTTTCTTTAAATAAGAGTTTACTTTGATTTCACACTTACTAACCCTGCACCTGAAGTTAAAATATGGTTGGCCATGATTAACAGACATTTCCAACCATTGTATCCCATCCAGCTCATCTCCTTACAAATAAACCTCCTTGAATAGAAAGAATTGCAATTAAATAGAGGTCTGTTCTGGTATCAAAGCTCCATTCACCATTTGTCTGGCATATTCAATAGTGTATCAGTTGTCAGTGTCTTGCCTCAGTCCAATCGCAGAGCTTGAAACTAACCACACACTTGTTGAAACGAACCAGTGTCTGGGGCAATTGGATGCCCAAAATCTAAGCCCAGACCCATAACATTTTGAAATCTTTACACAGGGCTGAAGAAAAATTGTGAATGTGGAGCCGTGCCTATCTCCCTGCTGCTGTTTCATTCATTCACGAATATTCTAATACATTCAACAGACTGCATGATGGTCATGCAACAAATGGACTGTGAAAATGAACCAAGAAAGTAAATATCTGAAGTTGACGAGATTTAATCATAGCAGCTTTCACAGGTTTTCATCTTACTAAAAAGGTGATCATATCTTATTGCATTCTGGTAAACCACATGTACTAGCAGCAATACAAATGGGCCTGGTGTGAAAGATAAATTATATCTATGAATTATCAAACGATTACAGAACAGAAGATAGTTTGGACAATACACATCTTCACACCACACAGATAAGTATACAAGAGGAAAATACACCAGTGCCTTTACAACTGAAATACTGTTACTTACTTTTCAAATAAAGAGACAAAAGAACCACAACTGTTTTTCAAAGCTGCCATGAATTCTGGGCTGTTTGATTTTCAATGAAGTGCGAAATATATCTTTTGTGATTAAATTGGGGTATGATCCATCACATTGACACTCTTCAAAAGGGTTTGTTGTGTAAGTGTGTGTCTGCATATTTTCTCCCCACCCCCCCCCCCCACATTGAATAGCTTAATCACTATTGCATATTTCTACACTTGTAGTATGTACAACCTGCTGAGGCAGAAACAAAAACCCATTTGGAATCTTTGTCACATACATGTAGATCAGAATGTTACGAGGATATATTCATTACACTACAGCCAGGCATCTATGGAGCTTGTTGTTAACTCAGGTGTAATATTTTAATGATTTTAAAAAGTATTTTTGTTTAGAACACCGTACTGTACATCTATGAACCTTAGGAGGTGAGTGGAAGCATGTTCAATCGTCCTGTCCACACAATATATGTACAGGTAGGCTTAAAAGTTTAAGGCATTTTATCCTTTATGTTACTAACAGACCACATCATCTGTATAGATTTTGTTTCAATAGTCTTACAGCCTTTTTACACACCTAAAATTCATCCTATCTAGAGATGATTAGAATCACTCAACAGTTTTAAACATGTTTATAGACAAAATTTCCCAGTGTGAACATCGTTTATACGATGTTGGGATAGATACGAAGTCGCGATCCATACGCCCCTAAAAGCAGGCTGCAGATACGAAGTTCATATCTAGAGAGCTTGACATTTTGTGTGTGAAAGGAAATTCGTGTTTAAACGTGTTTAAACTGGATGGAACGTGCGCTTTGATTGATATGACATGACCTTCAATGCGCAATGGCACTACTGCGCATTTTACGAGCAGTAGTTAATCACAAAACTATTAACGATCGCAACGAAATTTCTGTGTGTGAAAGGCTCGTGATTAGTTTAAACACGTTCGAAACACGTTTATACTAGTCATGTTTATAGAATTTTAGCTGTGTGTGAAAAGGCTGTTAGTAATGGACAGCCAGGCAATAGTAACCTTGTGGTACATGGAGTTATCAAAATTTATCTTCAACATGAGTACTACAGGTAGATTGAAATGGCCTACACGATGTAGCTCATTGATTACACTCATAGGTGTTCGTTTCATTAATCCATGCAAGCCTTCTATCTTCTTTCAAATAGCCAAAGTTCCATGCCAGTGGAGCGGGAAATCTATCTTTTCATATCACCCATGCCACCCTAGATCTAAGTCCAACTTAAGCCTATGTTGAGGACAAAGGCTTTAAAGAATCTCTCAATAGCCCTATTCACACAGCCAGTTACACTGCTGGAAAAACCCATAAGAAACCGTCAGTGTTTGATAATTCTGTTCTGTATTTTTGGTGAATTTTGGAGAAAAAAATTGGAAAATAATATAAATATAGATGTACCGGTATTAAATTTCACTTATAAAGTCAATAACCCTAGCTTCAGGCTTTATAATGTTCAAATTCAAACTAACATTCACAAAATTTCACATTCCAAATATATTCAAAATCTGGAAATACTGATTTTAAAAAAAACTAATACGAGTGTGGCATTGATAGATAACACTTTTGATCAGTTCATTCAATTGTCAAAAAAAGGGGGATGGTGCAATGGGTCCTGCACATACCACTGTACATATTAGTTTATTACATATGTACATATATCTGTAACTGGAAGGTTACGTACCACAACGGTCAGAAAATCTATACATGCTGGTCTGGTGCACAGACTGTCTGTGGCTAAGTCCACTTCAAGGCTATTGAGACTGGATTGTGCTATTCTTTCCTGGTCTCTACTCATCAATAAGTGTCAATCAATGTTCCATTCAACTGGGTCCACTGTTCTCATGTCAATCAATGAGGTTTACAAAGACTTAGAATTCCATGTGGTTAGTCTACTAACTAGGACTCACACCACACATGGTGGTAGACAATTTTATACCACATCCAATGACAATGTATGGTGGCAAAATATCATTAAATTCTCAAAAGTGTTCCTATATGTTAATATTTTATTCATAACTTTCTTTGCTTGTAAATGCAACTATCATTATCACTTCTTAGCTTCAGCCATGCTGGTTTTTTTTTCTCCAGTAACTGTATCCAAAGTTCCAAACGTGCCTTATCTTTAAAATAATTCTCATTCAAGTTCAATTTCTACAATGTATAAGGTAGATGCGCAGTTAACCAATCTCTGAATGGTAGCCAAGTTCGTAGTAAAATCATACAAAAGTCCAGCAAAGTCTAAATGACCTTGAATAAAATGCTGAGTTGGGGGATTGCCTAAACATTTCCTTTCCAACTTAAATTACTATTTATTAAATAACTTGTGTACAGCATTTGTTGGACTGCATACCTGGTGTATTCACTTTAATTCTACCTTTGGAAAGGCAAAGAGAATAATGAAACTTGTCAGTCTATAACAATGGAAAGTACTGATCTAAACTAGGAACTGTATTGGTAGACTAATCACCTGCTCAAGCCATAGAATCAGAAATTGATTTGAAGTTCTTTCATCCTCTTACAATAAAGCTTCTTTGGCCTTTGGAAACCAGCATGTACAAGTATATTCTCATACACATTCACTTACCCCTCTTCAAAACTTACTAACTGCACCGTGTCATTCAAAAAAATCGACATTAATAAATCCGCAATTATAAAATAATAACAAAATTACACTAAAATTCATTAGAAATCACAGATGAAACATCAATTATCTGTATCTTTTGACACCATTATAGAACAAACTGACCCTCAATTGTATTGCCTTTCATTCAAATATCCTTGTCACTACCCCAAAGGAATGACATTAACTTCACTTGTTCTTGTATGGTCAGGAATCAAATAGCCGTAACGTGTAGGCTACAGAAGTTAAACAGAACATAAATGAGCAACAGATTGAGTGGGAAAAGACTTGTTTGTGGGAAGAGAGAGAGAAATGAAGCTGATGAGAGAGCAAAAATCATTTGGTTCTCATATTACACCAATTTAACATTCCCATTTTACAATACCATGAAGATTTAGGTCAATGCTCCAGGAAACCTTGAGGGAAACAATGTCATTTGGGGCAGGACTACCCCCTTCCACTTCAAACTACACCCAAAATTACTTAGGAGCAAAAATCTCCACCCAGCGTACTTGAGCCCAACCAAGAGAAAGAAATAGCAGGGCTGAAGGGGAAATCACTCTTTACACCTCCCGATGTTAATGACTTCCGGCATTGAATGTCCTGCTTTAGGGTCTTCTCTTTTCTTTTTTCTGTAATTTCTCCCCCTTTACCATGACTCATGTGGTGCCCTCACTGCCATGCCAATACTCAAGCGTCTAATCAAAAGAATTGTTCATCATCAGTTGAAACCATCGTACATTCCCCTTACATGCCTAACATGAGCATCATCCTTACTAGCTTTAGGACAATGTAATTGAATGCAGGTGATCATAGTTGACTTGATTAGTGCTTAACATCATCATTTTTAAAGTTTATAATGCATGAAACAAAGCATATATGCATAGACTACAAAGCAGCATGTACAGTTACAATCAACATTCAACTAGTTATGTGGAAAAACATAAAGGACTAAAGGGCTTTACTCCTTTCACTCTTACACCACTTCATAAAAGAGTATGGACTAAATTGACACCATAACTGTCTTCTTCATTAATTATTCCTTTTAGAATTCCACTTATAATGCACACCCTGTATTCTATCAGAGTAGTATGGTCACTGTAACAAGCAGCCTGTGACTCTGTGAGTGACTACATTGCCAGTCCAAATCCCAAGCACGTTTTGGGATAGCAAACACTGGATGTGAAGGACAGACAAACAGATTCACAGTATTAACATCAGATGAGCATACACACTGCCCATCATTCATAGAATACAGTATGTGAGATTTAATGTGTGAAGAGTAGATGACATGAAAATCATTAGCTGGGACTAATCAGTGGATTATCATGGTGATTAATCAGTTGAGTTGTTTGCTCATTGCATTCATGTGGGGATGAACTATTAAGCTGTCAGTCTAAAGTCTAATTAATGACTGGACATCTACCAATATGGCTGCCACATCGTAACAGATACAAAAAACACCTTAGTCCTTTACTTGATTAAAAAGTCTTTGCATCCCATTTGTGATTAGTAATTAATAATACTCTTCAATCTTCAGTATGAATAATACATTTTGTCATTAATATGTTTGACTTCTAAATGAAGATTTTTTAATATTTGCAAAATGGAGTACCGTCATATCAAGAACAAAAATTGATGATGTGATGGACACTGCTTACTATTAGACCTTGAAAACGACTGCTACATTGTACCACCTACCCTGACGTTTTTAATAAAAACAAAAAATGATAGAAACAGAAAAGTAAGAGTTTCAGGAGAATCTTTTCAAGGATAAGACAGTTATCGAGATTTAAAATTGCAAACAACTAAACTCAAATGAGCAATTTTGTGATCAGATCACCTCTGCCAATTGTTAGTCTATTTTTTTACAAACTAATATATCTACGACTTCATTTCTATTCTCTTGTTTCATATTAAGACATGGATTTATTTCATAGATGCGATGAATAAAAAATGTAAATCTAGATCAAATATAACTTATTGTTTTCAAGAAAAGATTGTTTTGGAAATTCAAAGAGTAAATAGAACTAGTATACTTCCCTTTAAATGTTTTGGATTGTAAATTGAATAATCGTTATAAATGAATATGTTATTGACTTGCAGTATAGACCCACATAGGCTTTTATTAGATCCATGCAAGAGATACTGGTACATGTTTTGAAAACTAATAAAATTAAATTGTGTAAATACCAGTACATTGTTAAAAACATTCAATATGTTTATTGCACTTCTTATCATTCAGGAGCATGTGTAATAGAGCCATTGAATTTATCAATTTTCTGGACTTTGTTAAATGTAATGAAAGCACTTGTCTGTTTATTTTTCTCTCACACTCAACAAGCAGTTACAATCACTGGTGATGATATCAAAGTTCGAGTGGTGGATGTCTACATTAAGAGATTGATTTACAGACCAATCGCCTCCACATGCTGGTTAATGGTATAATGGTTCTACAACCACCCCAAGAGTTCCCCTCTCTATGGACATACATACCGTACTATAGCGATATATAACCATGCTCTCTCTAAATTGTCAAGCATTCACAAGAAGCTTGTTTGGTGGCCTTTATATTTAATACAACAGGTAGCAGATAACATTCTAAATCAGAAATTAAGCTACTAAATATAAATGTATTAAATGTCCCGCAATCAAAAGAGATTGGAATACCAGTATTTCATACCTCAGTCATAGAAGGCTCTATTCATTTTATCATGGCAAGCTGTCTCTGGTACTCCAACCACATTATTCACTGAAATATATTATTTTGTTCTATTTTTCTCTTTCATGAAACAAATTTGATTCATATCATTCATAAAACATGTGGATTTCATAGCATATCATGACCTAAAATTGCCAACTGTATTTTGCAGCTTTCACTGGTTGCTATGGGTGATACTAACAAACGTTAAGTGTGTAAAATTAAAGATCATTAAACCAATACTACGTTTGTAAGTATTTTTGGATTCCTTCAATTAAGAGCACCACATCTCATCCTACTTTCAGTTTCCCCTTGGATGCAAAATCCAATAAGATTATAATTACAAATGCCATTGATCATTAAGGGCATCAGTCCAACGCCAATAATAAATCAGCAATGGAAAAAAATGGTTGTCTATCATTCAATTTGCCTGTTCATTTAATTCGAGGGAAGCTGTGACGGCCAATTTAATAAGTGGCCCAATTGGTGTATTCCCTTCGGACATGTTACACTGAGAATAACTGACAAAACAAAAAATGTAAGCAACAGTCTGCAATGTCAGTATATTACAGAGCTTTCATACTGACATATGAAAATTAAAAATGTTTTGGAGTCATAAGTAGTTCCATTTCATTTCAATCATATTTTGGACCAAATCACCAATACTGTTTTTGCTCAGTTTTTTGTGATTCATCCCATTATCCAATACTTTACATTCTGTAAAGAAATCGCCCAAGCTTAAAGGAGAATTTCTAAGTGGTAAAGGTTTTAATGATTTTTAATGATGCGGTGTCACTCAAATTAATTTGATCCAACACATAAAATTACTAAAATAATTTTAAAAATTTCAAAAATATGACTGAGTATGGTTCTGTTTGATATCCATTTCCACTTTGCCAATAGTAATGTTTTATAAAACATCAATTGAAGACAGTCTAGAAATTAAAAATATGAAAATGCCAGTAGTTTTCCCGCCAATAGTGTATTTTTATGAAGGTGACAATGGAGTGAATGAACGTATTTTTTATCTTTTGATTTATTATCTCTGTATTGAGAGATGACCTACAAGTGTGAATGCATATGAGTGATTCATTAACCAGTGTCCTCATAACAATATGGCCTACCTACACTGTAATTGAGTGACCATGATTCTAATGAGAACTAGCTATTTATTCCCTTTTGAGTTTTGATAGACATCAATGGAATGCCTATGACCATGGCCCTCAAATCAATTTTCAGTTACCTTTCAAACAAAAGAGAATAATTTATTCTCATCTTCATATTATATTTTAAGATACACGTTTGATTTTGAATCATTATCATACTTTTAAAAATTGATATAACTATAAAGATGTAAAGCAAGCAAAGGTTGCTAGCAAATATTGCCCTACAAAAAACACAGAATGGAATAAGTACTGTATATACTATCTTTTCCTATGTGAGAAATTGTATGCTCTTAACACTATCTTACCACTTTATCCATCCATCTATATAGCAAGTGACTATGAACCCATTTCATCTTTCCTCCCACTAATGCAAGGATCATCTCTAGTAGTGTGGAAGAGCCGAAGAGGACAAGAAATTTCCATGGCAACGTAATCATCTAAAGTCAAATATACTTTCTACATGAATAGTGGACATGGTAATGTTTGTTACTTGACACAGAGGTAGAAGCCCAGTACACTTTCTGAGGCAAACCAGGTCGCACACATCTCAACCTCCCAAATAGGGGCAGATGTGATCATGTTTACACTTTGTATCTTTCCTGATGTATTTTGTTGTTTCACTGTTTCCCAACAAATGTTTCTAGTCCAAAAGCATACACCTAACGTAACCATGGGTATACATTAGTGCATTACTACATTAAATAAATGTTCAAGTTCATGAAGTTCATACATTTGTAAAACATGTGGTCTCTACTAGCTGACTGTGCTATCCCACTGAGAATACCAAGAGGGACTAATTAGTCATTTATTTTTGTACCATACCAAGGACAAACCAGTAATTAAAACCACCCACCCCATACTCTCCCAGCATTTGGTTATATTCTGTTGTTACCACTGCATGTGTTTCCTGTAGGGTCTATATAATCTTTTTTTTAACTTGGTTGGAAGGTCATGACATCTAGACCAAAACATGTGTTCCTTCAAAAATGCAGACTGTATTTTACAGTATTCTGTGTTTCCATAGAGTGGGAAAATTGTAACCACAGGACATGTGCCAGTTTTGAAGGGTAAAATTTAACACTTGCCTCAAGAAATGGACACTAGGCATATGGTATCTCCTTGCTCCTTGCACCTTGCAGCATGGACAAAGCCCATTCAGACCAAAGGTCCTGACCCCAAATACATTTCATGTTGTACTTATGCCAATTAAAAATTAGAAGGAAATAAACCCTTGTCTAAATGTGTATGACTATGGGCGCGTTTATCTAGGCTTGCCACTAGATATGTACATATCGTACCCCACTATCGAACCCCACTATCGAACCCCACTATACGATCGTGATTTGCGGGATGTCGCGTTTATCTACACTTCACGATTCACAATAAAGGCCTTGTCTCTTCGCAGCTGCTCAGCTCCGTTTGACCCGGGAAGCAGACAGTTTCTCGGAGGTCAACTTCACACGTTTGCTTGTACACAACACCTGTGTGGTCCTATTTGTATGTGAGGTACAAAACAGCTTTGCGTTTATCGATCTCTCAGAAACGTGATTCTGGCTGTATGTCACATACAAAACGCACCTTTTTGCGTCTTTTGATATGCCCATATCTAAAGACGTTTGAAAAAGGCTTTGCGTTTATCTACTTCTAAATTTGCCTGAAAGACGTTTGAGAAACCTGATTCTAGCCAAAAATTTGCTAGATAAACGCAACCTATGAAGACCAACCCCCTTCTAGAAAGCTACATAACCTCTCCTTAACATTTAGCAATATCCCCCCAAAATAACACATCTCATGAACATAGTTGCAGGAGTGCAGCTGAAATTGAATTCTTCATTCTCAATCTGGATTTTTTAATCCAAGATGTATTTTTTCACAACTCAGACAATAGCTGTGAAGCCCCCTGGGCTCCTCCATACAGAAATGTGTGATAAGAGGGGCTTTTCTCACTCCTTCCTCTTTTGTTGCTACAAATACCTAATGTGACAGAACTCCTGCATCATCATCTGGCATGAAAAGTTTTTGACAGCTAATGAAGTAAGACTGAGAGGTGAGTTCTATTTCTTCAACTATGCATCTTAAGAGCCACCTTATTCTAACTTTCTAAGAGTCTATAAAACCCAGATCTTCTCCCACATTCTGTATTGTAAAAAAACTCTATTCAAAACTTCTAAAAAGAAATAATAGGCCCTATGAGTGGTCTATTCATACACTTCTCGTAAAACCCTTTGTCAAAGAGATTTGGGAGTACAGTCTATCCCTTCTTTCAGGAGGAAAAGAATAAAGGGAGGAGGGTAGGTAGGCTAGCCCTCCTCTGGCCAACAATAGACACCTCATCATTTCAATAATGGGGTAATGATGAGGAATGGTGAAAGGGTGTAAAGATTGCCCCTCTTGCCTAATTACTATCCCTCAATAGGTGCTATTCATGGTGGTGGTCTTTCATGGAATGCTGAAGAGGACTGGCTTGAAAGGAAGGGGCTGGATTGGGGTGCGCTTTTGCACCTTTCTTCCAGTACCATACATACATCAAAAAGTTTTATTCATTGTAATGATTGAGAGAATGGAGAAAGGAAAAAGTTTCTCATCTGATTTAGGATGGAGCTGTGAATGATAACTTCCACTTAGAAATGCCCAGAAATAAACACTTCAGGCACACCTCTGACCAACAAATAACACTCGGCAAACATACATTCCTCATAGTAGGCTACAATGCCACATACAGTATTGTTAGATTGATATTCATATTGCAAATCTATAAAGAATGGTAAGATATTTTTTAACTATAGACAAACCATCATGTCCGGTTCCTAAAAGCCTATTCCCTTGAAAACTATTACTGTATAATAAGTCATGTTTCAAATCATCATCTCATTGGTGTAACTAAAATTGTTACATAATTTGTGTAAATCAATTAATGTTGAAGATTCAAGATAGTATTATAAACAACAATCAAATCCTCCAAAAATTTGCAAATCCAACTATATATCAAATGGGTAATGTCATGTGAATTATGACAAGATGCTATCAAAATAACTATACCCACAGAAATAAAATAATTATTTGGTCAAATGTGTTCGCGGCCTTCCATGGAAGAAGGAAAAATCGTTAATTAGAAGAACTACCGGTATCAGAACGAATTTAAAGGTAATATTACTTTACTGGCAGAGGATGACATAAATATTCACAAAACTTCAACTTTTGGCTCTTAGAAACAAAGGTCAGACTCATTTTGAGTGGGAACAAAAGATCTCCCTATACCACAGTCCTGCACAAGAACAATGAGGAGATATGTGCATAATGACTCTAGGAACACTGTGGGTGGGGCATCTCAAACAATCATAATCCACAAATCAAAGACAAGTATGAAAACATCTACACAAAGAATAATACCATCTACTTGAGCAAACATTTGATCACTTAATGGGACAGAAGGAATATACAAAGTAGGCAAACAAAAGAATGAGACAATTCTAGTCTTGTGTCCAGGTTTCGAAGAAGACTTCTCCGGAATATGGACCTGTAAAATCAACTTGGGCACACCTGTAACTACATTTAAGAGGATTGACAGTTGATGACAGTTCCCCAATGCCCATATTTTAAATTAATTTAATTAATAATACTACTGTAAGTATCGTCTTTTGTTCTACTTGCAAGGTTACAAATCAAGCAAGCACTAATGTAAAATAAAAAACTTAACTGATGGGAAAATAGGCCCCAAATCCTGAATCTAGACTAGGCATGGTATATTTCTAGGCTAGATAATCAGGTTTGGATGGGGATAACTGGATAAACTTGGGGTGGCCCTTGTTTATGCTGAAAACAGAACAGGGCTGCCTTGGACCAACAATCACATGCCTGAGTCAACATAGGTAATTGTAAGCCCAATACAAATGGTATAGAGCAAGAGGACTTCTCACAATGCATCCACATCAAATGTGGACCTCCAATTTCATCTGTCAGACTTTAAAGTTGAACTTGAAAACGAAAATGTCTTTGATGCAAGATGAACTTTGACAGGGATGCCAATAGCACACAGGTCCACTGTTAACAGCCACGTTGTATTCAAAGAAAATTTCCAATGCAACTGTGCTAGAATAATTCTCATATACTTAACCAGGCTTACAGTTCATGGTGTAGACACTCAAGTTAGATGTTGATGCTATTCTTACACATCTTTATATAAAGGATATAATTTAAAAACAGAGGGTATCTTGTATAATTGAATTACATGTTAGCCCAAATTCAAAAGCCTGTTTCTGAAGCAAAAAGGTAACATATTTGTGTTTGGTGTTTTTCTTTCTTTATTCTTTCTTTTTTAGCATAATTATTGTCACATTCACAGTTTTTACAGAAAATATGTATGGTGATAGCTATCTTCTCCTCTTCTACCTTCAAATGACTGCAATAACCAAAATTCAAAATCCCAGTAATGTTCCAATAATGTTTCAATAATATATCACACATTCTCTGAAATGTATAGCTCCTTATCAATCATTACTGAATAGTTTTCCATTTTAATATCACAAATTTTCTTTTCTTTGAAGCCATCCTCACAAGTACTTTCAAGGCCTGCGTTATACTTTCATAACATAAAATTGCCACATTTACACATCGTCATCACAGCTTACTCTGTAAAGAGAGTTTGGACCTGATAATGATAAACTGTTCTTCTGAACTGTTGTTAGTCGCTGCCAGACATCACGGCAGAAAGTCATATAACAAAGTTGATGACAGGGGCTGGAATCAGCAAACAGAAAGAAGTATATATCTTGGCTGGGTTTCTACCATCTGATAAACACAAAGCATTCCTTTGCTTTCATTTTCCAGACTTCAGGACAAGTCAGGCAGCTATATAAGCAAAGTCTGTGCCTACAATGATCTCAACTCAACCATTATCACTAACAAAAATCCTATGAAATCATAAAGTTAAACTTTTTCTTCTTCTTTTCTATTCCTTCTTTTTTTCTCCTTGTTGTTGTTGTTCTTCTTCTTATTATTATTAGTTTTATTTTTATATCTAGTATTTTCCTTAGGTAGCTTAGCAAAATGCAGTGGCACGCAAAGATGCTCCCCGAAACGCAAAATGCATAATTGTTGAAAATCATTCTTTTATCACACAGAGGTGGAACCACATCGTTAGGATATATGGAGCTGGTAAATCCATGTACTCCATTCAGATATGTCAAAACAGAACTTTTAATTAGTGTCAAACATCTCTGACTTTTGTGCCTTTTGCGTTCCGGACACATCTTTCTGTACCAGTACATTTTGCTAAGCTACCTCATACAAGCACTTACAGAAATATAACAATTAAATTGTTACAGTTTAGGTAATTGGAGTTCAACATGCATTTTCATACATTTTTTTCATTAGCATATATATAACTAAGCAGTTATACATGTATTCATGTGGTAAACAAAAATATATAGATGTATGTGCTAACTAGCCATCAATGGCACTTCTTTAAACTGGTCTAAAAATCGTTTTAACTTTTATATATTCTTTTTAATAATACTATTAACCATCAACTATTTCAACCATCTTAACCAAAGTCCAAAGTAAACTTCAGCTCACTAATGAGTAATGAGCATATCAAATGGTCCAATTTTCATAAATGATTCTTCAGTAACAAACCCCTGCTAAAAATAAATTTGAAACATTTCTTTACATAAAATGGAATGGAAGCAACAACAAATCATGACAAAAAGGGCCATTTATCAATTTACTCAGTGAAAGAAACTTTACTGGGTAAAAAATTGCTATCCATTAATCATCTGCAGCATTGTTTTCTTTACCAATATCAAGCATTTTTCTCTATATATCTTATGTCCCACAATTTCAAAGCTCAAATCATATTACTTTATGAAAAAATCAGAAACCTCTATCAGAGATTAATGAGCTATGACGCCAATTTTCATGCTAAATTGACTTTCTATTGTGTGAGAACTGGTTAATGTTTTGTTTTGTTGTTTGTTCTAAAAAGATTGCAAGTATCAATAAATCATTCTTTCTTCACAAATAAAAAAAGACATTTGATTTTAAAGGGGAAAAGATTGTTGACTGCTTTATTACAATAGTGTTGTACTATGCGTTTTTGCAACATTTAACACAATTTTCATTAAATCCTCAACAGTATATGAGAAGCCGAAATGATTGGTCTTGCGCACTATAACAAAACAATTTTTTGTTTTTTTTGTTTTTTTGTTACTTCAATGTTTATGAATCAAAGTGCTTATCATATTACCCTTTAGATGTTTCCAAAGACCAAGCCAAACTATAATAAACATTTAATATTTATCAAAGCAACATAGTAAACGTCATATTTCATGTATTATGGTACAGTACAATGAACTATTGCTATAGGTTGTAAGCCTATCAAAATTAGAAGTATGGTCTCCATTCCATTAGTTAGACATACATGTATATTAATATCTAGACTATTAATAATTCACCATGTACCTTATTAAAATGACTTGCAAACAGGTTTGACAAGATACTAGAAAGGGATAAAATACATATACATGTATAAATGTAGATCCAAGTATAGGTATCGGTTGGGAAGTGTTCTAAATAATAAATACAACATCTATAAAGAAGTAGGATAATTGGTAATTGGATCTAACTTACCTCGAAGTTCTGCGGAGGCTACTCGAAGAAAAACACCAAGCCAGAGAATAAGGAGAGAGTTTAGAGCAGACGAAACCCGAGCCATTCTATCGGCGGATCGCTACAGGACAACACGCGGCAAACCTACGGGCAAAAGATATCGAAGCAGACCGGTTAGTTGACACAAACAGCCACTCGCTAACGAGAAACAGTTTACAAAATATCCCCATAGAAATTGGCGATTCATCAATATGTTTAATAGCATACCGTGTTATCCCAGACATCCAGAGCTAAATTCTATTTCAGAGTGTCTCATGAGGTATATGAAAACAATTTTTATGATTCAAAATGAAAAATGTTCAGTTTTCTTCGGAGTAGCAGACGAGATTATACGACAGCTATCTACCAACTCTCAGCGGGCGCCTGTGTGTGAATTGTGCGCTGCGCTGTATAGCATCGAACATGTGATGCAGGCACACACATCATCACTTCGGTCACACACACAGCGCAACTAGTCACCCATACACCACCACCACCAACACAGACCTTTCAAAGTCCTGAAACAAAGTTATCACTCTGTGTATACAATGACCTTCCAAAAGTATGGAATAAACCAATTAACAAACATCACAGAGATAACCTATTCTTGATAAGGCGCTTAAAAGTTAATTTTTACATTAATTCAGTTAAGCAATCTACCTACACGCGACCAATCTGATCAAGAAATAGAGCAAGTTGTTGGCAATATTCGCAACAAAATGAAATCGCAATTGTGAACATTTCAGGCCCTTATTGTACAGTAAAATCTCCAGACCACTCAACGAAGACAAGAAATGCTGTCTTTACAAGAAGGTGGTCTTCATACACAGGTTGCTTCAGTACATGTTTGAATAGGTAATACTTCTCCAGGAAAACAAAATATGTGATCTTCATGTCATGAACAGGTGCATAATAATTATGTCTAGCGACAACTTGTATACAATTCGTCACTGTTTTCACGAAGTGACGGTAGTGAAAAATAATTGCATTCACTTTGCGTTACGATTTTCCTCACTACCGTCACTTCGTGAAAACAAGGACGAATTATTGTATAAAAGTTGTCGAAGTCACGTTGTTTGAAGTCACGTTACTACTAACGAGAAAACTAAGATACCTAACTTGGAATACTGACACAAAATGTCCAAAACATGATCACAAATAAAGTCGTGTGGGCCCTCTATAAAGGCCCTCTATGCCGAGATTGCTACCATACATAGCTCTTCATCTGAACTAAAAATTGCGTTGATTTAACTTATTAAATTTTGTGTTATTATGAGGAGTATCATTATAAGTATATGTAATGTCCGTTTCGAGGCAAGGGCCAATCAGATTCATTGAAATACATAAAGGGCGGAGAAACTGATTCAGTAAACACTTTGATTTATACCATAGCAATTAGCAAAAGTACCTCGAAGGCTCTATCCTCATTCTATACTTGTATAGTTTGATCGGCTTGGTAAAAGAAATAAATACAAATTTCGTTTCTTTATTTTCTTCACAATTTGCATCCCCTCCCCCCTCACTCTCTCTCTCTCTCTCTCTCTCTCTCCTCTCTATGGAACCGTGGCAAAAAAAAAATCATAATGCCTACCTACTAGTATAAGTACTTGTTTTTCTTTCTTTCTTGAAAGCGATCTCCACTCTTATGAATTCTAAATTTGCTGGAATCGAAGCTAACATTGGAATAAGGCCATTTACAAAAATATACATGTTTAGCGTCCCCGCCCGCTTCCTTTTTGGGGGCCGCCTCTTTTTTTTCTCTTTTTTTTTTCTTTTTAAAGAAAAAAAACATTAAAAAGTGCTAAAATGGATCTATTTCTGATTTGAAAAAAAATATATAAAAAATTCGGCGGCCATCTTGAAAAATAGCCCGACTGTCAGGGAAAATGTACCGAGAGGCCATTTTGAGCGGCCATTTAAAAAAAAAAAAAAGGGCCTCCTCCTTCCTATTTTTCGAAAAAAAACAGGACGCTATTTGTTTGTTTTTTTATTTGGCCTAAGTTCGTTGGAAGTTTGAGACGAATCGTAGACCTATAAACTTTTAAAAGTTAAAATACAGTTGTTCAATGATAATCTTCGAATAACTTTAGTCGCGGCGGCCAAAATGAAGGGGGAATTAAGTTCTCCGACAAGCAATAAAATAAAATTTCGTTTGTGACTGCAGTATTTTCACTAAAAAACTATAAATACTTTTTCTTCTTCAAATTTTTTATCTTTCTGTATACACCATCCCCTCTTCCATTTCTCTCTCTCTCTCTCTCTCTCTTTCTCTTTCTCTCTCTCTCTATACGCAAATTCCTTCGCATTGTGTCGCAGTTTTTTTGAAGTACCTTTAGTGCTTTGAGTTTGTATTGGTCTTATTTTATTGGGCGCATTTAAGTTGTGCTTGTATTGTGTGTAGAACCCATCTATCAGCGTCACAACCAGTCACACAATGCGCTCTCATTACCTCGGGGCGGAGTCGAATCATATGACTTTGTTGCCCCCCCCCCCCCCCACCCTTTACCCTCAACCCGACCCCTGGTCCCTCCGCACATAATAGCAATGGTTATAAGCTACGGGTTGGTATAGTATCTGGTCCGTACAAGTAGAACCCAGACTGAATCCTGGTCGCATACATTTCCATCTTGATGGATCACTATCTCACAATATTCAATGCAAAACAGAACAAATTAATTACAAATTAAAACGCCACGCGCTACTTCGTCCCCAATTGTCATCCGCATGCCGCATTTACATAACGTTCTCTCAATCATTATTTCCATGTCAACTATGTGTTAAATGATAATGATTATTTTATTTATTTAATCGTAATAATATGCAAATTTCTCAATACTAAATTTCATTGGTACTGGGTTCGGCAATCCCTTTGGCAGCTCACTCTGGAAACTTCTCTTCCACTTCCTCGACCCCATCTCTCCCCATCCCTCCACCCTTTCCATCGTTTCTTGTTACCCCTCCCCCCCCCCCCCATCCTCCCTCTCTCTCTCTCTCTCTCTCTCTCTCTCTCTCTCTGTACCCCTCTCCACCTCTGTTCCTCCATCCGCCTGTGAAGTCTCGGGGAACATGGGGGAAAATAAAAAGACTACTGCTCTAAACACGACCGGAGCGAACAATCACACAAACTGTGGCAAGAATAACATACGGACAGTTCCGACGCTGTGGGTGAAGTGCTAAAGATTACTTCTGCGTCACTGCATCCCTCTATCTGAAATTTCTTTTCTTTCTTTTTTTCTCCTTTTTTAGCCTCCGCTTCCTAATTCAATATTTCCTCAGAATCTTCATTCAACCTCATTTTTAAAGGAAGTACATTATTTGATTGGCACAATTTCCTCATTGTCTGGAAGCCTCTCCTTATAATATAAGGAGAGGGCTGCAGTCCCTAATAATTTTTAATATACTTCAAATTTGAGCAACAGTCACTATAATCGGACAGCGAGGTGCCCGAATATGTAAATAACAAATCTCACCTCCGGTATTTTTGGTGATGACTTTTAGCATTGCTACCATAATAGTCATGTTCGCTCTCTCGCAAAAGACATGCGCTGGGAAGTTCAGATTCGAAAACGTAACTGTCTGGTTAAGCCCCCCAAAACTCCAGAAAAAAGACCCGGATTAAAGTCGATACACCTCATAGTACACCACACTAATTTAGTGAAAACAGTAACTGAACTGTTGAAAAACAGCATTGTGCATTATGAACAAGCCTTGCCAGCCCGCCCCCAACAAAAAAAAACTAAATAAAATCGGGTTGCTCCCCGATTTCAATAACTCTAAATCGCTTCAGTCACTTCAGTTCAAATATATTTAATCTTTAATCTTTCCTGAGCCCAAACTCCTGAGGTGCAATGTGGTGTCAATTTGTTTTCTTGAATAAGTTATTCATAGTTGAAAACTGTAAATTATACGCCTAAGCTTTGTCACATGTAGCAAAAACACAACAAATGACAAAAAAAAAAACACTGTATTAAGTCCTCAACTGTTTGACAAAATATGCAAGGTATATTATGGATGGTCAATTTAAGCACATCAGTTACATAATTATATGCATCATCCCAAATACCTACCAAGCTGCTCTGTATTCTTTTCAAACGAATGACATGAAAATTCAAATCAAATAATATTAATAAAATTAATAAAGCAATTAAAAGCAAATCATACCTCATGAACAAGGTATTTGTTCCCTAGCCTCGATGATGTAGTGTGCTCGGATTCTACCTGAGTTCTTCAATGGTTCAAAATAAAATGGGTATCTTCTTTCTTGTATGACGTCACAAATCGTTGATCATTATGTCAATATGTCTTAATCTTATATTTAAATCACCTGTACAAGAGTGATTTGATGATAAACGTTAACAATAACATCGATGCAGTCGAAAGTTCCTTCTCCCTCTTTCTTTTAGTCTGTACGTAAACTAATCACAAGGATAACTCCGAGAATAATATTTTTTTTCGCGGCGTCGCATCTTCCAAGACGATACAAAAAACTTCACATAAAAAAGTGAAACGTAGGTCCGTGATGATAATAAACATTAGTATCGACCACCATGCTACTTGTTGGATGAGATGGGCGGAAGTCAGAAAAACGAAGTTATCCAAAAGCACTTTCTCTCACTACCTTTGTCAATCAATCATTGCTTTCGCGTATATACGGATGCAAGACGGTGAAACGTTCAAACCACATTGACTTCTGCTAAAGTTTGGCTTCTTTTTCCAGATGAGACGTTCCCTTGTTGATAATTTCCAAAGGAGACACTGGTTTGCAGGAATATGATTAAAAAAATGCGGTAAACTCAAAGTTATAAATGATCGTCGAGTGCAGATGAAAGTGAGTTAAACAGTGAGTATAGTTTGAGCGATGGTTTTAGCGGGTGTTCGTCGGGCTGAGCTGCCAAGACTCTGGGTGTCCAGCTGGAACCCTCGTGTGTGAGTGTGTGTGTAATGTGTAAGGGTTAGCAGGGTTTTTTCCTCCTACACTACAGTCCTTCCCTTCATTCAGAGCACCCAAGCAACACAAATGATAATCACAACATGCACAAGGCGAACAAAGAGTGCATGGAAGCCGTGCGATTCAAAAGCGCATTGGCGATAATAGCAGCACAAAGAGAGTAATAATGACGTGAAGTAATAGTATGCACTCGTCAATGGGCTAACGATGGTCCTTCAAATACACGAGAGATTGAATGGATGAAAGAATGGAGGAAGAGAAGTCTATAGAGTTTGGACCTGGCCACAAATAAACTTCACCAAGGTCTTAAGAATCTGAGAAGGACATGGACGTTTTGGTTTCTCGACACCACTCCCAGGAATGTCTCCCTGTCTCTGAACCATGCTCTGATTCTGAATAATTCAGGCCAGTTAAAAGTGTTCACAGCTGATGTGCAATAAATGCCTTTTTAGCATAGATTTATTATATCATAAAAGTAACACATAGGAAGAAAAAAAGAATTAATAAAGAAACATGACTGTCACCGTGTACTATAAACTAATTTGATACGAAAAAGAAAAAAGAAACTCGATACCTGCTGCGTGAAATACCTTGCCTTTTATTATTTTCTTGGACATTCTATATAGGATATCGGTCTCTATTAGCGTAGCAAACAAACAAAGCACGAAACTTGGGTGGCTCGAAACTTTCTTCTCCTTTTTTTTTCTTCTCGGTCAGAGCTGCGGAAAGGTCAAGTATTGGTTTTGTAGAGATGTCGAATAATATGATAAAAAGAAGCCGGATTACTGGACAAATGCTCATTAGCAAATCCCCACCCCCTATTCATTCCCCTCTTGCCTTCTTGGACCTTTCGCTTTAATGATTACCTAATACCTAGATCTATTGTGATGCTCTTCCGTTATTAGCGAACGGTGGTTTGCAGCTGATGTTGTTGTTTTAGTTTAGACGTGTATCATTCAATCATAAATATTTACGCCAGGTCTTTTATATCCTGCTAGTCTTGTTTTTTTAGTTTTTGTTTTAATTTTTAAGTGATAATTTTTCAAGGGATGAAAGACAAAAATATGCACAAATTTGAAACCGTTACTCGTTATGTATGTACCCAATGTTTGTTTTTGTCGAATCTACTAATTAAGATTGTCTGACATGAATGTAGTCACCTATTTTAAATGTTGTAGTGCTTTATCAGGCAAGTCTCTGGCAAGCTGTACCGAAGGTGGTCAGAGCAATGCTTGTTGAATGGACATATCGTATGTTACTGGTCTATCATCTATCAACGATTAGGTATGTCATAACGCCAAAATATGGCGAATTACTATCATCCAATGACAACAGAAACTTAATATGTCCAAGTGAATCCAGGTATCATTGCACTTCCCATAATGCAAGTGTCCATCGCGTATTACCCCCTCGTATAGATCCTACAATTGGATAATGGGAGGATTGGGTAATCTGTAATAGTTTCAGTGCTGAAGCCATATTTCAAGCATCATAAATGCAGAATAAATCTGTCAAGGGGATCTCGAGTGTACTTTCGGTCCGCATGCAGTGGGTGCCGGGGTGTCGTCATACATCTGAAATATTCACATTTTATTGCACCACACATTAAATCCCTACGTTTCCTCCATTCAGACTCGTATCGTAACTCACCCCTCTTCTCACTGCATTACCTCCATGTATTCATAACTTTTTGTTTGTTCGAAACTCTCTAAAACCTCCACCTATACAGGATGTAGGAGCTTCGTACAACTCTCTCAAGAACAGTGCATCAAACAATTGCTATATCAATTTTGTAAATTAATTCGAGTTTCCATTAATCAATGCCTTTCTGTACAGTGCTTAGTCCACCGTACCATGGATCTACACACTTTGTTTTAAAGGTACTATGTCCCTTTTGCAGCCAACCTCAAATGCTGTAGAACTTTGCAGGAATTATGAATATGTCATGTATGTCCTATCTGTGAAATTTAAACGTTAGCAGTGTCCTCATATTCAAATTATGCAAGGAAACCCGTTTACTTGCTAGACTTCACTGTAAGACACTATTGACTGACTGACTGGCTTTTTTCTTCTTTGGTAATAACATACATGAAAAGAGTTGTAAAGGGTACATGAGCATTTGTCTACATCAATAACCCACTTCTTGTGATGGCCAAGATTAATCTGATTGAATCTTTGCGCAGCATAAAACGTAAGACCATTCGGTGCAATTGTCTGAAAATCAAGACTATTACTTTTGGGCTCTATAGCCCTAAAGTTGATTTGACAACTAATAGTCGTTATTTTCCCACTTGAAGACATTTTCAAGCCCCACCTTTTTTAGGGAAGTTCTAAATAAGTATTATCTTTCAAATGCAGTTAGAATTTAACTTTTTCATTTTTTTGGCCTGCAAATGGGACATGGTACTTTTAATCCCGCTGCGATTCGTTCTTGAAAATGTCACTATCACATGAAAACAGGTTGTGATCTTTATTTTAAAGACCAATGTTTTAATTGTTTTAAACGTGTTTTTTTTTAACGGAAACATGCTGTCACTGTGGTAATTCTCCAAAATTGTTTTACTTTAATTTCGAGTAAACGATTTTTTACATCAGTGACGACTGTGACGTATCTAGGTATTATGGCGCCCGGGGCAAACTGCGGTATATATTTTTGTTGTTGCATTTTAGCCCTAAAAAATGAATACATCTTTGCAGTTTGATACCTCACAATCTATTTTTTAATTATATAACTTATTCACAATGATTGTTATGATTTGTTGATATTGCAATTCATGGCCAAAATCGGATCACAATCGGATCGCTTATTAATGGGCATCAATGAATGGTATCTCACATGGTATTCGGCTAGTTACCTTACGACGAGATAAAATGTAGGTGAGGAGTTGCGCAACGCAAGGATCCCTGCATGAGAAATCGTAGTGTAGGGCCACACATTTTTATTATTTTCCATAGTTTTCAGCTGTGTTGGATCAAGTCTCATGACCGATGCATATGAGGCGTCATTCTGTTGTCTGACGGAGGACTACGTCAATGACTGACGCGGCCTATGACGCACCACATGAGGGTGGTGCACAAAAAAGTGAATGAAAAATGAAATAGCAGGTAAAATACGTGGTTGAAATGCATGAGGCCCGTTGCACAACTCCATTTTACACGTGTTCTTCGTTTGGGGATGGATTACCCGTTGTAATTTATTTTCTTGATCAGATCAGGTCCGAGTGTGTGGGTGTGTGTGTGCTTTTGTATGTGTGGCGTATGTGAGATTCGCACCTATTACTTGGACCGACCTTTCTATTATATTCCAAAATAACATGAGTTTCGAACTCAGGGTCCGTCAGAGTTTTAGGCGAAGACTGTAAACTGACCGAACCGTTGGACCAGGTCGTGACATCCTTGCACTTTGAATAATCAGATCCCTAAACGGACACTGCTCATAAAACAATAATGCATCAAGTGTGATCGACCTATTCCACTAAGGTGTCGAAATTAATAATCCAGGAACAATCTATCTTCGTCCTCACACTCCTAGAAGAACATTCTCACTGCCTACAAAGTATCTTGGCTTACCTCAATCCTTCATTCCAACCTGAATGTGAACATCTCGTATGACATCACGAACATCGCATGCCCGTATATTGTTACCGCAGCAGGTCGGTGACAGATGCGTACAGAAGCTCGATGTCGATTATGATGATGAAGGTGATGATATATATGCGATGTCGACCCAGTGGGAATAGTCTCTGACAGTCTTCACGACGCACTGGGTGTCATTTCATACAGTCTCCTGAGAAGTAGGCACAGATTGATCTTACAAAACAAACTGTGCATACTGTAAACTACATATTGATTTTACAAACTCAAAGAGGAATGTACATGTATAAACGCTTCATTATAATATGAGCAGGCCCTCGACAAGGAGATATCAGGCTTCAGTCTACCCCTCGGACTAACCCCAGATAATGTTTTATAATATATTATACAGATAAACGGTCTTCTATCATCTACCTTCAAGCCGGTTATTCTTTAAAGTTTTAAAATTAGGACACATTTTAATTTTTATAATAACATAGTCCAGTTTTATAGCAAATGGCCTATTTTGGAGTATCATTTTATTACTAAAAAAGAACCGTTTATCATAAGAATTTGCAGTTCAAGTACTTCCAAAAGTTTCCAGAAAATAATTTAGCCCCAATACGCCTCACATTATTTAACTATTCAATAAATCGCTACCAGTTCAATGACATAATATTCTATTTGCCAATGGATGGACAAACCCTGATGGCGAATAAAATGGCTGCCATAATTTAAAGCCATCTATCTGATGAGAATTATTAGATTTCCTATTCTCCAAATTTGCTAATAACTCACTATTCTACTTGTGTGCAATATAGTTTACGGGCTATTTAGCAAATTCATGAATATGCCCCGAATTTTAAAATATGAAATACATAGGCCTGCGGCATCAAATCACTCCAAATTACTTATGAGAAATATGATCTTGGACTTTGTTTGTATGACAAATGCCCCCACGAAGGGCTAGCATCCAAGATGTCTCTGTTTGTTTATAGAAATACATAAATGTATTTTCTAAATCATGTGATACTTCAACTGAAAAATAAAGTCTGACATAAGTGACAATAAATTATTGTTTGGCTATGCCCTCCACTATACAATACTATACTACGACTATAGGCTTACCCCTTCTTCAATCTTTTTTTTCCTTACTTCTAATTCTTCTTCTTCTACTACTACTACTACTACTTCTGCTATATGATTACTACTATTTCTTATCGTTGTTCTAGAAGTAAAACTACTTTACACATACTTTTTCTGCTTCAGCTGTATAGCTCTATATGTCATGGCAAATAACTATCGCAAGAAGGCGCTCTTCTATTTTGCTGCTTTCATTCTGCTGGACAGATGTAGGATCATGGACGTCCATGGTAGGATCAGGGAGTTGGAATGGATGTACAATGTACATGTATTTCGATATTATCAGTTCAGATGAAGAATGGATAATGAGCAGGAGAGGGTGGAATAGGCGGGGTGGGGAAGGGACACGAATTTAATCAGGTTGCCCTGTTGTTTGTTCAAGCCATTCCGCTCGTTTAGGCCAGGCATCAACAGTCCAAACCTAACCAATCGACTCTAGAATGCGAAGACGCCAGTTCATGTCTCACGCCCAAGCTTGTCTTGCATACCTCTTTTAACAATGGACGTCAAATTAATTACCATAGTCAAAATACAGTCCCATGTATGAAGGCAGACAGCGAGATTCGGTCATGCAGCATCAATTATCTCCTTGACAATTCGTCATCTGTTTTTTTTTAACCAAACATGTCCAATCAATGTTTAGTATTATATTCTGGTATTGGGGAAAATGTCTGTCCAAGAAGTAGGCACTGTCTGACTTAATGAAATTTATAGATTGCTATAAAATCAGATACATGGACGAGAAATCGAAAAAATGATCAAATCATAGAGAAAATAATACACTAAAACAGTGTGTCATTATAACATTACGGAGCATGGGTTCAACACAAATAATGGGAATGAAATTGATCAAACTCTCAAAGAAAGGGAACTCAATAAAGAAAAAAAGAGCATCAGAATAATAAATATTGACATTCTTCGACATTAATTTTTAAGTCGAACAATAGAAAGTTATTTCACCAACTAATTTTGGTAGTGACTTTGTAAGTAGATTGTTACTGTGTAGCCTACTAGTTATTGAGCAAATCGTGATGCGCGTCGTAATTACTTTTGTTTTATTGAAAGGACTGGACTCATTGGAAGAAAATGATGAACATAATTTATACATGTTTGCTATCATTGAAAAGCTTAGTAGATGCTTTGATACCTGGACTGTCTTGATATACATGTAAAACTAAAAGTTCTGACCAGTCTTTAAATAATTGACAGCTACACGTCCCGATTCTGTCATTATTCCAAATTTGTTCAGTGTTCACCAAGTTTTGACAGAACAAGAGATGTACATGTACGTCTGAACTTTTTTCAAATGAAACGCAATGCTTGTAATTTCTAAATAGAGTCAGAGATGTCTATTTAGAAATTACACCTTCACACATCTCTCTCACAGAAGGCGGTCTGGTATTCAGAATATTTTGTGAGAATCCGTCTCTACCCTCATAAGGCATGCCGCCAAATATTCGCCTTCTGATCGAACCGTACTCATTAAAAACGCTTGATTAAACCAACACAATGACCAATTTCAAAATTTCATATTTTCATAGCCATTCTTCCTTCGGGCCGGCCTCTATACCGTAACCCTAATTGTTATCGTTTTATTATTTTCTCCATTTTTAACGATCGATCTTTTCTTCTTGCATTTATTTTCTTCTTTAGGAGGTCGTGATGTTGTTGAAGCGTTCGACAGCGCATCGAGATTGACTCATCTACAACAGGCCAGAAGCTATGTACGTCAAACATGAAAGGCGGGCATTTTATGATTGATTCATTATTCTGGGAGGGATCTATTATTAAGACATCTTGTCATTATTGTGTTTGACAGGGAGGAAGCTAATGATTTCTGGCTCAATCGAATCATGTCCATGTCATCGTGATGAAATTTTATTTTATTTCCTTCTTTTTCCCCGAGTTGACGGCAGGTTGCAATGACCATGAATCTTTATATTTTATTGCTCTTTCATTGCAATCGAACGACAGCGTGACTGCGTTAATAAAATGATTTGTGTGTTCATCGTTAATAAAGAAACAACTTGAAGACTCCTGTGAACTTGTTCCTTACAAAAGAGAACAAATATATAAATCATGTGTTTAGGACTTGTCTCAAATTTTGGGAGGTGCTTTAACTTTTCGATGCATTGAGTATAACATGCTCGTGATAGCATACACGCATATAGTCTAGTCCTTCCCTGGGCTGAGCAGTTATCGTAAACTTTTCGAGAAGAACAGGGAACCAATCGCAACAACCTCAGTCTCGGCATGGACCTACTACTTCGTACTTCGTAGTAGGTACATGTTCTCAAGAAATTTCAATAGCCGTGCGCATGCGTCACTTATTGAAATGTGCGAACATGAAAATGATGTATTACGTAATCCAACGTGATTTCTATGGGACATGCAATACTAATGGATATTGAAATTGCCCTTGAGTTGAATTTTCGAGAAAAAAAACTTGCGATTGTATTATAGGAAAACGATCAATCGATAAATAAACTACAGAAGAAAGAAACAGAACGAGATATATAAGAAACGAAAAACTAATTTCTTTTAATTTCAAAATACATTAAGAAGGGAGTACAATCTCTTCGACGTAGCCTGGAGGACAACTAACTTGAGGATAGCGTTTATTTGATCCTGTTGATACCTTGCTCAGGGGGCCACATCCCTTTACTGGGTGTCTGATAGTGCAGTATGAGTGACAAGATAAATATTACTCGTTTCACATGTTCTTATTTTCCTTCCTCACAACGGCAACACTTCACCCAAAGAATTAAAGCACCACATTCTCCAATTGCCCCCTCGATGGCGACGACGACTGATGAAAGAGTTCGATCGTCGACAAAGTTTTCCCGAGGGCAACCTCGAATGAGACCTCGTCACAAGGTTCGTCCGTTCGTCTGCGCCCTGTCAAACAAGCTCCCCTATCGCAGCTGCCATGTGCGCCCTCGCCGCAACTCTCCCGATTATGCGCCGTCAACCGAGACCCTCTTCTTCCACCCGCAGGCAGTAGCGAATCTAAAATCCACTGAATCTCCTCTACTATTGCTAATAACATAAAGCCCCGCCTTATATATCCTGCAATTTAGACGGAAATTTGGGAAGCTAGCAGCCGCCGGCGACGGTGTAGATATGCTGTTTTCGCGCGTATTTTGGGGTGAGAAATTGCGCGTACGGAAGAAATGGGGTCGAGATGGTTTACCTTTTTCGACTGAGCACAATGTAACACAACCCTTGACGCCGCTATGCTAGTGTCATGGAACCATAGAATCTTCGCGAGATCCATAGCGCAATGACAGATAATACTCGCTCCTATTCTCTTCCCGGGAATATTCGTTCGAAATTAACGCGGGAGACGGTTTCTTTGTATTTTGTTGAAATCGAATCGTTGGCTTTTGTGGCCAACTATAATAATTAGAGTGAAATCTAGACTTTCCTCCAATCGAATAAGTTCCGTTTCCTTACAGTGCGAAGTGTATCGCGAGACGAGCGGATTATCGAGCTTGAGTTGAACGAACGAGAAAAGGAGATGGGAAGTCTCCTGAGAGTGTTTCTCATATAACATCACTCGACTACAATACAGATGGGAATAAAACAATAGCTCTACTCTTTGAAAGAATCGGAGTGGCAGGGAATCAATCCAGCATTCCTTCCAGCACACCCCCCCCCCCCCCCCCTCCTCCTTCACAAAAGGAAACACACTCTCGAGAAGAGTGTTTCTTTGTTGAGGTAGAAATCATATGTACGAGCATGCTGAACGGTATTTATCCTTGACGACAAGTTCTTCATTTATACATTGAAATAAAACATGTATATTGTATACAACGCTGATAAAAAAGATAACAAGCGATAAGTATTACTTCTAAAGATTATCGAGAGTCACTGATCAAGATGTAAGAAAGTTATCATGATTTAACCAAATGGGCGGGGCTGTGTTTGGGGTCCATGACGTTGTTCATAGTAATCGTTAGCAACAATTCGTGCGCATCTTGAGGTATTGTCCTTCCCCTCAACTACGGAAAACGCAAGGTTTGATGGTATAAAGCAGTGGTAATAATTTAAAGGTATTACAAAGTTTTGGTATGGGGTCGTGAATTTGTTTCAAATGAACATATTGGAAGCTTATGCGATCCTACAATATTCACTGATCGTTGTCGCGGTCGAAATCGACTCTAAAGTTATGAAATTGTAAATAACAAACACTTTATGTAGTATAGCTCCCTCTCAAGGTCAAGATATCAATTAAGCTATAAAACAATGTTTCTTGACTAAAATCGACCGATTAGCTATTCCCGTTCGGAAATTATATACCACAACTACATATTCTGAGATTTTCATGGTCGCAGCTACCATTGTACTGCCGTAGGAGCTATTAGAAATTTATCAAAATTTACCGGGAGCACCGGTAAATCTTTATATTCAAGTTTTCTCGAAAGCAGAAATGTTTTAGGGGCTAAAGATTCTAGTGTTTTTAATACATCCACAGGGGCATCAAAATATATCAAAATTGTAAAGAATCACTATCCACCCCTTTTTCAAAATTTCCCAAAACTTTGTAATACCTTTAATAGGGAGATGTGTGTTTGGGTCTAGCAGCACGTTCACTCGGTCAGCTCTCTGTCTTCGCGTATGGTCCAAGTAATCATAATCTGGTTGAAACACGTCAGTAAAAACCCAATTACACACAATATTTCAAGTCCTGCTCATCAATGTGAAGTATTATATTAAAACACAGTTAAAAGAAGTCTCTTCATTCTTTTCAATTCAATTACGAATGTGTTGACATAATTCAAAATTATCAGTCTTAAAAAATAACTTAAAAAGTGACAGAGCTCAGTTTTAACGCTGGTTTATTTTTCTGTTTTTCTAAACTGGGCTCATGCGTATTGCCGTAGAAGATGCCTATTGTTAAATAAGTAGCCTTGATAAGAAACTGGAGTAAACAGGTAAACGATATCTACCACAGGTTGTAAATACAGGAATCGATTTCTCTCTGTTCTACACCCGCCAGCTGTTTCTTTTTTTCTCTCTCTTTCTCTCTTTTTCTCCAAGCAGATGATGCACACTTGCACAGGCACGGTTCTTGAAGATTTTTTCCGGGGGGAGGAGGGGTTCTCGCATTCATTTTCTATATGAGCCTCATAGAAGTTAAGTAATAGTTGTAATATATTTTCACGATGTTTTACCATGGACCTACTTTGTTTTACGAACCAAAACAATTGTGTATCAGACCAAGAAGGTATAAGGATTTCGGGGGCTTTGACAAAATGTAAATCTACATTCGCCGCCCTCGACCCAGGTGAAGTAAGTTCTCGAATACTTCAGCGCCTTCACCAGGATAGCGAGAATATTCCGCCAATACTACATGACTCAAGGTTATACCTTTAACATTCAACAGGCTACGATCCTTCTATCGGATATTTTTAAAGCATCCATCACACGAGGTGCTCAAGACGCTTCAATATTACCCCGACTGTGCTAGGCTACCAATTTCGGTGCTCAGAGCAATCATATAGACCTACGTACTAGCTCCATGCAGCAATCAAGGAACTCCTTACTATCTGTACCCATTTATCCTGGGTGGCTATAGATTAACGTTTTGCCACAGGACGTTATCGTTAGCGGTTCAAGTCCCGCCTCGGCACTCGAACCGCTAACCGTGGGATCCACTAGAACATGACACCTCTACAGTATTAGTACATGTATTAGTATTTTTAGTATAGAATGAGCTGTTAGTCTTTATCATTTCTATTTTATTTATCGCCACACCTGTCGCTATGGCTGCCTCCTCCCTCCCCCCTCAATGCCCCATGTTTTCTCCTTATTTACAATGTTTTAGCTCTAGTTCTAGCTGTACTTCTGCCATTTCGATAACCATTGAATTTTAGCTCCGTTTAGTTATGTGACGAGTGTGTTCCTTTAAACGAGAGAAATAGCGGAAGGGTGGTTGTTTTCATCCATTGCCTGACCCTGGTCTGTTGTCTTTACAAGACTTCGAAGCCTTTACCAAAATACCGCCGCCATGACCCCCACGCATTAGTTGACACGTTGCACTCCCTCTGTATACTAGTATAGCACATGTGGATTAGGGCCGTCAGCTGCAGTATGTTAGGTACAACTTTGCTGACCATTCAAAAGATTGGAAGAAGATAGGAAGATTCAAGAGCCCCTCAATTTCCAACTAACACATTCCTGAATAAACCCATTTACAAGTTACACCTGTCACAAGTTATATTCCCTGGTCCTAACCATGAACCTAATACATTAGGTTCATGTCCTAACGATGGACCTTACGAGGGCCATGTCCGGATCTAAAATCACATCTGTGTCCATCTCAGCTCTAGTTACATACTCGAAATTGATTATTAAATATGTTCAAATGTAGCAAAAAGATTATAAGCTATTCATCGATACGATCATGTCCATTAAAGACATGAGCCACGAGGTGAGCGATGTGATATGAGTCTATCGGGCAGCCAGGTGGTCTCTTTAAGAAGTTGTGCATGTTATCTAGCGGACGTACATTTTGAAAGCGGAATTATATTGTCACTATATTGTCACATTGAACTGATTATGCCTATATCTAGGAAAGTGAGGCGAAATTGTGCCCCTAACTCTTACAGGTTGCCATTTTTTAAAGACTTTAGTTGGTCTATAAAATGAGTCGGTGGCATGGTCGTAGTGATAGACTGATGATGGTCATGGATTTGACGGTACGTCCAGTGAAGATGGATTAAATCGATAGCGTAAATATTGACTCAGATTGCTCATTCTCTTTTGTTTACATCTATCATGAATGGAAGAAATTAGATTAAAACGTTTTCATCGTAATTCAATATAGCAAGTCCTTGCAGGCTTCTGCAGTAGTGCTTTGGCAATGTGCATTGGATATCACGTTACTTTTTTTCTTCAAGAACCCACTCTCAAACCGTTTTCATATTCACTGCCGAAAGCGCATTGAATCCGGATTAAGTCCGGACCAATAGAACCGCTTCCCAAATGCTGCCCGCGTTCATACTCAAAGCAGCAAGACCGCATCACATCTGCTATGCGCATTTGTTTCCATGGTTTCGGAGGTCTTCTTTTTGCCTCCAGGTTCCCTATCAAGGCGCGCTAAATTAGACTTTTTTTACGCAAAACTTTTAAATAGTAATACAATTTTTTTAAATCATGAATCAACTCATTTTAGTCGTGCTGATTATACAATTTCTTGAAAACAGGTATAAAAACAAGTATGAAAACAAGGATAAATAATAAGAGCGAAAGCCATTGTTTAGAAATAAGGAATAAAAAGGAAAGGGAAGGAAAATGCTAGAAGGACTAACTAAGAATGACATGAAGAAAAAATAATAAGATGATAACGCGGGGATAAGTCTTCCGGTCCGCTTGAAGTACTAGTAATGCGGATAGCGTTCATATTACGCAGAATCCACTTCCGGTCCAGACTGAACGATGATTTTGATCCTATACTAGTCTCAAAGCCGGTTGAGATTTCCGCATCAAATAGCATCTCTCGATGCTGACAAGCGTTCAAATTTGCTTTTGGGTCCTGACTGAGTCTAGATTCAATCCGGATTTGCTTCCCTTCTTCCCCTAATATGAACAGGGTATCAGAGTCTTGTCGTAGGGATGTTCCCTCCATTCAACCACGGTTAATCACGAGATCTGCTGTTCAAGGAGTTGTTTGAATAGCTCCATGGTGTGACCAGGGAGATGGTTTCTGATGGAGCTAATCAGACCTTTTTACCAAGTCGACAGTCGAATGTTTGTCCATCAATTCACATGCATCAAACTTCTAGGTGTACAATTTATTATGGTTCCTCTGGACAGACAGTTTTATTTTTCCCTAGTAGCATGGCAATATAATGAAATGAAATTAGTCCTATTTTCATATTTCACATCAGTCGTAATGTCAGTCACACTCTGACACCGTTAATTTCGTATCTAAATAATACACGAGACTCTTTACAGTTCATCTTCCTAATCACATCACCAACTCTTTCTTTTATAGCTTGGTATAACTTAGCAACTCATTATAATTAGAAATACGCCTAGTCGCTTATGACATTTTATACGAACATAAAGAGCATGAAACGAAAGAGAGGGAGAGAGAGAGAGAGAGAGGGGGGGGATAAATATAAAAAGGTTCAACAAACAAAAAGTTACAAACTGATCATCAATCAAATATTATTAGCCGAATGAGAAAACATGCAGTCAAGAGGGTAAATAGTTATGTGATATTGTGATTAGATGTTTGACTTGCAATCACTACCTGATAAGATCTAAATTTCAAGAGTCAACGGAACTAAATGCGTCTTCCAAAACACAGACATGCAAGAATTGAAATGTGGAGAACGATTGCAATACAAGCCAAATTAATCCCAATGAATACGATCAACACAGGCATGCTTATAATGGTCTTGCAATGAAAGAAAAACTTAAGAAAAGATACATGTAGAACGATGCATTTTCATGAATTTCAAGCCAAATTTCGCTCGAAATCTGATCAAGTCCTGATCAACAAATCGTGGGCCGTTCCAACAGTACACACTCGTATAAGTCGTATTTGATGAAAGATCGTAAATACAAAGTGGTCGTCCTCTGTTTAATGTGAGAGCTTGTGAAACAGAACGCCGAAACACATAAAAACGTCAGAAAATGGTCGTAATACGCGGGATCGACCGTAAATATCATAACGATTACAAGAATCAACTTGAGTTGGCACGTGCTTGCCCTTTACCTGTTTACTTTGCGTTTTATTGCGAAATCTCATCAGGAATGCAGTTCATTCAAACAGTATTTCCGTCACTCAACTCAAAAAGTTACATTACGACGAGAATTAGAATCAATTAAAGATAGGAATAGGAATAAAATGAATGAACCTAAAATAAACACAGTCATGAGTCAAGACAGTCGCACTCAATCATGTCTAACATGTAGATGCAGTCATGGTAATTAGTAGTTGTAGTAGTAGTAGTAGTAGTAGTAGTATAGTTGTAGTAGTAGTTGTAGTAGTAGTAGTAGTAGTAGTAGTAGTAGTAGTAGTAGTAGTATAGTTGTAGTAGTAGTTGTAGTAGTAGTAGTAGTAGAAGTAGTAGTAGTAGTTGTAGTAGCAGTAGTTGTAGTAGTAGAAGTAGTAGTAGTAGCAGTTGTAGCAGTAGTTGTAGTAGTAGTAGAAGTAGAAGTAGTAGCAGTAGTTGTAGTAGTAGTAGTAGTAGTAGTAGTAGTAGTAGTAGTAGTAGTAGCAGTAGTTGTAGTAGTACTAGTAGTAGTAGTAGTAGTAGTAGTAGCAGTAGTACTACTAGTAGTAGTAATAGTAATAGTAGTATCAGTAGTAGTAGTCGTAGAGTAACAGTAGTATGGTACACTGCAAAAACAGTGGTGTTAAATTCAACACCATAGGTGTTAATATTAACACCATTCCGGTATCTATATCGGAAAACACCAGTTGGTGTTATTTAACACCAAGGTCTGGATTTGAATGATTCAATTCTACTCTTGGTGTTGCAATTCAATTCTATTTTTGGTGTTAATATAAAATCCTACACCATTTTCTGGTGTAACAATGAATCTGATTTCTGGTGTTATTTAACACCACCGCCTGGAATGAAATAATTTTAATTCTACTCTTGGTGTTGCACTTCAATTCTATTGTTGGTGTTATTTTACACCAATTCTAGAATTAAATAGTATAATTCTGCTCTTGGTGTTGCAATCCAATTCTATTTATGGTGTTAATATAAAATCCAGCACCATTCTTCGGTGTTGCAATAAATCCTATTTTTGGTGTTATATAACACTAAAGGTCTACTACTTTTCTACTCTTGGTATTGCAATTCAACACACTCAACACACCATTCTTTCAACACCAACAATTCATTCCAGCTCACTCCATCTTAACACATGCACAGAAAATATTCAAATACACACAAGAAGTGAAAAGAAACAATTTTTTTTCGTAAACAAAAACACATGGTGCTTGTTTAATCAATAAATTAAACAACTTGTTTTCATTCATGTTGAAATCAATGATGCTTAGCGTTTTTATCTTGTATGGTTCAACATTAAATCCTTTTGTCATGTATTCAAAATCTGTGACTCATTTGTCTGAATACAACAAAACACACTTTTTTAAATCATTCAAAATCTGTTATTATGAATCCACCCTTATAAGTAAAAAAAAAAGGATGAAACAAGTAACTAAAAATCATTCAAAATCTGTTATTATGAATCCACCCTTATAAGTAAAAAAAAAAAAGGATGAAACAAGTAACTAAAAATTTTCCAATATAAAAACTTTAAACAATGTCATAATTCCTTTCAAGGAATGAAAAATCAAAGTCGTTTCTAATAAATAGAAACTAAACAGGATGCAAAATGCATGTATAAATGAAGACAAAACAAAAAAAACAACAAACATTATGCTTCTACATCAGAGTGAATTATGTAGCTAATAAGAATTTTGACACATTTCACCTTGAATCCTAGTACATGCATGCTGAAGGAAAATATCACAGAATCTTTTTCATATGAAATATACAGAGTGCCCCCCCCAAAAAAAAAAAAACCTTGGAAACTGCTAGTATAATCTGCAGGCAGACTCTCGGCTTCGGTTTTTCGCAAGTTTCGTAGTGCATATTTCAGAGTCTGCAGTCAGAGACTACTTTCACTCATATCATGATCCCTTAAAGGGAGCATAACTGTATGTGTATATGTAGTCTCTAAATGCAGACTCTACATCGTGCACTATGCAAATTGCAAAACCGAAGCCAATGGTCTGTGCCCGCAGACTAATTATAGTATGACTTTAATTTCTTATGCTAGAACAATAGCAACACTAACAAATCTCATCCAGCAGTTTTGTTGAACAAGATTTTTTTACCACAGGCCTGCAACCATTGAGATTCAGGATGATTTAATTATTTCAGGGGATTTTTATCTCCTAGCTTCACTGCTTGTAAAGGGTTAAACAAATGTTTCAAAAACATTGAAAAAACACTATAAATTCTACATTCATTCTAATATAGGTGAACATTCTTTTACAGCTTTCTGTTTACAAACATATTCCATTTTACATCGTGCACTATGCAAATTGCAAAACCGAAGCCAATGGTCTGTGCTCGCAGACTAATTATAGTAAGGCTTTTTAATGTCTTATGCTAGGAAGCAGCCTTCAAGAACAATAGCAAAACTAACAAATCTTATCCAGCAGTTTTGTTTAACAAGATTTTTTTTTACCACAGGCCTGCAACCATTGAGATTCAGGATGATTTAATTATTTCAGGGGATTTTTATCTCCTTCACTGCTTGTAAAGGGTTAAACAAATGTTTCAAAAACATTAAAAAAACACTATAAATTCCACATTCATTCTAATATAGGTGAACATTCTTTTACAGCTTTCTGTTTACAAACATGTATTTCCCATTTTACTCCTGGGAGAAAAAATCAAAAAGTAAAATTATGCATTTCTATATCAACTAATTCGCTGCTCGTTTTTCCAACAGGATATAAACAACAACAACAAAAATCAGTCCATGCACTTCTAGTTCACTGGCTTTCATGCACAAACATCATAGAATTGTTTTTCTTGTAAGAAAAAAAAAGAAAATATACAACAGCTATTTGACTTCAATTTGGTTTCGAATTAACCAATTTAAAGATGTTAACAATTAAGAGTCCAAAATATTATTGATCAAAATTATTTTTAAAACCAATTGATACCACTAAGCAAAACCAGACATTAGCTTGAAAGCTTTAAATTACTTAAAAAGTACATGCCTTGGTGCTACATACTTCCTCGAGTCTGTCTTCGACAAAGTTGTCATCAAATCTAGTGGTTTGTAGTCAACAAGTTCCTTTTGATTCTTCACTACATGACAACGTGGAAAACTAAATTCTACTGCATAGGCATGATAGTGTGAATTGTAATACACTGTATCTAATTGGACAAGTACAAAAAATACAGTGCTATTGTGTACAATGATATGCTCTATTTGACCAAACAGAGGAAGCTCGCTAACATCATGGCAGACCAGAAGTGACAACTGATAATGTGTTCCATGTACTTTAACCCAGTTGGCATCAAATAATTCAGTAGAAAGATCCTCTACTTGGATTTGCTCTTGCACAATCTGTCCAATATTTTCATCTAAATCTGACAAAAGTAGTGAACTACCTGGCCCAACCTCCAGATATTCCAAAGGATGGTTTGACTGAAGATGGAACGTTAGTGCTGTCTGATGTTTTTTGGCAAGTGATTTACAAATGTTTTTGTAATTACGCACAGATTCTGCAACACGGCCAAAATAGTGATGTTTCGCTTCGTACCTCATACACCATACATGTATGAGTGGCCCAACTTCTCTCAAACACGTTGGATAATGCACCATAAAGTGGTGTTTTGGCAACAACCTTCTGTCAGGAAAGGTTTTCTGGAAATGTGTGTGATGTTCTTCAGTAAGAATAGACAATTGGGCTATCAAGCCTGCTGTCAATTGAGGAGCAAAAATAATGTCCATACAATCTAGTAATCTAAGTAGCAATTCCCAGTAGACATTTCCTTCTTCAATGTCTTGAGCAATTATGAATGGCAGATTTCGAATCAAGCACCATGCTTGCATAGCCTTCTGTCCAACATCATTCCTAGCTGACCTAAGTTTAATAAAGGATGGTTTGTTCTTGTTATCTGTACGGTTTAAGCAATGGCTGGCGACTCTCTGATTCAGTTCATCTTGGGACAAGAGGGGCGGTTGCCTTTCATATATGAAATACTCTAGAACAAGTTTCAGCTCATACTGAACTATGCCTTCCAAAAGATCATGCATTATATCTAGTGAAAAGTTTGCCAAGACATGAAAGTAAATACAATCATTCAATACAGTCTTTTGTTTCACTCCAAACACATGTGACTGGGTAGTTTGAGCTTCAGCTTCTTCTAAATGTTGCTCATAAGTCTGCCTGGTGCGCATATCCATTGAAACCTCTTTGAATTTGTTCTGTGCCTCTTCCTTACTTGTAACACATAATCGACAGTAATAATGAGCAGAAAAGCTCTCTACAAATCCCAGTAGGGAATTAGCACCAAGATTATCAGCACTTATTTGAGTAATGGTCCCCTTCTTCACAATTCCATTAGGGAGAGCAATGCCAACTGTTGACAGGATATTAATGTCTTTTACAATGTGCTTGAGAATAGCATTAAATCCATATTTCTTGGCATCTTCAGCATACCATAGAGCTATAAGATTGATATTGGAAAGATTGGAATTATACTTTGGTGGCAGATTTTTCAAAATGAAATATAAAGCACCTATCTTGTGAATTTTTGTTTTTGAACCAATGGGGTTCACAGTCTCGAAATCATCATAAAAACAGTGAATTTGGAGGGCATTCTCATCTTCATGGAAAAGAGGGGTTTTCTCAAATTGTGAACCATCACAATAATCTCTCATTACACCATCTGTGCTCTTATGGTCATGAGTAGCAAAATGCAATATATCTTTATTGCTTAAAAGCTGCTTCAAAGAATCTAAAATGGGAACGTAAACAAATGTATCTTCAATAGCAATCTGTTCATACTGCTTAGTTCTTTTATTGAGACGACTATCATATCGGATGCCTAACTTGATTTCTTGTGGTTCAACAAGTCCAATTGATTCACAATACTTTGTCCGCTTATATTCTGAATTCAAATTTTCAAAGGGCTTTTCAAGCATAGCAAAATGTGTTTGAATCTCCTTATAAGCCTCGGATTCTATAGGCAGCTTATGTTTTAAGAAAGCAGCTGTAACGGCTGCCGATGCACTTTTTACTACATCACCTACAATCGCACTGGTTGTTTCTACTACATCATTTACAACTTTTCCAGAGTTTGCACTATTTGCTGAAAATTTTGAAATTACATTTACACACTGCCTGTTCAAGGTATCTACAGATAAAATGTCATCTTCATATACATCCTGATCTTCAACAATCTCATCATTATTAATATTGTATTCTTGAAGACTTTCAAGACTTTCTTCAGGAAAGTCACTCACTTTATCATTTTCATTAGACTGCTCTTTATTATCTGGAAAATCGGTTTTAAGGTGAGTCTGCAAATGTCCCCGAAATCCTCGAAAAGTATGAAATGTTCTCGCACAAGCTCCCTGCCCACAGGTCAATACTTCTTTACCATCTTCAATAACTCCATGTTTCAATCTCAAATGTTGAACCAATTTGGGTATTGCAAACTGTTTGTGGCATTTGAAGCAAATCATGGTGCTAACAATTTCGATCTAATTTCACGTACTCTTGGTGTTTCCCGGGACACTCCGATATCGATTTCAAAAATGGCAGTCTGGACAAAAGTCCAGAACTGCCGCAGAGACAAGCAGTACTGCAGGCCAAAGACAAAGTGGGTCTTGAAGAGTAAATCTACTGCTGCTTCGACCGTGCGTGCCGAACATGGAATGGCCTTGTGATCCACAATGATCATGTAGTTGGTGATTCGGGCCTTGGAATTGCCAATTGCCAGAAGGAACGGTTGACTCTTGGTCTCTTTTGTGTTGTCGAGGAATGCTTGAATACTCCCTCCTGTCTGTGTTGAAAACAAATTATTTGTATAGAATGTAACTAGCACTCAACGCATTTCAATACTCAACGCATTTCAATGAACAACATATTTCGATCAACATTTTTAAAAGACAGCCTTACATGTAGTACTGGGGGAAATTGTGTTTTTACAAAAGGGTTATTGGACAATAATGTAGGACATAAAACCAAATCAAATTTACATCAAAGAAAAGAATTGGAATTGGTCCATCAAATGATATAACATCAAAATATCAGATGATATTTTTTGTAATGAAATACAATTTTTCTTACCCTGTAGAGGGGTAAAAATGCAAGTACTTTCAAAGCTTGTTTTATGTATATGATTAAAAAGGGTCTTTCTAATGTGGTCAAGACATTTCAACTTCCACAAAAGGAGTACGAAAAATAAAGATACTGCAATTTCTGCACTATTATTAACTTGCAGCAAATTTGTGGCATGAAATATTCCTTTTCATTTATTGATTCTCCATGTAGGGCTGTGAAAATCAAAGGCAACATGCCTGATATATCACACAAGTTGTTACTATGTTTTCATACACAACATGTTCCTAGTATTTGTTTGCAAATCTTGATGTCTACTGTTCTAGTTTATTTTACTCCGACCAATTTCAAGGCGGGTGAAGTTTTTGAATAGGCCTAAATTTCTCGAGCACCTTCTCTGTCCAAATCAGTCTAAGCCTCTTCATGTAAGAGATCATAAACCAATATAATTGTTCTCTTTGAACACACATCACGATGCTTTCTGAAACTTTTTTTTTAATGCAGCAAGAATGTGTTTTATGTGACAGGGTATTACCGGTACTTAATATTTACAGTTCTCTTTCGTAATGAAAAGCTAAATACCTTCTGAAATTGAATAACCCTCGAGAGAGCTGAAGAAATGGACACTTTTGCTGACGCAGCTTTGGACTTCCCTTGGCTTGCAGGAGGCAATAGGCACAAGAGGAGGAGGATAGCAGATGTGCTGGAATTCCATCCTGTGCATTACAAAATGAAAATGGTTATTATTAAACAGGCTTACATGTTGATCAAGGTGAAAAATAGAAGTTAAATGTACCAAAATAATTACAAACTGACCTGCTAAAATTTGAATCAAAATAGCCTGTAACAAGAAACTATTATAAGAAATAAGTATATAGTCGAGGACTTATCAATATTATAGCCAAAGCATGCAAGTGGCTGTTAATGCAGTTTAGGGGTACTAAACCAAAAATCCAATTGATGCCAGCTTGGCACCCTTGGAGAAATTTTACTGACACTTATAGCAACGCCTTCTTCTTCTTTCTTATGAGAATTTATACAAAGGGGGATGGGAAAAAAGAAATCAATAGGAAAATAATAAACGGGATATTTATGCATGGGAGAAGGCAACATTCATGGCAAAGCACCTAACCTAGATTGTTCTCTGTTGACACATATATAACAAACTCTTTAGTAGCATAAGTTCATGTTTTTTTTTTTACAATTTTTTTCTTGTTCTACTGAATTTAACATGCTTCTACCCAATTTGACATCCTTTTCATGATTAAATCACAAAAATTGCATCAATACTGGAATCAAATGTTGCAATTAACAATTTATCAAATATGTCCCCTATGGGCCACCATATTTTTCAAAGTTAACTAATGAAGAAAAACAAAAATATCATGATTTTCTGAATTCTAAAGCATTTATCTTCAAATAAAGACAGAGTAAACACAAGCAAGCTGCTAATATGTAAATGCAGGGTCCTGTGGGGTCGATTCAAGTTCATATTATAAGATAATAAGCAAGCATATCATATCTGAGGAAGAAAAATAACAAAGTGAACATATAAACATGATGCTTTGTTTCAAAACAGAAGCTCATTCTATTTCAAAAGTAATGATTGGCAATGTGATAATCCTTATAAAGATTCCACAATGGGCCATGCAACAAACTTTTTTCTTCATAATTATATAAATTTCTTCTTCATAATTATATAATTAATATAATAAAAGAATTATGGAGAGCATGTTCCAACTACAAATAACTTTGCCAAGTGGGCATGTAATGTAATTTTTTGTAATTCTCATTGCAACAAGAGTCCACATTATTTGAGATGCCCAATAACCCTACTGTATCCCAGCCTTCCAGATAAATATAATTTGTTGGAGGAGTTGACAAAAAAAAGGGGGGGGGGGAATTGTTTTAATTGGGATGGGTCATTTTTTGTGATTTCAGCATACTTGTCCCTTAATATACATTTTTAATGAGACTGCAAGCTCTTTGGTGGAATTCTCAATGGTGGTTTAAGACCAAGGTCTAAACTTGGTTCAAAACCATGGATTGGATTAGATTTGCATGTATTCTAAAACTTGTCCAATGAACATGCTTGTGTGAAGCACATATATGCTCAAATTTAAACTAACCTATCAATGGTTTATCCATGGTCTCAAATAAACCACCATCAAGAATTCCACCCTTTATGACATCGGAGGGTGCATTCAAGGGAATGTGCAAAAATACCTTCTTTATTTTGATCAGAACTGTCATAAGATGACAGAAGCTCCATCACTGTCAAGTTTCCTTTCTGCTTCAGAAGTTGTCTTGCAAGTGTAACAACCTTGGGCTTCAACTCGGGCCATTTGGTCAGGAAACGCGAGTGATTTTCAGGAAAAAGTTTCCGAAAATCTACCTCAATCTGCAAGAATACATGTAAAAGGAAAACGGGGAAAAGAGAGAAAAAATAAACTATGCATAATTTTACAGTACAGATACCCCAGTTAGACTAAATCAGCAATATAATAAGGTACCGTCAAAGCTCAGACCCCCATATATACACACCCCAGATCCAGGAAAAGGGGATTCTTCAAATATTTATCTGAATAGCAACCACTAAGAAGTACTTTTGAAGGTCTCTCTACACAAAATCCATACATGAATGAAACTTGCTGGACCTTTGAAATAGATTAGATTTGCTAGATATCACTCATGTTGATGCTCACTGTCCAAAGGTACATGACAACCAGTAATGGTGATTGTTCACCAACAGACAGTCACATGCGGTAAATACAGATACAGATTGAAGGATAAAACTGGCAGAATCTTCGGACTGATATTTTCAAAATCTCAAACATATATAATAAAACAGAGAAATATGAATTTGATGCCTCAGTGCCAAGTAATAATTCTGATGCTTTAATTCCCATACACATAATTTTGTTGCCTTAGGCCTGAGAGGCTAAATCAAGAATTAGGAGTAAATTTTTTTGTAACACTTACCAAACCTGGAACAGTTTCAAAAGGAAACTGTTCCAAAATATCCGATGCGGAGCGTCCGTCCCTGACCATATGCTGTCTAACAGGAAAAGTGGATTTCATCTTTTCAACAACCAGGGTAGAATCACGTTCTAATGTTGGACAGTGTCGTAACCAGTTGAGGTCTTCATCATAGGTGCAGCCTGGAGCAGATTCTTGGTCACCTTCTCGGACCTTCCCAGGACCACCATCTCTGCTTGATGGCTTGGGTAATGGGTTGGATGTCTTCTCCTCTGTTGTGCGGTTAACATTTTTTATTCTAGCAGCCAGGAATCCCGTGTTACTTCTTGCATCAAAATAAGCTTCCTAAAGTGAAAGAACGAGATGAATCTTTGACCGCGTGGTTGAAAATGTATGTATAAGCTTTTTGTTGATAATATTAACCTTGAAATGATGCACAAAATGATGTGATGAGAAATTGTAGTTTTCAAAGAAATTTTAGCAAAGTAGCATTAGTGTCATATAATGCAAGCATCTTGACTTTGATACAAGGAAGCAGCCATCACTCTGCCCCACTTCAAGAAAAAAAGAGTTTTGAGTGGTTGTGAAGGAGAGTAGAATGGTATCATACATTTCTTATTGGATATTGTGCCAAAGATGGTGGAGTGTGACCTACACAAGATAAAATTAAAAAAAAAAAATTCTTCTCAGAATATAATTTAGAGAGATTTTGAGGGTATTTTTATCTTATCAGAGTATCATAAGTTTTCTTTTGATTAATGGAATGCAATACCTTCTTATCAGAGAGGACCATGCAGGGCCCATATTCAATTAAATACTTCAGTCAGAAAAATAAATATTTTTTCTTAGATTTTTGCTCGGATAAAATACTTTGCAGATTTTGGTATTCAATTCATAAATTTGGCTAAGTATTTTACTTTAAATTTAAGACACCTCTAGAGGAGACTTAAGCCAAAGCATTTACAAATTTAACTGGTAGATGAAGGCTTACATGTATGTGCGCAGTCACTCTCAGCTGCGGAGAATTATGAAGTAGCGCATTTTTGGTGCAATGTGTTGATTGCGCATCATTTGGTCACAAAATCGTGATGTCACAATGCCTCTCAATAAGTATTTTACTTAAATTTTGACTTACTAAAGTAAAATGCTAAGAACTGAATTGAATACAAAATAAGTAAATACCTTAGCCAAAATACTTAGTAAAAAAACTTACTTAGTCAAAGTATTTATTTGAATATGGGCCCAGATTATAATACTTACATGACCTGTGCTAGTAAACGGATCCTTGAGTCTTGGAAACAGATTCACTATCCCCATGGCATATTTGGTTTTCATAGCTGCTTTTGGATGTTTGCTGTGAAATAAGAAAGCACATCTCCTGTATGAGAATTACAGTCATATGGACTCATGACTGGCTCTATTAAAACAGAACTTAGTATGTTGATAACAAGTAGCATACCCCTAGTGGTCTCGTCTGCATCATATAATTTGCTATAGTTTAGTATTTTTTTATTACTTTAAAATCTCAAAATATCACATGGTTAGTTCATAATACATTTATAAAGTGAGGCCTCATGACGATGAGGCCGCTAACATCTACGGCATTAATCTATTTTAACGTAATGACCCAAAAATGTCACTCACAAGACTGGTAATACCTGATAACCATCATGTGCAAATCACATTTAAAACTAGATGAATCTTCGACCACGCACGGTCAAAATTTAAGCCTCTGCCATCATGCGATCAGAAAGATATTATTGCTTGTTCCATGCCATATTGGAAATCCGAAACATTTTGGGTGATTTTACAAATTTTGGGCACTATGAACTTTGACCCCGTGAACCCAAAATCTTCTTCCTCCCATGCTAATACATAATTGAGCTAGGTTTGAAAGAAATTAGTTCAATTTGTCTGAAGTTATAGCAATATCGAGCTTTTTTCGGGTAATTTTTTACAATTTTTGTTTGGCCCTGTGACCTTTGCCCTTTGACCCCCTAAACCCCAAATCTAATCAGTTCATCCTCACATGTATATAAATACTTGTGTCAAGTTTGGTAAAAATCCGTCCAGTAGTTCTGAAGTTATCGTGGTAACAAGTTTCCGACGGACGGACGCACGGACGGACACACGGACGCACGGACGGAAGGACGGACGGACAACCCCGAAAACATAATGCCTCCGGCACCACCTGACGGTGGCGGAGGCATAAAAAATGAATATTTTGAAAAATGATTTTGAAGAGACAACAAATTCCTTTAAAGTTGACCATGTTACCTCAGTTTCTTTTCACATAATTGGTAGTACCTGATAATTATTATGTGCATTTACACAATCATAAAAGAAAATTTGCTGGCACTTACCCATAGTGTTCTTGCATGTGGGCTACCAAAAGGTTAATCATCTGCCGTCTAGTTTTATCTTGAAGTGCTCCAGTCAATTCATACTCTCGGAGAATGGCATCACCTCTGTGCCGCAAAATTTCTTGTACAAACTGCAAACAGGTAAATCATCCCATTAAGTCATAAATAAACATATTGAGTTTATAATGCACTTTCAGGCACTTTAATTCATACTGACCTTTCTAAGGGCACGAAATTTTATGAATGACTATGAATTTATATAGGTACATTATGATATTAAAATTGATATATGGCCAATAATCATAAATTCTAAATAATAATATATTTATTTATAGAGCTTGAAATAGTTTAAATATTGTTAAATACACACTCCCACAAACACCCCAAACACACATATGCACACACGCACATACACACACACGAGGGGACACATGAGGCTACAGGTAAATTTGTGTTTATTGTAATGCGAGTTCCTTCTACTTAATATAGACATGCAAGCCCAATGCCATGGGGAGACCGTCTAAAGTGCCCTGAACAGTGTTCATTACTTTCATATCCACAAACAATACAGCAGGAAACTATTCTATGTTTGGGATCATCATGAACACTACAATAAAGGTTATGTAACAATCGATGCATCTCATCTTCAACTTTTTAATTTTGATATTAGTCCTTTTCCTTGATACCCTCAGAGGTCTATATGGAACCAGATCATGAGATGTATTATTCGATGATTATTTACCTCATTTCTCTTTCCCATTTCTAAAACATTTCATAAAATTTGGCAATTCAATTTAAACCTCTAGACATAATATCATTTGTTTGAAATCATACCACCCATTGGAAGAAAATGAAACTGTAAAAGTTTATGGAAAACTTATGACAGATGACGAAGCAAAAAAGATGGCCAATATCTTACAGGAGTCGTCAGCTTAGATGTACCAAAAAAGAAATCAAATTAGTTGCCTAATGTTAACCTATACCATTACAAAAACCTTACTACAGGAAATATTAATTTACAATGTTAGTTCTAACTACACTAGATGTATTTTTTTTCTCCCAATATCATTTTCAATTTTAAATAATATGAAATCCGTATAGGTGATGAGTCCCTTATATTATGTTGATTATGATAGCTGAGATTGAAATGAAGCAAACAATTTTTTCTTAACCTTACCTCACAAGAGTTGTCAGTGATTGCACCTGATTCACTGAGGGCATTTAATCGTGGCCTCTTTCTACTGGAGCAAAAACTTGAATCAGATTCTGAGCTACTCAGGGAAGAGGAGCTGGTATCCACCTTGATAGTGTCTGCACTTGTGATGCTATGTACATCTGAACCTTTAATAAAGAAAAAAAGATATAAAGCCATGAGCACTGTTAAAAAACAATGAATACTGGCATCTTAAACTTTGGTAGAATTGAATACAGTTGGGCCTCCTTTATCCCCACACTTGGGATCAGCACTAACATGCATAAGGGAATCCTATATTCAAAACATGCAGTTGCCGAGTTTGAATGAATGCATGTTTCTGATCATGAAAAATTGAATTGAATGTGTAATAACAATGTTGGGAATAATGTATATAAGTAACCCAAATAGTTTGCGATATTACGAGTATGCTTGAAATCTTTGTTGGTTCCGCTAATTATTTGAGTAAAATAGGCAAATTCTCAAGTGATCTGGATAAAGGAGACTGGATAAGGGAGGTCCAACTGCATATAAATTTCTATTAGTCTAAAACCATCAGAAACCAGCTAAGTTATATTGGTCTGACACATTTGTTAATTTTATAATACTTGAGCATTTTTTAATGGACAATTTGTTAATTGATGCATTCATTCATGTCTAAGTGAATTATAATACTAGCATTTAGAAATGTTCAATTACTTTTCCATTGGACTGTTCCCAATGAAACCAATAGGTCTGTCCAATATAATCCAACAGAATTCTTTCATGATGGTTTTCTATAAGTATAAGACTAACAGAAAGAAATTGTTGGATTCCTATTATTGGATCAGCAAAAATTTTCTGATGGATTTCTAATGGACCAACAGAAGTATGTGTTGGATTTCTATTGGAGCAATATAACCTTTCTGCTGGTTTCTATGGGTCCTTTATTTCCCTTTCCCTATTGAAACCATTAAACTTATTGGTTTCTATGGGTCCAATAGCCCTCACCTCGTGCTATCACACAAAGCAAACAGAATCAAAATCAGATGAGAAATGGCATAGGAGTGGCCTTTTGTAGGATTTTGAAGCAAAAGGTCAAAGATCATACACAGACACGCACAGAAACACACAAGTATGGCGCCCGTTTCACAGTCCCCTCCTCAAATTTGTTCGGTGGGGTCACAATTTAAATTAAAGACATTTTTTTTTTAAATGCAAGTTTGCATTGTTAAAAAATTCAATTTGTAAGAATCTGTAATTTTTATAATCTTTAGACTTCGAATTTAGATCATTGACCGCCCACAAATCACGGCTCTTGTGGCAAGGTTACGTCATCAAAAAAGGGTAGGTTTTTTTTTCCTCCACCAAGTTTTGAGACCTGTGCCTGTAATTTGAACTGCACATTCATTTATTGCTTATGAAAAGCAAAATGTTAATTCCCTAGACTCTATACAGCATACAAGCCTACACTGTACCTGCTACCAGACGAACGCTGACTCATTTTAACATGCATGCACATACAATGATCAGTGGCGGATCCAGCAGGGGGCGCACCCGGCATGTGCCCCCTCTATATTTTGAGAATTACCTCGTGAACATACACATTACTAAGGTTAAATTGTGATCTGCGCCCCCTCTTTATTTTTAATATGCTCTTTGCACCCCTCTAACTCTATTTTAAAATCCTGAATCCGCTACTGATGATATCACATTTAGCAGGGATTTGCAATTTTGTATTATAATGCACTTTATCCAAAACTTACCAGACCATTCTTCATCTTCTTTTAGCACCATGAGGCTGACTGTGGGATTGCTGGTCACCACATCTCCTAGTACGTCATCGTCTATACCAAACCCTTCTTGTTCATCCACAAGTACGAGATCTTCCCCATCCCTTATGTGGAATTTTCTTCTGACTGTAGGAGAGATTAAATAAATGAGAATAAATATCACAGTGCACTTTTCAGTTTCTTACAGATTGATGGCTCAGTCATAATAAACGAATGCTGCAAAAACTGCTGCTACAAGCCCAACTGTGCTATAGTATACAAATAACGCACGTCCCAGAGTGCAATAGCGGTGAATGCAGTACGCGCGAGGTTTCTTTATATTGGTGCCGCTCTGTGCAACAAGCCGCTTGCGGCGAGTTGACAGTGCGAACCATCTGAAGAAACCGAGCGAACACTGCATTTACGTTTCGCACAACAGGGTCAAGTGCGTTATTTGTTTTATAAAATAGCGACACAAACAGCAACAAACAAAAGTTTAGATCTTAAGTATACGAGAGTTCGATCTAGATCTAGAGTTATGTTGGTTCTAGAAATAAAATGAGGGTCTAAGACCTTGCAGGCTTACCAAAAAGTCTACAGGATTCATTGTTTGATTAAAAATAAAATGCATAGGGTGTCTAGAGACGAGTCTACATCAGACAGCTGAAATTCCTGGCTTCATTATAAAATCCAAAAGTCAAAACGGGTCTAAATCCAAGGCAAAAGTAAAACAAAAATTTGCTTTCTAATAATACCCCGCTCTAGCTAGAGCTAACGCGTACGCTGCGCTGGGGATCATGGTGGATCTTGGAGCGTACAATATTAGCTACGCGTAGCCTATAGCCTACAATGCACTCGAGGGAGCGTACTAGTACTACGCGTACGCGCGCGCACTGGATCCCCATGGTCACGCGTACGCACCGTGCAATATAACTTTTTACTGCGCTTTTTCTGCACTCATTTCTGCAAAATCGTGCTTGCATCAAAAATTTGTCAATGCCATGTGACGCGTATTGACCAATCACGATGCTTAAAATACTAGGCTAGATCTAGAGCCATTTTATAATACACCCTAAAACTGTTAAATGGGACATCAAGCTCAACCGGGGGTGGAGTTTGGACTGTTGTGTGCGCTACAAATAGTCTAGATCTAGATCTAGATCTAGAGATTGAATTTCCATGTTTATTATTTTTGCATTTTTTTTATTACATGAATGGGGTAGATCTAGTCTAGATCTAACGTTAGATCTAGATCTAGATATCTAGGCCTCATGTCAATGCAGATCTAACGTTAGAACTCTAGATCTAACTGTTAGGCCTAGAAATCTAGAGTCTAGATCTAGTCTAGACTTCTAGATCTAGATCTAGATCTAGCCTAGACCTGATATTTTTGCAAAAACCCAGGATTAGGCCCTAGACTAGGTCTAGATCTACTGATTTTTCCTTTACATTTTGAAACAAATATATTAAATAACAATATATAGACCTAGATCTATCATGAATGTTTGCCCTTTGGAGTATTTATCAATGATAATTTTTCAGAAATCCATAAAATATTAAATGGCATCATGCTGACCGGATACCCAACCCGGCCGGACAGCCAAGGCATAGTAGGCCTAGACCTCTAGGCCTGGGCTACCCAACGACAGGCGCGGCTAGCGCCAGCTGACGAACACGTAATACTATATAGCCTAGGCTAGATCTATAAAAGTTTATAACAAACAAGAACCATGTACACTTACTGATTTCAAAGAATCCTACTGTGTCTTCTGGATCTATAGGCAGGTATTTTCTAATACTTCGATCCGCTGAACAGACCCTGACGCTTAATGGCATGGTTGCATGCACTTCGATCACTTCACATCTAGAATCTAGGCCTAATTTGAAGAATTACTACTCCAGAATCAAGACTTCAAGTCAGTGCCAGTGAAATTCTCTAGCCACATGCTCTCGTCTAGCTGTGCGCGCGCAGCTGCAGAGGCGCATATCGGATCATATGACAACTTTCGTCCAATGATTTTCGTCGAATTCTCTAGCTTATGCGCATGTGCGATTTTATAACACCAAATATGACACCATCAGCCTGTAATTGAATATTTTCACACCGTTGGTGTTATTTTTCGCCAATCGGACATGAAATGAACACCAAGGGTGTTGATATTTTTCTATTCCATGCTGGTGTTGAATATTTAACACCCTGGTTTTTGCAGTGTAATAGTAGTCATGGTAGTAGAGTTGTAAAATGCAACATGGTATTATTCTTACCAGACAGAACTCGTTCACCGACCCTGCTGACTCCAATCCAAAGCGAGAAAATTAAGTGATGATAAAATCCAAAAAGTCTTCGTAAAACACTGCTAAGCTCATCAAGATAAAGAAACTAGTTCATCTCATTCTAACCTCGCAAATATTGGTATCGAAAGCTAAAAGCCTAAAACAGTTAAAAGTTCCGGATAATTTTTTAGATTTTAAAGTAGTTTAATCATCCGCCTTCTTACAGACAAGTTTGTTCAATAATCTTTCTTTTTTGCCATGCGAAAGTTGAATCTTGGGCGGTATGTATAGTTACGCTCCAGGCAAAAGAAACAGTTCATAAAAGAGTATACAGGCAGGCTTTACATCACTTGCAGTCTAATGAGATGAATCGTAATTAAAAGACGTAACAGTTGATATCCCTGTGATGTTGAAATCACAAACGTTTAATGTCTGTCCTGAGATGGCTTTCACACCCACTTAGAGAAAAACGAGTGAAATTTCGTTCACTGTAAATCCTGAAGCAAAAGAGCAATGTTTCTGAAGCAACACGTCGGTCTTCGAGCAATACGCGTGTTGTCTCGCCGAGAGCTCAGGCACCAATGATCACTCTTCTGTGCTGCTTTGCGGTGTACTATCAAAACACTAGATCGCGGGGAGGGCCACGCATTTGAGCCATCGAATATAATTCCCTACACACTCCTTTCCCTTTACTGGGATAGGACCATAGGACCAAGGCAGGACACACAAACCTAGTCTGTTTACCTAACTACGCTGCATTCAAATTTCCCTTGTCATTCTCGCGCGAAGGGGTAGGAGGGGGGGGGGGGGGGGGGAGGGGGGGGGGGAGGGTATAGGTGGAGAGGTATTGTTGGAAAGAGTTGAGTGGTCGCAAGGCACATGCATATTCCAAGTTTAGATTTAATGCTTTTCAAGTTATGGCGGTAATGAGATAATTTTATGGCATTTTCAACACTTTTTTGACCCTGTTACCTTTCACATTTGACCTCTTATGCCCAAAATCTAATCGGTTCATCCCTGTTTGCTTATTCATACTTCTTCAAAGTTGGTTTGAATTGACTAAAAGATTTTTTTCTTCTTCATATTATCACAGTAACGAGATATTTTCGGGCAGTACACTTCAAGTGCCCCTGTGACTTTTTCCACCCAAAATCTAATCAGTTCATTCATACTTCATCCAAGTTTGGTTTGAATTGCTGTAAATTTGTAATGCTATATCGCGGTTACAAGGCATTTTCTTGTATGACCCTGTGACCTTTGACCTTTGACCTCTTCTACCCAATATAATAATCAGTCCATTTTTGCATGCTCGATATACCGAACCGAGTTCAAAATATGTTCGCGTTAACGAAATGCTGGACGGAGGGACGGAATGACGGAAGGACGGACGGACGGACGAATGAACGGATAACGAAGGCGAAGGCATAACAAAGTTATTTGCTGGATTTGGGCGGAGATATTTCAAACGCAACATTAATTTTACAACATGATGAGCTAAAGATTTTTTTTATATTGATTTATTTTCACTTTGGAATGAATACATCGCCAGCCTCGATTGGAAGAGATAAGTGGCGGGTATTGCGAAAATGTAAAAATATGCAATGTGCACGATTGATCAGCTTCAGTATGAAGTGGTAGTGACGGTAATGGGGGCGGGGTATCGTTTATTACCCGTGGCCGATATGTCTTTTAGGTGCGGTTGTGCCTGATAATGTTGGTTTATCGATAATCGCCAGCTCAAACAAACCGTTGAAGGGGAGCAAACTGTAAAGTTACGTCATTCTGTTTGAATCAAGCACACAGTCCACTTTCTTTGAATTTCTTTTACTCACAACACCTCGTTTTACTCTCTTTCACCTCTTTATTTTCATCCCCCATTTTCATATTGCGACAATTCGCGCTGTAATGCTAATGCTGCTCTATACAGTTCCATTTGTAAGAGAAAACTAATAGAAAAGCGAAATTCGTGCATGGAAATAAATTTGTCCATCCTATTCCTGAGACCACCGCGAGAGGACCTGAAACGGTCTCTAATCACATGACACAAACAATCAATGGGTCCCAAGTGGATCCATCGTTCCTTTCTTCAATCTTGAATGGGAGATAATGAGCGACCCCACCCCATGAATTAGTGGTGACAGACAGTGGTCCCTTTATTTACACACATTCAGAAGATGAGAGGGGTCTCTGCTTCTAGTATAGAGAACGATTTTTGGCGTGTTTTTTCCAACTAAACTGCATCCAGATTCTATCCATTATCAAGGATACTATTAAACTGGTCTTGGGAGCTTTATCGCTGGTTACACATTAATGTGTACTTTCATTTACCAATGACCTGTTTGAAATAAATATCAAGTATAAAATACAACAAGCCAAAAGTATTGAAAGTGGTCGGAATAAAAGAAAAATATACATGTACCTGCAAAGCCTCTTCCTCACACAAATATTCTATCATTACGGGAGTTTCTTCGTTTGCCAGGGGGGGGGGTTGTCAAGACATACCCCTCTCTTAATTGTACCCCTTGGCTCTTTCCATGGCTTCCCCCAGTTTCCATTTGTTTAGATCATGAAAATTGAGGGAGGGGGGTCGTCAAGACATACCCTTCTCCTAATTGTACCCTTGCCTCTTTCCATGGCTTCTCCCAGTTTTAAGGTTTGTTTGATCATGAAGATGGGGGGGGGGGGGCTTGTCAAGACATACCCCTCTCCAAATTATTGTACCCCTTGCCTCTTTCGATGGCTTCTACCGGTTTCAAGGTTTGTTTGATCATGAATAGCGGGAGGGGGAGCTTGTCAAGACATACCTTCTCCCTATTGTACCCCTTGCCTCTTTCGATGGCTTCCCCCAGTTTCAAGGTTTGTTTGATCATGAAGATGGGGGGGGGGGGGGGGCTTGTCAAGACATACCCCTCTCCAAATTATTGTACCCCTTGCCCGTCTTTACATGGCTTCCCCCGGTTTCAAGATTTTTTAGATCATGAAGATGGGAGGGGGGGGGGGGCTTGTAAAGACATACCCCTCTCCCAACTGTACCTCTTGCTTCTTTCCATGGCTTCTCTCAGTTTTAAGGTTTGTTTCATCATGAAGATGGAGGGAGGGGGGGGGGGGGCTTGTCAAGACATACCCTTCTCCCAATTGTACCCCTTGCCTCTTTCGATGGCTTCCCCCAGTTTCAAGGTTTGTTTGATCATGAAGATTGAGGGAGGGCGGGGGGGGGGGGCTTGTCAAGACATACCCCTCTCCCAATTGTACCCCTTGCCTCTTTCGATGGCTTCCCCCAGTTTCAAGGTTTGTTTGATCATGCAGATTGGTATCTACATGGTTTACACTCGCTTCTGACATGATAAATCGATAAGATGCTTTCCCGCCTTGGTCATCATCTGCCTCAATCCTGGCTCCTCGGAACATTTACCAGACTTTAAACAAAGTCAGATACGGCAAACACACCAAGATAAATCACACAGGCCATGAGAAACCTTGTTTTTAGCATCTTATTTGGTTAGGACAGTCAGACTATAAAGGTAAAGATTGGTGGAGAGGAAACCTCTTTCTCCTCACTCCTCAAAATTTTAAATGTAAGTTTTACATCAAACAAAAGGAACCGAACTCATCTTCAGTAATAAAAGTTGACATGAGATGGAGGTGCGCGCAAAACGCGAAACGGTAGGCGCCCCCTACCCTCCACGCGTATGATGTATTTACAAAGGAACTCACATGAAACTGAGATTATGCATGGACAGAAATGTAACCATGCACTAATTATTGCTCGATAGTCTGTCAAACTTGGTTATTCACTCAAAGTCTGCTGTGATATCTGTCATATCTAAAAATGTATTTCTCGCCTCACCCCCTAACTCAACATTTTCTTAACCATCACCACCATCAACATCAGCATTTACATCGTTATAATCATCATCCTTATCGTCATCATCATTAACGTTCTTCTCCTCACCTCCCCCTCCCCCTTCTGGTCCTTCATCATTATAAACAATACATCCTCCTCTTCTCTTTCTTCTTTGTCGTCTTCTCTGCTTACCCCCAACTTGAACACCCCCATGCATTGACGTATTGTGAAGCGCTCTAACATCAAATCCCTGCAGCCCCTTATAACTTCACACGTCACCCGTGACAGATCCATCATATGCCCCGTCGCCTCTCTAATCACCCTTTCTTCTCTCAACATCATGACGAAGACATACACTCTGTCACAAGGGGCGTATCCAGCTAATTCGAACTAGGAAAAAAGAGAGAGAGACATAGGGGGGGGGGGTCATTTGAGACAACACGTATATACATCACAGTTTCCTTTTCTTCCCGTTTAGCGTTCCTTTACCGCGTGTAGTGAGACAAGTCCACAATAAAGAAAACACCATAATACGGTTTATGTGATGCAATATAACATTGCAGCATGATCATTTTGGTTTACTTCTGGGATCTTGGTTGAAATCAAAATGTGTAAAAATTAACTCCGCTTGCTGTAAATATGAGAAACCTGAGGCAGCCACGGACCCCGTCGTCATGAAAAATGATTACAAGTACAAGATGGGGGTATTCTGGAATAGAAACCTACTGCTCCGTAAAGGCATCGAACTTCGATCAGAGGTACAATGTTGCAGGGGCGGATCCAGCCTGCGGAGAGGGAAGGGGTCTTAATTCGTGAGAAAATATTTAGCGACGACTCAGCCGGCCGGCCAAATAAGCGGTGGAGGGGGGGAGCTTTTGTTTTGTTTTACTCAACCCCTTCCCCCTTTGAGCAGAAAAAATAAAACAGTTAGTGCTCGCTTTTGTTTTGCCTAATTTGAGGGCAGGGGAGGTCCGCCCCCCCCCCTTGATCCGCCTCTGCAATGTTGATCCGATGTTTGCTCCGGCGACATTTACTGTTAATTTTAGGATTATGGTTTGGGTTGCAATTGGGTATTACTATAAGGTTAGAGTATGTGTAAGGGTTAGATTTAGTACTGGATAAAAGGTTACTTAAACTGAGGAATTCGGTTTCTTCAAAAAATAATTATTGCAATTGTCGCCCGATCATGTGAGATATGTAGCACAGTCGCAAAGAACTACAAGACATGGTATTACTATAATACTAAAAAAGCTGTTCGTATTGAGGAGACACTTTTAACACACATTTCGGCAACAATCGAATAAGAAATAAAGCAACTCATTGCTTACTACCCAATGTCATCCATAAAAAAAAAAAATGCCCTAGTGCTATAGCTGGAGAAATCATAGAAAACCCCAAGAAATAGATTTGTCATATTTTCCTCTTATATAAACGCTACTTTGTACGGTACACTCAATATTGTGGTAAGGGTGGGGTAGAGAATGCGTCTTCCTGTCTCCAGCCACCCTGTTACACCTTGAACTGTCACACACATTACAAACACACGTCAGGGATGTCACCAATGTCCTTCCCAACTCTAGCTTGTTTAACATCACCTAGGAGGAAAGAGATTATTGTACACTGAAGCACTCTCCCTGACTCTACAAGACAAAGGCTAAGCCTTCACGCTAATCGAATGTTAGCATCTTATCATGGCAGTAGGTCCATGATCTTATCGACAAGGGTCTGGCTCTCTCTCCTCCTGTCTGTCATGTCATATTATGTAGACAATGTACCGAGTGCCGACCCTAACGGAAATTACAAATATTTATGTAAGATTGTAAACGTTTACAAATGTAATTCTTTTCAAGTGCGTCGGTGTTTTTTCCTCAATAATATTAAGTACAATACATAGACAATACTGTGAATATTTTCTTTGTCAACGTTCAAGCCTAATTGGATGAAAACATGAAATCAGCAAACGACTTGCAGCTTGCCACAATGCCATAGGCATAGGTGACTCTCCGGGGGTGGGGGCGGCAAATGGGCACCCACTATTTCAAGTAGGCCCAAAGTGCCCCTTTTTACTTCAAATATATGCTCCTTTTTCTTTCCAACTAGTGCTCTTTCCACTTTCTCATAAATAGTGAGGCAAAGCAATAAAAAAAATCAAAGTCTAATTGTTTGTGACCTCTTTCCAAGCTGCTAATGACGTAGAACGTATCAGCCATTGAGACGAACGGAAATATAAGAAATTGCAAACCTGTTTGGGAATAAAAATTTCGCTGCCGGGCTCACGATCAATTGGGCAAAAAGAATTTCCATTTTCGGTTTAACGTAATAAAATTTGGAGTGGACTTTAAAAGATCATTATATTATTATTATAATATATTCAAATCTGATGGGTGCCCTTTTAATTGGACAAGTTTCCTCTTTCTTTTGTAATAAATGCAAATTTCCCCCTTCTTAAAAGTGCCCCCATTTATCTCTAATGAGTGCGCTTTTTCATCTCTGATAAGTTCTCCTATTCAAATCTGATAGGTGCCGCTTTTACTCTAACACGTGCCCTTTTCTCTTGGAATAAGCGGCGTTCTCCCTTCTGATCAGTGCCCCCTTTTCAGATGTTCGCTTTCTCCTCTGATAGGCATCCCTTTTACTTTGATAATTACCCCTTTTCGTTCTGTTATAAGTGCCCCTTCCCCTTTCTTATAAATGCCCCGTTTCATCTGTGATATGTGCTTATTTTTAGGTATGAGAAGTGCCCCTTTTCAACTATTTTTGTATATACTGAATTCTGAATAAATACAATACAATACCTCTGATAACTGCCCTATTACTTTGCAAGGTGGCCTTTTCCCTTTTCATGTTTATATAATTGCCCTTTGGTAAGTGCCCCATTTTACCTATATAGTCCATCGTCACTTACAAAGTGTGCAGCTTTTATACGTGCTATGACAATAGGTTTTATCACTTAACATCTCTTCAGAAACAATTGATCCCTCATAGCCTCCTTCACATGTGCCCCCACTAAAGGGGCATCCACTATTTCAAGTAGGCTAAAAGTGCTCCTTTTTTACTGCAGACAAATGCCCCTTTTTCTTTCCAACAAGTGCACTTTCCACTTTCTCATAAGTGCCCCTTTTATATCTGATAATCGCCCCTATAAATAAATCTGATAGTGCCCGTTTTACTTTAACAAGTGCCCTTTTCCCCTTGTAATAAGCGGCTTTCTCCCTTCTGATTTTGTGCCCCTTTTACTTTGATATTTACCCCTTTTCGTTTTGTAATAAGTGCCCCTTCCCCTTTCTTATAAATGCCCCGTTTCATCTGTGATATGTGCTTATTTTTAGGTATGAGAAGTGCCCCTTTTCAACTATTTTTGTATATACTGAATTCTGAATAAATACAATACAATACCTCTGATAACTGCCCTATTACTTTGCAACGTGGCCTTTTCCCTTTTCATTTTTATATAAATGCTCTTTGGCAAATGCCTCAATGTTTTTTATCACATTATTGATCCCTCATAGCCCCCTTCCCATGTGCCTCTAATTTAAGCGACAGAGAGCAATTTGTTTCAAATGTTCCCAAACTCACTCGCTAGGCTCGCTTGCATTTATAGTATATCATTTAGTACCATATTAAAGGTCTTATGCATTCTTTTATTACAAGATTGTGCTTAACATCCTATCATGATTGGTGAATTTATCATTTTATCCATTTATATTGTGCTGAAGCAGGGTCTTGGACCAGCTGAAGAGAACATGATGAAGATCATCCCTGATCATGTATTAATTACAATGCAGGGGTAAATACCAATTGCTGAAAATTGTATTTTTTCTTCACTTATAAGTTGTTTTTTCCAGAGATTGACCTTTTTGTGTGGATGTAACCCCAGCTTTGAAAGACGCTCCGCCCCCTTGTCACGGGCGCCCTACATCGTCATCGTTCTTCTGCTTACCCTCTTTCTTGTTATCTTCAATGTCATCACCAAGTAAAAGCACAGGAAATCAAATTTATAGTATGAACCAATGAGCAACGTGAACTATAAACAAAAACACGGAACACTGTCTCTTACCATCTTCTCTCATCTTCCTGCTCTTACTACTGGACAGATTTCTCGGAAGTGAAATAGCTGGAAAGGCGATATAAATATAATATAACACTCTTATGACCCGAAGAGATATTTCTAGTAATCATGGCCTGGTAAAGATGTACCCATCGTCGTGACACATTCGAAATACTGAGAGTTACCTTGAATTTTAGTTCTAAAATCATAATCCAAATCCCTATGACACATGTGAGGGAAGAGGAAAGCGAGAAGGATAAAAGAAGGCAAAATCCACAATTTTGATATCAGTGGTTGTTATCCGACTTCATTTGAGTGACGTGGGATGCGAAACTTGACCGCCAAAGTCTTGCCCGCCGTGACCCCTAGACATTAGGCTTGTTTGTAGAGTGTCAATTCGGTCATCAACGCCGAGAATTCGGTGAGAGAAATGTGCCGGAATTTTTCCATTTACTCTCATATCCCTTGATTGGTAATGCATCTCAGATGCACCCCCTTGACGATGTCCAAAGCTGTTTAACGAGACCTCAGGAAAGGTTGATGTTTGAGAGACAATAGATGATTTGTCATCTCCAAGTTCAAGCCCAAAAGAGTATTTTTTGGATCAAAATGTCATAAATTGTTCCATTAGATTTCAACAAATGTAAATCTGAATGTAACCACAGTATTAAAATCCTGATCCACAAGATGTTTGTATTATTTTTGTTTACCATTCTTTTTTTTCTTTTTTTTTTCTGGGGGGGGGGGGGGGTGGGAGTAAGTTGATCTAAGCCTATATTTATCCATCCAGTATGACGTCTAGTTCTGGACGTATTCAATGGTTTCATCTTTTAACAAATATCTCCGATCTACAAAGATGTTTTCAAGAAGTTCATATTTTGTTATCAAGAAAGAGGAGAGTATTATACCCCTCCCTTTAGCGACGCCTGTTCTCTCAAGGTAATATCATATGACTGATTTTGCAATCCACAGGACCTATATATACTGTACATGTCGGATGACTTCATGACCCGCATAATACGGATTTTGTCTATATAATGGGTAATTTGTGTGATTTATGATTTCAATGAAAAAGAGATATACAATGTCTTGCTTTTCTCGTTCAAATTCTTCAATAAAGCGCATAGAATAACGAGGTCTTCTGATACTTTTCTATGTTTATATAATTTATTATCATAGCCTTTCTCATTCATAACCCTATATTTAGCTACAACTGTAAATTCTATAAGACGCCTGAGGGTGCATTTGAAACATGGGTTCGTCCAGTTTTTAGAGGGTCCCATCTAGCTTTGTTATATATATTCCCATGTTATAATGCGTTGTTAAACATTCTTCCTCTCATCAAGTATCATGGTATTCCTTAGCTCTCATTAAAGATACTATGTCCCTTTTGCAGCCAACATCAAATTCTGTAGAACTTTGCAGGAATTATGAATATGTCATGTATGTCCTATCTGTGAAATTTAAACGTTAGCATGTGTCCTAATATTCAAATTATGCAAGGAAACCCGTTTACTTGCTAGACTTCACTGTCAGACACTGAGTGACTGACTGGTTTTTTTTTCTTCTTTGGTAAAAAATGAGCTGTAAAGGGTACATGAGCATTTGTCTACACCAATAACCCACTTCTTGGAATGGCCAAAATTAAACTGATTTAATCTTTGCGCAGCATAAAACGTACGACCATTCGGTACAATGGTCTGAAAAAATAGACTATTACTTACTGGCTCTATAGCTCCTAAGTCAATTTGACAACTATAATGGTATTGACTCTTCTTCCCCGCCTTCAAATGGACATAATATCTGTTTTTAGTAATTAACCGGTTTATTAACATATTCAAATTTATGGATTTTTTTCTTTTCTTCTTGGGGTTCTATAGTGACGAGTTACTCTATTAACCCGTTATTCATGAATGAACTACAATGCTTGGAATCCAGTCTACATACCTTACTTGTTGCTATGGCGGGCAAGTATTCAAGTTGTCAAGAACAACCTATGTTTAAAAGGTATGCATATAACAATGTGAATATGTTAGTAAGCCGGCCTATTGTTTCCAACAGCCCGTCGGCGTTATTACGAACCGATATACCAATATAATATGCATATATATATTACTGTATGGATTCGTCGTATGATAACAATCCCGACGAGCTGGTTGAATAGAAGGAAGGAGATCCTGCGATTAAAGAAAGACAAGATCATTTGAAAATTTACTTTAAATGGGTCGAAGCCCCATGCCCAAAATATCGTTACCCAGTTCTTGTCTCAATGGTGACTATATTTTGTCTCGTGTCATTTTAAATGTGAAGTATACATCCGTCGCAGAACTTTTCGACATGTAGATAGGTAAATAAATAAATGGTTTATTGAAGTAGAAAAGTATTCACTGTTACGAAGCAATGAATGTACAATAATGGATAAATCGCATACAAATGGTAATTATCATTTATAAAAATAATAATAAAATAAATACCAACCACTCTTGCGATGGGGCAAACTATTATCGCAAAGGTGATCTGTGCGGGTTGAAGGCGGGAGAAGATAGTAAAGCCCCCAAGATGATAGTTTATCCACCCCCAGAGTAAAATGATGTGATACGCAATCTATCATTTGTCATGTAATCTAATTTAGACCGATCGTGCTGCAAGATTCTTGCTATATGGTATATGACATAAAATAACAACCAACAATTCTCTATACTTATTATTAAAAAAAGTATGACAATTCATTCGATAATCTAGATAACTGATTCGATTAATTGGAAGGTTAAAAACTAATGTGCGACACCGTTTTTCCAACTTCTAAATGTCTATCTTACCATTTACATATTCTACTGATTGGTATATAATATGTAACTGATTTCGTATACAGTCCACCTCTCATTTTGTTTAGTTATGAAAAGTACCCCAAAAACGTCAAATTTACAAGGGGTACGAATGTTTTAGTCGTTCATTGTACCTGTGCTACATTTCCGAAGCGAGTCAAGGGGCGATTGCTATGCAAAAAATACAAAAGAAAAAAGGGAGGGGGGAGGAAGAAAGAACGTTATGTTTTACACCAACCAACGGCAACGCTCCCAGACCTGTTTCAACATTATTATGTTTAAAAGATGTATTTATATAAAATTAATGCTCAGAGACATTCAGGATGCCTTTTGATTGATGAGTATAACATCGCATTTAACCAGTAATTGGCATTACAGCACTACCACCACCGTAATTACAACAAATCATGCTCTATCCCGTCTTCTCATTACTTGCTCATGGTTCCTTTCTTCTTTCTTTTCTTTTATCTACCCCCTCCCCCCTTCACCTTATGGAATCTACCACCAAGGTAAAGATTGATCATGGCCGGGTAGGGTTTTATGGTAATTGACAGAATCCACATTGTTATTTACAATAAAATCTGGCTCATGGCGGTTTTGGTCCACTTGGACTTATTATCCCGGATCTGAGCCTATATACTCTTGACATCCGGACAAATCTCTCAGCTCTACACTGTTTTCTTTGACTCGAGAGAAATAGCAAACATTTGTTCTTCAATCAGTCATTTTTTGTCTTTTAGCCAAGCGAGCCCTTTCTCCCTCTCTTTCTGTTTGGGATGTCTTCCCTGAACCACAGCTGGTGTCCAATCCATCTCGTGAAACCAAGGGTGGACATCTTGGGAGAAAATCAGAAGAGCGGGACGATATGGGGGGAGAGAAGGAAACAGGGTTATAGAAAAAATGAATGAGAATAAGGAGAAAAGGAAGAGGGCAAAGGGGATGATCTAGAGCAAGAGAACATATAGGGAAGTGGAATGAGCACATCGATGATGAGGGTTCAGCAGAAGCACAAGAGCCGAAGAAGAAATGTAATAAGGAGAGCAGTATGAAGGAAGGATAATAACAGAACTATGGAGTGAGGGCAACGAAGATGAATACAGTGTAGTGAAAGGAAATCAATGGAAGAGTCCAAGAGAAGGATCGCGATGATGAGAGAAAAACGAGGGAGAAAGGGTGATGTAGAGCGAAGAAGAGTAATAAGAGGAGAATGAAGGGAATAGAAAGAAGTGATGTGCATAGAAGGTAATAAACTGTGCGTAATAAAGATGATGGGGATCAATAGCCAGTATATATTTATTATAAATGTTCTACGGCAAAATATAAGACTTTAACCTTTCCAGAATAAACTTATGATCCTCAATCTGCATATTCCATTTTCCAGGAAATACCCCTTTATGTCCAAAATAGACATTTTCACAGAAGGATTCTACATGTATTTGAAATATATTCAATTCCTGTTTTTTGTTTGTACTTCACCGCTCTATCAGTTTCGTATTGCAAGTTTTCGAAGGACGGCCCAATATTCCGACACAAATTAAAAATGAATAGTTGTATGGTCTTATGATGAGAATATTCCCTGTATTGTGTCTCCCAAAAGTGTGAGATGTTATAAAATATTAAAAAATAATCGCCAACTCAAGTTATCTTTACAAGCTGATTAGTAATATGTGCCAGTTTTCTTTCATAAGCTACACTAATCGAAATCCATCGTTATCCGCCTCTACAAACCACCCCGTCAGCAAAGTCTGACCTTGTATTTTGGAGTATAAGTTGAAGTCTTCAAATATTCAGTTGAATATCTTTCTCCTTCATTTCAGTTTTCCTTTTTCTTTCTTTCTCGCCCGAGACCTTGTCAAACAAGAGAGTTGTTTGAGTAGCCTAGAGAGGTCGGCCCGTATTTGTCAGCCCGTCACATGCATTCATCATCTACACGTCCATATACATGCATGTACAAACAAATATACCAACACCATGAACTCAGACACAAAGATGGGAAATCCATGAGAGAGAGAGAGAGAGAGAGAGAGAGAGAGAGAGAGAGAGAGAGAGAGAGAGAGAGAGAAAGATGGAGAGAGATACAGAGACAGAGAGAGATGGAGAGAGAGAGAGAGAGAGAGAGGGGGGCACGCACACCCACGCACACACAGAGACAGTGAGAAAGGCAGTCAAACAAAAATACAAGATGAAGAAAAATTAAACGGAATTAGTAATAGGCCTATTTGGTATGAAATGGTTAGACAGAAAACGTGTACAATGAGAATGAAATCAATAACTAAAGAAGAAAAGAAAGAAAAACATGGGATATTTTTATCATCATCATTAGTATTATTATTATTGTTTTTGTTGTTATCGTCATCATCATTAAATTGAATAAAAGGCTAAGTGGTGGAACATTTCTAAATATCCCTTTAATATATATTATGTATCTGTTTAAAGGAATTTATGCGATTTTTCCCTTCCAAACAGAATAATTTTTTACAGACTAAATGATATTCAACTTCAAACTAACAAACGACATTGTTCATAAGTCATACATAAGATTACAAACAATCCATTTACTGTACATTTTTGTGTTGCGATTCAACTATTTCGAGTCAAATGCGACTCCCTTAAAAAAAAACAGTGTGAATTTTACCTAATCATAATTATAAATGAATTTGGGCAAAAGCCTGTCCCAAAATAGGCACAGGCCCCATGTCCCATGAATCCCGATAAGATAAAATCCCTTACAAATTACTGAGACCATCTTGTCACTCTAACTCTTCGTGTTTTGCTTCCAGAGCTCCCGAAAAAGATTCCAAAATCGGATGAATTTCAACCAATCTAATCAAATGGCAAAAGCAACTGTTCATTACAAAACAAAACAAAGAAAAAACGAAAAAAACAAAGAAGGAATTTTGTTTTGTTATCTGCGCTTATGAAAGTATTTGACATTGTTTGACTTTGATCTACATGTAATTAGTGACAAATTGTTTATACATGTATACCCCTTAATTCATTATATACTTTAATCGAGAAATGTATTGATAAATGCAGTCAGTTGTATGATTATAAACAATGCAGTAATATGTTCAAAGTATCTAAAGAAAAGGGATATGCATCACTAACTACATAAGGTCTTCTGTCAGTCCATCATAATTATGGTTATCGAAAACTGGTCCTTCGTAGCATCCATGAGTCCCGGTATTCTTGGACATCGTACCATTAACATTTAGGAAGATGTGTTTCCTCGAATTTATGAGTAAAAACCTTCACTTCCAATTTACAACTTGATAAGAAAAGCAATGAGTTATAATATCAAAAATACTGTTTTCTGGCTAACATCGACTTCGTCATAATTCTTGTGATAAATACCATCTTCATAATGCAGTAAACATTAACGATACAAGCTGGAAATGAAAGATTTGTCAGACACAATGCCAGTTTGAACATATAACAGCTTTATATTAATACAACAGCACATCAAGTTTTTGAAATTTGTATCCCTCCTTCGCTCCTAGCTTCTTTCCCTTCAAGAATATCTGGACTATTTTCATGTAGGAAGCTGCAGTATTTCTTTGAAATAATATTATTTTTTGGAATGATATCTGGAGGACTTTCTGTGTAAGAAGCATGAATGCTGGTCAGGGAAGATGACACTCGTATGTCAAGCATGGGATGGGGCATGGGACAAGCCTGTTAGCAATGGCTTTGGGTCTGTAATACTATCTCTGCACTCACAGTGGAGAAGTCAAAGATCATATCTTCCCAACGTTTTACAATGCCACGGAATTGACTAGAAATTCACTCATTGGCAGAAGAATAAAAAGAGGAGGAAGAAAAAATATATAATTTGTCACTTATACCTATGAAAAATATTTTGTTGAATCCATTTCTTGGGAGACATCAAGCAGATAGCAGTAAGTTTTGTTGCATTGCTGCTAGTCGTTGAAATATGAGTCCTAAAACTTGTGTTTATAGTCACATAAAACCAATTTCACAGCCTTATTAATTTACACAAAGCTAAAGAACTCGTGCCACAGGATTAAAAGGGTTAATGCAACTTCACAAATATTATGACATGAAAACTTGGTTATTTTAGAAGAAGCTTAGTAGATAAGATGTTGAAAGGTTACTAAATAGTTTTAAAAGCTTAATAGTATACAGCTCATTATTTTAATAGTTTTACATAAGGATGAATAAAGGTTACAACTCAAGCTTACTTTTATATAATAATGAAAAGAAAAGAAAAGTAGCTTTTTTCTTTCTTAACGAAAAGGAATAATTTATATTCACTCTAGGAGGCTTATGACTGATGGGAAATATCTGACTGTAAATAATTACCAACACATCCTTTCAAGGTTTTGCCTCGAAATGTCATAGAAATCCTGTAAAATTGAGATAAAACCATGATGTAATAAACTTGTATGAATTCTAGATGAATTAAAGAACAAACACCATAATGCTTCTGACCAGTACATATCACGGCCATCAAGCATGGATGCCGCCAATTCTTTTCATCTCACCACTATTTGTTTTAGACTTGTGAATATCCGTCCAACAAAGAGCCCCTAGCAGCGCTGTCCAGCCAATTATGAACTATAACCTTCTCATCATCCCCCAACAACTTCTCAAGAGTTATGATGAAGGCAAATTAGGGCATTCTCAAGTTTCGGGAGGGGGTGGGGTGGGATGTCCTAGTTTTACACTTTCAGAAAGGTGAGAACTCTTGAATCCATGCATATTGACAATCCTTTATGAAAGGAGATGACATGTGTAGTTGGGCACGCATACGTCTTTGGGAGGCAAGACAACCACAAATTACAAATAAAAGCATTTGACTACACCTTTGGAAAATAACATTTTACACTAAGTAAAAGTGAGAACAATCAAACCTAAAGAAAACTAAAATAAAAGTAATCTATTTTTACTCCATATCATTTAAAAGTATGTGATTGTAGAGATTATAAAGTATACACACTGTATATAGAGAGTTTCATGAATGCTTTATAATTTTGTATAAACTTGTTATTGATCAAGACCACAAATTTTGTGAAATACCACTTCTTTCATCAGATGAAAAACAGACCATGGAATACTTCTGATGCACATCTTCCACTCTATCACACTGAAGTCCTAGAATAGAGAGAGAGAGAGAGAGAGAGAGAGAGAGAGAGAGAGAGAGAGGAAAAAAGTGTAGTTCTTTTTAGTGCTCAGGTTTGCCTTTAATAAGATCTCACATCTACTTGTCTGTCATTAGAATACCAGTGTTTATAAGCACAGCCTATATTGGTGTATATATAACCTAAATCTCCACCCCTCTCACCTTTTATGAAGGGAGGATCTGTATGGAACCAGGGTTATCTTTGAACCCCTGCCTGACCCTGCATGTGGGGGGGGGGGGGGTTGAGGGTGAGGTGCGAGGGGTTAGGGTATTATTGGGAATGAAACTTGGTAGAATATTCAGTCATTTTGATGTATTTTATTTCAAATTCAAGTGGTATAGTGGTTTGTCCCTAAAATGACCTTCATTCAAAATGATATATGTGTTTCCATCCAAGCATAATTATGTACACTTTCGTGCTCGGCCTCTATTTTATACATTGTCTTGTATTGTCTACATGCATCAAGTGAGTAGCCGGAACAGAGACAATTCTTTCAATGCTTTGAGTGCAATGACTGTTCAGTCATAACCAAGTACCAAATCAGAAACATTTTCTGTCCTTTGGTAAAATCGTTTTGTCATCAAATTCTTATATCATATGCTTGTAATTTACAAGTCAGTATTGAAATTGATCATGGAGCTGGTTTCTTTAATGTTTGGTTCTCAGAATGGTATTCAATAGTTTGAAGCATTCACATTGTCCAATATCAATGACAAATGTGCAAGCAGTGGCCGGGTAGATCTACACAATCAATTACAGGAACTCAATTAAGGAGTGACCCTTCCAAGCTGTAGTGAGCCTGGCCACCCAGCCCTAATCTTGATCTGGCTAAATCTGTTATGATTCTCATTCCTTCTCCCAATCTCTGATAAACAGACTGTCAGAGGTGATTATGGGATTGCTTCTTGGGCCGCATGCCTTCTGTCATCGGTCTTCAAGCCTGCCTCTCCTCTCCTCCTCCTCCTCCACCTCTCCTCCACAGCATCTCACTGCAGCCAATGAATCAGAGATGCTTTCTTTTCATGATAACATAATCACACCAACAGCATGTGTGAATTCCCTGGTCATACAATAACATTTATTCTTTACTTGCTATCTCCTCTCTTTTGTCTCTGTTCTTCTTTTTTTCTACTTCTGTCACTCATTCGTTAATCAACATTTTCTGTATTTCATATTTAGTTATAGCACACAACTAATTGTAAATGATACACTCTCCTTTTTCCCCTCTTGTCTCTCGATATCTCTTTCTCCTATTTGCATATTTGAATTTTCTTGTTTTGATTCTTCTTAAATGTGAATGTGAGCACAAATCCAATCAAAAGTAATTATTACCTGTAATTACTTCTCCCCTCTCTGTCTCTCATATATAATCATATTTCTCTTATATTTTCACACAGAAATTAAAAATTTATGTAATAGATACAAAGATTTGTATAGATATGTCTAAATATACAAAGACATACAAGAAAATTAAGATGACACGGGGATCTGTATCACCTATCATTTATTAGTACACCAGTTAGGGTGAAACAGTTATCTTGAGTTATCTACAATGCTGGAGTTGATTCCAAAGTTCAGAGTACGGAAGAGTTCCTCACGAGCTCACTACAACCATTGCAAGTATGTGACATATTAAATCTTTGATATATCTGATCTAAAAGTATTCAACAAATGCTTTATTTTAACCATGCAGTATACCTTTCATTCTGGAGTTTAAAAAGACCCTAACGTCAACTTTACAAGGGGTAAGAATGATTCAGCTGTTAACTATACATAGCCAAAGATTGATCTATACTCTCTGCTTCCATGTGCCATCTTTATACCCTGATTAGGCTTTACTATAAACATTAAGATAACACCTTATCTCCAGGACCAAACTTGACAACAGACAAAGAATGGTTTATGAAATAATATTTGAAGCACTGGTACCAAGCTACATTCATGTATGTCAGATTATAAACTATAGCTTTGTCTCCATTAGGAACCTTAGCCTTGGAGGAACGATTATTCAAATTGACGAACTTGATAAATTCCAAAGATGGAACTTGAGCATGTTGTTGAATGAACAAGACCACAAAAGGTACGATGTACGAAATGGTAAATCTTACACATCTCCAAGTCCTGAAGTTTAGAGCAATATTCTGAAGCTGGCCTTCTTCAAAACATGATTCTTGGTCTATATGCCTTCTTTCTTTCTTTTTACATATTCCTTGAAAACGTACTGGTAAATAGGACCAAGTCTTTCTCTCTATGACTAATAGCAGTCCTATGAAGACAGTTTGTTGCTTTTATGTTAAATATTCATATGTAATTTACTTCTTTGTTGAATTTTTATTTTTTCACTACATACCCTCATTTTTATCTGTATACACACATTTGAAATAATAACATATTTTCTTGCATTTCTAGTGACGGACCAGCTCTGCTTTCCATGAAGTGTAACTGATCACACATGCACCCATAGCAAGCCATATAGGAATAACAACTTTGATTGCATCAAGTAAATAGCAAAACATACATATCTGTTCAGAGCAAAAAGGCTATTTACTCTGTGTTGAAATATATCAATTAATGCTTTTATACTGTCTTTAATGAAATGGCCCAAAACTGACAGCTTCTATGCAAAGAAAAGAAAATGAGCTAATTCATTTCTAATAGTCTACAGTCTTCCATCAATTCTATTTGTTTCTCAGACACATGTATGCTATGATTATTTTTAAAAAAAATTTTGTTGATTGTTAACAAACAATGCAACTATTATTTCCGAACCAGAAAAAAATCATTACTTGGTTCTTTCGTTTCTCATTTTGTTCACATATTATGTATGCCTAATGATGAGTCAAGTGGCAATATTTGTTCTGCTAGCTAATATGAATGCTATCTGATAACTATGACTCACCATTAAAATCCATGCATGCAACCCAAAAGAAAAGGGATAATAATGGCGAGAAAATGAAAAGTAAAGGTGTGTAAACTCCGAGCACCTTGGCTTTTGTGCAGACATGAAGTCTTAGTCATACTGTAAATCCGGTATGATTGTACAGATGACTTGGAATCTGATATTGTACACACAGAAGACCTTGAAATACTGGGATTTCTTTCTGTCTTATGAGTACGGTCAAGTGCTGCGATTTAACATCATAATGTTGACCATTGCTCATGATGAATATATTAAGTACAAAGACTTCAGTTATGAATACTACTTATGTAAAGTTATCAAGCAAGGAGAATGCTTAACTGTATGAATGCATTTAAGTTGTCCCGTATGACATATTTTGTCCCTCACAACATATTTCATATTTCCATACATACCGGTACTTTTTATGATATAAGAAGATTCAAACCTCTCATTCTAATGTTGATTTGTTAGAATGTGTTTACTTTATTCAACAAGAAACACTAGGATTTTGATCATGTTAGGTCAAGAGATGACCGGCAACATAATTATGTCATCCTGAAGATGTTAGCTAAACTGTCCATTAAGTATGTTTTCAGTGATATTTGTCAAAGCAACTCGCATCATAAACTTAAATTTCAAGAAAATCACATTTTTCTGTGCCCCGTACGACATACAGTAATTTTAGCTCTAACTTGCCGAAAAAAGGAAATATATAGTTGGTAGTCATATCTTCAAAGAGCCCCCTAGTGATTTCTCTTCTTTAAAGGCTAGAAAATTTTGTTTAAATGTCTCATAATACATAATAAGGAATCACCCTTATGATGAAAATATCAACTACATTCACGACCATGACAAAAAGTTAAAAGTTAAAACTAACATAATCTATAAAACAAAATAAACAGCCTTGAATTAAAAAAACCCATAAAACCCTAATAGTTGTTAACATCATATCACCATATAGCAACATGCATCTTAACTCATCACACAATATCTAGAGAAGATGTTAAAGATTTAAGTCAAATAGTGCTTGATGCATGGTCTTATGTCTCACAAGGTGTATCAACAATATTATTTTCCCCTTTTATGTATCTACCTACATAATTATACTTGCATCTCTGCTTTGTTTCTCTTTCCATTAAATCCTCTTATTAAGTCTCATTTTCTTTCTCTCTCTCCATCCCTCTCCCTCTGGCCACCCTTCTCGATCTCTTCGCGTTGCCTCTGTGCACCATCCCTCTCTTCCTCCATTTTATTCTCTCTATCCCAATCTCTGCTTCTTCCCTATCTCTTCACCCCCTCCCTCTCTTTATTCCCTTGCATCACCTTTCTTCTAACATCCTCCCTACTTCCCTCTTTCTGCTTCATCCGTATATCTTCACTCCTTCCCGCTCCCAATCTCATTTTTTTCTCTTTCTGTCTCCCAACCCCTCTCTTTCTCTCTCTGCATTCCTCCTCCTCCTCCTCATTGTAAATTAACCATTTGTGAGAAATAGAGAAGATTGCTTTCTGACAACATACTACTGCCTCCAATGATATTCATTTCACAATTCAAACACTCCTGTTCCACAACCAATCCACTAAGTCTATTTAGTAGCTTCATACCAGATCAGACTCTCGATATAACTCAAACTAAACTACTCATAAGCTTCCCTCTATGATCATCCACCCACAAATCTCAGCGGTCTATTATTTTATAGCTCTGTGTGGAGTTTCAAGTGTTTGATAATGAAAATGCTTTCAGCATCAGAGACAGAAGTGGGAATACTATGCCAAATGTTGTATTCTATCCTTGGTATTGCTCTAGAGAAGGCTGATTATTCAAAGAAGCGAGTGAGGGTACTTAGATTCAGCTGAAGGGGTAAATGAAGGAAAGGACTAGTCTTAAGCTGTCCCGATGGACCTCTACTCAATGTTCTTCAGGGGGTGGGCTGGTTAAAGTACTTTATCTTTCTGTTTCCAGAAGGAAACTTATATCTTGAAGTATACTCACACAATCGTCTACATGTGGTGGTATGCAAAACTATGCAGGATATTCCAACCCTAACTTAACTTAAGGAAAGTGAGGAAAAAGATAGGAAAATAAAAAGAAATAATAGAAAAGACACAGACATAGATTAACTGGGAAGATATGAAAAGGAAAAGAAAGGAGAAAAATCAAAACATAATTGTATGAATACAAAAATAAGAGGATATAAAGAGAGAACCAAAGAAATACATAGACAGTGAAACAAAGAGAAGATGAAGGAAGTGGTAAAACTCAGTTACCTGAGGAAATATAGAGCTATAAATAATAAACCTCTTGTATTACGTTCATTTGTATAAAACCAGTAAAAATAAGATGGACAGAATGACGAAAGTTTCGTCATGGATAAACTACATCCATGGTCTGTTTTTAATGTTTGAAGGGTATTAGCAATTTGAAGAAAAAGGGGTAACTTATTCGACAGAAAAGGAGCAAATGAACCTCTATCTTCCCACTTTTTAAACACAGATATCCTTAAGGTTAATAGAATTGGATGAATGTAAACCAGAAAACAATTATGGAATAGGGTTGTACAAGGGATAAGGCTAGGTCATTTTTAGCTCTTGGATTCTCTCAAAGTATTCTCTTGAAGTATTTTTTCTTTCTCTATAGATACAATTCTGTTTCTCTCCTCTTTATTTCTCTCCTTCTCTCTCGCACAGTCCCTGTCTCCTATAATTATCCGTCTCTTCCCTTCTTTCTCTCCAACTCGGTTTCTCTCATCCTGTCTATCTTCATGTTTCTCTGCACCCTTCTTTCTCTCCAACTCGGTTTCTCTCATCCTGTCTATCTTGATGTTCCTCTGCACCCCGTGGGAGAGCTAGCTAACCTCCTAACCATAGACTCATCTGGTCCTACTGTGCAGCTCAGATGTGCCTAGCGGCTGTTCAAATAGCAGCCAATTATCTGTCTCTTCACATCTATCCTCCACACAGGTTTCCTCATGAAACTTGCATGGAAAACGCTCCCCGGCAGATCATATTTTTTCTGAAGTCTGCAATATGATGCTTTCCTAATCATTTTCATGCTGGGAGAGAAATCTGCCATGCCGATGGGGGACAAATTTGTCAAAAAAAGAACTCATCATCCAATGATGTGATCTTAACCTTCATATCACGTTTAGCCAATGGTACTTTCGTTTGAGTGTTCATCATCCAATGTTCTTGGAGTATGGTTCACTGCTTTACCCTGTTTTCATGTTTTGAGGCAATGATCTCAACATCCCAATATAACTGAGGATATCTTATCGTCCCTTCTGTCTTTCTCTGCCACTCTGTCAGTGTTTGTGTGCGTCTCTCCACTCTTTAGTTGTCAGAAATTAGTTGCTCTAATTTTCTTTCATAATTTTAGATTGGGACAGATTGATAGTGAGAGATATATTGTAGTATCATCCATTCATCTCATGCATTGACTGTCCCATTAGAACATCCATGATTCAAGCAATAATTCTATCAATTACACAGTAAGATCTCTCTACTTATCTGCCTTCTATTTTAAAAGTCTGCTATCAATGCTTTATATAACTTTTTATCAATTTATACCACAGACCATCAGTAATGTTGATTTTAAAAATTTCTAGAATCAGCAATTATTTTCACTGCTTACCTCAAGAATATAATTATAAATACTTCCAATAGTCATTTCTTTCTCGCATTTGGGGTTTTCAACAAATTATTGTTTGTAGAATACTTCTAGGACCATATGTCATATAAGCAATTGAGATATAATTGATGTTTACTTTTCCTGATTTAACATTCATAATACATGTATGCTGCTACATGTAAATGACATGGAATAAGGTTACATCGTACACTAAGGACTGCAAAATGAGGGGGGGGGGGGGTGGTAAACAAATACCAACAAGAGCGGATCACCCTAGCACCCTCTCTGGAATTTCAAATTTTACTGAAGTCACTTGAAAGATCAACATTTGTCAACAAACCAATTAAATCTTTTGAAGGTGTCCTGACCCTAAAAAGGCATCTTCATTGCAAAATCTCAATGTATAATCACAATATACCTTGACTGATGATGATAATTAATGATGATGGACTTTTAATTGCATCTATCTATTTGTCATGAGCTGAATAACCATGATAAGAAAGGGAGGTTTGCGTTTGGTATTGTTAACAGTGGTTTATCATCTTTATAATCATCAGATGTTGAAGGCTAACTTCCTTCTTTTTTCCATTATTGATAGGTAAACAGAAAATCATGACACCTGACATCGTGTAATAGCATATCGTAGGAAAGAAATCTGCCTTCTCTTTTGAGCAGTGTGTTCTAATGGACATTATAATGCCAAATAAGTTCACTGCCAAGAAAGAATTTCCCAGAAATGTGTTACTGACAAAATAAATCAAGCAATGCATAATGGAATCATTTCAGTGCACTACAGCCTCTTTCATTTTTGTACTTGTAGCATTAAACAGTACCTTTAATAAATCTCCTGATCTCACCACATAAAAGATAACCTACATGCTATCTCTCATCACCATTAGAGATGACAATATGCTACCCTGAGGCTGAAAATTCATAAGAATTGGCCCAAAACCAGCAAACAAATATCAATAAGATTCCATTGATCACTACTCATGTGAGGAGCCTCAGGTGAAATCAAAAGGTCACTCTCAATGACAGGCATAGCAAGGATTATTCTGCAAAGGGGAAGGGCAACGGCAAAAGGGCAACGGCGAAGGATCATTTCATTATTCATATCATACATTTTATCCAATCTATGTTCATAAATCTTTGGAAGGTCTTGATTCATCCAATATTTTAATATGATGAGAAACAAATTGTGGAAACTGGAAAAATGTAGACATTGAGAGAGACTGCAAGGATGAACTTTGATAGGGTATGGGTATGGGATGGGTGGGAATTGATTTTTATCATGAAGATATTGAAAGCATTAGCCCTAGAATATTCTCTATTATTTCAAATGCACCAGGTAATGTTTAACATAAAATGATAAAATAAAGTCTTGTCTAAATTGCAAGCACATGGTAAGTTGTTTAATAAAGGTGATATGTGATCATTAATATTGCTCTTTTTAAGAACATTTCAACTAAATACATAAGAAGACTTCCAAACAAGGTAGGGAGGGGGAGCTGTAAATTGAACACAGATTCTGACTTACTTATGTAACTTAGAGTCAAAAAGTTATCAAAAAATGTATATACAAAAAAGTAAAAGAAAGAATAGGGGAAGGGGAGGAGGGGCTATTTACATGTAGGCCCTGATAGTAATTTTTTCCTCTCTCCATCACAAACGTTCCGATTATGAAGGAAGGTGGCTTTGGAGCATTCAAGTACCCCTTACAACCAGAGAAAGAGGGAAGTGGAGGGGGGGGGTACTGGAGGGGTGATCTATCACCCTATACCCATCTCTTCCAAATTGTACTGATTCTAAAAGGAAGGTTTAATAGTGATAGGAACAGGGGATGGGGTGGGGGCAGGCTGGCATCCCTATGTCCTTTCTTGCCAAATATCTTATGATTCTGTAAAGAGGTTAGTGACCATGGAACAGTGATGCTTGGCAAAACAGAGCAAATCCTGGGGTACAAAAGGAGAGAAAAGCCTAGCTAGAGCAACAGCCAAGAGCAGACATCTCAACCTAAATATTGGGAGAAGATGATGCATGGTTGATGGTGGTGATGGATGGATGGATTGGAAGAGTGCTGGGGCAGATCTGTTGCCTAAAAACTTCACCCTTATTCATGGGGATGCTCTTCAACCAATCACAATTCATCTTTCAAAAACCCTCAACAGAATAACAGTGATTGGCTCTTAGGCAATGTGGGGGATTTTATATATTGTAATAAATCACTAGTGTGATGCTAACATACAACATGTAGCTTTGGGCCTCCATGTCCATGGAGTCTAAATTCAATAAAATTATAAAACTACATTAGTTACAAATAAAACATCATTAGAACTTATTCAGTTTGGCAGCTCTTTAATCACATTTTCACCCCAACTACAAAAATGTTCAATAACACCCAAGATCTACAACAAATTATGCGTTAAAGAAACATGAATCATTTGTTCAGCACTCCAGATTTCCAATGCTTTTAAAAGTGACATGCTTTGAGTCTGTTATTGAGATCAATACAAAGTACCGGTAAGGCAATGTTTGTTTTTGCCTTGATAAACCTCGAGTACGTGGACTCATGAAATGATGGGATAAAGTGAAAGTAACCCCTACTTTCGAACTTGGAAGAAAACTTTACTTTATGTCAGATAACTCTTTAGGTGTATGGTAATAACATAATTTCTTTGGGTTAATATTGTACAGCAATACATAGTTTGTTGACACCAAGGCGGTTTGGGCATGGTTTCATATGAAAACTTAAAAGACTTGCCATGGGATATAGCATGAGAATTGCACACAATGGTACCTTTCCCTTCCAAAATGAAATTCTCTTTACAATTAATTCATATTACATGCACCCAGTGTGAAGGCCCTCCCATTACATGGTTCTTGTATGTGATTCTTTATATACCGGTAATATTTTTCTATGCAATAGTTTACCTTGTGTGAAAAGGCTGTATTGAAGAGCGCTAGAATGACCGGGCTCAAGAGTGATCATACAGGCGCAGCAGACACAAACCAATGTAAATACCATATCAATCACACTTCTCCAAACCTGACAAAGTAGGACCAAAAAACTATGAAAAAACAGGCAAATAGAAGTTTGTCTACATACAAATAACCTAACCTAAAAGGCCCAATTTGAACCGTCCTCCTTTCCCCACTTGCCTTCATTTTACCTTGGATCTGAATGAAGAGAGAGTTAAGAGTGAGATAGAGAGAGAAGGGGGAGAGAAGGAGGAAATGAGAGAAAGAGAGAGAAAGAGAGAGAGAAGAGAGAGAGAAGAGAGAGAAAGAGAGAGAGAGAGGGGGGAGGAGAGAGAGAGAGTAAGAGAGAGAGAGAGTGAGAGAGTAAAAGAGAAAGAGAGAGAGAGAGAGAGAAAGAGAGGGAGAGAGAGAGAGAGGGGGGGGGGAATTGTGTGAAGAAAAGGGAAAAAAGTTTTGATGAATATAGGTTACTGTCAAATATTGATATATTTAATCAGGTGTTACCTAGCAAGAGACCTCTTGAAAGCGCTCACTCTCATTCTATCCTCAGTCTCCAACCCATCGATTTCAAGGAGTTTCAGTAGAATTGTGGCAATGAATTCTTTAAAAAAGCAAACACTCATCTAACAATAGCAAAGCAAAACTATTATGAGAGTATGGGTGTAATGAACCTGGTTTGTTGAATCTACCCAGAGAAGGGAAGTCTCAAGACCAATCCTGCTAATAAAGTTCTACGCACTTTTTCAGCAGGTGGTTCAGTATTTGCAATTCCCATCAAACTGCATCTTGAATGCATGGGAAAAGTTCTTTGTACATCTCCTAGATATTTTTATCTTACACAAGTCACCTACATAGAATCTTACATATGTGTGCTTGTGTATCCAGGACCATTTTCTTTATCAATAAGCAACTTATAAAACAGGCCCAAACAGATCAGAGATTTGTTTAGATGTCATGAATGGGAGATATATTTGGTTTTAAAAGGAAATTATTTCATAGACATACGGTGTACATAATAATAATATAGGTTTTCCCGCCCAATTTCGTCAACGTTGCATCCGATTTAACGATAGGATCAATCAATTTTAAGCGAATTTGAATGATCACCGAGATCAAAATTTAAAAAATATCTGTTTAAAGGCCCACTGCACTACTTGTAACTACTTGCGCCCTCTATATAACAAACCATGCCTAATCGGTGACCATTGGTCCCCCATGATCCTCTTTTTCTTATGTTAACTGAGAGTTGAGTTGATGAGATAACCACCTGTCCAGTGATCTTGCAGGGCAGTCTTATCCCTCCTGTAAACTATGGCAGATACGCTTTAAAAGAACGTCTTTAGCAAGGCTGCCATTACCGCCCACGATCATTTCAAGGAATTAATTCCTGCCAAGTACCCCATTACCTCACCTGGGTGGAGTGTGGCAAATGTAGATTACTGTCTCGCTAAAGGACATTAATGCTGTGACAGGGATTCGAACCCCAGACCTTGTGGTTGGCAGTACGGAGACTTATCCATTGGACCACAGCACCTCTTCATCACATACTGTTTGTCAAAACATTTACTGGAGCAAACGTTGACTACATGTATGTTTGTATGGCATTGTTGTAATTTCAAAAATGGAAGTTGGCAAAATCTTCAAGTTTAAATCCCGTATTTGAGCTAAACTTTAACGCCATGACATATCATGTGAACCTATTCATTCTAGTTACACCATATAAATCATCCTTTCACAGTCAGAAGGACATTAACTCTGTGGTATACCATGAGACCTTCTGCCTCTCAGCAGACTAAATGTTGGATTATAAAACTGTCATTATACACAAAGCACTCCCAGAAGATCATATCTTAACTAGTACATTCACCTGAAATCAATAGCATTGAAAGAATGTAGATTGTCAACTTGACCATGACCTTACAAACAATATAATCATAATCATCATAAAGCATCAACACCACTTGTTAAACCTATGTTCAGCAGTTCCCTGCTTCATTTTAAAAATAGAACTTCATAAATGATATTTTACGGTGATCAAATTGAACAACGACTTCATTCATTGCCTTCAATAAGAGAATGATTATGACTAACATCACGTGCCTGGGTCACGTCTATATAATAAATCAGATTCATAGGTTGCCTCTCCTACTTCATGAGTACATTTGGCCTTTAGGTGCATATACGACAATGAACATTCCTATTGTTTGTGATTTCGAATAAATCATGAGTTTTAATTTCATTATATGAAAAAATACATCAGAAGGATGGAAGTCTTCAAACTAAGAAAAAATGGTTTGTATATCGGTAGTCAATATCCCAGCTGCTCTTTATGAACTTGCAATCAGCTAAGCACTGAGGAAGGTGTGGTGTGTTTTCAGAACAAATAGAGGCAACACTGACATGCATGTACCTGTCATGTTTATCATGCATGCAAACACAAGTCAAGTTACACCTACATATAATTATATTTAGTAATTTAGAGTGGAAAGAAGTCCACATGTTTTTTGTCAACACAATCAAATGAGGCAGTGCACATCTCCAATGTGTCTTGTTGAAGAGAAAATGGGAATTCAAAGTAACAAAGGTTATGTCACTTTTATTCTGGAAATATGTACCCTCTTATTCGCCACTTGTTTAAATGATAAATGTGAAAAGTATGCTTTACAAGGGTAATCAAGACTATACAAAAACTAGAAGGTGTTTTTTCCCTCTGAATTATACACAGATCTATATACCGGTACCTGTAGTCACAAATGTACATGTAGGTTGCCTGAATACAAGGTTCTTAATTCTCAATTATGGCTTAAAATCAAATAAATATAAGTTGATGTTCATTTGTATTTGAAATAATGAAGCATTATAAATGATAAATTCTGGAACAAAGCTGAGTGCAATCAGTGTAAGGAGCATTGACAAAATAATATGAAATTTCATGTATCCCAGAGCTGTTAGTTCACCTATCTCCCTCCTCTCCTTGCAAGATGATAGCAAGTAGAAATAGTAAATGCCTAAATTTTATCATGATCAGGATTTGTCAAAGACTGCCATTTGAGATCAAATTTGTATGACATATCATTCCTTTCTGTCTAAAGCTGATTGACACTGCAGGCAAAAATCATCAACTTTTCTCACATTCCTGTCTGTGTAACATTGCTTAACAACTACCGGCAAACAGGACGAAAACCAAAATAAAAAAAATCCACCTCTATTGTGTGGTTTTGTAAACGCCTGCTAAAATTGTACAGGTTTTTGCAGTGTAAATGACCGCTCTCAAAACTATAGTACGATTTGGTCAGGTGACTCTCCTTTCTTCCATGTGTCTGATCGCATGCAGAGCAGCAACGAATCCTGCATGCGCACTAATCAGAATTGGAATGAACATACATACACTGACATTTTTTAATGTGTTTTTTTCCAGTAGTGTAAAGGGCAGTCCAAAAATGAATTCTTCCTTTATTTCATTTGAAGGACTATATGACAATGTTATTTGTCCAAATATTTGAAATTCATTTGCATCTTTGAATTAACCCACTCTGGCATTTAGCTTTCAGAACCGCACTACATTCTCAAGAGGTTCATTAAACACATTTCACCAAAATCCTATGTGTAGAAACATAGCATTTCAAGTTGAATATCCTTAAAATGGGGAGAAAAGCATACTTTCTATTCATGTCCAAAATCCACATTACATGCAAACTTTGCTGGCATTTCTTTACACCCCTCTGAAGTCAAAGTGTTGGTTTAAAAACAGCAGCCAAACTCTAATGGCATGTCAATCTCTGTATTGTTGATTCACTTGGAAAGCCAACAAAGGCCATTCAGGTTCCAAAGAAAACCTAACAATTGTTCTCTTCTAGTACCTTGCATTTCTGCCACAAAGTTTACAAAGGAAAAATATGAAAGGGAGGGGAAAAACAGTATTTCTTTAAGTAAGTCAAAATGACAGATCTTAGAAATTAGTATGAAAGAGAAACATCTTCTTGCAAGCTGGAGAGAAATAGGGTTTGATTAGCAACAGACCACCACATTCATATCCAAAGGAGACGATGTTTTAAACGTTGTTTCAAAAGTATATTGCTATTAAGCATATGAGGAAAATTATAACAAAACCTGGAATTTTAGTTAAAGGTAATACAAAGTTTTGGTAAGGGGTCATGAATTTGGTTCAAATGAACATATTGGAAGCATATGCGATCCTACAATATTCAGTGATCGTTGTCCCGGTTAAAATCGAGTCTAAAGTTATGAAATTGTTAATAATAAACTCTTTATGTTGTACAGCTCCCTCTCAAGGTCAATATATTAATTTAGCTATAAAACATTGTTTCTTGACTAAAATCGACCGATTGGCTATTCCCATTTAGAAATTATACATCACAATTGCATATTCTGACATTTTCATGGTCGCAACTACCATAATACGGCCGTATAGGCGCTATTTGAAATTTATCGAAATTTACCGGGAACACTGGTAAATTTTTATATTCAATTTTTCTCGACAGCAGAAGTGTTTTAGGGGCTAATTTTTTTAGTGATTATAATACATCCACGGGGGCATCCAAATATATCAAAATTGTAAAGAATCACTACCCACCCAATTTTCAAAATTTCCCAAAACTTTGTATTACCTTTAATAATACCTTTAAAAGCAACAATTTGTATTAAATGAAGTACTTGTAAAGACTAAACCGTATTGATACATTGAGTAATTATCTGGTAATGATACATTTTCTTGCCCCCTCAGTTAAACACAGAGAAAGAGAGAGGGTGAGAGAGTGGGGTGGGGGGAGGAGAACATGAGAAAGGAGAAAGAAGAGAGAGAGAGAGAGAGAGAGAGAGAGAGAGAGAGAGAGAGAGAGAGAGAGATGTGACGATGGCTGTCATAGAAACCAGAGGCTGATTTTAATTTAATACATGGATTTTACTAAGCATTTGGCTTGGCTTAATAAAATATCTTAATTTGTTTTCAAATCACATGTAAGCGGCTTATGATGACTGAACAATCAAGGCCTAAAAAAAATTGGCATAAGTCTACTGCTGCTGCTGCTGATGATGCTGATGACGACAATGACGATGATAAAGATGACAACGATGATGATATGAAAAACATGGGAGAATGATAAGAAACAAAACAGAAAAAGAGAAAATGGAAATGCATATGCCATGAGGAAGACAGAAAGAGGGGATGGGGTAGAAGAGAGAAAAGTGGAAGAGAAAAGAAAAGGAAAGGGAAAAAAAGAAAATAGAAGAGAAAATAGAAGAGAAGAGAAGAGAGGAAAAGAGAAGAGAAGAGAAGAGAAGAGAAGAGAAGAGAAGAGAAGAGAAGAGAAGAGAAAAGAAAAAGAATAAAAAAAGTAATGCAAACTCACACCCAAACCACTTGGTGGCAATCACCCATTACACCCTCACAGTCAGGTGTTTTCGGTGAATGGCGGTACAGGGCAACTTCTGGTAACAATAGCTTTACCCAAACAAACCTCTCTCTCATTAACATTTTCTAATTTCATGCTCAATATCACCTAAGCAAAGAACTTCCTGTACCTTGGGCTACTTCTGGTCCTGTATTCAATTGGGTTTGCTTCTTTTTCTCCCAGAATTTTACTTATTCCAAACAGCATTTGGCTTCGAGTAAAGTGGGAGGAGGGTTTAATAAATGTTCATTTTGGGGAAACACCTGTAAATTGAACAATGGTTGCAACTGCTGAACAGGTACAGAAATATGTTACATCAGAAGACCATTTCACTCTTGAATCCCACACTTGTCAGTCTGTTCCTACGACCAAGTGTACTACCGATAAGTTGATGTAGTATGTCATTAAAAAAAGAAGGAAGACTGAGAATGTCAAGTGAAAGACAGAAAATATCATAGCATCTATTGCATAACCCATTCAATTCTAAGGGTCTCATGTTATATTTTACTTATACATCATGTATAGAGAGTCCCAGAAAGCAGACAAAAATGACAATGTTTGATAGAAAGTACATTAATACTACTCACTATTTCACAGAAAGTGAATTGTTGTTACGTCAAAATTCTTTGATATCTTATTTGTGGAAATTTTCCTTCTTCTCCAAACCTACACTTGCATTACTGGCATGGTGAGTGAAATGCATATATCTATCTATCCCTTTTTCAGAGGTTGGTTGTCCAAAATACACTACACAAAGTCTTTTAGTCTTCTTTCTCTCTTTTTACAATAGACACATTGATGACTGCATAATTTTCTGCATATTTCTTCGACTATATTTTCATCCACCTGTTCTTATTATTTGTGATCTATTGTAACGATTGATCTAAAATGGGACTAGCTGTATGAGTACATACATGGATATACTCTTTACTCTCTTCCAAATTTATGGAATTTCATTTGGGTTGTCTAGTATTATTTGCGAAGGGACATGAAGAATAGTAACACTTGTGGTCTCTGACAATATAAAGTATTTTGTAATTAAGTCAATCTTATCAAATGATTTCATCCTCAACATTGAATTTGTGTGTAATTTAGATTGATTTCTTACAATCACTGATTTTGAAACAGAATCACAAGCATTACACCAGACCCCCATAATTGGTGTTGTTCTTCCTTCCATTTTTTTTATTGTGAAATAATCATTTTATCATTCTGACTCATGCCAAATTTCATGACATTTTAAAACTTCATGAAAGGGATGACATTTTAAAACTTCATGAAAGAGATGGGTTCCCTACAAAGAGGCAACACATTTTCTCTCCCTCAGACAAGAAAACTGACAACCTGTTGTGAAACCGAAAACTGCAAATTAATGGTTAGCTACTAGACATTTACTGCATGCTAGCAATCTAACTGAGATACACAGCATATATCGATGTGACTTCAGCACAATTCTGCACAAAATATTTTCACCTCCACCGTTTCCAACTAGCCTGTGGTTCCTGAGCGTTTCTATCAGACATAGGAGATAGCATCATTTATTCTCACAAATGTACCTCTCTTTCCCCTCAGCCAGCGGCTTCCTTTCAAGACAGTAGGATGCCGCTGCAGTGTATGCTCACCTGTATGACGAACAGCGCCCTCAGGGGTTACAAGTAAATATCGGCAGAGAGACATTCAATTGGCTAGTCTATCATCACTGCCGGGACCGTTGACTAGGAGAAGAAAATAAGTGTATATGGACTATTTAAAGTTCTGTAGACTGATGGGAATATGACAAGTAGGAATACTGTCTACTGTACTGTTAAAATTGTGTAATGGGATTTTAGAACAGCTTTAACCATGGACATACTAAAGACATATTGAGCAAAAGCAAGAATGAAGATGGCAAAATTATAATTTTTGTCACATAGTTCCCACATTCATTGTTTATAGAGGCATTTTCTTTGTTCTTGCATTTTACTCTTGAGTGCAAAGACCAGATAAATCAGTATTTCGGTATCAAAAGCTACCTTTGATAATTGTCTCTTTATTGATATTTAATATATACATGAATCATGTGTTATTTGCAATAGAATTTATAGATAAATCTCACTTTACACATGTAAAGAGAGATTTATTTTTTATTTTTTTATTGGCTACATTTAATCATTAATTGATAACAGTGTAGAGGTTGACTATCTCAGATTTTCTCTGCATTTTTTTACATTTTATTCACAAATAAAAGACTTTCTATAATGTATTAATCAGCAAGTATATTCACTAATAATGTAAAACCAGAACTTTACAATCTGCTAACATTCAGTCTAATTCCAATCCTTGACAACATGAAACTTCTGCAAATCTAGACAACTAACACAATTTGTGAAAGTTTCATTGATGCAAGAGTTTCTGATTTTAAAGTATTTTCTCAAAGGTACTTTCTCAAATTGATAATTTGCAAGTTGAAAATCAGTCCCTATGGATGCTTTTTAATCATATTTGACAAGAAATTTAATTTTCTCTCTCTAAAATGCTCATGTAACTTTCAAGGATATGCTTTTTTATATCTTAGGGAAAATAAATTATTCAACTACATGAACTCGTCAAATTCTTAATGATACTTCTCACGAATGACGTAAAGCACTTACAATCTATAACCCCAATTCTAATGACCGGGCTCATATTAAATACAATCTCATCCATTTAGTTCTGACATGGTGCTCATGGCAAGAAATTAGGGGTTGAATATACAGACTACTCCAGGGCACGTGAGGGACGTGATTGTGGCAAAAGTCTGCTTGATGTGGATGAGGTGTCAGTAAATGTCCAGCAGGAATCATCGAACATGCGGCTGGACAAACCATGGACAAACGAACAGTCAGAAGACCAGGGGATAGCAAAAGAGCAGGCACAGAGAGAGACGATGTGAAATTAGATATGCCACCTTGCACAACGGAGGAAAGATAAAATAGAAGATAGGGCATAGAAATGAGGGGGTTGGGATAACTTAAACATCCATCCCGTATCAAAAGTACAAAAGAACATATGAATGAAGGAAACAAGAAACCTCTCTGAATTGATCAACAGAATAGACAGTTGCTAATGTTCAAGAAATGGATAAAATTGCATTTTTCTTAAAACTAATATTTCATCTAGAAAATTTCACATTTAGAATGTATCTTGACTACCACACTTGTTTCCATAATTCCTACATTAGCATGACCAGCACTCTTAGTCTCACACTATGGTCATGTGTCCCACCACTTTCAAACCTTTGTAAGAAGTTTGATTGTATAAAAGCAGAAAAATAAGAAACAGAATGACACAAGTTTGAAATAAATCAGACCAATAATACAATAGTTATAAATTGAGATCATTAAATCTACCTTATGTGAATTTGAAATTGGCAATTAGGTCAGTGGACTGTGATGTAGTCACAGACAACTCTCCCATGTGTCATATACAAGAATATCATTAATTTCTGTTTTACTATAGAGGGGGAAGTCCACCCTGACATTAAGTTGGCTTTAGTAGAAGCAAAAAATGGAGAGGAAGGGGTCAGTGAAAAATTGGGCAAAATCCGATTGAAAATAAGAAAGTTATGAGTTTTCTAAGATAAAACACAAATAGGCAACTTTGTGACGTTTTTTGGAAGCTCCCTTCCAATTTACTCTGTACTAATAATTCTGAAATTTAAATTTTTGTCCTAAAGAAAATTTCCAGTCATATAATTATGTACATGCACCCTAAATTTAATTGTTGAAAATATGTTCAAATACAACCCCTGTATGAAACAAATCTATTTGGTCATCAATAACTAAGAAAATGAATGTTTATGAAATTTTCTGTGTTATGGAGTAACATAAAAAAATACAGATACATGTATGTGTGCTTGTCATAAAGAAAACATATGTGTCAACTCATATATGGGTGGGCACATGCCAAATGGATCTAATGAAAAAATATGATGGATACTGAGTGTGGATGAAAGTGGATGAAAATGGATGATGCGTGCAAAAAAAGTTCTACACTGAAATCCAAAGCAGTTACATCTATAATGGGAAGAGCTGTCACATTGATAGCCACACAACCTTCTACACTATCAATAGGCGCGTTTTCATCATCTCGAGATTTCCAAATATTTTTTTCCAAATAGCCCGCTACTTCTGATTTGGGAAATAGTCCCGAAGTTACGAATCGACCTCGAGACTTGAAACTCGACCTTGTTTTGCTTAGCGTTCGCACATAGTGCGAGTCTCTGGTCTGGTGAGGTCTGGTGAAGACGCACCGGACAAATAGCTGGATATTTTGCAAACTGTCCCAAGATATCTTGGGATGACAATCCCGACCAAATATCCCGCTAATTGCAACTTCGGGCTGATGAAAATGCAAATTAGCTGGATAGTTTGCGATCGGGATAGTTCAAATAGCAGGATATTTGGCAATCTCGAGCTAGTGAAAACAGGCCTTTTGCCTTCTCACACATCTGAAATGCCAATATAGCATAACATACTGAGGTCTATTTTACTGAGAGAGAAGTGATGGATATCAAACAATAATTGATTACAGCAAGAATACATTGTAAGCATCCTCTTTCTATATTCTATGGTGAATCTGAATATAATGTCATTCAACATTCCATGAAGGACAGCGAACTTGCAAGAGGGAGATGAAAAGTGCAACCAGATCAGATCTACCATTGTCTGCTCTGGATATATACTGCCTGGAGTGACAACTGGCACCTTGTGTAAGCAAGCAAGCCTGCTATCCCCCATCATTATTATCTCAGTCTTTCTCGCTTCAGCATTGTAAATGATGATCACTAGGTGCACATTAGTGCTATCACATGATCAACACAGAGAACGGAGATGGGTGACAGGAATGGATGTAGGGCAGGCATGGCTAGAAGAAAGGTACAACAGACGACATGATGATAACAAATTAGAGACATCTCTTGGGATATTACGTCCACACTTCAGTATTGGCTAACCTACTTCCTATAAAACTTTTTGTACATGTCTTTGATGTTACTTTTGTTACTTTCTAACGATTGCACAACAATGCTGTGTGTGTGTATTGGGTTTTTACAGACGTGTATCAATCAGATATGATTATGTACGTCTGGGAACGACCTTTAAACGTCACCATCCGAAAGACGTGACTCAGTTTCGAACCTGCGTCCTCGGCTGAATCACTTTGTAACTTCCACTTTTTAGCTGGATTACAGGCGCACGCCACAACGCCTAGTTGAACGCAATAACAATGCTAAGCTGCTATGAACAAATGTTTTTCAACAAGACAGTATAGAACCAATAAAAAGTGAAATTAATTGAAATACTCTTGCATTCACATTTGAGACAGATTTACATAACCAAGAGACAGCTGCATGTGCAAAACTTTGTATGAAACTCTAAGAGAGTATATACGGCATCTGTAAGAATCTTCAATATTGAAGGAGGCAGATTATCTTGAAGAAGAAGAAGAGATTGCAGGGGAAGCAGGGAGGGGGGGGGGGGGTATGTATACTAAGTTGGTTGACCAAAAGAAAGGTATGTTATGTAAAGCCTGAAATCAGAGATTCATGTTCAAGCTAAAATTCATTGAAATCATGGGTGTTACATCAAACAAGTTGAACAATATTAGATCTCATTCAACAAGTTTCAATGTCAAAAGATTTGAACAAAGTACATGTTGTGACATATCAGTAAAAAAAAAACGTTGTTACTTTCAAAATTCTGGTAATTGCAAAATAGCAAACTTATTATATGGTAAAGCATTCATCATCACTTGCTTTAGGCATTTCACTTTAACTGCCCTGGATAGACATTTACAAATTAGGTAAGGCACTTGAAAATAATATTTTGTACATACAGTGTACATCAACAACAAAAGTATACCCAACTTTGGTAGCTTATGACTACAAATTTATAATCAATATGATCTTGAAATCTATATCATGAATGTACTTGTTTTTTGTATAATGATACTATATTCATAATTCTTCTGCCATGGATGACTGAGCACCAGGGTTTTTAAAAAGCGCTGTCAAAATTCTCTTGTAACAAGTTCATGCTGATGTACCGAATCAGTAGGGTCAGGCCATATGCATGTATTACTTCGGTTTTAAATCTTTCTTAAAATTTAATTCTGCTTTATGCTTGAGTTCTTTATTGTTTGAAGTGATCCAATTTATCTAAGCATTACAGGACCTTGCTTCCATTTTAAAAAGCCTATTAACTTCCAGGAGTGTCGTGGTCGAGTGGTTTAAGCGCTTAGAGACATTTGTATTAAGGGCTATATAAAAGCGGAATATTATTATTATTTTATTATATTGTCTCATGACACCTGTATCTAAGATCTCTATGCTTACTTGTCCATTGCACCATTTCCCATGCATGAGGTGCATAAGGTGAATAAGGCATTTGTCAGAGAAGCCAAAATTGTTTTATCATAACAAAGAGAATGTCATATATTTTTACTTGTAAATTATCCTTCTCTTGAGTCTGAGTTTACAATTTCACTTTTTCTATTCAATTACACAAAATACACATAAGACAGCAATTGTTTTCAGATGTATTGCTTCAGCCCAAACTTGGTACAAGAGGATTTTGACAATACTTTTTGATAAGGTTTCTGCTCAGTAATCAGTTGCAGCAGAGTTATGAATAAGGCATCATTAAATAGAATATTAGGTACCCTTTAAAATGAAATAATTATAATCAAAGGTCACACTTATTATCACCTTTTAGTAGGAATCTACCAAAGTTAGGTATACTTTTTTTTATACACACTGCAGAAAAAGGTGGGTAATTACTGATTCATCGCTGCTTATTATAAGAGCTTCATTTTTTAAGTTAAAATTATTTGTAACATTTGGGCCATAATATCGAAATAATACTTTTTGGTTTTGCAAGTTTTTAGACTTCAATTTAGTCATCCAAGTAGTCCGCTCTCATGAAGTTAGTAGAGAGAAGACCATCTTTGGACGGATTTAGACTCTGCATGTCTTGTCAACATTTTATTCAAGGTATCTCCATGACATCAAAGGGAGGACCGATCAAAGAGATTAGAGCTACCTTGCTCAAAGCATGTTCTGTAAACAAGTTCCTAAGGACAATTTGTCCAAATAAGATTGGAAAGTACATGAAGGGGTAGTGCTTTTGTGGTATGTTTGCTCTTTAAATGGTGGTCAGTATTAATGAACTTGGTTCAACAGAGTATTGGTTACTGCTCAAAATTGATCCCTTCTCCAACCCCCTATCTCTCTCTCTGTCTATCTCTTTCTCCCTCTGTCTCTCTCATTCTATCTCTTTTCCTTTCTCATTTAGCCCTCTTTCTATTCCTCATTAATCTGCTCCTAACACCTTCTTACAATCTCTTTCCATTTTCTCCTAAACCATGAGTGAAAAGTGTCAGTATTAAAGTGGTAAATACAGGCCTTAGGTTCGCTTCAGCTAAGGCTAGGAGAAGGCATACTAAAAGAGAGATTTAGAAGAACTTTGAATTAAAAAAAAGAGTAAAAAAGACATGACATACGGAAAAGGATGGATGAAAAAAAGGAGACAAGATACAGAAATACAATGAAGGAAATAAGCCACATAAAGGACAGAGAGAATACATGGGATAGATCTGTTGGTTAGAAAAACAGATGAGGATGGTGGGGGCTTCGTGAACAGTGAAACTGAATGAATCTTGCAGAGCCAAAATTATACCTAGACAGCTAGGCCACCATAACAATCTTGACTCGGTAATCCCAAATATTTTTTTCTGACCTGCTATATCTGAGTCCCACTATCAGTTCATCAGAGACATGTAAGACAATGACATTGACGAGAATGGGCAACGGACAAGGCTAGAAATAGGATATGATTAACACCGGAGTACATGGTTTGGCCTGATACAAGCACTGTGTCAACATGACTTATTTTCTTTTCCCCTAGGGGGACACAAGAAGGCAAAGAATAATATCTCAAGACACATCTTGTTTTGTTTTGCCAATCAAAATGATTTTCCCCATTTCTCATTTCTGGTGGTGGGGGGGGGGGGGGGTTGGATTACTCCTGCTTCAAGAGATGTCAGCTAGCATGCTCTCATTCAGTGATATACATGTATATCATCCCCTTCTTTTCTCTTAATTTAATCAAAGTATTATGTTTCAGGGAGGAGAAGGAAGAAACACCTACCCTGTCCACCCCCTTTCAGCTCAGATTACGTCTCTTTCTTCTCCCTATTGAATCATGGCACATAATGGCTGCATTTACACTGCAAGCAAAATTCATTGATTTTTTATTTCACATTCAAGTGTTTTGTTGGTAGTTGCATAGAAACTTCCTCAAAAGACTGGAATTGTACCAAATTTTTGAGAGTGGGCATTAACACTGCAAAAATTGGTAACATTTCGGCAGGCATTTCATAAAACCGCACTCACGAGGTGGATCTGTCAATTTCATTTTTTTTCATCTAACCTGCAAACATGACCTAAAGAAAACAAAATCTGCTCTCGAAATTTTGGTACATATCCGTTTTTTGTAACGAGTCTCTCCTCGCTCACGTGCGATTGCACGCAGAGTAGCGAAAAATTGCGTATGAGCACTACTCACAAAAAATAGGGATGGACATACACCAACAGATTATTATGGGTTCTTCCAGTAGTGTAAATAGCAGTTTAAAAAAAATCTATCATGTTCATAAAATGGTGTTTGGGGAGTGTATCAAAATTGGCCCATGTTCACATTTGATATGTGATTGATACACATACAGAAATGTTGCCTACAAGATTAGGTCCTTGGTCTGAAGGAATATTTTCTGATAAGTTCAGAGTGCATATTTGAACTGAACATCTGTCTGAAAGTATTCCAGGAAGAGACAAAGTCTGATCTTATATCAATATAATACTAAATAATTTGCACCGAGAGCAGCAGAATAAATTGGCAACACAAGTTTGTAGCATGACTGAGTTACAATAAATTCTACAAATAAGTTATAACAAAGCTCCCTCCTTACCTCATGTAATAGATCAGTTTACTTACATATTCAAATGGTATGCATAATTTTAAACACAGGTTGTTCTTGACAACAAGAAGGATTGTCGGATGCTTGCCCAACATAGCAACACAATGTATGCAGACTGGATTCCAAGTATTGTAGTTCATTATACCGCATCACTAGGTCCCCAGGAAAGAAACATCCATCAATTTGAATGTTAGTAAACCAGTCTATTGCTGAATGAATCCCAAGAACTGCCTATGCATGGTGACAATATAAACAAAAACATTTTTATATTGTTCAGAACTATGCCCCTCCCCTTTCAAAAGATTTGCAAATCCTCCTGGATCTTGATTTTTCATAGATTTCTTTCATAAATGTCTTATTCTTTAACCACAAATGAAGATTCTAGGCCTCTGATTGGTCAAAACTACAGGCATAAGATTTGTCAAAGCACACCAATTTGTATTAAAACATGAACATATTTTGTACAGTATATCAAGTACATGTAAATGGATAGACTTTTGTAAAGAGCACAAACTTATCTCATGTACCTGTTTCAACTTTCTGCATGCATGCTCAAGATTATCTATCCTACATCTACACTGTCCCATCCCATGACATCAGTCTAGGTCAGATCTACTACATTCTGGTCATACTCATATCAACTGTAAAAAGGAGGGTGATAGCAAATTAGTATATTTGCTTTTCACTCATGCTCAACATGTACATGTATTAATGTATTTGTTCAACAGACTACTTCCTGCTCATGCTCTGATCTACCAATCATATAAACTTGCATCACATTGCTTGATTCATCCAACAATCTTGTCTTTCTGTTTTTGTCAAGTGTACTGTGATATTTTCAGTTTCAAAACAAAAAAATAAAAGAGAATTAGTGTTTAAACAGGGCCTATAATAGCTGGTATAATTTGGACGTGGTAAATCTGTTATATATCTTGGAGATTCATATTGATGAAGAGCAGGCCCCTAAAGTCCATGCAGGACTTATAATAATACATAACATGTTTGCGAAGTAGTGTTCATGAATAATTCAAAACTGCTTGCATAAGAAATAAAATTAATAAATAGATAAACAATAAGTGCCAAAATACACTGAACAAAATAGAAAATTGCATATTTGGTACAGAACTGTAAGATGGGTAATCCAATAAAATATATTGGATTAACCTACAAACATGCTATGATAATGAATAATGCATCCTATTGGGATGGATATTGACTGATACCCCATAGTAATACTGGGTACTTCTCAAAGATAGGAAATATTTCTCTTATTTTTCTGCTTTCATACAAATGAACTTATTACAAAGATTGGATTGCCCTTTCATACAATGCACATCAGAGGGAAACGGTGCAAGAGGAAAGAGACACAAGTTAAGGGAAAAAACCAAGTAAAAGTGGTACGAAAGTGTGAATCTATGTTTCATCATGGTTGGTGAATAAGGTGAGAATAAGAGATTAGGCACAGCTTATCACCTAGAGATTCCATGCACTTTCCTTGGCCGCTTGCCTACCCATGATGGAAGGCAAAACCATGGTGTTACATTTTCCCATTTGGTGTGAAGGTTCTACCTTCTGGCTTGTTATCTAGGTCATAGAGAATACATTGGCAAGAAGCACGGGGTGCACTGGGAGCGAAATGTAAAACGCAACAAATTTCCAAAGCATGAAGCTTGGGGAAAAATTAAAAGCCTGCTCTTTTTTGCCTCGGTTTTCCTCTCTTTCCCTGACCATAATATATTTCCATAAGAAAGTGCTTTATATATCTTTTAGTTCTCTTTCTGCTCTTTGGTTGTAAAGTTGTCAAAGTCCCCTGGCATGCAGAGAGCAGCTCCACTACTAATTGATTTGACAAGGGCTATTGTAGAGAGGAACAAACAAGGGACCGGTGGAATGAAAGAGAGGGTGTTTTTAGGTTAAATGCTGCCACAATAGGCTCCCCAAGGATTAGGGGGAAGAGGGGAAAGCAGAGGAGGACAGGAACCATAGAGGAAAGAATGAACATAGGGAACCCAGTGCGATTAGTACACACTCAGCTCAGAGAGGAAACTATGGACCGTGAAATAAGAGTGTGAAAGTAAAATCAATGTCGGTTCCATTGGGGAGCCATTTGGAGTTGTCAGATTTCAGGGTTGGTTTCCTCATGACTGAGGGCACAGGGGCCTTGTGGGATACCACCACAGCTATTCAGAATGTATGTGAGAGCTGGAGAATAGGAGAGAAGAAGAAGGGAAAGAGAGAGAATGGGAGAGGTGGGAGGAGAGGGAGACAGAAAGAAAGAGAGAGAGAGGGAGAGAAAGAGAAAGAGAGGGGGTGTTGCTAAGGTCTAGAAGCCTGTTGATCATGAAGAAAAGAGGGTTCTTTGGAGGTTTTGAATAAACAGAGCAATTTATAATTTGAGTTTGCCTACTCGAATGTTCTTTTGTGGCAGGTTAGTAAGGCTTCAAATTTGTCTCAAGTGTGCAACTGGCCTCTCCGTGGAGAGGAGGGGGGGGGGGGGGGGGTGGTGGAGGGTTGAAGAGATAAAATAGGATATGATGTAAAGAGAAACTTCCCAAAATTGTCCTACTCTTTTAACTCATCACTTTCTAAAGAAGACAGATCTGTATGAAGGGGAAAAAAGAGTTAAGATCAAGATGGTGATTTGGTTTGATAGAAGGTGGATACAGGAGCTATAACAAGGTACAAAATACTGCTTTTCTTAAATTGCTCTATAAGGTACATTTCTGAAACATAACAAATCATAAAAATAAAGTAAAACATAAGAAATAAAAACAATAGAATAAATGAAAAATTAATAAAACAATAAAATACAAAAGAGTTGATTTGAAATTTGAAAAGTTTTCAAGACAAAATTGTCGACTATGCTACTCAGAAACTTTTTTCAAAATATTGACCTTCATACCTCATTTTTTAAACAGAATTAATATGTTAAAAAAAAAGGTATCTAATTTGATTTAATTATATTTGAGTAATGAATTAAAAAGAAATTATGCAGCGGCACTCTTCATATGTCCGAGCAAAATTGCGTGTCTATTGGATATTTTGTGGCAGATATTGGGGGTGGGGGAGGGTGGGGGGTGGGTGGTCGGTCAATTTGACCCCTTAGTCAACACTTGTTCTCTGTGAAAAAAATGATCCTAAGATCCTATAATCCAAATGCTAATAATGCACCCTCTAATAAATGAATGAATGTGATACATAGATTGCAACTCATATTTCAATAGAAGGAAGTCTGGTGTGCAAGCCAATCGTATGTTTAGCAGCTGGAAAAAGTCAACACAAGATGGCAGTATTTCAAATTAAAACTATGCAACTTTTATGGCACATGGGAAAGTTAGAGCAGTCACTATATACATAATTTCCCCAATATACTTGAGACATTTTCTCCGTCATCTATACAAAGTCATGTCTATTGCTTTTGGAATATTATTTGAAGAATGTGGTTTCTTGTTTCGTTCAGAAGTCATCAGAATCAGACATCCTCAAGTGGTTACAAATATGGCAAACCCTAACACAGAGACAATATTCTGAATAGACCCTCTTGCCTTGGCAACAAATATAAAACAATAATAAAAACATACATATTCATGTACATGTATGATAATCAAAATATCAACTAATTATTATGAAATGAAGAACAGCAGAAAAAAGCAAATTTGTAAAATATGTAGTTCTTTGGTGATAAAAAAACAAGTGTTTGGTCTTCATAAAAAAATAAATGATACATTTAGAGAGAGAGAGAGCAAGAGAAAGAGAGAGATAGAAAGAGAGAAAGAGCAAGAGAAAGAGACAGAAAAAGATAGAGAAAAAAAGAGAGAGAGAGAGAGAGAGAGAGAGAGAGAGAGAGAGAGAGAGAGAGAGGGGGGGGGAATTCATTGTAAATAGTAGTAACAAACCTTTCAATTGCCCATCTCATTTTATGCCATGTTGTGTTCTTCAATATTGCCATTCCGATTGCATGTACATGGGGCTAGAATATAGTTTCAATATAATGGGTATGAGCAGCTAATATTATGAAAATAACTGAACAATAACGCAACACATTTTACAGCATCATACAGAATTAAAAGAAAGCCAAAGGGGTGATATAACATGCTCAAGTGCCATCAATTAAAACATTTCAAAATAGGACTCTATTGCCTTTTATTATGTTTAATTTCATTCTATAATTCTTTATTTGCATTTATTTTCTAAGCAATAATATATCGCAAAATTAGAGACTAAAAGTTGTTCAAAATTTTCACATAAACCATCAATAAAGTATAAAAAGTATATAACAAATACTCTACCACTTTCAATTATGATCAAGTTTTAAACTTTCACGTTTGGATGGTCACATTCACTGTTAGAAGATCTGATTAAGAAAATTGTGCATTTGTGATATATTCTTGTTCAATGATTAAAGCACAGAATGAGGATTGAGCTCTGGATGTCAACTGTAGTTTCAGGCAGGACTGCATGGTTTTGACAAGCAGTCAAGATACCTCTCCTTTCATCTTTCCTGTTCTTGTTCATTTTTCATTGTTTTAATTTGACTCTACATGATGGAAACGCTCATCAACATTTGAAATCCCAGATGCCCCATTTTTTTTCAGAGATTAATTTATAATTAAATGGCTATGCCTACTCATGCGTGAATGGTATGATTCCAATTAATATCACATTATTCATCTTATTCATATCATATCAACTTACCTTAGATGTAGGTCTACAAGGTGCACTATATGACTTTTTACTGCTGATGATTTATTTGTTGATAAAAGGCTATTTTCAACATTGTATTGGAAATAGAATCAATTTCTTCAATAAAAGAATAATTGATATTTTCATAATGGAATGTTAAATGCTAAAATTGAAAAAATAACAGACTTTTTACCCACATTAATCTGATTTAGGTAAGAAAACAAGATGAATGCGACTTTGCCTCCGATTTTCCTCAACCTGCATTCAATTAATTTATTATTACCAATTTCTGCTACACATGCAGATTGTATAACTTCCAGAACAGGTATTTTCACAACCCTTTTAAGACCCGTCTCCAAATTCTTATTACTAAATATATGAATATGTCTAACAAAATGTTCTACATATGATACATATAGTACCCAAACGTGCCAACAATACAGAGACAAGACAAATTGAACATGAAATCTCCAAATATTTTTGTTCTTTGATATCTTTATTTCTTTTAAAGAAATATCCAGGTATTTCAATCTAGACTACAGTGTCAGTTCAATCAACAATATTAAATAGTTGTTATCTTGTCCCATACAGGGTGTTTCATTATTTGACCTATCACACCAAGCACACTCTTCCTAACATCAAAGATGCTATTGTCATTTTCCAAACAAATTGTCTTCTTTGATGAAGCCCTCACATCATCACCAATTATATTGTTTTGTAACTACTTAAAGAAAGCGTTGCTTTTCTATTATTGTAGATGTTAACAATATTTAAAGGATTTGTTCTATAGCTTGTTCAGAACTTCCAACTATCGTCTAACAATTTCAAATCTCTGACTTCTTTTGTCCATTTGAAATTCTGGCATGTGCTGCCAAAAAAATCCTGATTAGAATTCTATATGATTCCAATACTGATAAGAATTCAACACACAAAAAATTAATTTCTTTAATAATGTTCACATTACAATGCTGAAATGACATCCATCATTGGTGATTGTCTCACTCAATTCATCAAGCATCATTTACTGTAAAACCAGAAATATTGATGATCAGATTTGTCAACAAGCATTTTTAAGGCCAGAAATTTTCACAAATTTGCAAATTCGATGTTGACACTCATCTTTTTGGGGGAATGAAACCTTTACTAATCTGAATCACTCACAAAGGCTTCTAATTTTACAGTTCCATTTTTTTTTTCTTCATTAAGTTACCTTAATATCACATGCATATCCATCCCTCAGGATGCCCAAAGATGCTCAAATATATGTACATGAGTTTATTTTCTATTGACAGCTTTGCTCTACTAATGTAAAATTAAATCAGAAATAAGAAACCTTAGTTTTTGTGTTGGCTCACAAATAAATGTAATATCAAAACAGGCAAATAACATCATATCATACTTTGATTATCACAAAATAATCATATGTATTAAAATACCAGATATGGCAGAATACAGAATGTTCAAACACACAGCAGTATGGGATGCACACAGGTTATTTATGTGTAAAATATATCTCAAGGAATCTTGAAGTCTACATACATGTACTTAACCGTATTTATTGAGACAAGTAAAACAGTTAAAACAAAGGGAGAAACAAAGTTGCATGTAAGCTTAATGATAGAAACAGCAAATGCTAGTTAAACTTATCTTTATTTGCTTTCGTGAAAAAATGAATACTTTATATGGCATGTACGCCAGTCGTACTGCAAAGACCAATAACAGAGTAAAAAATTAAAACCCCAAACAAAACTATATTACTCCCATGTCCAAGTCAGCTTTGAATCGGCTTGGCGGTGTAATTAGCATATATAGATGAGTATATAGTATATATATATATATAGTATAAAGATACTAAGAATCTTGCTCTATGATTTGTCAAAAGTAAATCTTGGATGAAAGATAGTTTGCCCATTATTGATGGGAGAAGCAAAAAGTTTGTTACTCTGTGTAGATAGTACTACTATCTACACAGTGCAATGCACTTTCACTGAAGATAGAGGTACTATCTACACAGGGCAACGCACTTTCACTGAAGATTATCCAAAAGCGCACTCAAACAGGCGTAATTAAGCGCGCATTACCAATGAGTGCAATTAAAACAAACACATGCGCACACCGTACACTCAAGGGGTTGGGTTAAACTGTTTCAACTTTTTTGGTGTGAATTTGGGCATGGTGTCTTTTATGTAGATGCATACACGTCCTTTTCTTTTTGTAGTTAAATTGTTTTAGATGTGGAATATAAAGCAAATAATCACCTTTTGGTTTCAGGCGACGGCAAACTACCATTTCCTCGGTGATCTGAATGTATACGCTATCTTTCCTCAGCCTTGCTTCGGAAAGATAGTTACGTCCAGATCGCCTCGGAAGTGATAGTTTGTCCCATCAACTTCACCAACGGTAGTTATTTGTTTACTAGATATATAATCACAATACATGTAATTTTCATCATTTATTATCACAGCACTGCACATAAAATTAAAGTGCAGTATATAAATATTGACTGCTTTAAAGATACTATGTCTCTTTTGCAGCCAACCTCAAAGTCTGTAGAACTTTGCAGGAATTATGAATATGTCATGTACGTCATATCTGTGAAATTTAAACGTTAGCAGTGTCCTAATATTCAAATTATGCAAGGAAACCCGTTTACTTGCTAGACTTCACTGTCAGACACTATTGTCAGTATTGAGTGACTGACTGGCTTTTTCTTCTTCTTTGGTAATATCATACACAAAATGCACTGTAAAGGATTTGTCTACATCAATAACCAACTTCTTGTAATGGCTTAAATTAAACTGATTGAGTCTTTGCGCAGCATAAAACGTACGACCATGCGGTACAATGGTCTGAAAATCAAGACTATTACTTATTGGCTCTATAGCTCCTATTCGGTTTGACAACTAATAGTCGTTATTTTCACATTTAAAGGCATTTTTAAGCCCCATTTTTTTAAGGGGAGTTCTAAATTAGTATTATCTTTCAAATGCCATTGGAATTAACCTTTTCATTTTTTTTGGCCTGCAAAAGGGACATAGTACCTTTAAGGGGCAGTTAAAACTATTGCCATAGGTGATCTTGAAACTGCACTGTGCCCCAAGACAAAGTCCAGGGGTATAGTAAAGTCTCAAGATCATCAAGGAGCTAAAGTTTTAACCAGGACCCCCCAAAATAAGTAGTCAATAGTTGTTTTAAATACTGCATCAGACCTATCAGAGTCATATAATTTCATGTGCAGCAATACTCAAAATGTCTTGGGCAAACAGTTGGTAAATTTAACTCTAGCCACTATGCATTGCTTGTCCAAACAAAGATGAACATAAAATGGATATTAGTTGTAAATGCCTTCAAGAAGAGAAACAATCCTGATTATCATCATCATTCAACAATCCATATATAAGACAAGTTTTTATTTTGATACAAGGTAGAAAAAGCCACTGGAATTTACAATACACCACAAACCTATAATTTGATATCTAGAATTCTAGATGGCATAAAGCCAAAATTACCCTGCTTAAAGGTAAAGGCCAGTATTGGAAACGCCCCAATTTCAAAAAATGAAATGGAAGCTCTTATTACCAATCATGTGAAAGAATATGTTTTGACTAATACATGATGATAACAAATTTGCCGGGAAACTGCCTACGAATTGATATATTTGGTAAATTAGTTTATCTACATGGTCTTTGAGAGATAAACGCACATGTGCGTATAAGTCCCATATACATCTTTCTGTGTACAGTGCTTGTAACTTTAAGAAGACCGGGCCAAATTTCTTATCATTTTGATGATTCCAGAACCTTGCAGTACACACCAATACTTATATGCTAGATGATCAACCTTTTCTGATCGATTCCACAACGTTTCTTTCACAAGGCAATCGCATGACCATAACTGGTCTTTACCTTTAAAGTTTCGATACAATTGCGTCTGCCATCACAGAATATCTTAATGAATTCATTTGAACTTCACAAAACCATCAGAAAAAAACTGGCATAAGTTCATACAGTTGGTGGAATAATAAAAGCACACAGGGAATACCTCCTTGAACACATGGTGGATTTTAATTATGCTCTATTATGTATTTGATAGAATCTCAGGCATGAGCTGCAATACTGCATGACATCATGAATTCTGTTTACATACCAACAGAGGAATAAAGAAAGATGAATATCAACGGAATGAATTATTCTAAATGACCAATGCAAAAGGGTGTAGTTTCTACTCAGCCAGACCTACAAGTAAGCCCTTTTTTTCCCTCTCTAAATATTTTTCATCAAGAGTGGCTGATTTTTTTCCTTTCTGTTATACATGTAACCACTGATCGTTAAAAAGTGAAAAATCAAAACATACAAAAAACAGGACGCACTTTTGTGCTAAATTTGAGCTACTCTATATTCAGCAAAGTGTCAATGAAAGCCTAGGCTTTAATTCAGCACACTTACATAGCTTTAATTTGAAGAAAAAAAAGTTATGTTTGGGGTTTCACATTAGCAGTCGGCAAAGGTACCCTTGTCTAAAGACTTGCATCTAAATGTGAATCAAGTAATCAAATACAAATACATGTAGATTGAAGACTTGTGTAGTTTTGTACCACAACTTTTTTTTGACCTGGGTCAGTATCCAATTCCATCCTTTGTTAATTAAACTTTAGTTAGTCTTTTGCTAAGCGAAGTAAATCGTCTTAAGTCGTATTCAAGATCAAATCTAAGCAATTTACTTTCGCAAGCCGACTTTACAGCAAAACTCTTACTGCTAAACAGTGTGACATTACATATAATCTAGTAATGCGCAATTAACGCGTCATAAAAAATGAGCGCTAATGTAATTGTGCGCAGGTTATGATACTGCGTAAGAAAACCATATGCCTGCAAATCAAGGCCTCCTAATAATTGGCTCAAGTCTGGTAGAAAGCTGTCTTAAATATAGAGTGAAATACTTAGCCAAAAGTTTGAACTGTATACCAAATTTGGCTAAGTATTTTGTCTAAGCCGAAAACTAAGTAAAATACTCATAATTCAAACTTAAGTATTGAATTGAATACTTGCCCAGGCCTTTATGTCACACATTGCTCTCATACTAAGAATAACTTGTAATACTTGAATTAATAAAATATTTGATTTAGTGTCAAGCTCTGACATTAGGTAGACTTGTGTTGCACCATTGTACACACCTATCTCAAAACCTTTAGTTAATGATGCTTCATTTCTCCTTCTTCTTAATGCAATGTATAATATTAAGCAAAATAAAAGCCCCTTTTCATGGTATCTTATGTACATATGTATTGACAGGTTTGACTGTACTACTGGTAATGCGGTTCATATCTTTGAGGCCAACCTAAAATTTTCTCTCTTCTCATCATTCTTGTATCTCCTTCAACTGTAGCAGCTGGAGTCATTGGTGGTGTACTGTTTCTCACTCTGCATATCCTTGAAGTTGGAGCCTGGCATGGCATCTAAAGCAAGAGCAGCATTGTGAACCCTATGCATGAAGTCTGGTACACCTGGAGATTAAAGAGATCATCAAGATATTATCAAGATAAACATGACTGTGTCTCTAATATGCCGCGGCATACATTAAGTTAATTAACCTCTGACCCAGCAACCCTAAATCTAATAATTTCATCACTCTATGATGATAATATTAGTACCAAGGTTTCGGTCCATTTTCTCAAATGGTTCTTCACAATCATATTGCGAAAATAATGCTAAGTACCCAGAATTTTATTGAATTCACCCTCTAAGATCTTTGACCTATATAGCAAATGTATAATAATCTCTTGCCAAAGAACATTAGTGCAGGGATGCCAACCTTTCAGAGCACAAATCAATAATCATAAGGCTAAAAATCAGTAATTTGGAGACAAAATCAGTAATTTTCTGCGCGATGCAAATTTTTCTGCACGCTGGCAAGCGCAGCTCCCGCAGGCAAGCGCGATAGCACAACAAGTTAAATAAAAGTAACATACTTGTTCATTAGTTGGTGTTACATGTGCATGTAACTCCATATTGAAAGTATTCTACTGAAAGACTGGATGAACTCATGACAAAATGTCTTGATATGTTACTATAGTCTTTTGCAGCGTCCTTGCACATGTAAGTTCATAAGTTGGTGTCAACTCCATATTGAAAGTGTTCTGTTGAAAGGTTAGATGAACTCCCTCACAATCACATGTTCTGATATGATGCTATAGTCTTTTGCAGCCTTCTTGCACCTGTAAGCTCATTAGTTGCTGTCAACTCCACATTGAAAGTGTTCTGTTGAAAGGTTGGATGAACTCCCTGATGCACATATCGTGCACCTAGCATGATTCAGGCTTTTCTTTGAAGGAACGATGCATTTCCATTTCTTACTGTATTCTTCTTTAAAAGTCTGTAACTTTTTGCCACGCTTCTTAGTTGTGGAAGACATGATGATTGATATCTAAATCCAACCAACATGAGTTCAGATTGTCGACGAAAATCGACGAACGCTGTGACAGCCTGTGAGAAATCCGACAGTGTACACGGCGCTAGCCTAGCGAGGCCTGGCGCTGGCCGCACGGTAGCGGCGCGGCCAAGAGAGGTATTTCACCCGGCCCCCGCTCGCGAAGCTGTCTTTCTCTGCTGGGCACACACGCACACGTCACGTACACAGTCAGAATATACAAAGACACACATGTATGCACCTGCACTGTGAAAGGGGTGTGCTAGATAACAAATTGTCCAATCGGAAGCCCTATGGGATTTCTATGCATGGATTCAAGGATGGCTGCGCTGCAATAGTCAAAAGTACGTGCTAAACCTTAAAGTGCTAATTTTGAAAATCGGCATAATCGGCAAAATCCGGGATTTATGGTATGAAAATCGTACCGCCCGTAATCGGCCGATTTCCCGTAGAAATTACGGGAAATCCATACTACTTGGCATCTCTGTTAGTGCCCTGGTGGGACTCATACTGCAAACCAAGTGATCCACAGTCTGTTGACCTATTCACTAGACCACAACATCTGATGCATACTATCACCAGGTTGCAATAACGAGGCTAAAACCTGTCATTTCAGACATTGACCTCCATGACCTTTGACCTTCCTACCCCAAAATCTGATCAGATAGTTTTCCAATGGTGAAACATATTATCATCAAGTTTGAAGTTCATACCTCAACTGGTTCCTGGGATATTGTGATATTGTTTATAGAGATATCATTCATGGCTCCAGCACTACATTCTGTGGGAGGAGGCACACACACAAAAAAAAACCTTAATTTTTCTACTTTTCTCAATTGTTCTAGAAATGACTTGAACAGAAGGGCTGTGAGTCAAACCAGGCTAGGTACTAGAAACTTCCTTGTCCAGTTCATAACTGATTGTGGTCTGTATGTTTATTTCAAGTAACTTGGTAGTATGGTGGACTTTGTTGATGTGGTAAGGAAGTTAAAGCTACCATACAGGATCCTGCCTACAGTTGTATGAAAACTCACCAGTAGTGGCCATCCAGTTGACTGCAGAAGATGGGATAGGCGCCTTGGGGTCATCATGATATGTAAGCATGTAGTCAAATCCATTCTGTCAATAAAATATGTAAAAACATTATATTTGTTAGAATTGAGGTTTGTTGTTTTGTTGCATGATACGCACAACCCTAAATGTAAGCTAAGTATTGATCTTGCAAGGAGATATTGTTCGATATATGAATGTAGAATTTCCTGCCTTATCACTAAAGCAATAGAAGTGCTGATCACGGAATCGAAGTACGAGTTAACACCATTTGCCCTCCAAACTGAAATATACACGTACATGTAATGTTGTAGCTTGGAACTCAAACCAGACTCCAACCAGTCTCAAATTGTGGGGTTTGAGCTAAGTCAGAGTCAGACATGATCCACACATCAAAGTAGGATACAAACTAAAGTGGTAGGTCAAGGTATAAGTGGGCTACTATGCTAGACAAACCATGTCCTCCACACACTGATGCATTTTTTTTTAGATTTGTCAAAGGCTTTTGACAGAATTCCTTGCTGTCAGAGTTAGCAGTCAAGTATAACATTTGTGGTAACACCTGGAACTGGGAACTTTCTTTCTTTAAAAAAAAAAAGGTATTTATTGATTATCAAGATTTCAACATGCTCATTCTTTCTTGTCAGATCGAATCCGAAGAGTGCTCTTTCTGGGTTTTCTTCCATCTTTAAGTAAGGTCTCTTGTGGTGTGCCACTGTGCCTCAGGGCAGTGTGCTTGGCCAGCTACTGTTCATCATTTTTGTGAATCTGATGTTTCCTCTAACCTCTTTGTTGATATGTTACTAATTTGTATCATTCACACTCCTGATGATGAAATTCAGTTACAACATCTGGACTCTCTTTACAATTGGAAAATCTTCAATAGCATGTCCTTTAACTCTTCCAAGACCAAGATCATACCCTGCGGGATTTACAGCCTTTGTCTGTATCTTCACGTAAATATCTTGGTGTTGTGATCAGTACTGATCTTTCCTGGAACTGCCATGTTGATGCAATTACTGCTTGTGTGAGTCGTCTTCTTGGATTCATAAGAGTTGTAGCCTGTGGTTCCTTCACCTTTGCTATCTTTGTCTTCTATCAGGCCTTGGCTCTGCCTATACTTGAAGCATGGTGTTCCTGCATGGCACCTAAACACATCCAGTCAAATTCAACAAATTACTAATTCACGGTATAGCAACAGACATTGCTCTGGTAAAAGAGGAAAGAGGTGATAGGCCCAATGAAGAAAGACTACAGATTCTTCACTGGCCTACCTTGTCGGCTCGTCAAGAGTACTTGCTATGCTCATTTGCCTTCAAATGTCTATACTCTTGTTGTGCCTGTGATACTGATAGGCTGATAGAGAATACATAAATTGGCAAACAACGCCTTGAACAGGCTGAAGGAGCCAGATACCAACCTGGGAATTGATGTAGAAGCAATAAGGAAGCAGCTTGCACCTAAACACATCCAGTTAAATTCAACAAATAGAACAAATTCACCGTATAGCAACAGACATTGCTCTGAAAAAAGAGGAAAGAGGTGATTATAGGCCCAATGAAGGAAGATTACGGATTCTTCACTGGCCTACCTTGTGGGCTCGTCGAGAGTACTTGCTATGCCCATTTGCCTTCAACTGTCTATACTCTTGTTGTGCCTGTGATAGGCTGATAGAGAATACATAAATTGGCAAAAAACGCCTTGAATAGGCTGAAGGAGCCAGATACCAACCCGGAAATTGATGTAGAAGCAATAAGGAAGCAGCTGCTAGAAGATAAAGAAGGAAGAGCTGTTCTTAGCGATATTGTTCTGACAAATTTGGCCACAGCAGAAGAGAATTTGTCAACCATGCGGGCGACTACAATGGCCCAAATCCAGGAGTGTATACAGGAGCACTTTGAAGATTTTGAAGGAAACCCAATCTTTGTCAATGCCACAGTGTTTGATCTATTATCCTGGCCGGCTGATATGTAACAAGAAGGTGAATTTCCTTCTTGACCACTTCAAGGCTGTCTTTCTGTCCCATGGGTGCGACTTGGAGAAGGTAAAGCGGGAGTAGCAAGCCATAAAGTTGTCTCAGCTACAAAAAGCTGCTGCAGACAAGATATGCTAACATCCTACATGTAGTGGCAATTGTTCCTATCTATCCAATCTCTAATGCGGAATTAGAAAAGGTATTCTCAGCCATGAAGCTAGTGCTGTAAGTCAGACGCTATGTTCGTGTTCGGTTCGGTTCGGCAGAGTTTGGCAATTTTTCACCCGAACTTGGTTCGGTTCGGGGTTCGGTAATATAATAGCAAGCAGCGTTATAGCCACGGCGGTCGGCACTGAGCGTGCCGCCCGGCCGGGCCCGACCAGCACGGAGGACTTCTGCCCACTCCTGTTGAAAAACACTGCTTTGGACCAGCACAAATTTTATATTAAAAACTGCTCTAAACGTAATTATTTGTGAAGAAAAGTACTACTTACATTCGTATTTCCGTCTTGAATCGTATTTTATTTTTAATTTTAAAAGAATCATGTTTTCAATTTGTCAATAAATGATGTTTTTAAAAGATTTTCCGAGACGGTTGTTGTCTAATATTAGAGTCATGAAAGCTGCCATCTTTAATAGCTAATCAGGCTCGTCAATCACTGTTTTTTATAAGTGTTTATTTTCAATAGCAAAAATATAAAATCCCTATTTTTCCTGAATAAATAAATACCATACTATAATATATATTTATTTCATTATTTATATTGTAAAATTTGTCCGATATTGTTACGATTATTTTATTTTTTTGTTTTTTTGAATGGGTTTGGGCTGAACTTGTTTTGATCAGCACCTACATGTAGTACACATGTGTATTCTTGTTTATGGCTTGCGATCGCGATGTAGCAGAGGTCAGGATTTGGGACTTAAATGGCGTCAGTGAAGTCGCACCCACCACTGGATAGGCATATCACAAAGGTGGAAATTGGGAAAAAAATAAATATTTAATGAGCAATCATGACATGAAAATTAGGTAAAAAATGACAGGTTTATTGGCGTTTACTTTTTTCTGCCGAACATCCGAACCAGGCCTTTGCGTTCGGTTCGGTTCGGTTCGGTTCGGAAGTGCCATGTTCGGCGAACTTCCGTTCGGTTCAGCGGTTCGGCTACAGCACTACATGAAGCGTGTGCTTACTGAATGTTGAAAATCACTCTCCACAAGTACCATGGACGACCTTCTCCTGATTCAACAAGAAGGTGCTCCTGCGGGTACCTTTGAGACAAAGCAAGCCGTGAAAGCCTGGCAACTTAGCAGCAAGCGTCGTCCTGATCAAGGAGAAATACGGGCAGAGACAGCTGCAGTCAAGATCATGGAGAGCAGGAAGAAGAAGAGATGGATCGGGAGGCAGAGCCCAAATCTGTGTCAGAACTTGAGATCCAGGAGGACAACTCAGACTCAGAAATGGAGATCAATGAGGACAACAGGATGATCATTGACTGAGATTTAGATTTCTTTTGAGCCCTCCTCTCTGATGATAACTCTCAAAATATGACCTTTGACTTCATTTAAAATTTGAAAATCCTTTGAGAAATGTGGCCTATAGAGCGCAACACAATCCATCCACAAAAATATGACCTTTTACCCTATAGCCTAGACGGAACACTGGGGGCAGCATCACCAAAAATTATAGGTGTGTAGATTATACTAAGATACACTTCAATACACAATTTGAAAGAAATCCATCTCGGAATGTGGCAGTTATAGCGCACACAAGAATATGACGGGGTGGACGGGGTGGACGTGGCGGTGGCGCGACGCTGCTGAATCGGGATACAGGTACAATTAAAACTACATTGGACTCTTTTGAAGAATTTAGAAATGGTAAATAAAAGCAATGGTGATTTACATGTCAACTCTTCCTAATAAAATATTCATTGTAACAACAAGAATTATTGCAAAATTGTTTTATTATGTTATTGTATTAACCTAGAAATATAATTATATTCTAGACTAGGGCACTATAGGGTTAATATTATGTGAGATTAGAAAGAGTGAGGGAAGGTGAATTGCTAGAGAACAAGGCCATACAAGTGCGGTAAGGGTTTGTATCATCTTTTCACATTGCCTTTCTCTTCTGAAAGAGGGAAGGACAAATAAGGGTCTTACCTCATCAAAGCTAGTGAAGGGTTTGATAACCATCTTTGAGGAGAATCTTGTGACTCGTACATAACGCTTTGTCTCTGGTTTCCTGGGGTGATTAGTAGCTTTGGAGTATATAACCATCACACGGTGGCGATGGAAGATCTGGGTGCGACGAGCATACAAGTAGTCCCGACTGTTCATTGGAAACTGTAGGATAGTAAAGGTTAAATTACAGGTTTTAATACGAATATTGCGCTTAGGACTAATTTTTGAATAATATATATGACAATTCCGAAATCTTATTTTGAATATTCATTCAACAGAGAATAGTGAAATACAATATTATCAACTTTGTATGTGAGAGGCACAGAATAGATTACTATTACACTGAAAACAATCAAATAATTTTGAAGCCTTAGGTTATTTTTGGTATAACTATCCCAAAATAAGTAAAATGTGGCACAGGGAGATTATTTGTGTGGTATAAGAGGGTTAAATGTCCAGTTAGGTATAGCATATCATAGTAAATTTAAAGCCCTCCAATTTTGACTGCAGAGTAAGATCTATTTTTATAAAATTATTCCTTGATATTTTATTTCACTCTTTTCTATTGTTTTTATTGATGTATAAATTTGGTTATTCATCAGTTGTGACTGGAAAGTGATAGAGTGTCTTTTATATAATCAGGGCCTTTTTCTACTCAAACATTTTTCGCTGTAGCCCCTGTAACAGAAGTGTAGACCCCCATCTTTTGTTTATCACTGGAGTTTCTGACTGATAATACAACAGGTCTCCACTATCAAATTTGGGCTGTTTTCCCATTTGGCCATTTTGGCCATTTCAATCTTACCTTTGTAATTCAAATTCTCATAGGTGTTACTTCCAATGCGCTTATGCTATTCCTCATCTTAATTTAATTCATTATTATACGTGTACTTTATTTCTGAAAATATTGTAGGAAGAAATACATAACTTCAAATTTGTTTTTTCATCTTTTCTCTCCATTTTTTTACGGGGGAGGCGGCGGTCTGTAAAATACTTACTGGAAACTGCGTAGCCCAATACACGATTTCAGTTCCTGTCTCTTTATCTTGATCAATGACTCCGGTTTCAATGACATGCTTATCCCACACATTTCTGTAGTCCAAATCTGTTTGCACCTTAAAAAATGACTTGGCTGTGCAGTCGGTGAATGTTCCAAACACTAAAAAGAGAAAGGCAAAGAGGGGGTGAAAATGTACTTGAATGCTGGATAAAAGTACACATGAACAGCATTTCACTGTTTAACCATTACTAGGAAATTTCAAGGATTACAGGTGTATGTACAGTGTAGTAAGAATGTCGAGTGCTCCAGGAAAGACAATGATATGTTTTTGGCTTTTTTGTCTACACAATGTGTTTTGTAAATATGTATACCAGTATTTATTCAATAACTTTCCTCCTTGTGTAATTTGTGAAATAGTATAATCAGTCATTGTTTTATAGATCTGATGGCTTTCTTGAAAGTTTCTTCCCAAGTTCCCAGTGATCCTGGTGTGCCATGATAATATGGCACCCCCTACACCTATCCTCTCCCCCTTCCCTATTTACCACAAAGAATAAAAACAACTCACAAGTGAAGTGATGTACTTGGGTATTGCCCAGTACTAGTATATCTTTTCAAATATTTTCTTATTTTGTATGCATTGCAAAAAAGAAAAATACAATGCATAATTTACTAATCCTTCCAAATGAACTGGCTATAAATTCTGCAGTTGTTTTGAAAAGCACTAAACAATACTAACCTTTGTATTCATACAAGTAATCGTGATCCATTTTCCTCCTCCACACCATCATCTCTGACTTGGCCATGACCTTCTCCCAAGAGCTTAATTGTGGCAGGTCTGGGTTTGGGTCTGATCGCAAGATTCTGATCAGATCTACATCATCAAGGCAGCTATATGATCAAACAAGATGTGTACAATGTAGGATCAGTTATATATGTAGATATATGATACAACCATGAAACAATCTTGATGCACTTGCGGTGTATTTTATAGATAGACTCATGTACAATTGTACATGAAAAAGGCAAGGAAGCATTGATTGACCTTGATGTTAACTTAACTTTTAAGATACAAATGTAGGAAGCCTATGTCAGCACACAGAAGATTCCACTTGAAATATTCTATTCATAATTTAAGTAAATGAATGAATAATGACAACGTAACTTTAATTAATCCAGCATTCGTATCAATGTTTTTTTTTTGTTTTGTACAAATCACCATTATTATATTCCCATGCACAGATACATTTAGGTTTACCGTTTAGTATACTATTCTCTGAACTGGCTATTGATCAATTAGAGCTACAACTTGCAAGTCGCTACAACTTTAAAAATTTGAAACTTTCTCAGACCTTAATTGTTCTCAGATTTTCCTACCACTTTCTTTCTCTCATTTTCATGCTTTCATTAAAGTCATCTTGCATGTACAGTAGGCCTATGTGATAATCACATCAGGGGGAACCCACTTAAAGTGAAAACTTGAAAATTTGTGGAGGGTAGGCCTACAAAAATAACTTTTTCCCAAATGATATTAAAGGTAATACAAAGTTTTGGTATGGGGTCATGAATTTGGTTCAAATGAACATATTGGAAGCATATGCGATCCTACAATATTCAGTGATCGTTGTCTCGGATGAAATGGAGTCTAAATTTATGAAATCGTAAATAATAAACTCTTTATATTGTATAGCTCCCTCTCAAGGTCAAGATATTAATTAAGCTATAAAAAAATGTTTCTTGACTAAAATCGACTAATTAGCTATTCCCATTTGGAAATTATATATCACAACTACATATTCTGAGATTTTCATGGTCGCAGCTACATATTTTACGGCCGTAGGCGCTATTTGAAATTTATCAAAATTTACCAGGAGCACCGGTAAAATTTTATATTCACTTTTTCTCGAAAGCTGAAGTGTTTTAGGGGCTAAATTTTCTAGTGCATATAGTCCAATACATCTACAGGGGCATCCAAATATATCAAAATTGTAAAGAATCACTATCCTATCCACCCAATTTTCAAAATTTCCCAAAACTTTACCTTTTAATAGACCCCTAAGTTAATTTTCATTAAAAACCAGAAAAACAAGAATGGGGAAAGTTCGAAATAAGCTGGACCAAAAATAAGCAAGTTATAAATTGTTAAAAGTTGTAATCACGTTATATAGCCTAATTAATTTGCGCATGAAGGAGAATGATGTCATCGATCGACAGTATAAAAAAGTTTAAAATACGGCTGCAAGAATTTAGACGTGCATCAATCGTAGATCTAGGCTCATAGTCTCATACTACTAGGCATAGAAACCTTACACCCGGGTATTGCCATTGGCCTCTTACACTAACTTAAGTTACTAACTCCTTATTTAAACTTTTTAAGTTGAACATTTGAAGTTTGCTAACCCATTAATTTGGCGATTGGTGATTTTCTCCTGATCCCATGCAAAAAGTGCACCACCAAATATAACATAATTTCGCCTCTTTCCCTTCAGATATCTCCTGGCAAAGCCGACGGCAAGGGATTGAAGCGATCGCTCGGAGTAAATTGATCTGTACAAGCACATCATTTGTTCAAGCCTTCTCAATCTTTGAGCGGCATACACATTGCACTGTCGGGTAAGCAGACTGAAGATCGTGGAGACATGCTCAGAGAACGTTTGCCCTGATGTTAGCCGCATGGCAATGAGGAGTTTTCGTCCCAAGTTGATGCTGCCGAGAACACTGTCGGTGACATTTTCACTGAAACTGGAAGATCTCCACCGCCCCCTCCAGTGGTATTCTCTAAGTCTAATCAAATTTTTAGCCGCATTGCATGAAGTGGAAGTTACAGGTTTTACCGAAAATAAAGTACGAGTTCTTGAAAGTGCTTGAAAAACGGCCATTTCGAATCAACAAGCCATTTATTTACTAGAAATATGAGTTCCGAAATCCGAGGTCCGTGAACTGAACGCGCATGCTTCGTGTACACTGTAACTGCATGCATATTGCGCGTGCAGCATGCATGTCCTACAAACAGCTTAGTGAGCTGAGATTCCAGAAATCGAGGTTATAGCCTTTATCAAGATGTTTCATATTTTTTTATTTTTTGTCTTTATCTTTGCCGCTTGGATAATCGTGGTATGGTCCACTCTGATACATAAGTACACAGACAGGAATAAACTCTAACTGCTGCACCAGAAATAAAAGGGGAAATAAGAGGGGGGAAGGGGAGGAAATGGTGCATTTGACGAGAGCCGTCATTGGGGCTTATGAGCTCGATCGCTTCAATGTTTGGCATTTCGAGAATTGTAAAATACACCATCTGCTTATTTTTTTTCTTTTCTAAATCAATCTTCTATTTTTAAAGAAATTTAAATAGTACGCGTAAATGTAGACTGCACCACTTTTCCGTCGACAAATTTATGCCCATTTCCCATTCTCAGGTAAAATCCCTTTTCATCCCTGGTGCGTGCCTCTTTTTTTTAGGTGTATAGACGGTGCCCCATTTCACTTCTGATAATTAGCCTTTGTACTAATTTGGGGCGTGCCGCTCAAGCCCTCGAGACCCCTTATAATGGTCACGTTGATTGGGGCATTTTTCTCGAAAAAAATACACAATTCCACAATTTTCGGGTGTTTTTCGGTTGTTTGCATGGAAATTTTGAAAAAACGGTTTTAAAGATTTTTTGTTAATGAAGTGGGAACCATGTTTAGGGATTTTTTGTGAAAAAGTGACCCATTAGAGCGGCACACCCCGTATGATGTGAGTACCCCCTCCCCCAGGGGGGGGGGGGGGTTAGAGCAGTGGTCTCGTAATCGTGTGGTCCCTGCGAGTGTCATTAATCCTCATTTATACCATGCTCTCCCTTGGAGAGAACTTAAAAGCACCGGTCCCTAGTTGTTTGCTTACAACTACAAGCATATTTTATTGTATGTTATTTTAATGTTATTAATATTATTTATCATCATTATTATCTTTTCTCTCTGTAATTGTGTAAATAAATTGTGTACATAATATGTCGGGGACCCCACTGGAAATAAGCTCTCGAGCTTTCGTTGGTTATCCTGTTCAAGCTGATAATCAATCAATAAAGACGTGTTATAAAACAGACAAAACTAAAAAAAGTTGTTCACTTATAACACCCCTGCGTGGTACGTGTGCACACCATTCCATACAAGTTACACCGTTTGTCTGTCCACTTGGGCAATATTGTCTAGTTATTCATTGTGTGCTCTACACTGGAAACGAATAGCTTTTTGTGCTATATCCAAGCAAGCTGATCAAAATATAGACAACTGTTTTGATCTCTACAATTCGTCTCCCAATCTAGGGCACCGAACGAGGGAAACTAAAAGTAAAGAGTTTGTATTTTCAGACTATCCTGGACTCTCCCCACCCCTGTTCATCCCAAGGTTAGATAAGCTGGGGCTGATGTGTATACCACCGTGATACCACCAGGGAAAACACCTCCCTGATACCACCAAAGTCCAGGCTGTGTCATTTCTTCACGTAATGACTGCAAGTTCTGCAACACACACATAAGTCATAATAATCGGCCTAAAATGGATTAAACACATTTACATTTTCTGCAAATTATGATGGACAACATAACATGCTACTCACAAGCGTCTGAGAACTTTACTATGACGATATTTAATAGTACGTAAGGTTAGTCAAAATTAAACTGACTTGAACTGAAACTATATCAGGGTGAGTTCCCCCTTCTCTCCCCCCCCCCCCCCCGAAAAAAAGGTCGCTAGCTCCTGGATTAGAAAGTTGATGATGAAGATTGCATAATGCAGATGGTTTTGCTTGACCGCGATGCAATAACGTACAAACTTTCTGAGAAGAACAGTACACCCGTGTCCGTGAGTGACAAACCAATACAACATTAATCTTCAAGGAAAATGGAGACATCTTCTTGGGATCTTTTCATGGGGAAAGGGTTGAACCTCAGTGAGATCATTTCTTCGACAAGCTGGAAAACTCCTCCAACCATGGCCATGCCACAACATTCACCAGCGATGTGGCCATCATCTCCGTGCCCATCGCCGCCTATGTCTCCATGGCCAGCTTTATCTCCCCCTATGTCTCCATGGCCAGCTCTATCTCCCTCAAGCACCGTACCACCATCAGCTTCACCACCACCATCAGCATCATCATCGCCGCATGAAGATGAGTTGATATTTCGATCCAGCTTTACCGACACCCTATCTGTCTCTTATGAGAAGAAGCGATACCTCAACACTTACTGCGTGTTCTGTAAGAACAACAAAGAAACTCTTTGCTTCTACAGCTCTCATGTCCTGAAGGATGATTTGGGGAACGTTCAATGTCCTGTTCTTAGGGCTTACAAGTGTCCTATTTGTGGGGCGAAGGGTGATAATGCGCACACCGTCAAGTATTGTCCTCAAAATTCCAGTTCATCAAAAGCCGAGAAGCTGACCAAATCATCAGGTTGCTGGTCGGATTACCCATCACCCCCGGGATTTTTTTAAGGTAAATTTATTTAAATCCTTTCCTTTTGCTCTTGGTGAAATTATGGAATTCCCTGTTCTTTGCAGTGTAGAAAAAGGCGGCGCTCCGGGGGGGGGGGGGGCAGGGGGCACCCCCAAACTCAAAGTGCCCCTTTTTACATAGGAAAAGTACCTCTTTTACTTTGACAAGTGCCCCTATTAATTTGTAAAAACGCCCCTTTCCACCTCTGATAAGCGCCCCTTTTATTTTCACACGTACCCCTTTTTTCACATTTTCTTTTGCAATAAGTGTCCATTCTCCATTCTCATAAGTGCCTTTTTTAATCTCTAGTAAGTTCCCCTGTTCAGGTACAAGAAGTACAACTTTGTCAATGTTGATAAGCGCCCCCTTCACCTCTGATAATTGCCCTTCCAATCTGAGAGGTTCCCCTTTTGCTTTGACAAGTTCCCCTTTTCCTTTCAAGTGCCCCTTCCCATTTTAATAACTACCCCTTTTTAACTCGGATAAGCGCACCTTATATTTTCATATGTGCCCCTTTCCTTTGTAATAAGTGCCCTTTTTCCTTATAATAAATGCCCCCATTTAAAAAAGAGCCCATTTCCCTTCTCATAAATGCCCCTTTTCATCTATGAAAATTGCCCTATTCAAATCTGAGAGGTTCCCCTTTTACTTTGACAAGTGCCCCTTCCCCTCGATAAGTGCACTTTTCATCTAATATAAATGCCCCTTTTATTTTGACACGTCCCCTTGTCCTTCCTAATAAATGCTCTTTTTTCTTCTTATAAGTGCCCCTTACCCTTCTCATAATTACCCCTTTTCATTTTTGATTAGTGCCTTGTTTATTTTAACATTTGCCTCATTTTCTTTCTAATAACAGCCACTTGCCCCTTCTCATAAAAGCCCCCTTTCACCTCCGATAAATGTGATCGGTGCCCCTTTTCTTTCAACAAATGCACATTTCCCTTTATCATTAGTGCCCCTTTTTCATTCATTCTGAAAATTACCCTTTTAAACATGATATATGCCCCTTTTTCCTTTCTAATAAGGAACCTATCCCTTTTTCGTGAATGCCCCTTTTCACCCCTTTTAAATGCCCCTATCAAAATCTGACTGGGGCCTCTTTTCCGTCGACAAATGCCCATTTCCCATTCTTATAAAATCCTTTTTCATCCCTGTTGCGTGCCTCTTTTTTTAGGTGTAATAAGTGCCCCATTTTCACCTCTGATAATTAGCCTTTGTACTTTGACACGTGCTCTTTTTCTTTTCTAGTAAGTGTCTTGACCCTTTCGATAAGTGTCCCCTTTTTCTCTCATCATTAAACGTGCCCCTAATTTCAAGCGACTAAGAGCAATTTCCCCCAAAGCTCGCTTACTTGTAACTTATCAAAGGTCCTTTTAGTCTTCCGTTATGTCTTATGAGAATGTGCTTATAACCCCATCATGATTGGGTTTTTCCTCTTTATAAGATGTAATTTTTCGCACTGCGTCCTCACAAATCTTAAGAAGTTTGCTCGCTTGCAAATGAATTCTCAGACCATCGTTCCCAACTGCAAAGTATATGATGTAAAAAGAGAAACAAATATTGAAATTATCCCTGATAATGTAATCCCAATGTATTGTAGGGGTATATACCAATGGCTAAAAAATTGAATATTTTCGCTTGGAGGATTTCCCTTTGAAGGTGCCCTTTTTTGTTGGTGCCCCCCCCCCCCCCCCCAGCATGATAGACCACCATCAGGGTTTGTCCGAAAAATTTTGCGTTTTGGCAGGGAGGTACTATTAAGTCTCACTCTCACCTCTGGCCCTCACTGATTTTGGGGTGGCCCGTTATATTCTAGCTTAGCGGGGAAAATGAATTTGCCTCTCTCTTCGTCGTTTGCAGCTTAAAGGTAATACAAAGTTTTGGGAAATTTTGATAATTGGGTGGATAGTGAATCTTTACAATTTTGATATATTTGGATGCCCCTGTGGATGTATATAAAAAAATAGCCCCTAAAACACTTCTGTTTTCGAGAAAAACTGAATATAAAAATTTACCGGTGCTCCCGGTAAATTTTGATAAATTTCAAATAGCGCCTATGGCCGTACCATGGTAGCTGCGACCATGAAAATCTCAGAATACGTAGTTGTGATATATAATTTCCAAATGGGAATAGCTAATCGGTTGAATTTAGTCAAGACATACTGTTTCATAGCTAAATTAATATCTTGACCTTGAGAAGGAGCTATACAACATCAAAAGTTTATCATTTACAATTTAATTTACAAATATTGTAGGAACGCATACGCTTCCAATATGTTAATTTAAACCAAATTGATGACCCCATACCAAAACTTTGTAATACCTTTAAGAAAAATGTTTCTACTTATATGCAAGGGAGCGTAGCGATCGAGTTTTAACAAAAAACATATTTTGATTCTCGGATCTCGACACTGTATAGATGGAAACACATACCCCCTTTCTTCTGGTACCTATGCTAGATTTGTGATTTGTGTCAGATTTATTTACGAGGGAGCGTAGTGACCAAGCGAGAAAATTTGTATTCTAAAAGTTTGCATATTAGAGCACTAGGAAGCTTTTTCACACATCGTTGTAACGTCTAATAACAACATGCAAATTTCTTTCTGAAAATCAATTTTTGCCCCCTACTTTAATTATTTTAGAGTGGTAATACAAATGTAATAACACCCACAAATGTAATAACACTTTACCCACAAATGTAATAATTTCACCCACAAATGTAATAACCAATTTACCCACAAATGTAATAATTTTGAATCACCCACAAATGTAATAACACTTTACCCACAAATGTAATAATTTCACCCACAAATGAAATAACCAATTTACCCACAAATGTAATAATTTTGAATCACCCACAAATGTAATAATGACTTTACCCTCAAATGTAATAAATTTGAAGGGATATTTTGTCGAATTTGTTCAAAACTAAAACCCTGTAATAAAGCATGGGTAAAGCGCGCAGTCTTTACTCCAGACCCGGTTATTTCAAAAATTAAAAAAAATCTTCAAAACTAAGACCCCATAATCCTTTTCTGTGGAATAACATGAGAATCGAGCGTAGTCTTTTCTCCAGACCCGGTTATTCAAAAGTTTAAAAAAAAAAAAAACCTTTAAACTAAGACCCCACCATCTTCCAAACTAAGACCCGGTAATAAAGCATGGGTTTAGAGCGTAGTTTTTCTTCCAGACCCGTTTATTTCAAAACCTTTTAAAAACCCCACCCAATGTTATTAACGTGACTGTACAAGATATCGAACAAAGTGACCGAGTAGCAGATATTTTGCATTTTACTTTAGCTCTCAAAAGTCAAAACCACTCTATTCATACATTTTACATACATAGGAAAACTTGCAAGGGAGCACTGCGATATAGAAGTTGGGTTTCGAATCGTTTATAGTTTATACATACAGTCAATCAAACCTGTCTACGGCGACCGCCCAAGGGAAACACAAAAAGTAGTCTTTGAACTGAAGACAGGACTGTCTTTGTAGACAGTTTCCTTTAGTACATGTTTCAATGAGAAACCATTTTCAAGGGAAATAAAAAAAAATATGGTCTTGTAGACAGGTGGTCTTTGTAGACAGGTGGTTACTAAAGCAGGTTTGACTGTATTTGGAAATATATTATTTTGTGAGCTTTTCCATTTTGTGTAAATGTTAGTGTGGTGGAATATAATGTCCCCTGAAAAGGATGGTCCATTAAATGCAATCATTTTAAAAAGCAGAAATGTTTGTCTTGTCTTTCCGTGGATGCCCACCATCAACGGAGATGATTACTTTCATATTATTCTACATTTCTGTGTTGTCGAATAATCGTGCTATGCGTGTTTCTTACTTTCTTCCGGCAATACTGAGTTAATTTCTTATTCTGTAATGATTCCAAAACATCCCAGTAAATTCAAATGTTTGCAGGCGCGTAGCCAGGGGGGCGGCGGGGCGGTCGTCCCCCCCCCCCAAAAAAAAAAACGGACGGCCAAAAAAAAAGAGAGAGAAAGGGAAGAAAAAAAGTAAGAGGACGTAGGAAGAAAAAGGAAAAAGGAGTCGAGAACGGTACAACGAATCGTCTTCTTTCTCTAATAATTTAATGAAACGTCAAAGCTTCCGCGCTTCGCGCGGAAAGGGGGAAACTGAATTCAGATAAGGATTAAGAGTCGAGAATGGTACTTTGAGTTATCTTCTTTCTCTTAATCCTTGTCTGAATTCTGTTCCGCCCCCCCCCCCCCCCCCTCTCGCGCGAAGCTTTGACGTTTCATTAAATTATAAGGATTAAGAGTCGAGAATGGTCCTTTGAGACGTCTTCTTTCTCTTATAATTTAATGAAACGTCAAAGTATCAAAGGGGAGGAAACAGAATTCAGACACGGATTAAGAGTCGAGAACGGTACTTCGAGTCGTCTTCTTTCTCTAATAATGTAATGAAACTTGAAAGTATCAAAGGGGAGGAAACTGAATTCAGATAAGCATTAAGAGTCGAGAATGGTCTTCTTTCTCTAATAAATTAATGAAACGTCAAAGCTTCCGCGCTTCGCGCGGGAGGGGGACTGAATACAGATAAGGATTAAGAGTCGAGAAAGAAACAAATCGTCTTCTTTGTCTAATAATACGTCAAAGCGTCCGCGCTATGCGCAGAAGGGGCGGACTGAATTTAGACAATGATTATGAGTCGAGAAAGGTACAACGAATCGTCTTCTTTCAAAGGAAACTCCCCGCTCCCTGCACCAATCCCCCTAAAGAGATTCGCACGCTTTGCGTGCTCACTACCCCCCCCCCCCCCCTAAAATAAAATCCTGGCTACGCGCTTGGCTACAATTAATCAACTTTTTCCAATTGCTGCCAGATTTTCACCATGCAACTGCATGATCCAAACTCATTTTTTCTTTAAGTGGTAGCGGCAGTGAAATATATTTAATTCCTTGACGTACCTGATAAGCCAGTGCAAGTGATAGTTATTCTTGAATGAATATTATCTTGTGTTGATGATATAATTCTGGTTTACATGAAATATTTCAAATTCCTCGTATTTTTTGTTCATGTCTCTTTCCTTCAGACTCAAGCTCTTTACCCGAGTGGCATCTCGGCATCTTGTTCTTCTTTCATCTTCTGACCAGCTTGGCCATGGTCATGGTCATCATCATGCGTTATCCCAGGTCCAGGAACTTCTCCATTTTTTCGTCGATTTATTTATTCGAAAATAACTTGTTTTCTACCTCAATATTTTTCCTGATGAAGGTGAATGATGATATTGAAAAGGAAAAGAATAATCGAGAATGGCTTCGTCATAATACCCTTTAGTAAAATAAAAAGCAAATAATGACTAGTATCAAACCTTATCACTGTTTCTTAGATAAAACGGGACAGCGAAGTTTGAGGAAAATGAAATAAAATTAGAGTGATAATAAATTTGTGAGATTTTAAAGTTTTTATCGATTAAATACACATTGGCAAATCTGTGATGAACTTTTTAAGCACCCTTCGAGTTTGAATTTCGTGAAATTTCATAAAATCCCCATTAGCTTGGTTGGTGAAAGAATGTGTTTCATGCATGCATGGGTTGTGTAAAAACATATATGCACTTGGGTGCGTGTACTATCGTATATATTTGTATCCTGCCTATAAATGGGGAAATAATTTGTTTAAAGTATTTTTTTTTAAGGTTTTCAAGGTCAATTTAAATATTTTTATGTCGTCCTATGTAGGAAGTATTCGAATTTACGCAAATTCTGGCACGAAGTTTTTGACACATGATTATATAAACAAAATAAACTATTTTCACGTGACATAATTATTCTTCCACATGCATGGCATAGGAATGGAAAGAACGAGAAAACTCAACAAATTATCGTTGAACCTTTTCTATGTTTAAAAGATCATGTACTGTAAATTACAAAAGCACCATAAGATTTTTCTGTAATATGAGATTGGTAGATTTCTTTGATAATGGTAGATTGTAAATTTAGTGAAGATATTAAGTCGTTAAATATAAGAAACGACTGAAAATATACGTTGGCGGCAAATGAGGAAGATATTCACGTACCATTGACATGGTCCTATACTCACTACTCAGTTTACAGGGTTCAATAATGGCTCCGTTTAGTCTCATTTCACAACGCTCCCTATCGTCAGAGCATGATCAGAGTCAGCAGCCTAACATGTTAGCCTATGGACGTTTTTTTTTTTTAATCGTTAAAAATTCATTTTTTGTTTAAACGAGAAGCACATCCAGCCCGACGTACGTTATCACTAGCTCTTTCATTGGAGCCCTCATGTCTCGTTGACTTTTGAAAGTTCACCCACCGTAATTTTTCAAAATAGGTTGCAAGCTCTTCATTGCCTATAATACACATGTGAAACAAGTCTAACTTTGGACTCAGTTTACCAAGCGATTTGAAGATTATAGGTCGAGCACACGAAACATAAAAAGCATGATTTATCATAGATCACTTCTGCCTATTTCATTATGTCCATTTCATCCAACCCCCCACCGTAATTTTTCCATTTAGTAAAAGCAAACATTTTGCCGAGTTTAGCAAAAACATGAATATTCATGAACGGTCAGACAATACAGCCTTTTAGTACGTAACGTATAGTGAATGGGAATGGGCGATGATCCGTTCAGGAGGTAGAGGTCAGTGGTTTGTGCTGGCAATGTTCACGCGAGCGAAAATGAGACAATCGGAGCAATATGATCAACATTGATATTGAAATTCTAGGGAATTCTTTTAATTCCGGTTAATTTCTTCTATCGCTAATGATTTATTTTGTTTTGGAGATATCCATTCCACGAAATAAATTCTACTTTTTTTACAATCCAACTTTATATTAATTTTCCCCACACTACACGTTGACTATTTTGTTAGAATTTTTGGATTTGTTCTTCTTTTAACAAGTGATGATCAGATGATGGTTGTGAAGACGATAGTATAATTTAATATCTGGAAGAATAATAAGAAAATCTGAATAGAGAATGGACCACCTTGTAGCCCCACCCACCCCCAATGGCGGATCCATTACGATTAGTTTATATTATCTTATTTTCTGCTTTGGTACCCGGTCGGGGATAAAGCTTTTGGACCTCAATGTATAGTACATGTGCATTGTGCGTTGACGTCGTTCATGGATTTGTGCGCTCTGTAACTAGTTATCATTATCATCATCATTATCATCATCATCATCATCATCATCATCATTATCATCATCATCATTATCATCATTATCATCATAATCATCATAATCATTATCATCATAATTGTCATCATCGTCATCATCATTATCATCGTTACAATGCTTCCAATGAAGAAGTGGAAACGTATAACCCTTTAGTGAATAGTTGTCGGTCCTCCATAATTATGTATACATTGGAATCATATACTTTTGTTAAACTATGTTTTACCGTACTAGAGTTTGATATCTCTGTGTATATTGTGTCCGTTATACGCGTTATTTACGAATAAATGAGCTACTTTGTAAGAATTGATTCTTGTAAGAACTTATAACTACCTCCGATTCTGACAGAAGATTACTTTTTTTTTATAGAATTTTGATAGATACATGTAGAAATAGTGTAAACCCATGTTGTTGTTTACGAGAATAGAATCATGACATTGTACACAATTATACGTTTTTAATTGTTAATAAAATTAAAAAAATAAGAGATGAATCATGATGTGATATGACTGTATTCTATTTCTTGACTACATGTATTTCCAATCTTACTCTTGATTGATTGATTGATTAAGGGAGTGATACATTGAGTATGTGGTTCCGTGAAGATGTTAATGTGATGTTATTGATTGATGGATGATGATAGTACATTGGTGATGGGTTATCCTAATGAAAATTTTGATCATATACAATTATAAATAATACACAGTGAATGATGATGTTACTAATACCGATATTGATGACATGCAGTAATGTTGATGATGATGATGTGCATGAAGAAGATAATATTAAGGAGGGGGGAGGGGGGGTAGAAGGAGTTCGTAAATGATTCTTGGCTGACTGCTGGCAATGAAGTATGATGTTGCTAAACATTATCCGTGGCGATCATACATGTTCCTGTCTGTTTCTTTGCAATTTCGCTAAAGACTTATGCAATGATGATGGGGATCATGACGATTATGAGGATGATAATGATGATGGGGCTGAGGAGGAGGAGGGTAAGTGTAGATGATGATGATGAGGAGGACGATGAACATGATGAGATGATGATGGTGAAGAGGAGGAAGATGATTGATAACGGTAATGATGATGATAGAGAGACGACTATGGTGAAGGTGACGATGATAATGATGACGATGGTCCTGATCGATTAGGAAGGCAATGCTGAGATGATGCCAATGTTTCTAAATAATTAAAGAGTAGTATTAGTAGACAGTTATGTATAGGTAGTAGTAGCAGGCGCGTACGCAGGGGGTGAGGGGTTAACCCCCAATCCCCCCCCCCCCCTTGGCGGATTTTTGTTTTTGTTTTTTGTTTTTTAATTTAAAAAAAAAAAAAAAAAAATTATGCCAATGGTTGACCTAAAAAAATGACCTTACCTCCCCCCCCCCCCCCCCTACGAAGCAAAATGTCAAATTGTCAAATTTCGAGACTAAAAAAAAAAAAATGTCCAGCTCGCAGGCTATAATTTTTTTTTTTCTTCTTCCTCTTCTTTCTTTCCTTTTATCTTCTCTTTCCCTTTCCCTTTCCCTTCTCTCTCTCTCTCTGATTTATTTTTTGGCGGGGAGGGGGGGGGGAGTGAGGAGGAGGCAAGAGCCCTTCGCCCCCCCCCCCCCCGTTTCCCTCTTTTCTTCTTATTATTCTTTCTTTCCTTTTATCTTCTCTTTCCCTTTCCCTTTTTTCCTTCTCTCTGTCTCCCCCAGCTAGGGCTGGTTTTGTTTACGAAGCGCCCGTCAGGAGAGTACACGATAGAGTACACGATAGAGTACACGATATCGTCAATTTCATCGTGAAAAGTTCACGATAAAGTTCACGATATCGTCAATTTCGTGAATTTCTTCGTGAAAAATATGCGATAAAATTGACGATATCGTGAATTTTATCGCATATTTTTCACGATTTAGTCTATTCGCGATGTCCCTTCAGGGCCACCATAGAAATCAGAGGTTTAAAATTTTCGGGGAAACTAAATTCAAACAAGGACTAATTAGAGTCAACAACGGTACGACGAATCATCTTCCTTTCTCTATTTTGATGAAACGCCAAAAAATATCGGGAAGAAGGGCAGGAAAGCGACGTTTAAACCTTACAATATGCTTTTCACATTAGTCCCGCAAGGTTTCTTTCCATATTCTATATTACTTTCTAGCATCAAAGGGCTTCTGGCAGTTACTCCCCACCATTTAAATCCTCTAGCAATGGCCATTTGTGTATATTTAGACTGTGGCTAATCTTTTCATTTGGTTCCAGGGGGTAAAAGCACCTTTAGTTTTTTCTCCATTTTTGAGGGAAAACGACTCAGCGAGCCGGTGAATAGGCGGGGGTGGGGGGGGGGGAGAGTATATATATATATATATATATATATTTTGGCCCGGAAATTGGAAAATTATGCTGACCGATATTTCGTTCATTAGGGGGGAAGGGTCACTTTTTGTGACATGTTTTTAAAAAGTTAACAACAATTTTGAAGGGGGGGGGGGGGTTCCTCCAAATCATACTCATAACAAAAATTGAGGGGGGGGTAATTATATTTAAACGTCTTTGGTATTAACCCCCCCCCCCCCCAACAACAACAACAAACAAAAAAAAAACTCGGAAGTTTCTGGGGACGCCCAGCGCGAAAATCATCCAACGACATTGGAAAACGCCACACAAACCAACATCAACAAAGTGCTTAGTGCCATCTTCGGCGGCTTGAATAAATAATTGTCGGGAATATAATGAACAACCATAGAGATATAGAGTGCGGACTCGTCATACGCGCCCGTTCAAAGCTCTGTGCGCGCATGGAGCGCGGCCCGCCATTACTAAGGAGGGCAAAACTTTGAGAAATACCCGGATGTTGAAAGTGAGTGTGGGAGGCTAGAGTATTTAACCCTTCGCTTACGGAAACCTGGTGGTCCCTGTGTTAAACCTATGGGACCCAGACAATTCAGTAGTCGACGGGTTAAGATAAGGTAGAGGGTAGCACAAATCTGCGGATGCTCAGGGGGTAGGGGCATTTAATTACGGTCAGGTGAGCATATTTTAATACCTTATTCATGACACTGGCAGGTCACTAATTGGCGTATGGTCCAAGGGGCGGAGTCCCCGGAAGCGCAGGGGTTTGAGGCATTAAAATTAAGGTCAGATTAGCATCCAGGGGCCAGCCTTAGGTCCCAAGGTGGGGTCCAGGGGGCAGAGCCCCCGAAGCTCAGGGGTATGGGCATATGGGCATTTAATTACGGTCACATGAGCATACTTTCTTTTCTATTTCTTTCTATTTAATTCTCTTTAATATACTTTTCAAAAGTGTGTGTGTAGGGGGGGGGGGGGGGCTTGAGCCCCAAGCCCGCCGTAGTAGGCCTCTAAATAGTAAATAAGCACATTTCTTGCCTGAATGTAAATTTTGATATTTATCATTCTCCCACAAACGCATAACATGTATAATTTACTAAAAAGTGTGGAAAAATCCCGGAAAATTAGGCCTTTTCAGCAGCATCTGCAAATCACTGGTATCAAATTAGAACAAAAAATTCACTTTTAAAGTTTATTTTGGTGGGGGGGGGGGGTAGCAACTGGCTGATTACTTACACCCATGGTGTCGAGGGGCTCTTTCTTTATTTTTGTTCGGTAATAAATAAGGTTAGTTTATGTGGGTGTCACTCAGGCGCGGACATACGGGGGGCGACGGACCCGCCCCCCCCCCTCTTTGAAAAAAAAAGAAAGGAAAGGAAAAAGGAAGGAAAGAAGGGCTAAAAACACGAGTTAGAAGTGGACAAATAAAGGCGCTCACTTATCCGTATCAGGGGAAAATACACGGGGGCTCGGGGTGAATCAGCCCCCGAAATGTTAAAAAGAGCCCCCGAAAGTCATAAAAGTAGCCCTCGAAATTTTTTCCCTGATCCGTATATAGGACAAGGCCCTGGGGCAGCTAGTCATACTCCGATATTTGGGTCGTATTCCGATCAGAACTAGCCCTAACTATCATTCCAGGATTTTGTTTCAGAACCTGAGACAAAGTCACCCAAACCTTTTAAGTTTCAAAAAGTAGACTTCATTGACCTGTACATAGGCTTAGGAACCGGGGTGCTTGGGGGTACAGCCCCCCCCCCCCCCCCAAAAAAAAAAATATATATATATTAGGGGGCTCAGGCTCGGTTATCATGAGCCCCCCCCCCCCCCCCCCCCCCCCTCCCCAGTATTTTGTTCGTTCTGATGAGTTGAGGGAAGTGTTTGCCGGAGATATTGACTTTGTAGCATTAACTCGGCAGCTAACAAACCTCCAAGACGTGTATGACGATGAGAGGAAACCTATCAAATACATTAAAACGATCTGTGAGATTTTCAACAACAGTCCAATCTATAAGAGATCATTCTCAGAGGTACACATTCTTCTTCTCATATACCTTACCATCCCGGTTACAACGGCAACTTGCGAGAGAACAATCTCTGTCTTGAAAGGGATCAAAACTTATCTGATAAGTACAATGACCCAAAGAAAGCTCAACCAAAGCTTAATATTACTCATATATAAATCTCGTACAGATAAACTGGACTATAGTTTGCCCAAAACTTTGTTTCCAGGAACACAAGAGGACAAAACTTCTTTGGCACATTTGTCTGAGGCTTCATGTGCACCTCAAAAGAAGAAAAGTCTAACATTTTTCGCCGCGATGACATAGACGAGGAACAAAGAATTTATTTCCAGTTGCAAATTAAAGACAAAGGAAGATCTCAGAATTATATTTTGTGGGTGGTGCCACATTTCAGTTTTTAAATATGTCCGTTTATAGGGTTACAATAAAAGTTTTGTTTTTCACGTTCCTGGGGTATTATTTTTTCCAAAGGTGTTAAATGTGTGTTATTTTAACACCTAGTACTTTGTCTTACTTAATAAAAATAAACTGAATATCATTCAACGATTTCTTCAAGTAGGCCTACTTTTATTAATTTCTTCAACTGCTTAAAATGAAGGCTACACATGCTTTGTTACTGTAGAGCTGTATAGTGTGAACAGGCTACTTAGTAATTCACATTTATAGATTGGTGCACATCATTATGGTAACCCGACACATGCTCCGCCGACGATTGCTCCGCCGACATTTACTCCGCAAAACGCGACAATTGCTCCGCGACATTTGCTCCGCGACATTTGCTCCGACGTCAAATGCTCCGCCGACAGTTGCTCCGCCGACAGTTGCTCCGCCGACAGTTGCTCCGCCGACAATTGCTCCGCCGACAGATGCTCCGCCGACAATTGCTCCGCCGACAATTGCTCCGCCGACAATTGCTCCGCCGTCAATTGCTCCGCAAAACGCGACAATTGCTCCGCCGACATTTGCTCCGCCGACATTTGCTCCGCCTGAAGCGACACTTGCTCCGCCGACATTTGCTCCGCCGACAATTGCTCCGCCGACAATTGCTCCGCCTGAAGCGACAATTGCTCCGCCGACATTTGCTCCGCCTGAAGCGACAATTGCTCCGCCGACATTTGCTCCGCCGACAATTGCTCCGCCGACAATTGCTCCGCCTGAAGCGACAATTGCTCCGCCGACATTTGCTCCGCCGACATTTGCTCCACCGACATTTGCTCCGCCGACAATTGCTCCGCCGACAATTGCTCCGCCTGAAGCGACAATTGCTCCGCCGACATTTGCTCCGCCCAAAAAGTGTCCCATAAACTACAAATGCTTCTAGTACTACGACAAATGCTTCGCCGACAATATTTTCTTTACACCTATTTTTTTCGTTTCTTTTTTTCTTCTTCATTTTCTGAATGTATTTCTTGAAATAATGTAGATGAAATGAAATGAATGAATGTTGATGAAGTGGGAGGAAAAAGGAGTTACCTAAAAGTCATTTCGAATATACTGAAATAACTTTCCATCTATCACTGTACGTCCCATATAATGTATACTAAACACTCATTACATGTCGTGGGAAGTTTTTAAAAAAAAGTAGAGCAGCAAGCCACATTCCCCAATACGCGCATACCTCCTAGTTAATTTCAAGTAGCTCATCAATATGTAATACCTGAAATTACCTCGATCAATGCATCTTACTAGGTAAAGCATTATACAATGTAATAGGTCATCATGGAAGTTTAGAAAATAAGTAAGGGGGATTTACCAAGTGTTGATCTTTTTAAGAGTTTTATAAAGAAACAAAAAGATATTGAATATTTCTCAGCGAAAAAAAGGAACAAGCTTGTTTCGCATTTTAAGAAATGGCGATTTGACTTATGATACTCATGTTGATTTAACTTTTATTCCTGTGCCCCCTCACTCCCCTTTATGCACTGGAGTTCAAACTATGATTTATATGTGTACAGTGTATTTTTTTTTTATAGGTTTTCCCGCCCAACTTCGTAAACTTAGCATCCGAATTAACGTTACGTTCATTCAAGTTCGTGCGAAATTGAATGACTATGTAGATCAACATTCAAAAGCTAATTGCGTCGTTCAATTTGATTTAGTAGCATGCGATTTCATACTCTAGTCACGGAGACGTGCAAAACGAGCATTAAATTTAGAAAAGCATGCAAAGAGCATTCAAATTCGTGCCGGACAGAGGGTGGTATGTATTCGAGCATTCAATTTCGTGATTAGGCATTCATATGTGACATTTGTGCATTGCTTTTCATTTGATGTTAATTTGTCACTTAATATACTTCTGTTTGAATAATTTAATGCTAAGTTTACTTGTAGGAATGATTATGCGTATTCGTTATCAGATATCTGTCATTACACAGGTAAATGTCCCCAGAGAAGGCGCACAATTTGTAACTTCTCTTCTTCTTGTAAGAACAAGCTATATAATTATACACAGATCCTGGACAGCGGTAGTGTTGAGCTTTAGACATGGCCAGGATGGAAACAAAATACAATGATGAATAAAGAAAAATGTGTGAAATGAAAAGAAAGAAAGATTACCCACTCAATCCAGATTGATAAAAAAAAAACATTTAAAAAATAACCTCATTTATAATGAAAGATATGAAGACATGACTGTATAAAGAAATGTTTCATCAAAAATAAAGATCGACAGAAAGAGAAAATATTGAATGCAATATAAATATATCAGACAAATAAGAAGATTGTATAATGTGAAATCATGTCAGAAAAGATCGTAGAGAAAAAGAATAAACAAATGAACATGAAAAAGTGAATATCCGAATAAACATCGAGCCTCATACAATAATTATGAGGTCTAGTTTTAATTTGAATGACCCGATTGCGAAAGAGGTTGCCCATAGACGAAAATGAAACCGCAATTCGACAAAGAATTGTCCTCCCACTCAACTTTGGCGAAATTGAATGACGCTAACGCATTTCCAAATTGACTGAACCAAACGTTAATTTGAATGTGCTTGTTTCGAAAATTCGGTGACTCGAAACGAAATTGAATGCAAAAAGTTTAAAAATGAAACAGGGAAGCAACGAGTGGAGAAAATTTGCTCGAACATGAATGCACGTTAGTGAAATTGATCGCTGCTTTGACGAAATTGGCCGGGAAAACCTATACTATAATGTTTTTTTTTTATAACTTTCTTGTCCTTTCATTATTGTTAGTTGTTCTTATACATATTGGTTTTTTTGTTTGTCTAATTATTACCAATGACTTGTAAATATGTAATTTTTATATGATTGAAAATTTAATAAACACACAAATATTTAAAAAAAAGTTTAGAAAATAAGGGCACTTATATACGTTAGGAAGAGAACCCATTCAGACGGGAAAATGAGATGGCAGCCTTTCTGCTTATTCACATTTATACAAATCATTTTGTTGCAGTTTGATGTTAGTTCTTCATGATAAGCCAATTGCTCTTCTTCCGGTGGCTTCGTGAGTCCCTTAAATTATTTAGTGAAAACAAAGTACTCGAATGAAACGGAGTGTTTTGCACACTAACATATATATATTAAAGCTACATACACTTAACTAAAGGAAAGAAACCTTTAGAAAATGGACTGGATATTATTGAAAATATTATTCTAAACAAGAATGTACTACATGATTGTATTACTTTACGTTTCAATTTCACGAGAGAAATAGAACTCGAGAGGGGGAGCAGAGAAGAAGTGATGGAAATGAAAGAAGACTAATAGCATGAGAGGAAAGAAAAGAGCAAAGAAGACAAGAAAACGGTGTAAACAGGAAAAGGAGGAGCATGGGAGAGAGAGAAAGAGAGAGAGAGAGAGAGAGATAGCCTTGAGCTTTGGATCAGCTAATGAGTAATACATGAAACAGATTTTGAGCGGAGTAATTATCTTCCGCCGGAGAACTTGCGTAAGGAGCTATAATTTTATTTTTTATTTTTTTTAAATCAAACATTATGGGGAATAGCAAAAAACGGTTGTCTTTTTTGCTCTTTTCTTTCCTCTCATGTTATTAGTCTTCTTTCATTGAGGTAATTTCAGGTATTACATATTGATGAGCTGTTTCAAATTAACTAGGAGGTATGCGCGTATTTGGGAATGTGGCTTGCTGCTCTACTTTAAAAAAAAAAAAAATTCCCATGACATGTAATGAGTGTTTAGTGTACATTATGTGGGACGTACAGTGATAGATGGAAAGTTATTTCAGTATATTCGAAATGACTTTTAGGCAACTGCTTTTTCCTCCCACATTATCAACATTCATTCATTTCATTTCATTTACATAATGTCATGAAATGCATTCAAAAAATGAAGAAAAAAAGAAAGAAACAAAAACAACCCGTGAAAAAAAAATATTGTCGGCGAAGCATTTGTCGTAGTACTAGTAGCATTTGTATTTAATGGGACACTTTTTGGGCGGAGCAAATGTCGCCGGAGCAAATGTCACCGGAGCAATTGTCGCTTCAGGCGGAGCAATTGTCGGCGGAGCAATTGTCGACGGAGCAATTGTCGGCGGAGCAATTGTCGGCGGAGCAAATGTCGTCGGAGCAATTGTCGGAGGAGCATATGTCACCGGAGCAATTGTCGCTTCAGGCGGAGCAATTGTCGGCGGAGCAATTGACGGCGGAGCAATTGTCGGCGGAGCAATTGTCGGCGGAGCAAATGTCGGCGGAGCAAGTGTCGCTTCAGGCGGAGCAAATGTCGGCGGAGCAAATGTCGGCGGAGCAATTGTCGCGTTTTGCGGAGCAATTGACGGCGGAGCAATTGTCGGCGGAGCAATTGTCGGAGGAGCAATTGTCGGCGGAGCATCTGTCGGCGGAGCAATTGTCGGCGGAGCAACTGTCGGCGGAGCAACTGTCGGCGGAGCACCTGTCGGCGGAGCATTTGACGTCGGAGCAAATGTCGCGGAGCAAATGTCGCGGAGCAATTGTCGCGTTTTGCGGAGTAAATGTCGGCGGAGCAATCGTCGGCGGAGCATGTGTCATGGAACCATCATTATGCTTGATCATCCTCTCCTATCTGTTTGTTGTCATTCCTCTGTTAGTCATCCTTTATTTGCTACCTATGATATTTGAATATTCATGATTTCCTTTTATTATATAAATGAACATGTACATATTGCTCCGATTGTCTCATTTTCGCTCGCGTGAACATTGCCAGCACAAACCACTGACCTCTACCTCCTGAACGGATCATCGCCCATTCCCATTCACTATACGTTACGTACTAAAAGGCTGTAATGTCTGACCGTTCATGAATATTCATGTTTTTGCTAAACTCGGCAAAATGTTTGCTTTTACTAAATGGAAAAATTACGGTGGGGGGTTGGATGAAATGGACATAATGAAATAGGCAGAAGTGATCTATGATAACTCATGCTTTTTATGTTTCGTGTGCTCGACCTATAATCTTCAAATCGCTTGGTAAACTGAGTCCAAAGTTAGACTTGTTTCACATGTGTATTATAGGCAATGAAGAGCTTGCAACCTATTTTGAAAAATTACGGTGGGTGAACTTTCAAAAGTCAACGAGACATGAGGGCTCCAATGAAAGAGCTAGTGATAACGTATGTCGGGGTGGATGTGCTTCTCGTTTAAACAAAAAATGAATTTTTAACGATTTAAAAAAAAAAAAACGTCCATAGGCTAACATGTTAGGCTGCTGACTCTGATCATGCTCTGACGATAGGGGGCGTTGTGAAATGAGACTAAACGGAGCCATATGTTCTATTGAACCCTGTAAACTGAGTAGTGAGTATAGGACCAGGCGCGTACGCAGGGGGGGGGGGGGGGGGTTTGGGGGGTTAAACCCCCCCCCTTTGGAAAATTTTTGTGTGTAAACCCCCCTAAAAAAAACCTAAAACCCCCCCCTTTTGGATTTTTTTTTTTTTTTTTTTTTTTTTTTTTTTTTTTTTAATTATTAAAAAAAAAAAAAAAAAAAAATTATTCCCATGGCCGACCTAAAAAAGGTGACCTTACCCCCCCACCCAACGGAGCAAAATGTCAAATTTCCAAATTTCGAGACCAAAAAAAAAAAAAAAGTGTCCTCTTACCCCCCCCCCCCCCCCCCCCCCCCCCCCCCCCCCCCCCCTTATTCAGCGGTCGGCTGAGTCGTTGCGATTTTTTTGGGACGAAAAAAAAAAAAAAATGTGTCCTCTTACCCCCCCCCCCCCCCCCCCCCCCCCCCCCCGCTTATTCAGCGGCTGGCTGAGTCGTTGCGAAATTTTCGGACCGATTTATAAATGTTAAAACCCCCCCCTTGAAAAAATCCTGCGTACGCGCCTGTATAGGACCATGTCAATGGTACGTGAATATCTTCCTCATTTGCCGCCAACGTATATTTTCAGTCGTTTCTTATATTTAACGACTTAATATCTTCACTAAATTTACAATCTACCATTATCAAAGAAATCTACCCGCACAGGCCACCCTACATTCAGGGGCGTCGCTAAAGGGGGGGGGGGTGTGAGTTTGAAGCCGGTGGGATTTTTTTTTATGTCGGTCGGCCAGCAATTTTTTCCCCTTCGAACTGTGACTTTTTATCGGACAAAGAAACATTTTTGAAAATTCAGACAATGATTTAGAGTCGGTACAATGAATCGTCTACTTTTTCTAATAATTTAATGAAACGTCGAAGCTCCCGCGCTTCGCGCGAGAGGGGGAAAAGTGAATTCAGACGATTAGGGTTAAGAGTAGAGAACGGTATATAACAAATCGTCTTCCTCCTATAATAATTGTGTAACTAGGGAGCGTTTTGCGTGCTCTTTAAGTGATTCGCTTGCTCAATACCGCCCCTCCCTAAAATAAGATCTAAGTACGCGCCTGCATTAAAATATATAGCTATGATGCTTTCTAAGTTGGCGAAATAATTTGTATATTTATGTCGTCGACGAAAATGACCATTTGCGCATAACAATTTAGCCTTTGGCCTCGGGTTTATAGGGTTACATTTGTAGATATTGGGACATTTAATTTTGTCGGTAATTGGTGGCTTGTTTTGTCGGTAATCGTTGGCCTCTATATCCCCCCCCCCCCCACTGAAAAAGGTCTAGCGACGCCCCTGACGACACATCAGGCCTATAATTGAGTTTTGTGAGAGGCTCAAGTATCCGGGCCAGCTATTTATAGTTGAGTAATTTTTTAAGAAAAACAAAACGAGTACTCGCTTTCCAATTGTATTGGTTATTGGGGAATTTCGAATGTCATCAAATATGTTTTTTTCCTTTTAACACAATGATTGTTTTGCGACTCAATTCAGGCCTGACTAAATATCATTTTTTTCGTAAGGCAACAGACAAGTAATTTAGTCATATACCTGATTAACATTTAAAGATTTCCTACACTAATGCCTGGCAATGCGTAACCCATATTGAACACTAAGTTGCACCTGAAATTGCAACATGTGCATCATAAGCTCAAAAATGTTTTTTTTTCATACAAACACACCAACAACAAAAAATCCCCAAAGCTTGAATGCATACTATTTCACAAGATGTAAATAAACAATATGAATGATATTAATGATACACTTACATGTACATGCAAATGCATGATCATTTTTGCGCTTCTTGCTCCCAGCAAGATAGTTTCCTTCTACATTTAATTTTGTTGCTGTTGTGAGTTTATATTCATATTTTTGTTATCAAACAGGAATAAATAAATGAATATATAAATACATTTGTACAATGGTAGTTGTACAATGATGATAGAAGAACCAATGAAAATCGCAACTGATCTTCCTTAATTCATTTTCTTTTCTTCTTCTTTGTTTTCTGTCCCTTTCTCTCCTCTTTCCCTTTCACTTCCCTTCTCCATCTCTTTCTCTCTCTCTCTCTCTTTGCTGAGGGGGGGGGGGGGGGGGGGGAGGGGTACAAATCGGGACAAATTGCAACTGATCTGCCCACCTTTCTTCTTCTTCCTCTTTTTTCCCCCCTTTCCCTTCCCTTACTTCGCTCTCTCTCTCTCATTTAAGTTTGCTGAGGGAGGCAGGGGCCTTTCGCCCCCTCTCCCCAATCCACACGATGTTGGTGGGATTAATCGCAACTGATCTCTGCTTCTTTTCACCCTTTTCTTTTCTTTTTCCTATTTTGTGTTCCATTGTGGCTCTCCTCTTTCCCTTTCCATTCTTTCTCTCTTTTTTTTTGGCGGGAGGGGGGGGGGGGCAGAGGCAAAGGCCTTTCTCCGCGACCCACATCTTGTTTGCAGAAAAATTGCAACTGATATCCCTTCTTTTCTTTTCTTCTTTTGTTTCTTTCCCTTTCCTTCCTTCTCTCTTGTTTTGCGGGGGGGGGGGGGGGGCAACAGCATGGGCGGCAAGGCCCTGTCGGACCCCTTTTTTCTTTTCTTCTTCCTTCCCTCTTCTTTCTTCTTTCCCTTTCCCTTCTTTTCCTTCCTTTTCTCTCTCTCTCTCTTTTTGTTTGCTGAGGGGCCAGGGGAGGGCAGACGAAGGCCTTTCGCCCCCGATCCACACCGCGTTTGTGGGAAAAATCACAATTGATCTCCCGTACCTTTCTTTTCTTTCCCTTCCCCTTCTCCTCTTTTCTCTCTCTTCTAAGTTTGCTGTAGAAGGGGGGGGGGAGACAAGGGCCATTTGCCCCCCCCCGATCCCCAACTTGTTGGCGGGAAAACTGCAACTTATATCCCTCTTCTTTTCTTTTCTTCCCTTTATCTCTTTTTTTCTTTTCTTCCCTTTATCTCTTCTTTTCCCTTTTTACTTTCCCTTCTCTTCCTTCTCTCTTTCTTTTTGCTGGGGGGGGGGGGGGGGGGGCAACAGCCTGGGAGGCAAAGCCCTTTCGCCCCCCCCCCCCGATCTTCTTCTTTCCCCTTTTTCTTCTTCTTCTTCCTTTCCCTTTGTCTCTTCTTTCCCTTTCCCTTATTTTCCTTTCCTTCTCTCTCTGTCTCTCTGTCTCTCTCTCTGTCTCTGTCTCTCTCTCTCTTGCTGAAAGGGGGGGGGGGGGGGGGTGGTGAAGGCCTTTCGCCCCCGATCTCCTTTTTTCCCCCCTTTTCTTTTGTTCTTCCTCTTCTTCCTTTCCCTTACTCTCCGCTTTACCTTTTCTCTCTCTCTCTCTCTTCATTTTTTGTTGGCGGTTGGGGGTCAAGGCCCCCCCCCCCCCCCCCTTGATCCGCGCCGGGAAGACCTGTAGTGTCATCCCTAGCTAGCTGGCAAAGCTGAATATGGGTTATCCAGTCGTTTCATTCATTAAGTATAATTATACTTGTATTGAATATGTGGACTAGAGTACGGACATTCGGTGCGGCAGGCGGACTATTGGTGCGAGACCTCTTCCGCACTGTCCTTCGGATAAAATCCGCACCGATCGTCCGCTCTCGATCGATCCCTAATAGGCGGACGATCGGTGCGGGTAACATTCTACGTGGTCGCGCCGGCCGCCCAGATTCTGGACTATAATAGGGACTTTTAGATTTGCGTGGACTGATACGTGTGACGTCCATTCAAGGCAGTGCATTAAAGGACGTCGATCGTAGCAATCCCCATTGTCTTTGTGCGAATCTAAAAGTCCCTAATTACAGAGATAGAGGACTGCAAACTTGCGATTGATTGGAGAACTTGCGATTGATTTGGGGGCAGATTTGGGTATACTGTAATTGACATGGCACTGTTGTCTTCTAGGAGTAGGATGTTCTCGAGAACTACCGTAGCCATAGCAGCCGCCAGACGTGGACTCTTCTACGGGAACGACGAGGTAGGTATAAGCTGGGGCTGGGTGCTAGTGACTTGTACCGTATCCAGTTTTGACCCGTAACTCCGGCGTGGAGATACCCTACTTAAACATACCCTCTAAACATACAGGTAAACCAACCGAGAAGCGTACGACGTAAATAACAAGATTTCAAGATTCAAGATTTATTTATTTCTTTCCGCTTGCATAAAAAAAAAATTTCATTCAGGAACAAGTAGACTAACAAGTTCATCGTCAACTAGCATAAATACATTAACAATGAAACAGTTAACACTATGAACATGACTGACAATGAAAGCGGACAAAATATACAGTTCCTCAGGTAGACAAAGAACATCCGTTCACTGCTATTATGTAAAAATGTGTAGAACAGGTGTCACATGCATATTCACCTTTTTACATAGGTCTATTATCAGTGAAGGGATGTTCCTTTGTCTACCTGAGGAACTGTATATTTTGTCCGCTTTCATTGTCAGTCATGTTCATAGTGTAAACCTAAAGCCAAGGCCCGAATTCACAAAGCAAGGTTTGAGCTCAGACCTCCTTTTGTTTCGCCAAACCTCCCTTTGTTATTTACAAACCAGGTTTGTAAATAACAAAAAAAGGTTTGGCGAAACAAAAGGAGGTTTGAGGCCAAACCTTGGTCTGAGCTCAAACCTTGCTTTGTGAATTCGGGCCCAAGACTTTAACAAATTATGTGGAAAAAGAGGTGGTCTGTTAAAAAAGCACAGCTTGTTAAAACACAGATCACCTTTACAGAAACACCTTTTTTTTTTTTTTAAAGAAGTAGGTTATAATTACAGGGGGAGGGGGAGTGGGGGACTAATACTAATCTAGTTACCTATACAGACTATAAATAATATCAGATCTACCACTAATTGTTGTTGTTGTAATGTTGTTTTTTTGGTATTATAATGGCTATTAGACTAGAGTCTAGTCAAATTTACAAAATATGGTAGACTAAAAAAGAAAACAGAATAAAGATAATGGAAAAGTAAAGAAATAGGGGAAGGAGGATAATGTACAACACGGGGGGGGGGGGGGGGGGACGACAATGCTAATCCAGTTACCTTGAATACTAATAAATATCAGATCTATTCACTGTAGGTGTACAGTAGATGAAATTTCAGCTTACGTTTGAAGACAGAAGAGCTTACAGACTGCCTAATGGTACAGTCTAAAGAGTTCCAATACTTTGGTCCAGTATGTGCAAGTGTATTAATCCTAAGCTGAGTTCTAGCTGATGATACATGGTATAAGGCAGCCTGCCTAGTAGAGTATTTGTGTATTTGGTTATTCTTTACAAAAATAGATGCTATTGCCATGGGAGCTTCACCCTTCTCCAACTGTTACATAAGATATCCCAGATACATATAGAAAGTATATATAGACTATTTTACCTTCAGCATTTTATTTTCGTAAAATAGCTTGTCAGTGTGAGCGCGCCAATCAGCTGCCGAAATAATTCTCACTGCTCTCTTTTGAATGAGCAGAATTTTATTTAAGTAGGATTTGGCTGAGGCACCCCAGGCTAGCACACCATAATTTAAGTATGGCAAAATTAAGGAACAGTACAACATGCTAAGTACATTTCTTGGGAATACAAACTTCAATTTGTTGATCATACCAACATTTCTAGAGAGCACTTTACTTAAATGAGTAGTATGCATCTTCCAAGTCAATTTATCATCAATGTGGAGACCTAAAAATTTAATAAATGAGACCTTTTCAATATTTACCTGATCAAAGACTACATTACCAGGCATTACTGTTTCACTATTACTGAATAACATATGTTTAGTTTTTAATAAGTTTAGTGACAGTTTATTTGCATGAATCCATTTAGTCAATACACAAAGCTCTCTATTTACAGTTTCTAAAAGAGTTTTTAAGTTTCTATGAGAACAGAATACACTTATATCGTCTGCAAATAGCAAAAAAGAAAACGTCTCTGAGGATTTTGGAAAATCATTTACATATAAAATAAAAAGCAGGGGACCCAAAAGGGAACCTTGAGGTATTCCACACGTGACGGGTAACATATCTGAACAAATTTCGCCGAGCTGCACAAATTGCTGTCTGTTACTAAGATAACTTCTAAACCATTCGAGTGCAGGTCCTCTTACCCCATAATAAGAGAGCTTGTGCAACAAAATATTATGGTTCACCATTTCAAAAGCTTTGGAATAATCCAAAAATATACCAACCGTATGGAGGTGTTTATCAAGTGCCGAAGATATTTTGTCTAAAAGACATAAAACAGCATGAGAAGTTGTGTGTTTCTCGCGAAAACCAAACTGAGAATTTGAGAAAACTTGACACGACTTCAAAAACTTTATCAATCTAATATATCGTCGGCCTTATGCCAAAAGGGCCTTAACTGCTTTTGGACATTCCGAGATAATCGCGTTTAAAGGTTTTGGCCTCTCTAATAATCAAAAGTTTGTGGTCGTTTTTTTGCTTTTGAAGCCAATTTCGATAAATGTGTTAAGTTATTAAGTTTTACATGAAATGTGTTAAATTTGTTATAAAATATTCAGAATTGTACATGCTATGTGCAAAAAACATGTTAGGGCCTTTTTGGCATAAGGCTTGAATGTAGCGTATGTTAGCATATGTTATGCCAGAAGGGCCGTAACCTACTCGGCATTATGCCAAAAGGGGCGTAACCTACGCGGCGTTATGCCAAAAGTGCCTTAACCTGCCGTTATCGTACGCGTAACTATGCGCGTAACTATGCGCGCGTACGCGCGCATAGTTAGCGCCCTTTTGGCAAAAGGAAATTTTCTTGTTTCGCAACACCTTTGGTTTGCCAGAAAGGCCCTCCTAACGCAAATGGATCATCCGTGGAGGTTAAGGCCCTTTTGGCGTAAGGAAAAAGATGAGATACGCATTAAGGCCCTTTTGAAATTCATAATTATCTTCATAAATAAATCGATTTCAACAAGTGAAGCACATCATTTTAAAGAGAATGATGAAATCTACAAGGTGATATTAATAACTCAATAACCCCCAAAATCGGGTTAAGGCCCTTTTGGCATAAGGCCGACGATATACAAGTTTTTCCAAAATCTTGGAGAAGACAGTAAGTAGAGAAATTGGTCTATAATTACCCATTTCTACAGGGTTCCCTTTTTTATATATAGGCACAACTTTAGCTATTTTCATTTTTTTAGGAACAATTCCATGCATTAAAGACAAGTTATAAATGTGAGTGAGAGGTACAACTACAAATGAAATTACTTCTTTTATCAAATCATTAGTTATACCATCGTATCCAGGGCTCTTTTTCCTTTTCAAGCCACTTACAACATCTATAACCTCAGAATTCAATACAGGAACAAAAAATAAAGTATTTTCATTTGGACTGGTTAAATAATTTCCATAGGTTTCCGGTATATCAGGTATGGAGCTAGACAGAGTAGCACTAATGTTTGAAAAATATTCATTAAATGCTTCACACATAAGTTTCTTGTCTTCAATAAGACCATCCTTCCAGGTGAGTTTTGTAATACTCTGTAGTTTAGGATTGGTTTTCAAGACATTTAACAAGACTTTAACATTATTACACGTAGACTGGAATTGAAAATGATAATAGTCTTTCTTTGCTTGGCGCAGAGCAGAAGTCAATATATTTCTATAGTTAGTATACTTTAAGCTTGGCTACACCAGTCTGCTTTGCTTTGTATCTACAAAACAAACGATTCTTTTTATTTATTGACCTGAGTAAAGACTTAGTGACCCATGGCATTCGAGGTACTCTTTTATATTCTTCCTTACTTCTTTGCACCAAGGGAAAGCATCTGTCATAAAATAACACCATTATATCCATGAATTTATCAAAAGACTTATCAACTTCTGTTTCACATAAAACTTCGTTCCATTCAACAGTTTCCAATTCTCTCTTAAATGTTGCTATATTTCCCTGAGTAAATTTCCGTGTTAACTTATCACAGTATTCATTACAAGAACTCCTTAATGCTAAAGATGTTCTAGCAAATATAGGGAAATGATCCGATATATCGGCCACTATTATACCAGCAGTGGGAATAGGGTGCATATTGGTGAAAATATTGTCAATCAAGGTTTGTGAGTTTTCTGCTACTCTAGTTGGCTTATTAATCAGAGGAATCAAAGAGAATGTACTTAAAGTATCAACAAAATTATTAACAGAGTTATTGTGATCATAACTTAATAAATTTATATTAGAATCACCCATAATAATTATTTTTTTATTTCTGAATAATGGGCTTGAAAGAGTGTTAGACAATTCTTCAATAAATTCATTCACATCACCATTTGGTAGCCTATAGACTACTCCCACTAACAAGTTTTTTTCTCCAGGAATTATAATCTCAACAAATAGAGATTCTAATGAATCATTCATAATGTACAATTCTGTTTTTGTATGACACTCAAATGAAATGGGAATATACATTGCTACACCACCACGGATCTGCTTTGTCGATCATTAGTGACTAGTTGATACCTAGGAAGATCGTACATGGCAGTTGGGTGACTAGAAAACCAAGTTTCAGTGATTCCAATTATTGGGTACTTATCCTGAAAAGTGTCCAAAAACAAGGAAAGCCTGTCAAAATTTGCATTCATGCTACGCACATGTAAGTGCAACAAGGACGTTTCATTGACAGGACAGTTTTCTAAATGTTCAGAAAATTGTTTTCCAGTAAAATATTTTGAGTCGTACACTGTAGTTTCAACCTCGTCATTCAACATGTATTCAAAATGTGTTGCATTCATATTCAACTCTGCAACAATATTATCATCAGACTGAGTGTGGCTCAATTGAGTAGCATTGACTAAAATCTGCACATAGATCTGTGGTTATAAAGTAAGTAACTGGATTTAACAATAGCACAAAAGGGGAAAAAAAGACATAAACACAATTGATAGAGATGTCAAAAGCCATCCTTTCCGCATGGCCAAGCATCACGTATACAAAAACGTGATGTGTTAACATATTTTACAAACTTCCTCAAAATGAGTAAGGAAAAAAAGACTCATTTACAAAGGAAAAAAACTAACACGTGGGTTGCTTCTGGGGCCCAGAATCAACCTAAGAAAAATAATGATTTTCTCTAGCGTACATAATACATATAGAGGTCTACAGACTGTTTAACATACATTCATTATGACTCACATCATTCACATGTGAAGAGATCAGATTGGTTGTTTTACTCAGTGGTTAAATATCCAACCAAGTAGAAAAAGAGGTTAAAGAAGTACCTGGAAAATTCATAGGAATGCTATGAATTAGATGCAAAGAAACAAAACAATAGAGTTGAGATCACAGATAAACACAGTCAAGCCTAATGAATCATCGAGCTCATGAATTGACGGTCATGATATTAAGATGCATGGGCAAGATCAGCTTGGCTGGTATTGGTGTTGGTGTAGAGTGGTGAAGTGTGGACATCATCATAATAAATAAATATATTTCCTATAGTTTTACATATAGCCTATGCTATAATGCTCTGCTCTGGCTCCTAACCATTCGGAGCCAGAGCATATAACACTGAGTTCCTCAGTCAATACTTAACATACCGGTATTCAATTGGTTTTCGACTGAATTCGACATTTGGACATTATTTTTGATGCTCTTTCGGAAAATGAAGAAAAAAATTGAGAAATTCTAAAAAATAGATTTTTATGACATCACAGCTTCACTACTCTCTTGGTAAGACTAAGAAGGCATCATAAAAAGGACAGGGCCAGCGTAAGTTGGAACTGCGTGTGGATCGTCATTTAATTTGAAATAGAATTCCAGTTTGTAAAAGTAAAACTGGGTAGACTATGAGTATGATGATGAGTATGACTTAATATATTATATTCAAATGAGATTGGAAAAGAAAAAGATGCAATGAAATTGGCAACAATAGTCAAATTTGACTATTAAATGGCCATTTATATTTATGATACCAAACGAAGAAGAAGAATACCAAGAATCAACTAAATCTTCATCAATTATTCATAGAATTGTCATGATTTTAAAAATTGGTACGTTCTTACCCGTTTCTTCTTCTTCTTCCTTTTGAGTACAGACCTCTTTACAAAGTATTTATTGTACTATACTGGGGGTGTGTGCAGGTGGAATTTTCTATCTCTTTTGGAGTATTTTTCCTAAAAACAGAGACGTCATAAATATACACTGTCTCACAGGTTTCACAGCAAACTACTGCACAATTACAATACTATTGCATACCATATTGACGAAATGTTGCAAGCAGGTGCCTGCGTGAAGTTAGGGACCGTAATAATGATAATCGTCATAATGTGAATTACTTACATATAATGTACTTACATGTAAAATTGAACAGTGGGCAGCCAGCGATAGGCCTAGCCTTTGTAGACACCAATTTAGGAAAATGAGGCTGAGACTGGATCAACGTAATGCGCATGTCTTAGATCAGTGGCGGATCCAGAATTTTCATATGGGGGGGGGGGGGGGGGAGCTGAAATTTGACTTTTCGTTTAGTGGGGGGGGGGGGGGGGGTAGTCAGCATTAAAATATTTGTTTCGTTTTTTTTCCCCTGGATATGTATAAATCGAGCTGACTGATATTTAGCTCAGTGGGGGAGGGGGGGGGGGGGGGGTAGTGTGCACACTATAGAAACAAAACAAAAAACAAAAAGAAAAAGGTAAATTTGTGGTTGCAATCTATTTTAAAGTTAGGCATGTTGTAGACCTATAATTCCATCTCTCTATCCCCTCTCTCTATCCCCCTCTTTATTCCATATATCTCTTACCCTTTCCACCATATTTTTTAAAAATTTTTTATTCTTTGATATTTCCTCTTTTCCTTTTAACTTGCTACATGTATGTGGCAACAGAATCTTTGAATCCACAATTTATTGATATATGATATCAGAGGAATTTTTCAAATAATATTATTTCCTAATGAAGTCTTATGTGAAAATTTAAAGATTTTCTCCTCGCACAAATAATTACTTTAGGATGTAAGAATGTTGCTAAACAGGACATCATAATTGTCGGATTGTCCACAACTTTCTTATACTTAGTACATGTATATCCCACATTACTAAATAAGAACTTGATATTGATGAACGTTCAAATTTGTTTATTTTAGCAGATGTTGTAATACTTTGACCAGTATTGTATCTTTCTTAATGTAGTGCACCAGGTTCTCAAACAGGGCTCGACAAATCTGTACGTCATCCACCATTTTGCAAGCTGATGGTGAAAGCTCTCCTCCTGTAAGCCGCTTCCCCATCCCAGATCGCAAGACTCTGCCAGATGACGTACAACAGGTCATGGATGAAGTAGAAGAAAAGGTAAGTGTGAGTTAAAAGGTCACATTACCAATACAAAGAGCATATTAACAAAAGTACACACTTTGAAAACATACTCCAAAATATTAATTTCACGATATCTGCGTTATATTTTTCTTATGAAATTATGGGTTAGGGTCTCCATTCAATGAGATAGCATTATAAGTATTAACAGTATATTACGCTTCATTTAGCACTAGCTAATTTTGAAAACTAACAAAAATCAGGCAATTATTCACTTGTGCTCTATTAACTGTTAATAATACATTTGAACAATCGTTTGATCTTTAACCCTATACCTAGCTACATGCATACCCCAAATGGCCTATCCAGACATTGTTAAAGGTGGCATCCTCCCAAGACAGGGGCTTAGTAAATGTATCTGTCAGCTACCTCATAGCAAGTTTCACTGTGTGTTTCCTGGCCTTTCAAGGAGAAACTACACATGCAATTGGTGAAGGTAGTGTACATGTATTTTCTCCTTGCTGGATACGCCACTGCCCCATTAACACCGACCTGTCAATCATTGCAGGTGATTTTTTTTTTTAAGGACAGATCATCTGCATCAGTACCCATTTTTGTCGGGATAGTGTTGGAATGATTGAATGCAGGGACAGGAAGAGATCCTCATTTACAGCTTTTCTTCTTTAAATTTCTACCCAAGAAACAAGGTGTTGTAAGATATATTAGAGATTTAGGAAAGTATAAATATTTATTGACAAAGGTAAGTGCCCTTTTCAATTAAACATGGAGGTATCTCATTTATTCTACACATCTATTGGTTATTGAGGATGAACTAGAAATATACATAATTTCATGATCAGCAAATATAGCATATTTCTTTCTTTAAAATTTCAATCTTCTTTGTTTCTTTTTGTATTATCTACACCATAAACTACAGAGCGGATTTCTGCCCAATGTTTTCAAGATGCTATCTTATCATCCAGATTCCTTCCGATCTTTCGTAAATTATTACAATGTCCTGATGGAGAATAGTGGCAACCTCACCAAGGCTGATAAAGAGATGATCGTCGTGGCAACAAGCTCTGTGAACAACTGCATGTACTGTATCATTGCTCACAGTGCATTGCATAGAATTTACAGCAAAAATCCAACGTTGGCAGATCAGGTAAGGTCAAACACGATGAATACCTCATGTAAAAAGTACAGGTTTTCTGGGATATTACTGGAGGATTTATCTGGTTTCGGAACTGCCCAATATGAGGAAGGAATTATTTCCATGGTATTCACTAATGCAATCTGAAGATGTACCTCATGAATTCCAGGATTTCAAAATGACCTATGTTTTGCATGAGTCAACATTTTTTACAGGGTTGACCCCCCCCCCCCCCCCCACCCACCTTCCCCCTATTTGGTATGAACAAGAAACTTTTCATTGGAATACACCCAACTGTTAGCATTTTAAAGGAGGTTTCTTATTTAAATACCCTTATTTTCCACATGTATGATATCCCCACAGATTGTTGCCAACGTTGACATGGCTGCCTTAGACTCCCGGCAGAGGGCTATCTTAGATCTTGCACTGGCTGTGTGTAAGAATGAACCAATCACAGATGAACACTTCACTAACCTTGAGGCTCATGGACTAGACCAAGAGGATGCCTTCATGGTGGGCAGTGTTGCTGCTTTCTTTGCCATGTCTAATCGTCTGGCACACCTCACTAGCTCTAGACCTAACAAAGAGTTCTACTTGCTGGGAAGGATCCCTAGGGAGAAGAAATAGGTGGTGCTGAAGTAACAACTAAATGTTATTTATCATTAACATAGTGCCTATTTGTATTTTGTTGAAAATTATGTAAAGTGCATAATGATTTAAAGTATGATATGGAAATGAAATAGACATCTAAATTATTGTACAAATTTATATTTTATTTATCAATTTAAGTTCTTGTAGGGATATCAACTTCATACAATTACTAAAATCTTTGATGTAGTTTGGTCTGAAGCATATTCAGCCCTAGTTGGCAGTTTGTTACCAATTTGGCATTAAAAAAAAATCTGTGGTGGTGTTCATTTTAATTAAAACACAAATAGACAAGATCAATCTTTTTGCCAATAGAATGTTTGTTTACTCTAAAACCATCTGTTTTAAACACTTTCTGCCATTATCATTGTCTGGTGTGATGAGCAGTTTGAAGTGCATTTAAACTAACTTGGATGAAATAACTTTTTTCAAAGACATTTTTAATTTGAATTATGTAATACCAGCTCTGTGTTTGTGTTCCTCTCTCCCTCTCTCTCTCTCTCTCTCTTCCCTTCTCTCTTCCCTTCTCTCTCCCCTTCTCTCTCCACTCCCCGGTCCACTCCCTCTCCCTCAACATGCCTTCCCTTTTCTCTTTATTTTCCTGCTCCACATTTTTCTTTTACTTCTTTCTTCCCTTTCTGCATATTACTTATGCCTGATATTCATTAATTTGTTATCATATCCACATGTTCTTAATGTTTTCTATGCCGTAAAATAACTTTTGTATGATCTTGAATTATTGTTAAATAATGAGTTGTAAATATGATGTTTTTAATATAATATTTGTAAATCATGCCTTCAATTCAGCCATCGGCTGCGATATGTTGTTCCTTACCTTAGGAAGACTATCTGATTAGATTTTGGGTTAGTAGGTCAAAGGTCACAGAGGTCAACTTCTGAAATTCTAGATAATAGCCTTGTTATGGTGATATCTCAAGAACCACTAGAGATATGAGGCTGAAACTTGGTGATAATATGTATCACCATAGGAAGGTGATCTGATATTTTTTTTGGTAAGTAGGTCAAAGGTCATGGAAGTCAATTTCTGAATTACAGGCTTTATCCTTATTGGGATATCTAAAGAACCATTAGAGGTATTAGCCTCAAACTTGATGATAGTATCACCATAAGATTTAAGGTAAGTAGGTCAAAGTTCACAGTTGTCAAATTCTGAAATGTTTAGCATAAATACAGTGACAGTATTACTATAGATCCAAAGATGATCCAATTACATTTTGGGGCTAGTAGCTCAAGACCATTGTCAGTTGACATATGATTATAGACTTTTATTTTCATTGTGATATATCATGAATAATTACATTTTTTAATTTGTTGGTATATAATGATCGACCAGCAGCACAAAGCTGAAAGGGACAATTTACAAAAGTACAGTGATGTATATACATGTACAATAGCATAGTAAATAAATCATTAACATAATGACAATGCAAAAGAATTTTATTGCGTTTGTTTATATACATTAAATGAAAGGATGTACTAGTAGGAGATACAAAAGCGCTGGGGAAGATATATAGCTCATGAAAGGGAGAGTGATAGAGCAAAAGGGGTAAAAAAGAGAGAGGATGAGAGAAATGGGGGGGGGGGGTACAATGAGAGAAAGGAAGAGAGAGAGAGAGCAGGGAATGGAAGAACATAGACAATTAACATATTATTCCTTATTAATAAAACTTCACATTGCCTGAATGAACAACCTATACACATAGTCTACATGTAATACATGTAATGCATGTATTGCATGTAAATCATTTCAGCGAGACAACAATAATCACCATACAAGTACATGCAAGAAGAGAGAAAAGGGGAGGTCAAAAGAAAGGGGGGAAAAGGAGAGAAGTTTAAAGAGAGAGGTAAAGAACTGCAAGTAAAAACATGTATAGCAATAACTGACATACAAAGAAAACCATAGACATACCATATAATCAAGGCATGCAGGCTGAAATAATGACATTGATTTATTGAAAATCTGCAAGAAAATGAAACGGGGGGGGGGCTGAGAGTTACTTTAAGATTCTGGTGGATTTACGATACCTTCCAGTACTACATTTATTCAATTGTCGGAAAACCAGTCATGTTGCGCAACTGTCTCGTGCTTTAGACGGACTTGGGCAAGGGTGTCGATTGTATCCGTGGTTTTTTTTTTTTGCGGGGGGGGGATGATAGATGCCAAAATATTTTCGTCAATGGATCAAAGCAACCAAGAGGTAGAAGCGTGTGGCAGGTTGCACCCCCGATTCCTTCCAAGTTATTAACTTTTTCAAGTCACCCTCAATAAAGATAACATTTCAGAGAATATAAGAGTCAGTGGCGGATCCAGGGGGGGGGGCCGAAACGGCCGCGGCCCCCCTATTGGCGGCGCAAAAGGAAGAAAAAAAAGAGGAAGAAAAAAGAGAAAAAGAGAAAGGAGAAGAGGAGGAAAAGAAAGGAGAAGAGAAAAGAAAGAAGAAGAGAAAAGAAAGGAGAAGAGAAAGGAAAAAAAAGAAGAGATAGGAAAAGAGAATAGAAAAGATGAAGAACAAACACCTTAAAACAAAAAGTTTGGCGTATTATTTAGTTGTCTTTATGTTTGAAGTGTTATGTTTTTATAATGGGACGTTGCAAAAAATGTTGAGTTGCAATCGATTGCAAATAACTCATATTTTGCAACTATATCAAACGAAATCTCTACATTAAAACAAAATGGCGATATATTTTCAATAATTAAGTTTAATGTCAGTATAACTTAAATGTCAATATATTTCTAATCATCCTCGGGGCAATTATTCACTGCACAGCCATTAATTTAAATCGTTTAACATGTCTACATGCATATTCGGAATAGGAGTCTGAATTCTTAGACTGGGCGCGCGAAAATGTACGTACGTACGTACGTCCAGGCCATATTTTGTTAAAAAAACACACAAGTTATTAAGCCAGTTTAGTCAAGTACAGGCGCGTACACAGGGGGGGGGGGGGGGGGGGGGGGGGGTTTTAACCCCCTTTTTTGGTAATTTTCTGTGTGTAAACCCCCATAACCCCCCCTAAAACCCCCCCCTTTATTTTTTTATTTTTTATTTTTTATAAAAAAAAAAATATTCCCATGGCTGACCTAAAAAGGTGACCTTACCCCTCCCCCCCCCCCCCAAGGGAGCAAAATGTCAATTTTTCAAATTTCGAGACCCAACAAAAAAAAAAGAACGCATTTCGCCAGTGGACTGATTTCGCCGTGCTATACGCGGCGATATGCGTCCGACCCAAGACACATATCGCCGAAGACGGACGGTATCGCCAACCAATTTCGGCGTTCTGTGTCTTAGGACACAGAACGTCACCCGGTCACTTTGGCCCCTGACACCGGTGAAACACCGAAGCGCCGTGAGCAACTTGTATGGTGGATATGTGCGCTATATAAATATCAAGTTGTATTATTATTAATATTATGTAATGCTATAGGATATGAATAGCAATTTACTCTTTAGGGACTTTTGAAACATGTAGTTGATTTCACAGTTGATTTCACTTTGTTGTTTTCACTGTTGATTTCACATTGTTGTTTTCACTGTCCGCAGTGCCAACGGCTGTGTATTATTATTACATGGCCCTGGGAAGCGGGGTGCTGGGGGTGCTGCAGCACCCCGGATTTTTACAGGGGGGGGGGGGGGCACAGCATCCCTGCAATTTTTTTTCGTATGATATATTAATGTATATCATTATATGCTTCGTTTACAAAATTGTCACACAGCCGTCAGCCACAAATGAAGATTAGAAAGAAAAAAGTTATATTGTTTCTTTCACAAAATCCTATAAAATGTATCCTCGAAGAGAATTTTTTTTTTAAATTAAAAAAAAAAAAAAAAAAAAAAAAAAAATTGTCCTAATTGGGGACCCCAAAATGACAGACCTCCCCCCCCCCAAATACCGATGGACAAAATTTTCAAATTATTCGACACACACAAACAAAAATGCCCCCCCCCCCCCCCCCCCCCCCCCCCCCCCCCCCCCCCCCCCCCCCCCCCCCCCCCCCCCCCCCCCCCCCCCCCCCCCCCCCCCCCCCCCTCTGCTTATTCAGTGGCTGGCTGAGTCGTTGCGAAAATAATTTCGCAGTATATATATCTCAGCGGCCCTGGTGAAAAAATCGTTCCCAGGGCCCTGTATTATTACTCATATCTGTTCATCGCCTCTACAAGGCTATTTGAATAAACAAAAGCTTTAATTGTTAGGCTTCCTGGAATAAGTTTCAATTGATGTTTAGAAATTTCTGTTTGCACCCAGTAGACCCCGCTGGTTCGAGGACAAAAGAAAATTCTGACTTTTTCAATAACAAGATCGAAAACATGATAATAATTTACTGGGTGAAAAGTCAATAATTTTTTTCACAGCAATAAACATCATAGTCGTGGTTAATTTTGTACGTGGCACTACGTGGCAATGACATATCAGATAGTTTCATTAACACCAGGTTTACAATTTTAAAGAAAATTGAATTTAAATCCTTGACCATGATCTCATTCTTTCTCTCTCACTCTATTTCTCTCTATCTTCTCTTTCTCTTTCTCTCTCTCTCTCTCTCTTTCTTACAATACAATTCAGAAAATGCATGTGCCCTTTTGACCCCCCCCCCCCCTCCCCTCGGAGCTTCGTCACTGACTCTTATTCCGGACCGTAAGTCTTACAATTTAACACGTTTAAATGTACAGGTAACCTTGCACAAGTCGAAACCTCTTGGGCCCACATAAATATATTAGACTAATAAGAGGTAAATAACATATGTTTTGCATTATCTGGTTGAAAAAGTTGTATCAATTTATTCAAGGTTAACTACAAAACAGATGTGTAGTATAAATTAGGAATAGGTTAAAGATGACCCCCCCCCCCCCTCTAAAAATAAAAACAAGTGCCGTATGTAGACAAACCCCCCAAAATGTATAGACTCATTATGAAAAAAAAAGTTAGTGTGGAGCCCCGCACATATGCAGGATCCCAAACTATTTTGTTCATATGCGGTCATGATTATAATTCTTTAGGGTTTGTATATGTTGAGGGCCCACGCTCAAATTTCAAAATTGTTGGGTTCAGAGCTCAATGTGGGGGCCATCTGTATGAGAATCTTGTTTTTAGAAGTCTTACATGACACCGGCCGCTTAAAATCTCGAGCCGCGGATTCAAAGTTAAACGTTAAGAACAGCCCCTGCGGTCATCACTCTTTAGTGAGAAATTTGAAAAAGGGCACAATATTTTGGATGTCTTACGGTAGGGCCGCTTCACAACTCTTTAGATCATTCAAACACTTTGATAATAAAGAGTTCAAATTATTATTATCCAAAGCCCATTTGAACCAATCGAATGTTGCTGACGGACCGAATATAAATGTCAACAAATATTTGTATGAATGGAAACGGTTGTTTATGGACATTGTTAATGCTATTGCCCCGAAAAAACAGTTAAGGGTTCGAATAGAATCTGTTTCCTGGATAAATGCTGATCTCCGTGCATTCTCCCAACTCTTAGTAAAATTTTACAGAAATTGGTTCATCGGCAGCTCTATGATCATCTCGTCTCCAATAATGTGCTTTCCAATACACAATTTGGATTTAGACCCGGTCACTCTACCTCCTCAGCACTTGGTGCTCTAACCGATACTTGGGTACGTGCTATTGACAGTGGCAAAATTATTGGTGCTCTTTTTGTAGATTTAAAACGAGCGTTCGATACAGTTGACTCATCTATCATGTTAGCCAAATTACACAAAATTGGATTAAATAATGATACTTTATTATGGTTTCAATCCTACCTTACAAATAGGAAACAACAAGTCTTAATAAGACAAACTTTGTCAAAGGAACGTTCCTATCTATAGGAGTTCCTCAAGGCTCGATACTGGGCCCCCTTCTATTTTTAATTTATATTGACGATATGGTCAATGTCTTTAGGGAAGGTAAAGTCATAATGTATGCAGATGATACCACTTTGTATGTCACTGGAAATTCGATCCGTGAATTGGAAAATAAATTACAACACGAAATGAATGCAATAGGTACATGGATAAGCAACAACAGGTTGCATTTAATACAGGTAAAACAAAGTTTATGATTATAGGGAGTAAACAAAAACTTAGTACCTGTAGTAATAACAGCATCCACATTACTTACGATGGGGTTGAAATCAATCAATGTGCAAGTTTTAAATGTCTCGGGATAATAATAGATAAACATTTATTATGGCATGAACAAGTTGATTTTGTATGTAAAAAAAATATTTGCCGGTCTCGCGATGTTAAAAAAAATTCGACCTTTTGTAGAAAATGATACTCTAAAATTATTATATAATTATATGCCTCATTCAATCACAGATGGATTACTGCTGTGAGATATGGGGAGATCGTTTTAATATACATGTAGATCGGATTACTAAACTACAAAAGAGGGCAGCCCGGCTGATCCTTCGGTGTAATATTTATAGCCCATCTAAGGAAATGTTCTCAAGTCTGAACTGGATACCTTTCAGATATCGCATAACTTATTTCCGTTATATATTATAGTATTAATGACTGCTTTGAGAGAAATAGTTGTTTTTATACGCTCAAGGGAAGGTTAGAATTGTGCTATTACCCGAGGCGTGCCGAGGGCAATAGCCCAATTGTAACCTTCCCGAGAGCGTATAAAAACAACTATTTCTCGAATATTAAAGCAGTCATTAATACTTTTATATGCCAAAAAAAAAAAAAAATAAATAAATAAATAAAATAAAAAAACTTTTGTCGAAGATGGGATTCGATCTCTTGCGTACAAAAGGTGATGTAAATAAAATCATCGCCTTAAACCGCTCGGCTATCGCGCTCTGTTACAATACATAGCAGTTTTTCTTATATATACATTAACATGGATTGAAAACGGCTTCGCGTGGTGGATGCTTCGCGGCTGCTCCATTAAACAGGCCCTTCTTTTACTTTTGCAATGCATATTGGCACGAATTTAGATCAAGATCTATCATCAGAAACTGATGTTGTATTTTTTGTTCTTGGAAGTTTATTTTCGTCTTCATGTCAACAATGCAAGATAAAATTGTCCGTAAGATCGATCGAGATTCAATTGTATTGAAATTACCGACCAATTCTTCGCACACGTACGGTATCCTCGATCTCTCAGACCATTTTTTAACATGTAAACCTATGGGGTAACCATGGAGACTGAACTATTTTCCCAATAACCATGGTTACTGGGATTATAGAACTGTTTTAACCATGGTTACTGGGAATTTTACAGAAATAGTTGAAGTTTATGAATGCAATTTCGACCAATCAGATGGCTGGATTTCTTAAGTGAGGTATATAATTGTTTATAAATGTTGTCAAGGCCTCTCTCCAGATTACTACTCAAATTATTTCCAAGAGTTAAGTAGAAAACATGATCAAAATACGAGGCAAGCCGCCAGACACGATCTTGTCGTTCCCAAATGCCGTACTGAGAACTGCAAACACTCTTTATATTACTTAAGTCCAAATTTGTGGAATAATTTGCCGGTTATCATACGGGAGTTGCCCTCCTTGGTATCTTTCAAATTTATTCTTAAACAGTATCTCAAGTCATTGGATGTATAAGGGATTCCATGGCACCTAGTTACTCACCAATAGTCTGTTTCATATTTGCTTAAATATCTTTATTTTCTGTTACTCGGTATTGTACTTTAAATATTTGATTATTATATATTGCAAACATTCACCTTGATATATTTCAACGTTTTTACATTCTCTTTTTAAACTATTTACTTGGCATTATTGTGTATGTATTTTGAATGATTTTATTTGAACATATTGTGTTGCATTCCTTTATGTATGTTTTTAGGGGCCCCATGGGAGACCAACTGATGTTGAATGGGCTACCCCGTACGAATAAATAAATAAAATAAATAAATAAACTCTTAATTTTGCCCTTCATTTGGATTCAGCTCATACCAAATCGCTTGTGCTTGTATTTGAACTCATGTTGGTAGTAATCATGGACAGGGGCGGTAATCCTTGGCCCGATAGGGGGACACGTCCCCCAGGAAATTTAGAAAGATAGCTAGAAAGAAATATAGCGGAAAAAACGCACATATTGGGCTTAGGGATTTTCTAGAATGCATAATTTCATCATTCAACATTGCAAAATCTCGCTTGGTCGCTACGCCCCGGCCCTCGCCCGATAACACAAAACTATGACGCTCCCGGCCGTGATTTATCCATGGTTGGTGTAAAAGATTTGTTTCCCCTTTCATTTCTACTTACCTAATTGTGTGCTATCACAATCATGATTGTTTCATTTTCCCTTTAACCCTAATAGGGCCGGGCTATTTTAAGTCTTAGTAGGGCCGGGGGGGCCATTATGGCCCCCCTTAAGATCTCGGCCGCGAAGCGGCCGATCGCCGCGAAAATTTGCACGCATGTCAAGTGAAGTGTAAAGAATAATATGATAATTTCAATTTTTTGAAAAATTCACTCATTTGCATATTTATGGTAATTTATGCAAATAAAGTCATAAAAATCACATTTTTACCCATAAATCATATATTATTCATATTTAAGCATTCTTTTTCACTAGATATATTCATTAGACCATTCTTAATAATAATACGACAACAAATTTGGAAGAGCCAGCTTATTTCTTATGTTATCCCTTGTTTTGATAATTTCTTATGTATTTCATTGTTTTTTTAACTTATGTATTTCATTGTTTTTGTTGTTTTATTTCATCTTTTACTACAATTCAACTATTTTAACTCCCAAAACAACCACCTAAACTTTAATCAAGATCCAATAACCCATGTTTGATCTGTTTTTAGGAAAAATGACTTTGCCATACGTTTTGTACACAAATCACGAAAATGAGCGATTTTCAGGCTGACATGCAAGGACAAAAGGTCACGTGACCTTGTAACCGTAGGTCCGATTTTCAAAAAAAATATTTTAAAAGTTGCGCAAGGCTTGAAAGAAAAAAGTCAGCGAGCGGCGGGGCGCCATCCATATGCGTTCCCGAGCAATCAGAAAAATTGTGGAGGGGGGGGGGCCATAATGGCCCCCCGGCCTTATTAGGGTTAAAGTAGGCGCGTAGCTAGGGGCGGTAGGGGCAGTAAGAGGACATAGGACGAAAAAGGAGCAAAGAAACATTTTTGAAAATTCTGACAAGTCGAGAACAGTACCCCGAATCGTCTTCTTTCTCTAATAATTTAATGAAATGTCAAAACTTCCGCGCATCGCTCGGGAGGGGGGCAACTGAATTCAGACAAGGATTGGGAGTCAAGAATGGTAAAACGAATCATCTTCTTTCTCTAATAATTTAAAATGAAACGTCAAAGCTTCCACGCTTCCACGGGGGAAACTGCATTCAAACAAGGATTAAGAGTCACGAATCGTCTTCTTTCTCTAATAATTTAATGAAATGTCAAAGCTTACGCGCTACGCGCGGGCAGGGGGAAACTGAATTCAGACAAGGATTAAGAGTCGAGAATGGTACAAAGAATCGTCTCCTTTCTCTTATAATTTAATGAAACGTCAAAGCTTCCGCGCTTCGCGCGGGAGTAGGGGGGGGGGGCGGGAACTCAATTAAGAGTAGAGAACGGAACAACGAATCATCTTCTTTCTCTAATAATTAAATGAAACGTTAAGCTTACGTGCAAAGCGCAGGAGGGGGCTGAATTCAATCAAGTAATAAGAGTCGAGAATGGTATTCAACGAATCGTCTTCTTTCTCTGATATTTAATGAAACGTCAAAGCTTCCACGCTTCGCGCGACAGGGGGGTGGGGGAAACTGCATTCAAACATGGATTAGGAGTCACGAATCGTCTCCTTTCTCTAATAATTTAATGAAATGTCAAAGCTTCCACGCTTCGCGCGAGAGGGGGGGGGGGAACTGCCTTCAAACAAGGATTAAGAGTCGAGAATGTTATAACGAATCGTCTTCTTTCTCTAATAATTCAATGAAACGTTAAAGCTTCCGCGCTTCGCGCGGAAGGGGGTAAACTGAAATCAGACAAGGAATACGAGTCCAGAATTGTACAACAAATCGTCTTTTTTTTCTCTGATAATTAATGAAAGGTCAAAGCTTCCGCGCTTCGCGCGTAATGGGGGGTGGGGGCGGGGGCGGGGGCGGGACAGCGAGCTGCCCGAATATGAGTTTTGATATCTTTTCTCGTTTATTTTGGTGATAAATAACACTTTCACATTAATAAGCAACGGTTCATGTAGACAGAAAATTCTTTATTTCCTGGTGATAGAAACATATATTTTATGAAAATTGGTGTCTCCAATCAACATTCATCGTGAAAAACCCATTCCAATATTCTGTGTAAGGAGATCCCCAAAAACATAGTTCTCATTAGTAAATGAAAAAAACATATTGCTTTTGGTTCTTCATTTGACTCTCTTCCTTCTTTAATCAACTGAATCCTCTCTGCGGGAAACTCAATTCAATGAAACAGAATATCACTGATGCAAAATTTGGTTCTCAAAATGACAGAGACTTTCCACTCCTGATCTCATACAAACTGTCTGTTTCAGGGGCGGCCGATCGACTTCCAAAGTGGGAGGGGGGGGGAGGGGGGCACCAAGAAAAAAAAGGCACCTACAAAGGAAATCTCAAAGCGAAAGTATGCATTTTTTTTAGACATTGCTATATACCCTTACATTGTGATTACAATATTTGCTTCACTTTATACACCATACAAGATATTGCTTAAGCATCATGCTTTGCAGTTGGGTGTGATGGTCTGAACATTTATTTGCGAGCGAGCGAAGTGAACGAGGAAATTTTTTTAAGATTTGTGAAGTCGCAGTGCGAAAAATACAAAGAGTAATTGTCAGAGGTGAAAATAAGGCACTTCTTACACCCTCAAAAAGAGGCACTCACCAGGAAAAAAAAAATCAGTCATGAGAATAGGGAATGGGCATTTGTCGTAAGAGGACACTTTTTTCTTTCTTTTTTTGGTCTCGATTTGACATTTTGCTCAAAAAAAAAAAATCCAGAGGGGGGGGGGGGGTTAGGGGGGTTATGGGGGTTTACACACACAAAAATACCAAAGGGGGTGTTTAACCCCCCCCCCCCCCCCCCCTGTGTACGGGCCTGGCGGCTTGGGATCACATGATAACCAATCAGTGACGAGCTCTGGACCAATCACATCTCGATATCCGTCTAAGCTATCTAATGTATGTGAATGCTTAATGTGAGAGTACAGACATTTATAAGGGTTTCCACTTTTTTTCCACAGATTCAGAAGTTTTTATGATTTACAACTTGCACCTACATGACGACCAATCATCATCTTGCTGTCTTGGGAAGTTTCTTAGTCTCCTGTCTCATCTGACAGACCTGAGGATTATGTCATGTTCCCTTCATGATGATTTCTACAAAAAGATTGCTGATCAAGCTTCTTCATCTCAGGTAAAAAAAATAAAAGAAAAAAAGAAAAGAAAAAGCAAAAGATGCAAATATTTGTTTTGTGTCTATTTGGAGAAGTGTACAAACTGAAGGGTTTTCTCTTTTATTCACATTTCTGTCTGCATGACCTGGCGGCGTACACCGTATTTGATTGTATTTTCACAAATTCACACATTGATAGTTGAACGCTTGAATAATCAGTATCTCTACCAAAAACAGAAAGAAGATAGACTCTCTCTCTATAAACAGGATGAACAATTAGTATCATGCTGTGTGGAGAAGCTACTCTGTTTCCGGAATAGAGTAATCCAGCCGTATTTTCAATACCCGATTTTTTTTTTGTGCTCATTATCTGGGCCATATATACATAGGCCTACATTTAATATGGAAAATAAAACTAATCAAAATAATAATGAATGCATTTTCCTTATCATTTTTTTTACTGACCCCCCCCCCCTGCCGCCTTTCCAACTGCAGAATTCTGGATCATCTGCTGTGATATTATACAGATATTGACTGAACTGGCAGGGGGTGTAATATGACATTATTTGGACCGCTAAAGGGAGTTATATTTTCCCCAAGTGGTTATATTTTCCCGAATCGCGCAGCGCTGAGGGAAAATATAACCCCCTTCAGGTCCAAAGAATGTTAGATTCCCCCTGGCATTCAATATATGTTATATTAGATAGCCTTGGTTTGAATCCCTTATTTTTTTAATTAATTTTTTTTTTTTTTTGGGGGGGGGGGGGTCCTTTTTGGGGGCCCGAATTTTTCCCATTTTTTTTTCGAGTACAAATAAAATGTGAGAGAAATAAAAATGCGAAAAAAAAAATTACGGGGAAAAAATATTTCGAGATAATTTGAGAAAAAAACATTCAAGATAATTTGAGAAAAAAACATTCGAGACAATTTGAGAAAAAAACATTCAAGATAATTCGAGAAAAAAAATCCTCCCCAAAAAACAATTATTATAAATAAAATAAAAAAAATATTTTGGGAGAAGAAAAAAAAAAGTGGAGAAAATAGTTTTAAGGGAAAAAAGAATTCGAGAAGAAAAAATATTGAAAAAAAGGCCCTCGTTAATGGTGTTTTTTTTTTTTTTTTCAATGAGATTTTATTTTCTCCATTGCTTTTCACAAACAATAACAAAAATTATAATAACAAACAATAACAAAATCAATACATAAAATAATCTGCATGTTAATATTATTATATAGAAAATGATTTTACATTCACAGCTAAATAATACAAAAGAACTTTTACTATTTACATCAAATAAAGCATGAAACATGCATGCATAAAGAAGGCATGAACATAAAAAGGCATTAAAAAAAAATTTTAAAAAAACCCAACCCCCCCCCCCCCCCCCCCCAAAAAAAAACAAACTATTATATACCTATGTAAATCATGTATACACGGTATAAACATTACATACAATATACTACCCAATAACTAAACTAAACTTTTGAGAACTTGTTTTAAACAAAAGATGGCGCTAGACCACATTTGACAAGTTTTTTTTTCTTTTCTTTCTCTCTCTCCAATGATATTTCATTTTCTCCATTGTTTTTCACAAACAATAACAAAATCAATACATAAAGTAATCTGCATGTTAATATTATTATACAAAATATGATTTTACATTCACATCTAAATAATACAATTGAACTTTTGCAATTTACATCAAATAAAGCGTGAAACATGCATGCATGAAGAAGGCATGAACATAAAAAGACATTTAAGAGGGAAAAAAAAGAAAGAAAAAAAAATACTTACATAAACACATACACACACATGCATAGACACCCACACAAACACCCACTTAAAACATGCCTACATTTTGTGGGAATCTCGACCATTATATCAGCTATGTCCATTTCATTGCTTCTATTCGCCTTCCTTATTTTATTTATTCTGCACGAAGTTATTCTAAATTGTCCCACTTTCTAAAATGATATGTGAGTGTACCTCGGTCCCCAGCTAATTTCTTCTCCTCCTTTCTATTTTCTAATAATCTTTTCTTAATCTCCAAATAAGTTGGTGGTTTTTGTCTATTTTTACTATCTATAAATATCATATATTTTATCAAAATTATGATATGATTTAATAACTGTTCCTTCCCTATGTTAAACTCAACTATCCCTACATGGATACCTTTCCAATTTATATTTGTAATCTCTACTAAATTAAATAAATTCCCACACTCTTCCCAAATTGGTTTTACTTTCTCACAAAAACAAAATAAATACTCGTAAGTTTCTTCATATTTACCACAAAAAGAACATAAATTGCTATTAACCATTTTGAATTTAAATAAATGTAATTTAGTATATATAATATTATAAAGCATTTTAAATTGAATGTGTGTATTTGGTGACATACAGGCCTCAAGAGGGCAACATGCATTGATCAAAAATATATTCATTTCACCAGCTCGTTAATATAACACTGAAAAGTGACCGGCCAGGAAAATATAACAATTTTGATCCTCACAATTGATATCACGTGACGAGCTATGGGCCCAATCACATTTCGGTATCTATCTAAGCTATCTAATATATGTGAATGCTTAATGTGAGAGTACAGACTTTTATAAGGGTTTCCACTTTTTCCCCATTTCATGCTTCATGAATATTATGTATTCCATTCATTTGAATTTCCACAGATTCAGAAGTTTATCATGGACAACTTGCACCTACATGACGACCAATCATCATCTGGCTGTCTGGTGAAGTTTCTCAGTCTCCTTTCTCACCTGACCCAATTGGAGATTCACTCATCTTTCCTTCATGAGGATTTCTACAAAGAGATTGCTGATCAAGCTCCTCTATCTCAGGTAAAAAATGTGATTTTGTTAAAGTTGAAGAAAAACAGAAGATGCCAAATATTTGTGTTCAAAAGTTGTTGTGATAGGAATACAAACTAATTGCTGTAAATATTCTTACTTTTCCATGAGTGTAACATCTTTTCATTTACAAATTGGGTGAAGAAAAACAAACAATAGATGGGCTAGTACTAGTAGTACAAGTGATGCATTCAATTGATCGAATCGGATACGTTTTCTGTAGTATGCCTTACACTTAATTGATGAATTTTTAGTTTTATATGAAAGATTCGAAATTAATTTTCCCCCTATACAATGTGCTACTGCGCCAATAACTGTATTTCTTACTCAATGAAACAACAAATGCAATGCAAAACTTAGGAGATGTGAATTATTTGTTAACATATTATTCTTTTTCGTTGTACTGAGATTCCAGGTAAGAAGTACATATACATGTAGGCCTAAATGCAGGGGCGTCTTCAAAGGGGGGGGGGGGGTGGGGATGCGAACCCCCACCTGTCAGGATATTGTCGGTAAAACTGCGCTGCCGTCGGGAAAAAAAAGAAAAGGGGGAAGAAAAAAAGAGAGGGAAAGGGAAAGAAAAGAAAAAAGAAAAGGAAAAGAAAAGAAAGAAAGAAAAAGAAAGGAAAGAAAGGAAAAGAAAGGAAAGAAAAGAAAAGAAAGAAAGAAAAAAGAAAAAGAGGGAGGAAAGGAAAGAAAGGAAAAGAAAGAAAAGAAAGAAAAGGAATAGAGAAAAGAGAAACAAAAGAAACGGGTGATGAAAGAGAGGAGAGAGAGGGGTGGTAATAGGGAATTTTAGAATTGTCGAACGACAACGTGGATTGCTACGATCGACGTACTTGTAATGCACTGCCTTGAATGGACGTCACACGTATCAGTCCACGCAAATCTAAAAGTCCCTAATAGCCTAAGAGAAGGAGTGGGAGTAAAAGAGAGAGGGGGGTTGTTGGGTGGAGTCGTCTCGTCGAGGGAGCAAGAGAGACACGGGTAAATATGTTGTTTTGTCGGTCGGCCGACAACTTTTTATCCGCTGTGTCGACTTCGAGAGTAACTAAAACTACAATTGTATTTTCACGAAGTTCCACTTTCCTATAATATCAGTTAAAGAAATCAGAGGTTTAAAATTTTCGGGGAAACTAAATTCAAACAAGGATTAAGAGTCAACAACGGTACGACGAATCGTCTTCCTTAATCTATAGTTTGATGAAACGCCAAAAATTCTGCGCTTCGCGCGGGAGGGAAAACTTCATTTAGACGCGTCGAGAACGGTACAAGGAATCGTCTTCTCCCTCTAATAATTGAAGGAAAGCTTCCGCGCTTCGCGCGGGAGGGGAGAGAACTGAATTCAGATAAGGATTAAGAGTCGAGAACAGTACAACGAATCGTTTGCTTTCTCTCTTTAAGGAATCGTTAAAGCTTACGCGCTTCGCGCGGGAGGAGGGAAACTGCATTCAGACAAATTCGGGTTAAGAGTCGAGAACGGCACGACGAATTGTCTGCTTTCTCTAATAATTTAAGTGAACGTCAAAGCTTCCGCGCCTTGCGCTAAAGGGGGAAACTGAATTCAGACAATTAGGGCTAATTATAGCTTACCAACAGTAGTGTGGCTAGGAGGGATTAGACCACACAGCGAAGTCACTGACAGGTGGCTATCTCATCAACTCGGCTCTCAAAAAACATAAGAAATAGAGGATCATGGGGGACCAACAAGCACCGATTGAGGAAGTTTTCTATATAGAGGGAGCAAGTAGCTACAAGTAGGACAGTGGGGCTTTAAGAGTCGAGAATAGTACACTGAATTGTCTGCTTTTTCTCATAATTAAATGTAACGTCAAAGCTTTCGCGCTTTGCACGGTAGGGGAGAAACTGAATTCAGGCAAGGATTAAGAGTCGAGCACGGTTCAACGAATCGTCTACTATCTCTAATAATTTAATGAAACGCCAAAACTTCTGCGCTTCGCGCGGGAGGGGGAGAACTGAATTCAGATAAGGATTAAGAGTCGAGAACAGTACACCGAATTGTCTGCTTTTTCTCATGATTAAATGAAACGTCAAAGCTTTCGCGCTTTGCGCGGTAGGGGAGAAACTGAATTCGGACAAAGATTAACAGTCGAGAACGGTACAGCAAATCGTCTTCTTTTCCTTATAATTTAAGGAAACGTCAGCTAAGCTTCTAAGCTTCGTGCGGGAGGCCTATCACCCCACCCCCTAATGAGCGCGCTCTTTAAGTAAATCGCTTCCTCACTACCGCCCCTCCCTAAAATAAGAATCTAGCTCCACGCCTGCATTAAAATATATAGCTATGATGCTGACTAAGTTGACGAAATAATTCTTATATTTATGGCGTCGAGGAAAATGACCATTTGCGCACATGTACTATAGATAGTCCATAGGAAAAACAATTTAGACTTCGGCCCCGTGTTTATAGGGTTAAATTTTAGATTTTCGGGCATTTAATTTTGTCGGTAATTGGTGGCTAGTTTTGTCGGTAATCGTTGGCCTCTACACCCCCCGGCCCCCCCCCCCCCCCCCCCCCCCCCCCCCCCCCCCACTGAAAAAGGTCTAGCGACGCCCCTGCTTAAATGTCATCAATTTTCCGGATACTTTTCCACGGGCTAGGGCTGGGAATTTCAGGTTTATCTTTAATTCGGGAACCCGCTTAAATTTCAAAAAAATATAGATTAAAAAATTTGACTATTTATAGCAGCAAAATACCTTTAAAAGCATATCTTGGTGAATATTCATATCTCATATGAAATTATTTCTTATCCATGTTTGGTGATATTTAGAACCATTATCATGCCTCTGAAAGTAAAATAACTGGGGCAAAAATCGAAAGAGAACATGCGAGCCGCCATTTTGATTCGTGCAGGATGAATGAATCAGGCAAAAACATTAATGTTTGAATAATAAAACGGCTTTCTAAAAAATATTAATTATTCAAAACAAGATAAATATTTTTCTCCTATTCTAAACACGGCATGCTTCTTTTAAGAAGTAATAATTACCTAGTTACCTAGATTCAATACTAATTGCTGGTGTAAGGCAAATTCGGACTAGCCACGGAAAGAATGTGCAGTACACTTCACCACCATAGCTACTTCGATCTTGTTACTGACGTACATGATTATAATACAAGAAATAGACGATTCAACTTTAACTTACCTGAAAGAGTAGGTAGTATTGGAAATTCGTTTTATTACAATGCCATAAAACATTGGAATTCCCTTCCCAATGGTGTAAAAGAAATAGGAAACTATGATCATTTTAAGAAGAAATTAAAGGAATACCTAATACTTGACAGTCAGAGAAGAGAAGTGAATGACATGTTATATGATTGAAATTTTTATTCTTCTGTCGGTTCATACTTTTTCATGTTGTATATACTTATGTTTTCGTACGTTATAGAAATTCTACAAATTCATCATTATTTTCCTCTTCTTCCTTCTCCTCTTTTTCTTCTTCTCCTTCTTCTTTTTCTTCTTGTACTTAATATCATTTCTATCATCAGTTTAATGTTGTTATTATTATTATTATCTTTAATAAGTAGTTCTTTTAATTTTCTTATCTGTCTGTAAATATTACTATTTTAACTTATTAATTTTTTACATGTCTGTAAGGGACCCCACTGGAAATAAGCTCTCGAGCTTTCGTGGGTTATCCTGTTCAAGCTGACTTTTTTGATCTGTTATTATTGTATATTGTTGTATGTTGGAAGCTTGTCGAATAAAAATCAATCAATCAATCAATCAGCTGCATACCGAAACAACAAATATATGTGATCTTACCAAGAAATCATTCAAAACTACGAGAGCACAATTGGAAAGACAACAACTACTCAAAATTACCATACATAACTTGAACAAAGAAAAGAATAGTTATCCAGAAAAAGCCACAGAAATTGTGATATTTGAGGAGTTACTATTAAAGTACATTGTTATCGGAATATATGGGCCCGCTACGCGGTACGTGCACATAATATATTTTGATCACAAAGGCTAGAATCCACTCTCCTGCCCTCTACGGTAAAACGCAGTATAACAATGGATTCGAGCATAGTGTGCAGCACGCCCCTTTCGAAAAAATATACCCAGTAACTCCTCGAAAATCACTATTTCTGTGGCATTTCCTGGACAACTATTGAATTCTTTTTCCAAGTTATGTATCTGTTTTACAGTAATTTTGAGTAGTTGTCATAGTTTTGTGCCCTCGTAGTTTTGAACGATGTTTTGGTACGATCACAAATATTTGTTTGGTTTTGTTTCTTCAAATTTCATGGGCATAACACTTCTTAGCAATCAGGTAAACACGAACAACAAAAACTACAGCATAATGTGCTAGTAAGCCTGGTGAAGTATTTTCTGAGTTGAATTGGGTGCATTTTCAGTGCCTGAGGATACATTGATAATGACACAATTAGTAAAATCCCTGCTTTCTCCAATATGATTGATATTGATATGATATGCTACTGCCCCAATTACCATTTTTTCTCACCTATCTTCTTGCTCATCAGATATCTTTTTCGACCCCCCCCCCCCTTAAAAATTCTGGATCTTCTGCTGCGATAAAATGAATGCTTATTTAAAAATAATCTGGACTTGAAAACACTCATTTCGCTATTAAAACTGTATCTAACCAAACTAGAATATATAACAATGTGCTTTGGCATAATGCATAGTAAATGGCACATGTCCTTGGCTAAGAATTTAATATATACACATGAATATCGTGCAAAAGACAAATATACTGACAGTAATGAAGTATATTCTCTTCTCAAAACTTACTTAAAATGTTGTCTAAGTCAAACAACATAATCATCAATCTCACACACTCGATAATACTTTCCTATCATTTCTACAAGTGATTACTATGTTCATCAATGACATTATCTCTTCCCACATGACATCTCTTTCCACATGGCATTTCTTATATTTCCACCTATAGTCCACATGTCATATAATATAACAAGTCATTGGCAAAGATCAGTAATATCTCTTTTTACACAGTACTACAAGATATGTAAATAGTGAAGCTAATAGTTTAGAAATACACATATTATGACAAACAAGAGTATAACACAATTTAATAATACAAGATTCTTTCTTACCTTTTAAAGGAAGACAAAAAAGAATAGATGTTGACTGAGATGCGTTGCAAAAACAAAGTGAGGAGCCACTCCTGGTATCCCAGCTGGTGTGTTTAGATTAGTTGTGGGTGAGGCCACTCTCGCAGGAGGGGGTACCTAATCAACTAAGAGGAGGGACTGTGGGGGCTAGAAATATACTTGTGTCATACATAATAAGTCAAAGATACACAAACAAATAGGGGGGGGGTATTCTGTGGAGCTCCACATCAACATGATGAACATCATCAATCATCATCAACATCATCATCAACATCATCATTATTATCATCATCAATCATCATCATCAACATTATTATCATCAACATCATCATCAATCATCATCATCATCATCATCATCATCAACATGATGAACATCATCAACATCATCATCATCATCATCATCATCATCATTATTATCATCATCATCAATCACCATCATCAACAATCATCATTATCATCATCATCAATCTTTATCATCAACATCATCAATATCATCATCAATCATCATCAACATTATTATTATCATCATCATCATCATCAATCATCATCAACATGCAACAATCATCATTTTCATCAATCATCAACATCATCAACTTCAATCATCATCAACATTATTATCATCATCAATATCATCATCAATCATTGTCATCATCATCATCATCATCATCCTCAATCATTATCATCATCATCACCATCATCATCATCATCCTCCTCAATCATCATGATCATCATCAACATCATCACCATCATCATCATCCTCATCCTTATCTTCATCCTCACCTCAATCATCATCATCATCAAAGTCAGCAGCATCGTCATCCACGAAGTATACGCGTCGGAACGCTAACGGGAGTCTCAGAGGGCACCCCGCCTAAACCCTGGCGGCGACAATTACGGGTTGCTCCAAACTGTATGGACGTTTTCCGGGAAACAAAGCGCAATTCATGGTGTTCCTTCATCGTTTCTGCTGCCTGTTTTGTATAATATACACACAACCGAAATTTTTGGAGTAGGCCTAGGCGACATCGAATTAGTCTGCAGGCACAGACCCTAATTTGACACTTTAAAAAAATCATTGTGCCTTGAGAGAAGTCTAGCCCAGAGCAGCTACAGTACTTGGCCTATGGTAGTCTTATAGTGCAGACTCACTTTTACGACTGACCAGGGTTTGTGCTTGCAGACTAACATCGAATCGGGTGTTTTCAGTGTGGTGGGAGCGGCCATGTTTACATCATCATACCATTACATAATCGCCGGATGACGATACGAAACAGCTGATCGAAATCGAGCTGCAACGTGCACTGTATGATGTAGTCTGCTAGCACAGACCCTAATTTGACACTTTATCGAAAAATCATTGTGCCTTGAGAGAAGCATATCCCAGCTACCTACTGGTTGTGCCACTGCCAGAGCTAGAAGCTTCGGGAAGAGCCAAAATCGTAGTCTCTTACCCAGAAGGTGCAGCTTTGTCACCTGCCTCTCCTCGAGACCGGAACCATCTTGTTTCATGTTTCGGCTTGCACCTAAAGAGAGAGGCAATATAAGTAATATTATTCTGCATCAAAGATAAAATATTAATCTCCACGTACTGTTGTTGAACTTTCTTTTTTTACAAGGTGCGCCATCGAATCACAACTTAAACCAGGCGCGTACGCAAGGGGGGGGGGGTTAATGGTAATCGGTGACCTAACAAATGTGACCTTACCCCCCCCCCCCCCCCCCCTCTCACAATGGAACGAAATGTTGATCGGTCAAATTTTCAAATTTCGGGGCCAAAAAAAACAACCTCTGACCCCCCTTGCTTATTCAGCGGCTGGCTGAGGCATTGGGGGAGGGGGGGGGGGGGGCAAAACGCATTTCGCCCCCACCCGAGTAAAATTGAGTAAACAGGAATTAAACTTCCTGAATAATCCGCATGCCCTTATATTTATCAATGGAGGATTTGATAATACATGTAGCGATACGCGCATATCATGGAAATATTGTTAACGAATGGGAAAGCGTGTGTTTTTTTATTTTATTATAGGGGTGAGAACACATGGGCCCATGAACACTGGCGTACTGAAGGGGGTTTGGGTCAGTTGCCCCCCCCCCCCCCCCCAGAAAATTCAAACATGGTTTATTTCTAATTCGATACCAGTGTTTTACAAATGTTGCAGAAATGACATGATTTTCCGGGATTTTTTCTCAATTTCTTTGGTAAAATATCCTATTTAATGCGTTTGAAGGAAAATTACAAATTCCCAGTCAGGCAAACAAATATACTTTTTTTAGAAGCCTTAAAGGTAATACAAAGTTTTGGGAATTTTTGAAAATTGGATGGTGGTGATTCTTTTCAATTTTGATATATTTGGATGCTCCTGTGAATGTTATATAAGCACTAGAAATTTGATTCCCTAAAACACTTCTGCTTTCGAGAAAAATTGAATATAAAAATTTACCGGTGCTCCCGGTAAATTCTGATAAATTTCAATTAACGCCGTACGGCCGTACAATGGTAGCTGCGACCATGAAAAATTCAGAATATGTAGTTGTGGTATATAATTTCCAAACGGGAATAGCTAATCGGTAGATTTTAGTCAAGAAACATATTTGTATAGCTTAATTAATATCTTGACCTTGAGAGGGAGCTATACAACATAAAGAGTTTATTATTTATAATTTCATAACTTTAGAATCGATTTCCACCGCGACAACGATCACTGAGTATTGTAGGGTCGCATATGCTTCCAATATGTTAATTTGAACCAAATTAATGACCCCGTACCAAAACTTTGTATTAACTTTAATGTCAGGGCTTGCAGAACGACGGGGTCGGGGGCTCGAGCCTCCCTCACTTTTTTTGGAAAAAGTATGTTAAAGATAAAAAGAAAGAGAGAGAGAAAGAAGTGAGGTATCAAAATATGCTCAATTAAATCCCTAAAACCCCGAGCTTACGAGGGCTCCGCCCCCAGGACCCAACCAAGGGCCCTAAGGCGGGTCCATGGATGCTCATCTGGCCGTAATTAAATGCCTAAAACCCCTGAGCTTCATGGGGCTCAGACCATTGGACCCCCTCAAATTAGTGACCTGCCGGTTTTACAAATAAGGTATCAAAATATGCTTATTTGACCATAATTAAATCCCTTAAACCTCTGAGCTTCCGGGGCTCCGCCCCCTGGACCCCACCAGGGGCCCTAAGACGGGACCCTAAATGCTCATTTGACCATAATTAAATGCCTGGACCGCACGCCAATTATTGACCTGCCAGTGACACAACATGTAAGGTATTTAAATCTGGTTATCTGACCGTTATTTAATGCCTTAAACCCTTGATCTTCCGAGGCTCCGCCCCTGGACCCCACTCCAATTTATGCTCAACTCGCTTCGCTCACTACAATCTACCTGATCGAAGCTCCTCTTTGAAAGACGTTCTGCAGGGCCTACATGTAACGTGTAAAAATGGTGGTGGTGCAGACCTGCATGTAACATGTAAAAGTGATGGTGGTGCAGATTTTTCTTCTCCCCCCCCCCCCCCCACCCAAAAAAGAAGGTTTTGCTCATTACACCACTGCCCCTGAAAGGTGAGCCCCCTGGAATGTCCCCCCTCTCCATCCCAAACTGCTTCCGGCGCACCATCTCCCAGCTATAGACCAAAAAGCATCATAATTATATCCATAATGTAACCTTTCATAAAAATGCATTTAGTATCAATATATACCTGACATTAGGGAAGTCTAATATAATATATAGGAGGGAGATTTTAGTATCGCCTGTCAATAAAAACATGAGAATCACTTTCCAGTTGAACGAATGTCAATAATTAGGAACCAAGCAGGGAAAACCAAAACCATTCACGGGGCTACTACGATTCCATGCACTGTTGAGCAAGCCCTGAATCATAAACAGACAAAAGAACGACGGGAAATGAAACAATCATTTTACATAAAAGCAGGAGCAAATATTTGCACTGTATTACAAAATTCAGTCCGATATGATTAAGAAGGCGCAGATAATTCATTATGTGTTCTGCTGTACAACAAAGATCTATGCATTGCATGTCCATCGTTATCTATCATTTTGAGTGCCCAAAACAAGCCATTATGGAACTTTACAAACGGATAGCTATCGTCGCGATAATATGCACAGGAGTTTGTTTGGCTGTTGATCCAGGTAAATTATTTTACTGATAATTATTTACACCCTGTTGATGCTCATGCAGACATAATTCATAATTTTGTTTGTTGACCTAAATCAGAACTCAAGTTTGTCTTTCAATGAAACCGATGAACCTATATTTGTTTTTACCTATTCAGTGTTTTTGCAACGGTAATGATTAATGTATTCTAAAAAAAAACAAAAAAAAAAAACTTTTGCCTTTATCTCTCCCACTCTTTTATTCATAGTTAGTACAATTACAGTTTGTTTCAATCTAGATATCAATATGACTACAGTCAGGCGCGTACGCAGGATTTTCCAAGGGGGGGGGGGTTAATATTTATAAATCGGGCCCAAAATTTCGCAACGACTCAGCCATCAGCCAGCCGCTGAATAAGCGGGGGGGGGGGGGGGGGGGGGGGGGTAAGAGTACACTTTTTGTTGTTGTTAGGGTCTCGAAATTTGAAAATTTGACATTTTGCTTCGTTGGGGGGGGGGGGGGGGGTAAGGTCAGCTTTTTTAGGTCAGCCATGGGAATATTTTTATGTTATTTTTTTATTTTTTTTAATTAAAAAAGAAAGAAAAAAATCCAAAGGGGGGGATTTAGGGAAATTAGGAGGGGTTTACATACAGAAAAATACCAAAGGGGGTTTAACCCCCCAACCTCCCCCCTCCCCCCCCCCCCCCTGTGTACGCGCCTGACTGTGCCCCCTCTGCCCCCGGGAGGGCCGCCCCTGGTCTGTTTCTTAAAAACATAATTTAAAACTTACCTTCCAACTACCAAACAACAAACTTCCATTATCTCCTTCTTCACCCAGATATACTTATCATACCAGATACGCTCTAAAATATAAGCACAATATTCCCCTATAAGGCCCTGACCAGAGCACTTATTTTTTCTTCAAAAACTATAACCAGTCTTAGAAGGTGCATTATTATTGGAAGGGTGTTATAAACAAAACTTCGAACACTAACCTTCAAAAATACCTTAACTATCTTATGCCCGTTACGTTTGAATACAATGCATATACATCAGTTTTTCAATAAAACAAAATTAAGTTGTGACGTAATAATCTTTCTCCAAAATATCGAACTGGAGTATTCTGTTGTATTGCTTGTTTACGTACATACGAAGAGCTTATTTTCAAGAGGCAATATATCCATGTGTGTAACTTAAGAAAAAAAATCTCTGTTCTTACCCGATTTTGTTCAGGTGTCTATGGAAAATTGTTACTAAAAGATGCATGCGTTCATAATTTCTCCCGTAATTTAGGTTAATAATTTTGTTCAAGGTAAATTGTATATCATTATTTCCATTTGCTACCAATAGATTTTGCTCCTTTCGGAAAATAGCTCTTCAAATGTTTTACATGTAGAGATACAAATAAACAAAGAAATTGATGAAATCAATAAAACAAAATAGATACCGAGTATGAATCAGGCCGGGAACAAACTGAAAGTTTCGTCTCCTACATGCTGCCATTTGGGCAAAACCGTCTTTCTCTTCAATGATATTGAATATATTTTATTGCTTTACTTGCATTATAAAGAAAAAGACGCATCATCAACCCCACATAGCTTTAAAAATCACTTCAGATTGAACTGGCAAAAAGACCTTTAAGAGTTCTTTATATTGAGGAATTGGTGATAATTTTTTCTTGGCAATAATGCCCAAATTAAAAGAGTTAAACAAATACACGACTGTAATTTTTAGCACGTTTTGAAAAATATTTTAGGAAATATCAGGAAATAAAATGAGTGAAAAAACAAAACAAAACGGAAACAACATAACAACTAGTGAACTATCTTATAAGTCATAGCAAAATGTGTATATTGATGGTCATCTTGCGAGTAATAACCATTAACTACTCACATCGGGCTCTCATCATTCATTTTTCACTTCATTTTTTTTTTATGGTTAATTATTGGGGGGGGGGTGATTGTACAGGCCACCCCCACCTGAAATATGTGGAGATATATACCCCCACCCCCCCCCCCCCGGGATCGACACCCGCATGGACTTGGGAGTGCATGGGCAGAACATGAAGGTGTTTGTGGTGATCAAAGTTCGATTCTGAACTTCTAAAAAGTGAATCCCTTCTCGAAGATGGGGAAGTAAGTTTGGTTATGGCAGATTAAGGGCATTCGTCCCGGCATTCGTATAATCAACATTATATCCTACAATTATTTTGAGTGCCGCCGCTTTTGAACAAATTCCTATTTATTAGTCTCGTTGATAGTAATAGAAGTGTAACAAATAGGGGTAGCATATTCGAGAATGGGTCTTATATAAGTTGTGTAGACAGCCACCAGATCAGCCAAACTTGCCTTTGATATAGCGTGTACAAGCTACGCGATGCTTTAGCAACAATTTCTGCAATGTGTAGATTCCATTTCAGATCATTTTGAATTTGAGATTCTTTATATTATTGAGTCGGGTTGATAAGGTGGAAATCAATACGAAGTGTAGAGTTCCTTAAAAATGATATATAGTCATGAGATTACATTTCCTATAGGCCTACTGAATTTAGGGAAAGGCATATGTCCATTGTCTTGTCTTTCTCGGGTTTGATGATATGAGAAGTTTGAATTTTGTCTGTTAAAAACAACAACATTATTTTTATGCGTTGACAGATTTACAAAATGTTGCCATTTAAGTTGAACTTTCTCCACGGTATTTTAATTTTGGCATTAATCCTGTCTAGGACTTACTCAGTGTGAAAAAGACTATTCGTCTACCTTTCATACTCGCTGTTTTTATATTAAACAAGCTTGATTGTGTTAGATATATAATTTTCTAAGAGGTCAAAGGTGTATCCAGCTTTTTTTAGCGATAGCACAGTGTCGTACTGATAAAGGGACACTAAGCGATAAGCGATAGCCTACAAGGACGCCCTCTGATGAAATAAACAATATAGTGATAAGATGTAACACGGGTTGGATATGTTTTTTGTTTTTTTAGCATAGAAGGAGAGGAACAGGGCGAGGAGAGAGGGCGAAAAGAGAGAAAGAAAAACAAGTGAAAAAGAGAGAGAGAGAGAGAGAAAGAAAGAAAAAAAAGGTAAGTGAAGCAGACTTTTAGTAGTCAGAATCGCTCCCGTGCCCAGTGCCCCTATCCACTTTTTAAATACCCCAGAAGACCCTATTAAATTCAGATGAGTGTCCATTTTCTTTCTAATAATTGCCCCTTTTCCTATCTAATTACTTTTCTCGGCCCATCAAGTGCCCGTTTCCCTTCCAATTAAGTGCCACTCCCCTTCCCCTTAAAAAAAAAAATAGGGTGTGTGCAAATAATGATAAGTTCTCCTCGTTACTTTTGATATAATTGCCCCCATTTTTATCCCTGTTAACGAAATGTAACTAATGAATTGTGCCCATTTGCGAATCATCTAATGTGCCTAGTATCAAAGATTTGGAGCAGGTTTGTACGTGTAAACTCACGACTCTTTTTTCTACCACTACGATGGAAGACAGTGGAGTCTGGAGCGGGGCAGGAGGCACAGTGACAGTGCCCCAAATTTCATAAGAACGAAGTGTGCTCCTTTTAGAAATATAAACATGTTCCTTTTTCAGAGCTATCAAACGTCCCTTCTCTAGGCCAAGGTAATAAATTGCCCTTGTTCAAGAATTAAAATGTTTCGACAATGTAGAGTTTTCAAACTCAAGGAAACTGAATTTACATAACCAAATGATAAAAAATTTAAACAGCTATATATTATGACCAAATGCTGTTATCGCCCCTCATCTACAGTCCCCAGAAACAATAAATTCATCATAGCCTCGCTAACACTTGCCCCTAATTTCAAACAATTGAGAGGAGGTATTATTTCTTTTGAACGTCTTTCTGTTCTGTTTGGGGTCCTGCTAATTTGTTGACCAATAAGGACGTTAATCATTCAAAGTGAATATGTAATATATTCAATATATTTTCAGCCATATCACTTTGCAATCACATGGAGGGACCCTGTTTGCATTGCTCCTATGGACTGTGTCTCAGAGCCTGTCTTTCAAGGTATGCTTCCAGGGGAAGGGGATTCCAGCCCACATAAGTCGTTAAATTTTCATAAAAGATAAGATAAGATAAAAGATAAAGTAATTTGTTTTTCACATCTCTTCCATGCACCTAATATTCATGATACGCTGCTGTCTGGAGCATGTGCAAACATGCAATGTGCATAATGCAGGTCGATATCCTCCACAGATCCCATTTTTGAATGAAATCAAAGCACTTTGTCAATAAATATGTTTCCTTTCCTATATATTTTGTAATTCATCAACAATTTGTTTCTTGGGTCTCAAAAATGAGGGGAAAACACTAAAAACTCTATTAATTAGAACAGAAAGTAATAGTGTAATAGTGACACAAGTTGTATCAAAGTTAGGCCTACCTCATACTAGGTTATTACCCATGAATACAACTTCCAATCATATCCTGTTTCACCGAAAATTTGTATCCATTTTGTTTAAATGAAAAAATTATGAAGAAGAATTTTCATAAATGAAAGATGCAGATATCCGCTCCAACGTCATCCAGCGTGAATGATCCTACCCCCCTCCCCCACCCAACAACACAACACGCCACCGGTATAGAAAAAAACTCTTCCTTGGAGTTGGAGCACGCGAAGCAACCAATCCTCATCATCGCGATCTGTGTCGCTTCATTCGATCAAGAGTATCGCGACAGATTAAGTGCGATGAAGCGTGTGCCCCTAGCCCTTTCATGAATTTGGTACTGCACGTTCGCTCGAATAAAAGCCCAGGTCAGCTGGCGATGCGACGTAGTTTTTGGAACATTACGAGAGCTCACGTCTAGCTTGCTAGCGGGAAAATCAAGAACTTGTTCTTATTTTCGTTTTCAGTATTAAGAGCTGGTATTTGAATTTTTGTGAAATATAATATTCCCATCTACGAACTTTTAGACTGAGAACAATAATGGCGTTATCTGTCTGTCGTCTGTTCACCCGCTCACGGCCAGCTCTCGCGATAAGAAGGGTCCTCTCTCCTCAATCGCAAAAGGCTTCAAGTCAGGTAGGCTTACGGATTATTCGTTTCTCTTTGGATTATATTTAAATCGCAAGACATTCCAGCTTATATCTGTTTCTTTGTTGTTCTTTTATGAAAAACTTTTCACGATAAATTGCGTGGCTTTACTGGCTTTTGCTCCTTTGTAAATAACAAACATATACAACGAAAAGAGAATCTATCCTCATTTCTGTTTCTTTTCTTACTCGAATTTTGTCGAAAAATAGAGGTTTCATAGTTCAGTTCAGTTCATATTAAAAAACACCCGACATAACAATCAGGACGAACAAACATGATCCAAATTGGAGCCAGACGATGTTTCAGCGGAACAACCGTTGATATCAGACTGAAGCTTTCAGTCTTCATAAGATGTTGAATGATTGGGAATCGGTAAAAAATCATACATTGGTCTGTATGTCGTTAAAGGAAAGTGGTTCACTGAAACTATGGCTGTGCTGAATCCTTCTAAGAATCCTATATAGGTGCAAAAGCAATGGTAGTGAAGCTAAATGTATTAAGGCAGTACGTATTTGATCACACAGCTTATAATTCTCTGGTTGAATGAGAAAGACACAGAAATGTTCTAGCTTTTATTTTAGGCACACAGGTTATATTAAGGTAGTGCTGAAAATACAAGTAATCTCTTTCACAGTTGTGGTGTTCAAGCTATTTCACAAGGAATAAGGAGTTTGAATAGGCCTATTTATTTTTTGCACTTCGTCAAATTTTCTTGCTTTCTTGATTTGTGCTGGCACATCATGTCTCCAAATTTAGAATGATTAATTTAATTCATGAATTCATGGAGAAAAATAAAATTATATACCATATTCATGGAAGTGGCCTCTAGACCTGCTGAATTGTGTAGAGATCGTGATCAATTAGTTTGATTTGGAGTTTTGTTATAACAATGTAATCAGCGGCATCTAAATTCAGTCAAGCTTACCAGATTATTCTATTCTTCTAATTCTCCTGATTCAATGACTGCTGGCCTGTCCCAGTTATGCCAAGGCTGTCAGAATTGACGCAACTACTATTCTAAGTAGGCCATGCCTACACGTCTTTGTTGGATGTCAACAAGGAATAAAATAATTTTATCACACACAGTCATCACTTACTGGTGCAAAGTTGTACAAAGTTGTACAAAATTGTAGCAAGATAGAAGTTTACCAATGTAACACTTTAAGAACTCCCTTTTGATGTAAGCTCAATATTTGTTATTTGTGGTAGGATATTTCATTGATTTTATTAAGACTACCTGGTAGATAAAATGGATTTTATTTAACAATTAGCTGATTTTAATTTGAAGAAGATTGTGACATGTTTTCGATATAGATGGTTCTTGAAAGCGCAAGTGAAGAGGAAGTGTTCCAGCGTTTAATGTATAGGAGAAATTATAAAGATATATGTTGTATCAACATATCAGTTTAAGCATTTATATTTGATCTACATTTACATTTTTTCTGCAGCTCACTTATCAATGGTTAATATTGTATTTCAGTTCCCCCCTATTGACATATGATGTATGGCACACAATGAAGTTCAAGTTTATTTCCACCCATAAAAAGATAATGAACAAACCTGTCTTTTACCACTCCAAAGATAAGTTTTTAAATTTGCAATATAATCTTTTGCAATTTCTTGTCTTGTCCTTAGATGTTTAAAATGGTTTTGAGTAATTGCTAAACTCCTAATGTAATTTCAACAACCCATTTGTCTAAAACTCTCATTTGAACTCTTTGGTTTTTTGTTTATATATTTTATATTTTATTTTTAATTTATGCAAAACTATGTTCATTGTAATTGATATGTCTTATTTGTAATTTTTGCATGTTTTTATCTGTGAACTGTATCACAATTCAGCTTCATGGCTGCAAAGATATTTTTCAATAAACCTTGAATTGAATTGAATTGATAACAGTAATATAAACATACATAATTATATAAAAAGAAGTTATTATAAACACATACACATAAATGCATACTTGTGCAAAATACAACATAAACAATAAGCGGGGTAGAATGAATTAGATTTAGCATGGAGGAGCAAGCAAAGTCCTGTCATAGCCTAGCTCTATTTTAAGATAAAATATCATTTTTAATACATTAAAAGGTAAAAGTAAGAAAGAAGAAACAATAGAAAATTGTGAATATTTAATACAAGAGTGATAATCCACAGCTTATGATTAATACATTTATTCAGGAATTTTATATGAATCAAGTGTAGGGCAAGCTTTGATATCAGAGGGAATAGTACGTTTGCCAAAGTTTAGGGCCTTATATAACAAGGAATATATACCTCACTTAAGAAATCCAGCCATCTGATTGGTCGAAATTGCATTCATAAACTTTAACTATTTCTGTAAAATTCCCAGTAACCATGGTTAAAACAGTTCTAAAGTCCCAGTAACCATGGTTACCGGGAAAATAGTTCAGTCTCCATGGTTACCCCATAGGTTTACATGTTAAAAAATGGTTTGAGCGATCGAGGATACCGTACGTGTGCGAAGAATTGGTCGGTATTTTCATACAAGACAAGACAATTCCAAACAAGACAAAAATGGCTCAAGAAACTCTCCCAAGATTTCAACTTATCAAATGCAAGACTCGCTGACAGCAAGAACAACAAAAAGGGTACATGAAATTATCCATAAACATGTTCGTTTAGTTGCTGAAAAAGCATAGATGTAGACTCTAGACGAAAATATATCTAGTTGTCAGGGTGTCTGATCGCGCAACCGATGTTGTGTGTTAAAATTCTTCTCATAGAGTTTGCACGCAATGCAGTCGCTATGCAGTCTACGTGCATTGCGCAACCATGCAAAAAAAGTCAATTTTTTTTTTTTCAATTCAAGATTCAAACCTTTATCTGTTGTGATCCTGAAGGTGATACTCAATAAGTGAGGTGTCATATGAAAGCGCAGGTTCTTCTCCATATTACCCACAGGGCCGGCCCACCCCCCAAATTGTAAAAATATCTTGCTTAGACTAGAATCTAGATCTAGTCTACTCTCAAAGATACACTCATAAAAAAACAACTGTGCAGATAAACTAGAGAAAGGCCAAGGTGGTGTCATTAGTTGACTTTTTTGTTTTCGGCATATACAAGTATTAATGACTGCTTTAATATTCAAGAAATAGTTGTTTTTATACGCTCTCGGGAAGGTTACAATTGGGCTATTGCCCTCGGCATGCCTCGGGCAATAGCACAATTCTAACCTTCCCTTGAGCGTATAAAAACAACTATTTCTCTCAAAGCAGTCATTAATACTATAATATAACTTTGGAAGAAATTGATTACCAATATTGCCAGTTAAACATTGAATAATTTTGTCGCAACCTATAACTTTAATATGTAATTTAGCTCTGGGCCTCTAATTCAGTCATTATTAAGTTGATGAATAGATATAACAATACAGACGTACAAGGTAAAAGAAATGGAATTATTTCGATTTTAAGATATATGCCACTTTGAAATATATGTTGGGTTTCATCCTAAGCAAAAATTTGATATCTGAAATTTTTAAGGCATACAATGCATTCTACATTTTGGTGTAGTAGCATCTAATGACTAGTACTGAACTCATTTCGTGACAAGTTGTACTTTTCATGAAAGAACAAATATAAGTATTATGGGAAATGGAGGTGTGAGTAGAATAACCTTCAGGTGTACTTTAGGGAACTCAAAAGAAGCTCCCTGCCATCATCTTTGTGGTGGACGATTAAAAGATGTGTAATGAACCCAACGTGTGAAGGTCAGGCACGAAGCCCGGATCAGGGCCTTGCTTCACTGGACAAATATAAATGGGCACAAGAGTTTAAGGACACATTCACCAGCACCCTCTAGGAAAAGTCCAATAAACCCCTTTTGTTACAAATTTCCTAATTTGTGACAGCTCTCTAGTATTATTATTACTTCATACATCAGCCTGGGCTGTTATCCCTGGGAACATGATTGAATCCTTTCTTTCATCAACATCTCCACTTTATATTCCTGGAGTTTTAGGCTTACTCCAGAAATGTTGTTTGATAATGGTTGATGAATTGATAAGTGGTTGCCATTGAGAGCTAGGATACAAACCAACTGCCAAACAAACCAGCATTACTGTTTTACCTGTTTGATTGGTATTTGTCCCTGAGGGGAAATATGATGAATGAGAAAGGAAGAAAGAAATGGCCTTCAACGCATGGCATTGTTCATGCTTCACTTTGGTGTGGATTATTGTTTATTTGTTTGCAACCATGCAATTTATAAGGATGCATCTTTTCCAAAAGAATTCCTCGGCTCTGTGTTTCACATAGTTCAGTGGATATTTGGATGTTATTACCTTGTAGTTTATGTCAAGTGCATAGTTTCTTACTTAAAGAGTCACGTACTAAAAAACGCACAATAACAAAATACCTTGTGGTATAATTAATTGTGAAGGCCTTTTTTCTATTCAATCTGCCATTTTGCGAGATAGATACCATTGTCTCTGTAAATTGGGTAATGCACTCTTTTGCCTTCATCCAACCAATATTTGGAACTAACGTCTTCCATCATAAAGGAGCTCAAAAGGTACATTGTCATATTGGTTTACCATGAATATTGCACTTTAGTAGCTCTGTGGTATTCATAATGGTTGTATGATTATTGTCATTTCTATCATATTTGCCTTGAAACAGCCAGTTATACAGCTATTCAGTAAAGTAATTCCTGTAATATTTTTACCAAATACCACTGAAGGTTGTGCCAGAGGCATTAAGTTTTTGGTCCTGCTTTCTCATTATCTTGATACATTTATCTCGATATCTCAAGAACCACTTGATGAACTGCAAAATTAGCAGTGATAGAATGATCACCATACAAAGACGATCTGATCAGATATTGGTGTAAGTAGTTCAAAGGTCAAAGGTCATAGAGGTCAATTTACAAAATAACAGGTTTTAGCTTCATTTATTGCGATATGTTGAGAACCACCTGAGGTATGAACTTCAAAACTTGTGCAAGTATGTATTACCATAAATATAGGAAGACAAGCTGATTACATTTTGGGTATGTAGTTGAAATATCAAAGGAAGTACAGTAAATTTCAATAAATTTCAGGGTTTTAGCCCTGTGACTGTGATATCTCATGAACTGCTTGGTGTAAACATGCATCACCATAGTGAGATGAAAAGATAACACTTTGGGATAAGTAGGTCAAAGGTCAAGTGTCACAGAGGTCAATGAACATGAAATGTTCAGAGTTTAAGACTTTATTCATTGGTCTCTTTGCGAAAAGCAAGAGGCCCTAACTTTATTTTTTAAACTTCACATTTGAAGTAGCAGTGAATTTGTTTTACCAAATTCTATCATTGATCAGCTTGGTCAATTCACTCTTAATAAGTTGGAAACCTTGTAGCCAATATACTTCATCCATTTTCAGTAATATTGATTACAACAGGTTTATTTTTGTTGTTCACTTTGCTCCTTCCTGCTGTAGAATTCCTTGGAAAGATGCTTGGCACGTTTCCAGGGTACCTCATCCAAGCTCTACGAATCTCCTACACCAGAGTCCAAGCCAGTTAGTCGCTTCCCTATACCAGAGCGAGAGACACTGCCAGAGGACATTCAGAGAATCATGAAGGAGGTTGAGAAACAGGTAAGAATACAGGAGGTTCATTGAGCTCAGAGGATTTTTCTGCTGTATAGTGATAAGTCTTTACTATGGATTGTTGTATGTATTACTCTTCCCCTTACCAAAAAGAATATAGTGTCAAACTAAAGGTGACCATTTAATGTTTTGACACCATGTTCATACTTTCACTCTGTGAGACTCAGGGTGACAAACTTGTATTGTGACACACTATCACTCCCCTGTGACCACTGATTAAAGTTTGAAATTGTCATAACGTTGATTTACAGTGAAAATTGGAAACAAAATTATAGTATTTTTGGAATCAGCTCTGATTCATACCTTAAACATCTAGCTCTATAAAGGGAAAGGAAATTTGCTACATGAGATGCATCATACAGTAAATAGGCCACATCATTTCGTCCTCTAAAGTTCAATATATACACACACATGCCCAGCTGACACAATATTGAATAAAAAAAACCCATATATAATGCAAGAGCACAGTATGCAGATAGGGAACAGGGAAGGAGAAACCTTTAAAGGAGAAACTATTAAAACAGAGTAGGGAGCATCAGGAAGACTGAGCAAAAATTGTTAATCCGAAACAAAATTTCACACATGTATATATAAATAATTTCACAGGGTGCAGAATCAGATTCATTTATCCTCATTACCAGGTCCCTTGGAGAGGACCTATTAAGCCGTCGGTCCTCTGGTTGCCTACTAACAAGCATTTACGCTTCCTTAGCAGTCAGTACTTGCTATGTGGTATGTTATGAGTAGTCTCTATAGCAGACTCCAGTTGTTTTGTGACTTGATTAAGGCTTGACCACGGTTATATTAATTTGGGTTACAATATTTTGGGTAAATATCTCTCCAAATTCTTTGATTCAGGGTGTAAAGGTGTTGGACTACAATTATACGAGTTCACACACTGCACCATACCTTAGCTTTCAACTGAGCTTAATTAAACAGTGTCATATGCAGTTTTAAATTTCAGAACAATACTGGCAAATGTTTTTTTTTTCTTCACAACGGACGAACGGTATAGCTTTTAATTGGCTGAAAAAAATGGTTTATGAAATGCACATAATTCACCATGTACCGTGCAAGATGCATTCTGTACTTCATCCAATCCCCAGCATTTCATCCCCCTAACCTTGCTGTTCTATTTTTGTGTAGTCTTTATTCAGATGGTACACAATTTTATTTTGTAACTACAACCAGATGGTGAGTGGTGTGTTGACGGTGAGTGTTATGCTATAGCTGGAGGAAAGTTGTCAACAGATTGGTATAGCTTGCAAGTGATCTAGGCTTTAGCTCAGTGATGTGAGAAACATGTTCTCTAGTCCATACAGTTCAGACCCTGTGCATAGAAAGTGAGTTTTATGGATTGAAGGTGCCTTGGAGCAGCCTCTGTTTGAAAAGAGAGCTTTTTCAAAGAGGTCTTTAAACACAGGCTAGGAAGATAATTTTCACATTCATGTATTAACACTAATACCAACTAAATCTTACACAGGTCTATGAGAAAGCAGTGTTTTTATGTCATCATTGCATATTAGCAGATATGACAAATAGATTAATATTAAAGTTTTGGGAAATTTTGAAAATTGGGTGGATAGTGAATCTTTACAATTTTGATATATTTAGATGCCCCTGTGGATGTTTTATAAACACTACAAGAATTAACCCCTAAAACACTTCTGTTTTCGAGAAAAATTGAATATAAAAATTTACTGGTTCTCCCGGTAAATTTCGATAAATTTCAAATAACGCCTACGGCTGTACAATGGTAGCTGCGACTATGAAAATCTCAGAATATGTAGTTGTGACATATAATTTCCAAACGGGAATAGCTAATTGGTTGATTTTAGTCAAGAAACATTGTTTCATTGCTAAATTGATATCTTGACCTTGAGAGGGAGCTATACAACATAAAGAGTTTATTATTTATAATTTCATAACTTTAAACTCGATTTCAACCGGGACAACAATCAATAAATATTGTAGGAACGCATATGCTGCCAATATGTTAATTTGAACCAAATTCATGACCCCATACCAAAACTTTATAATACCTTTAACAACAAATGTGTTTTATGGATGCATGAGGCCAGCTAGGTCAGAACTCAATTGCTCTAAACCTAATTATAAGTCCAAATATCTGTTATTTGTACAATATACTCCATAATTTGTATTACTGGGTTGTAATTGTAATCTTGTCATGTCTAAAATAGTCCAGAGGCATTTCTCTCTACTTTGTTTTCATTCCCCTTGCATGATAGGGATGGCGGAGCGGAACAATCACCTCAGTGATTGAAAATGACTTGTTATATAAAAACAGATATAACAAAAATATCTGTAGGGCAGAAAGCTTGTTAGTCATTTTTAGATAAGAAATTGCCAGCATTCCTGAAATAGCACCAAAGTCCCATGATAAGTAGGCAGAGTTCAAGCCAAGATGTTGGCTTCTATGTGAGCAGGGGTATATATTTACAGCATCTGTCATCATCCCCTGTATGATACAGTGTATAGTGGTCAAGGACAAGTTCTACCAGCTGTGTGCTAGTCTTGCTTTGTAGTCTCTATTGGCATTGCTTTCAAGTTCATCTTGGAAAGCCATGATATATACCAGACAGGTTATAGATAATAGATATACATTTATAAATATATATATAATTTATAGAGGTCGAGAAAATACACAAAAATACAAGAAATAATATGATTCTCGATCCTTACCCAAATATATTGTTTCCCAAATTTTCTCCCTTTAAATAGAGCTTTGTCAATTAAGGATGTTAATTATTTGACTTTGAAATTTTGTATGCATCAATATATGCGCATCGTATCCCAGTAAAATGTGCTAATAAGGCACAAGGAGAGAAGACACAAAGAATTATGTCTCAGAGAAAAAAGAAGGCAGCAAGAGGTATAAAAATACATCATAAAAAACCAAAGAAAGACACAGAAGGAAAGTATATAGGAGAGAGGACGTGAATAATCACATCAGTAAAGGAGGAAGAAAACATATATGACAGGGCAGAGAGAGAGAGAGAGAGAGAGAGAGAGAGAGACAAAGCCAAGATGTAGAAAAAAGTCAAGAAAGGGAAAATGAGTGGAAAGTGACATTGAGACCATACGGCTGTAAGCATCCTTCTCTGTCTTAGTTTCCCAACATATATCTATGAACAATCTCTAGATTAATATAATAATAATAATAATAACTTTTACTTATATAGCGCTTTTCATAAGACATTTATATCAAAGCGCTTTACAATATTGATACAAGTAAAATTAAACAGAGTAATGACAAGAGAACAAATTTAAAGTGAAATTATGAAACATAAGATAACAAGGTAAGGTAACAATTTAAGAACTATAGGTTGAATATGCATTTTCCATTAGGTAGGTTTTTAATTTTGATCTAAACAAAGTAATATCAGAGATGCAACGAATGGAGGCTGGAAGATTAACGGTGCCCTGATAATCACAAGCGTGCACTACAAGTATACTGATGCCCATTGCTTTCTGAACTTCTCTTCTACACAATCACATCCACCTAGCCTGCAAACCGACCTTGCTGCCTGTACAGTGATGAAGACTTTCAAAAACGATCAAAGGAAATGGCTGGTTTCTTCTGCCAAAGAGGCTATATACCAAGATCAGGTGATCAGACAAGCAGCTAATAAAGTTTCTTCCATAAGTCGACAGCAGGCTTTGCAACCCCAAACTAAGCAGCGATCAGATCGTGTTCCACTAGTTCTTACATACTATCCAGCTACTGCTAAATTTGAATCTGCCATATTGGTCGACAACACTTGTATCCTTCAACAAGATGCATCAACTCTAGAACTCTTCAAGCAAGGCTGCCGCTGGTAGCATACAAGAAAGACCCAAGTTTAAGACATCTCCTTGTCTGTTCAGGTTGACACCAGATGCCCCAGATAATAGATACCGGATTGACACTTCAAAATGCAAGAGGGGCTAGAAGATGTGCCACCTGCATGTGCCCATGTCAGTGATGCTACTCATCTCAATGGGCCTATAAGCTCATATGGTACATTAATGACAAGTTCTCATGCACTACTTCCAACATAATCTATGTGATTATCTATACCGCTTGTTCAAAAATAAAGGTTGGGGTGACCATTGACCTAACACAAATGGACTTTTGATGAATGTGTTAGGTCCATTGGGGTAACTAAGAAGAAAGCAGATCAGAAGACTGAGCATTCAAGATCGATCCATTATACAGTGCGTCCCAGAAAAAACGAAACCAAGAATTATCGATGTTTTATCATAACTTAATCACAATTATAATTAATAAATGACATATAGTTTTAAAGCTTAGATCCTTCTCTTTCATTTGATGCAACTCATATGATGCATATTTCATGCATGAGTGATTAAAAACAATTTGAAGAGAGGGTGCCAAAAAGTCTTTCGAATCATCTGAATTTCAAAGTTTAAATCCCTTTTCTAGAAAGTTTGTTTTCTGCCCTTTCATGTGACACCCAGGCTCAATCAGGAAAAATGAGCCAGGATTAACAAAGTTCTGTGTCTGTTTGTTTAAAGTAGTTCTTGCATTTCCACAAAATTGTTTTCACTGGCTGCCTACCATAGCAACAAACAGAGTTGACAAAAGACTTAAATCCATTTCGTTGACGATATCAGCCATGCATCAAGTCTTTCGTCTTCTTTGTGGGTAGACATTAGGTAAAAAAAGAAGTTGGATTGTTTGAATTTTGCATCATTCATACACAAAATACAAAATATATGAAATAAAATGAAAACATGCATTTTTCCACGAGAGTAGTCAGTACTTTCACAAAATACAATCTAAGGCAATTTACCATAGATTGTTTTTAGAAGAAATACCTGTATAATGTTGATGATCTAAGAGCTCACTGAATGTTTCTGAAAATGTTCTGATCATGTTTTTGCGTTTGATCCTTGTTAATAGTATTCCTTTCAATGTGAACTGAAAGTGCTTTGATTTAGAGACCATCTCCTTACTGACGATCTTCATATCTGCCTGATGCCTGTCACCTGGATAGGCAATGCTCCTGGAGATGAGCTCCCTCACATCCGTCTCTCGATCCTCCCAAGCTACAAAGGTTAGAGATGTGCCATAATATGAACCCATGGTCGTGCCCTTGGCTACTGAAAACAGATTTCTGGATGACCTCCTGTGTAGCATAATCAAAGCTCTTTGACGTCACTGCAGTAAAGCTGGCTAGATTGAGTGAAGGAGAAAGAAATGTTTTTGCTTCTCTACAGAAACTTTGTAAAGGAATGAATGAGTGCTTCCATTTGGTCCTTCATGCTAAAAATAAAGGAGTACTTTTGAAAGTGATTATTTACCGTTGGAGGATTACCCTACTAAAAAGTTCATTTCACCTTATTTGCATCTACCATTCAATTTAGAACATCTGTTATTATATAGGGATGATACTATACCTAGAAGAGACCAATGTTGATGTTGATGCCATGGTGTCGCGAAAGTCAATTTATGCTTTTATACAGCTCACTTCTAAATCCTAAAGCAAGAGTTTGCTCTATCGCAGTCACGTGGGATTCATTTATTTAGACTATCAAAATGATAAGACTATAAAAAGATGATGCCATATGGTGTCCAACTTTCTGATATTTAGTGAGATCTAATTGAAACTTTCATCAGTATGCTTCTCTGATTTTTCTGCTTTCGTTTAGAGTAGTTGTCTTTTTGGGTTGGATTTCCCTTTAAAAATTAGAGTCAAATTACTGTCAAATGTAAAAAGTAAGATTTGTTTGGACCTCTTGGACTATGTTGTGCTCTCTATAAAATGATCACGCATTTGCTAAAATGCTGAAATGTTCTCATATTTAATTTCATGTTTACAAAGTTACCCAGTGTAAGTGTGGTAGGCCTTATGCACAGTTATCTGTTCACGCATAACTGGAAAAGCAAATTGGTAATTACATGATTCACTTTTTGACCACTTGACCCCTGTGGCACTGGCAGTACAAGCTCTCTGCCCCTTGTTCTTATATGTACAGGGTGAGTCAAGAAAAACTTGGCACACATCCCATTGAAAGTATGCAGAGTGCTGGCATCTAGTCTACCATGAAGATGTAAGAGAATTAAGAGTCTACAATCTACATTATCATTTTGAAAAACTGCATTTCATTTCTGCATTATGAAGTAATAGAAAACACAGTACATAAATGTGTATATTTTCTAGGTTATATAGTAAGGGGCAGATCCCCTTCCTCCATATTTATCAACTGCTAATTGAAGATATGATGTTACACTCTGAATAGGATGCATGTTTTTATGATATGGTGTATGTAGTTGATGATCCAGTGCAGCCCTGGTTTCATCTTCCATCCATCATTTCCCATCAGTCATCGGTAAAATGGTCCCAGCTAGATGGAGTGGAGGACAGCTAGGGACTGCATCACCGGCATGGCCGAACTCCTCAATTCATCTGCTGAGGCCACGGATTACCCCCAGTAATCTAGCATCAACAAAATAGATGTGATACATTCTTGGCAAACATCCTGGCTATTTTGATGAGCTTGTTTTTAACCTACAAGATGTTTGTTATGTGTGAGGGTTTTCAGGAAGAGATAGGTCGTAGTCAAGGTTGTATTAAATGAAAAATGTGCTGTATTGTTGTCAATTGTCATTGTATGTTTCTGAAACAGTTCTTAAACAGATGTTGATATGGCAGTGTGCAGTATATAACTGGGAAACAACAAAATGTAGACAGTAAGAAGGAAGAAGAACTTTTGACAATATTGTTTATTACAAATAGATCAGAAAAGCGGGAGATTACCGGTATACACTGGAGAACTTCAAACTAAAAGAAAACTAGACAAGGAATTTGTCACAGAGACGAATTAGGCGATCTGCTGCTTTGATCAAGACACAACATAAACTCAATGGGAGATTTGGTCTTTAAAATAAATTCCACCATCCACTCATATAACACGCCTATGTACAAGCTCATTTAGTAATCAAGGATGTAGAAATAGTAGAAATTAATGAGCCGACTATTGTTTGCTAAAACCCTGTTACCATTAAATTAATTATTTGGTTTTTCAGTGAGTCATTGTTTAGTTGAGAGAACATGATGCGAAGGTAGTGACTTCAATGCTAGATGTAAAATTAAAGATATCGGTAATCTGAAAGTTTGAGTGAAAACGGACCATTATTAATGATAATAATTGGGAAAAACTGCTCTGATCGATTCCTTAATTCTCCCAAGTATATCATTACAATTTCATTATATTTTAGGTGAATGTAAATCGTCTCAAAGCAATGAATTTACTCTATAAACCGTTCCAGACATTTGAATGTTGAAAGATTTTAAAAAGCCTTATGTCTTATTTTCATGGAAAACGGTTGGGGAAAATTAAAAAATGGTTTGGAGAATTTGCTGTTAATCACTGTTAGGGGGGTGTTGCACAGTGACGCCTTCAAAGAAAACCATATATATCTTTGTGGTTTGAGAATTTTTTTCAGGATCTTTTGCATGTCAGAGGGTTAGCACAGTAGAAGGAATATAAAAAGTAACTTTTTTTTTTACAAAAACAACTTTTAACAATATGTTACTTTCAGCCTTTTCACACACAGCTAAAATTCATCGTATCTAGTGATGATTAGAATCATCGTAAAATTTTAAACATGTTTATAGACAAAATTTCCCAGTGTGAACATCGTTTATACGATGTTGGGATAGATACGAAGTCGCGATCCATACGCCCCTAAAAGCAGGCTGCAGATACGAAGTTCGTATCTAGAGAGCTTGACATTTTGTGTGTGAAAGGAAATTCTTGTTTAAACGTGTTTAAACTGGATGGAGCGTGCGCTTTGATTGACATGACATGACCTTCAATGCGCAATGGCACTACTGCGCATTTTACGAGCAGTAGTTAATCACGAAACAATTAACGATTGCACCGAAATTTCTGTGTGTGAAAGGCTCGTGATTAGTTTAAACACGTTCGAAACACGTTTATACTAGTCATGTTTATAGAATTTTAGCTGTGTGTGAAAAGGCTGTTTGTCACTTTAAATCTTTGTGGTTTGAGAATTTTTTCAGGAATTTTTGCATGTTAGAGGGTAAGTATAGTAAAAGGAATATAATAAGTAACATTTCATACAAAAATTACAGTTTTTTCATCAATCTTTAACAATGTTACCGAGTCACTTTAAAGATGTATTAACTACAGAAGCTTAATGTCACAGAGCTTTCATATCATATTATACAGGTCATTACTTTATAACCAGCACAATGTCTTTCGTGATAGTTTATTCTGAAGAGCTTTTGAAATTTTGTAATGCAATTTTCAAAACATCCCTAGCATTTCACTTGTCAATCAAAAAGCTCAAAGGAATTTTGGAGATCTAATGCCACAGATGACAATCACCAAAGATTTATGACTATACGATGGATAGCAAAAATAAACATTGGCTAAACAGTGTAGCTGCTGAAGTAAAGGTTTTCAGGAGAGCTTCACCCTCAATCCATCTGGGAAACCTATTGCATAAAAAATTGAATGTGGAGTATTCGTATTTGTCAATCTGATTGGTAACTGAGTGAAGAGTAATACATTGATTTCATAATGATAGCCATGGTGAGGTAAAACCAGGTGTGCATGGCTAGGTGATGTTGATATTGGTTGCCGAGGTCACCTGGAATGACATCTGGGAGCAACATCACTAGTAGCCTGTTCAGACACATAAAAACATTTATCCTGAAACTTGATAAAGAAACCTTGATATTAAAGAATCATCGTATAGCAAACAGGGGGTTCAGATGCAAAAAAAATTATCCAAAAACTCTACTGTGCTTTTCTTTTTTGGTATACTGCTCATCTGCCTTCACTTGAGCAAGCGCTAATTTGGGTGAATTTGTACATCATTTCTAAGTATCAAGTTTCTGAGTTTGTTTTTTCTATTGCGGAGGAGTCCATGCAAATAACCATTGAATCCTAGCTATCACTCCCCCAAACATCATGGAGGCAATTAACTTCTAATACTGTTTTCACACTGGCAATATTTTGCTTAACCCCGTACTATAGGTGGGGTTAAGGGGGGTTCTTAGCCCCACCTATAGTACGGGGTTAAGCCTATTCCACTTTCTGTTCAGACTGGTTTTTACCAAAGTGGGCTAAAGTTGGCTAACCCCACCTATACTACGGGGTTAACTAACCCTGCAAAATAGCAGGGCTAACTCCGCAATTGTGGTGCTAACTCCTGCTAACCCCGCAATTGCGGTGCTAAGCAAATGAATGAGAACAGAAACGACAAATAGTCCGGTACTATGCAATGGAGCGTATCGCAGCTGGCCAGATGCGAAGTATGTCCAATCATAACATACACGATATCCGGGGTTAACGAAATGCAGTGAGAACAGCGGGTGTTTTCTTATTCCGGAATAGGCGCTAGTACGGGACTAAAAACAGCGTGTGTGAAAAGCCCAAAAAATAGTCCGGGGTTAAGGATAGTACGGGGCTAAGCAAAGTACGGGGTTAAGCAAAACCAGTGCGAAAAGAGTATAGGTCTCCTTTCGCGCATGCTCACGTTAAACCCATTCAGTTATACTGTTCTATGGTCGCTATACATTCAGACACAAAATAGATCATGATTCTTTATCAAGTTTTAGTTCAAAATGATTCCCAAAGCCCCGTTTCATTATACAACGTTTTGTTATTCAACGTTTTATTATACATTGTTTTTGTTAGTAAGCATGTTGAAACACACAAAATCGTTTTATAGCTACCGGTATATCATTTTGGAATAACATATTTGTTTGTGTTTGAACGCAGAGAAAGATGCAGTTACCAGGTGTACAGGAAAGGAGGGGGATAACTAGTTATTTGTCACACTGTTTAAGAATAAGTTGAATGTTTTTGATCACATGAGTCAAGGTTTCTGTGTCAATCATGGGTGGGAAATATGACTTACATGGTTAGTCTCTCACTCCAGCCATTCAATTTTCATTCCTATGTCTATTAAGGACAACAGGATCATGTCCTGTCCCTCGTTACAACCCTCAGATAACTTTTCAGAAGGCCCATGAGGAGAGAGACAGAGTGGAGAAAGATTTTGCTCCATGTACATGCCAAAATAAATGCAAAACTAAGAAAATAAAATATTGAACAAAAATACATATAACATTTATAACACACATATCTATGGGGGTGTTGTAAATCATTTTTTAAATGTAAACAAAATGAGTGAGATAAAAAGCGTTTCAAAATGCAGTGTTTTAAATGTGCCAACCCGTTCTTTATGTATGCAAATATTGATTAGTGTAAACTTTTAGTCAACATTTAGTCACACTGCAACAGTCATGAAAAATAATGAACAATATTATATGCTGGTTTTGTTAAAATATTCTGAAGTCATACTGTGTAGCTGATTATACTTGGTAACTGATAGGGCCCTGTTGATGATGTCTTGTTATTGTTGTCATAGCATCTCTGATGTATATAAGATGATCGTTAGACATTGATCAGAGTTGTCAGAAACAGATAGGAGAGAGAGAGAGAGAGATGGAATATTCTGTAACAATTCCTCTCTATTTTAAAAACAAAGACACATCAGAACAACTGGGCATCATGTATTGACAGTTTTTCTTTGCTCCAATCATTACAAATGGGCCAATTTCAGAAATAGACGAATAACTTTGGGTATTACATGGCAACTTTATTCAGGCACGTAGCCAGGGGGGCGGTGGGGGCGGTCGCCCCCCCCCCCAAAAAAAAAAGAGAGAAAAAAAAGAAGAAAGGAAGAGGACGTAGGAAGAAAAAGGATTAAGAGTGGAGAACGGTACAACGAATTGTCTTCTAATAATTTAATGAAACGTCAAAGCTTCCGTGCTTCGCATGGGAGGGGGGGGGAACTGAATTCAGATGAGGATTAAGAGTCTAGAGCGGTACAATGAATCGTCTTCTTTCTCTAATAATTTATGAAACGTCACTGCTTCCGCGCTTCGCGCGGGAGTGGGGGAAACTGAATTCAGACAAGGATTAAAAGTAGTTTGAGAATGGTACAACGAATCGTCTTCTTTCATTAATAATCTAATGAAACGTCAGAGCTTCCGCGCTATGCGCGGTGGAAGGGGAACTCATTTCAAAGAAGGATTAAGAGTCGAGAACGGTCCAACGAATCGTCTTCTTTCTCTAATAATGCAATGAAACGTCAAAGCTTTAGCGCTTTGAGCGGGAGGGGGGAAACTCCCCCTCCCTGCACCCACCCCCCTAGGGAGCGTGCTATGCGCGCTCTGTAAGTGATTCTTACGCCTTGCGTGCTCACTACCGCCCCCCTAAAATGAAATCCTGGCTACGCGCTTGACTTTATTCCATGATTAAAGCATTCAGTGGTTGCTCTAGTGGTTTATATCTCCCTCAGAGACATCTATCAATCATTTGCTCATCTGAACTATTGAGAACAGGAGTTTTGAATACTGTGTTCTTCACTTGGATTGCAAAAAGCATTTTTAAAAAGATGATATTGTGTCATAAAACAGAAACCGAGTGGGGAGGTATCTTGTCTAACCATTCAGCAATTCTGCTAGTTCCCACTATATACAAACATATACCCATTTGAACTATTGGACATAGAACAGAAAATCGTGACTGCCTTTGTTTATTAGCAGTTTCGTTTACAAATCAGCTATAATATTGTTTCATAGAACAGAAACACACAAAAAACATCTTGCTGGACTTTTCCCCTCTTTACGTTTGATCAGTGAGATTATTGGACATTGAACTGAGAATCGTGACAGCAGTGACATCCTTTTTTCTGATCTTTCTTTTACAAGTTTTTCTCTGGTCCTGTGCCAGGGGTCAAAGTCAGTTTCTAATGGTTGATAACATGACTCCCACTGTCCTTGGCATATTTTTCCTCACAGGAGCTCTACGTTTTATTCTCCTTCTCTTCTCTGCTCGTATGAACTGTAATATTATTTGCTTTATTGTCATATAGAATTCAGGAAATGATGTCAATGCCATATGAGGTCATTTTTATCATATTTATAGTGATTATGATTATTGCATTGTTTTTTACACACAAACTGTGGTTCTGTAGTTGTTTCTATAGATAATTTTGTTGTTGTTGTTGAAAATAGTGTTTAGGAAAATAATGCCAAGACCATTTGAACAACGATTGAAATTATTTCATTCAATCTTTGTATAACCATATCTTTCATATTAAATAGAATCTTTGCTTCCCTTCTCTTTTCTGAAAGAAGTTAAAGAACATTGGAAATAATGTCAAAGCCATTCTATTCTATTCTTGTTGACAGTTTTCCAAGGCATATAAAGTGCATTCCAGAAGCTTTGAGACTTCTTAAAGAGATATGTTTATTTATTGTTTTGAAGTACAAAAACCCTAGCTAATATCCAGAGTAGGTAAACAACAACTGCTCAGCCAAATATCAATAACAGATGCTATGGTGTATGCGTCCAAGAGCAAGGTTATATACTTCTGAATAATTGATGTAGGTATACTATCTGATGGAGTTACCTCCTGTGTGAGGCAGGTAAATTATACTCTTTAGTTCACACATATTGTCTGCTGGGAGCCTGAACAACATTCTATCCTATAAACATACTTTTTAAACTTGTCAAAATAACATGGTTGAAAAGAAGTCCAAAAGAGATGGCAAGCGTGGTTGTATCTTCTGTTTGGAGCCAAAAGTGTGTTAACCCATGTCCTTCGGATTCTGAACAGACAATATGATTATTAATAATGCTATAGAATTTCTCTATTTTTGCGGTGATGTCTATGATTTTAGTGTTTGATAATTTTAGTCTTTTTGAAAAATGTAAACATTTATTTTTTCTGTACATGGTTCTAAATGTTCATGATTGTTTTTACTTTTAGAGATGGTCTTTCTTACATTCTAAGTCAGATAATAAATAATTTCAACTCATTTAATGACCATTTCAAAATGTGAAGAATTAGGCCTTCATTCAACATTCTGCTAGTGCCCCATTGTCTCTCATCAGACTACATGTTTTTTAAAAATATATTCAACCAAGCAGTGACTTTGTGAAGAAATACCTAAGATTCAAATATAGGGCAAGTACGGAGGGGGTGGGGCAGATGGATATTCATAAACTTTATGGGTATGAGGAAGTATGACTCGGCAATCTCCTGGTTATTGTACCCTGCTAATCAATTCTTCTTCATCTGCGTGCGAACTCTATAGAGATTATTGCTGAAAATCAAATCAGGTATCTATTGCCCTCGAGCGATGCAATTTGGATATTCCAATTCAACCACAAGGCTACTCATTTTCTATTGCAGACAATAAATGTTGGCCCTAACCTCCTTTCAGGCTCAGACAATATTTTATTTAAAGTTTGATCATACCGGTATGTTCATCCACTTTATATGCTGCTTTAATTCATATCGTCATGACATTTTAAGGGGAAATCCAGTCTGATATTAAGTTGGTTGTAATAGAAGCAGATGAAATAGAGAATCAAGTTGTGATTGATCAAACACAAATTTGCAAATCTGTGAAATATCTATTCCTTCATTAATTACAAAGGAAATGAGAAAGGACCCTGAGAAATATGTTTGACAGTTGGCAATTTGTTGCAAACTTAGAAAATTCATGACTTCCATGGTTTTTTATAAGATTTTGCTCAAACTTTCACTAGTCATTTTAACATTTTTGTGCTGCTTTTTATTAATACCAACTAAATATCGAGTGGATTTCCCTATTAGTAGGGAGTGAGTGAGGATTTGGGAATTATATTATCCATGTATGAATCAATTATTTTAAGGCTTTTAACCGCCAATAAATCTTTTCAATTGCAATATTCAAAATCTTAACAAGTGACAGCAATTGTCTGTTTTTTGACAGAGGTATGAAAACCTGTTGTGAGAAAGCAATGATTTGTAAGTACCTTTCCAAAGTTCTTTTTAAATTCATATTTTTCTCATTGAGCATTCTAGCAGTGGTGATTTTCTTTTCATTGCACCAGTTAATCAGATGTACATATGGAGGGATAGGTCTACGATATTGCACCTTGAGTTTTGAAGGAGACTATTGAGTGTCCTTGAAATAAATCAATATCTCAAAGAGATTTGTCAGTTTTGTTGAATTTTTTAGCCTGCCATCTAGGGGGGATTAACAAACAAAAAGTCCATTACAGTCTGATTTCATAAGTCGGTTGCGAGTTGTGACCATTATATTCCCTTATCAAAAAGATTCTTTTGCAATTCCATCGACAAGATATAGGATGATGAAGCATTCTGCTACCACGTTCCAGATGATAGCATTGTGGATTAGGAAGACAATCCCATGCTCCAGAGCAACCAAATACATGAAGAAGATCCTACAAAGAAAGACTCACACACACAATCAAAAGAAAATTGTCTGTTCATATCATGTCTTTATTTTCATCAGAGAACTTTTATTTTGTCTCATCAAAAGTAATTTTGAGATTTTTGTTATTAGAAAATGAAAATGATTGTTAATTTGTTTTGCTTCAGTTGTGATGGTGGGTATTTTGCCTATGAAAGAGCATTGAAAGGAAAAGGATTGTGATGAATAAAACATGAAAAAGAAGGTAGAAGACGAAACGGGGGGGGGGGGGGGGGGGGTGGGGGTAATAGATAGTGATGAATGATAAAAAGAGAGGAAGGAAATGAAGATATTAAAGGAAAAAATAACAAACATTAAATAAGAAAGAAGGAGAAATGAAAAAGAATGAAGATCAAGAAAATGAAATAAAAAAAAAAGACAGAAAACACTGCACATGGTTGATCATTTAGAAAAAGAGCATTTAGAAAGAGTTATTATGCTATATTAGTATAAGGGACTTTTTACACAACAAAATAAATGTGATGATTAGCATTGTCAAAGCATCTATTCACATGGAGTCGTGTGGAATGAGTAACAGAGTAGCGTGGAAATGATTGGCAGTACGTGCAGCACATACTTTTTATGAAACCCATGAATATGTGGTTTATTCATACTTTTATTCATGTAACTTTATAGGCTGACCAAGAGGTAACTTTTTGTTTAATGTTAGTGAACTTGGTTTATTGCTTATTAAATAAGAGTATTAAGTTCAGGCATTACATTGTTTCATTTCCATAATCAATTAAACTCTTGTTAGAACAGGTAGGTTTCAATGGGACTGAAAGTTATTGTAGATAATCATCTCCCCCCCCCCCTTAATTTGTTTTTTAAACTCTGTGATCTCTGTGCACTGCTGTGAGGTGTTACCTTGGAAAGGGATTATAAAGTTATTATAATATTTTGTAACGAGTTTCCAATGAAAAGCCAACGCACAGTAGAACACATAAAAATGAAAAGCCATCAGGATAAGAAAAGAAAGAAATATAAAGAGAGAGAGAGAGAGAGAGAGCGAAAGGGGAAGGGAGGGAGGGAGGGAGGGAGGGAAGGCGGGAGGGATACATATATTTACCATGTTTACTGAAGGGATTAAGGGAGGGAGGGAGGGAGGGAGGGAGGGAGGGAGGGAGGGAGGGAGGGAGGGAGGGAGGGAGGGAGGGCGGGCGGGAGGGATACATATATTTACCATGTTTACTGAAGGGATTAAGGGAGGGAGGGAGGGAGGGAGGGAGGGATGGATACATATATTTACCATGTTTACTGATGCCATCCATCTCCTTTATCCGGATATGTCACTGCAAGAGGGGTATGCAAATGTAGGTATAGAGCAGGCCTTCTCAACTGGCGGCGCTTGCGGTCAGTCGGAGTGGCGCGCGACTGTTGCAACAACAAAACAAAAAACAGAAAAAAAGAGAATATATATTTTAGAATTAAATACTCAGCTAAATCAAGAAGTTGCAGTCGAATATGAGCCCTTTCTTCCTGTTTTATTAACAAACAGGAAGAAAGGGGGAATTTATCGTTTTTTACCATTTTATACGAATCTAAAAGGTCTGAACAAGAATTAGCTTACGATGAGATATTTCAACATTGCCAATATCTTGAAACATGTCGTTTTTGTTTGTTTAATTTCACTTTATTTTGACATTTCCCGTGTTTATTGCACACAAAAAAACTTCATATAAATATACCTCCAGTGTAATTGTACTCAGGAATTTTACTAATTTTTTCACATCAATATGAAATTATGATTGATTATATTGTGGAATGAAATGGTGCTAAAAATGCCCCATTTGGGCCTTTAGAAAGCCCTAAATCTACCAGCTTCAGGGGGCTCAGCCCCCTGCTACCCCTGTTAGGGCTTTGCCCCTGGACCCCACCCATTTTCGGCTCGGTCACTACGCTCCCTCGCAGCACAGTCGACCTTACAGGGTGGCACTTCAACTACAAATTCTTTTCGTTTTGGCACTTCTAATAAACTAGTTGAGAAGGCCTGGTATAGAGGGTCAAAGATCAAATGATATGTTCAAATCAATTGTTGATTGTTATTAACAGGGCACGTAGGATAAATACATGTACCTGATTTGTAATTTGATCCAATAGATGGCTGAAACATTTTTGCGCAAACCAATTTTTGTGTTATTATTTTTATTCATTCGAGCGATTAGACCACCGCCCATAATGCAGACGTCGTGAAATTATATTTTGGATGATATAGTGTATACTTGTTTTATACGCACTGTAGAGCTGAGAAAAAGTAAAGAGGTAGAGAGAGAGAGAGAGAGAGAGAGAGAGTGAGTGAGTGAAAGAGCTAATTAGAGAAAGGGGTGAGGGAGAAAGAGAGAGAGAGGGGGTCAGGGGAAGAGAGAGAGAGGGGAAGATAGATAGAGAGAGAGAGAGAGAGAGAGAGAGAGAGAGAGAGAGAGAGAGAGATGCTGGGGAGAAAGAGAGATGGGGGAGAGACAGAGAGACAGATAGAGAGAAAGAAACAACAAGAATGAGAGAATAGAAATTTAATAGTTCAGTTCATACTGTAATTACTCTGAAAGAGTTCAAATACATTGCAATAGATTGAAAAATATTTTGGGTTTTTCATTATATTACAGCTTGAGCTTGCATTTGAAATATGACCCAATGAAATAAGAGATTTTGAACTCTAATTCATGAATTCTTTAGAATATGTATTTGAAAGTGCCAATGTCATGCTCAGTTAATTTTTCAAGAAAAGGTCAGCCTTTATGCCCTTTATCAATGCAGTAATCTAAATTTAGTATCAAACACAGCAAATTATTTTTTGTATGTAAATGAGTTTATACATTCCCTAATTAAGCAGTTAATCATTCTAGCCTTAATGGCTAGTACTGATACAAATTGTTCATTGAAGAGATACAGACATAATGGAGGTCAATTATCAAGTTCTATTTTAGTTTTCATTTTCATTTGTCTTGAAATGAGTTAATTCAGGTTCATAAATTGGTGTCGGGTAATGGAGGGCAGCGCTCTTTACAAAAGGAGAAATAATGATGGAGGTTTAAATTATATGTTAATGACTGTATGTTATCTCATACTATTTAAAGGGCAAGTCCACTCCAAAAATAACTTACTTCAATAGAAGCAGAAAAATCGAGAAACCAATCAAAAAAAAGTTTGAGCAAAATCGGAAAACAAATAACTAAGTGATTACAAGACAAATTGGCAACTCACTCATGAGTCTGTGACGTCATTGCCTCACTATCCACAAATTATTGTCAAAGGAATATTAGCATCATAAGTAAGAAAGAAACCTTGATTTTGATCTTGAGGGGGGTTGTGTATGGAGATCTTTTGGGAAGTCTTCTGTCCTCATATAGTTTCTTTATCTTGAGATTTTGCCAAGGCTTTAGTGGAAGTAGCTGTGTGATTAATATCCTGCAGATGACAGCTTGGCCAGGACACTTGCAAATCTGTATTAAAAAATAACAGCCACTGCTCAATCCGAGACAAAAGGAAGTTGCAACAATGCACCGTGGGCGTGACTTGAGGGGTGGGAAATCAGAATTTGATCGCCTGTCAAGCTGATTGATGTCAGACTCTTATAAATTGTTAACATATCTCTTTTACCCATCATAACCAAGCACTTTATAGGTTTTGATAGAGGTAATTCTTGAAATGAAATTGATTTGATTTATCTTGGAGGGTAAATACAAGTATGCATGGTTTTGTTTCATTTGACTTTAACCCCCAAATACATGCACATAATATGCTTTTGACCTTCATGTACTCTGTATTTAGGAAGTAGAAAGTTAATGCATAGCAAACAGTTGAGCCTATTCCACATTTACTGTTTGATGCCATATCCTTCAAGATTGATAACACTACACAACACAGTGGATTCAGTTATAATGTCACTTTGATTTCATTGTGATTGGCAGTGTCTCTATGGCCATCCTGTGAATAATTCATTTTATAGAATGAGTTTTGATATACATGTTTAGGCTACCAAGGTCTTTTGCAGATCAAATGCATACATAACAAGAAATGGTCAAGTTCAGAGAGAATTTTAAAATCCATCCCTCGCATTCCAGATCAATCTGCTCAGTATTTGCCATTGCTGTTTTTAGAATTGTAGTTGTGATTCAGTTTGCTTGAAATCTGTTTCATCGCTGTGTCATCCAGTATGAACACAAGATACTAAAGATGACTTCTGATGTATATATTCTTGAGTGTATATAGTTGCCTATGCTTCTTGCATGTTTTAGTGTTAAGCACACCAAGGACATTCACATTTTTGATTGATTATTTATAAAATTGTAGCATACAATGTAAGTATACAGCAAAGTGTACTGATCTGAAAACAGTCTGACATGTTATGTTAAATTTAATAAAGGGTAACGAAATATGAGTTTCAGGACAGACTTCATGATTTAATTTGCAAATCTATTTTACAATGGCCTTTACCATTTCTGAATCCCTGGAGAGCTTTACACATGGCCCTAGTTTACAGTGAGAGTTGCGGTTTGAATTATTTTTGATGATTTTTTAAAATCCCATCCTTCTCCCTTCAACTCAAATTTCCTCTCAAAACACCAGATGTATGAATGTGAATCATTATACAATGATGCATCAACATGATTTAGTTAATTCCAATGGTGGGCTGCTGTTTGGTGAATCTCTCTCTCTTTCTCTCTATCTCTGTCTTTGTCTGTGTCTGCCTGCCTGTCTGTCTTTTTCTGTCTGTCTGTCTCTCTTTCTGTATGTTGCTCTGTCTGTCTGTCTCTCCTTCCCTTTCTTTCTTTCGCAGTCTCTCTCTCCTCAAGTCCCTTTCTTTCTTTCTTTCTCATTCTCTCTCTCCTTCCCACTCTTTCTCTGTCTCATCCTCTCAACCTTATTATGTCAATCTTAGTTGTTTCTTTAACTCTTTTGACAGCTTTTTTATATAGCTTATCCGGGTTACCTAAACATTGCACTAAAAGATATATTTTTTTCAACCGTAAGAAATATGTAGAAAATTGCAGGGAAAATATATAAGTCATTGACATGGTTATTTCAGGAGAAGAAAATTAAATAAGTTACATTATAATACCCATGTCCTTAACTGACAAGAGGAAGGGTCACAAATACAGAAACAAATTGTTATTGATATATTTTAGTATGATATTCACCTACTTATGTTATTGCTTCATTTTCTTCTTAAAATTGCTATATATTGTAGTCTGTTCTTTCTCTCATTTTTCGTTTATGTGTTTTGTTTTATACATAGTATGTGAATATATAAATAACAAGTAATTTCCTCTGTCTGCTATTTTTCTGTTGCCTATTGTCTCACTTCTATGCTACATTGACATTACTCGATTTCACATACTGATTCTCACATATATCTTTCCACTTATTATCTTAGCTCTAATGGAATGACTTGTTTGTAAGTTGAAGAAATTATTTTATACTTTACTTTCATTTTTCATGTCATTTTAAGTGAGAGGAAAAAAGAAAGAAATTAGATTCTATTTAGAACATGAAAGATTTAATTTATCAATTACTTGTATCTTCCTGTTTTTCACAGAGTGGCTTCCTTCCCAACATCTTCAAGATAATGTCATATGACCCTACCTCGTTTAAGTACTTCTTTGGCTACTACGACCACCTTATATCGGACCGAGGCAATCTGACGAAGGAGGACAAATCATTTATCAGCCTGGCCGTCAGTACAGAAAACAAGTGTATCTACTGCACAGTTTCTCATAGAATGGTCTTTAGGCTCAACACCAATGATCCAGTACTAACTGATCAGGTTTGTCTCTCATTTTTTTTTCTTTTCTTTCCACTCTTTAACTGTGAAATTAGGTTTCAGTCATTAAAAAAAGAAGTAATATTTAATGATAGAGTTAGCTGGTTACATACATCTGAGATTAAATTCTGCAGTAAATGTCCATATTCTGAAATCCTTAGAACAATTGTGTTATCTTCATGAGACCAATGATATGGATCAGACTTGATTTAACACTTTTGTTATTTTCCGGTTCTACATTTCATGCCAGATATTTAAGTACAACCGTATTGTAACAACTTGTTATTTGATATTAGTACTAAAGAACCTCAAACCCCAACAAACCAAAATGATAGTAAATCTCATTATATATATATATATATATATATATTATTGTGTAAATTTGTAGTCTATTGCATATTTTAAAAAGATTGCTACAAGATGGCAATCCACAGATTTGAACCAACATGATCTATTTTTAAATTTTCATTTTGATACTGCCAGATGACGGTGAATTGGGAAACAGCTGACGTGACTGACAGACAGAGAGCCATTCTAGAAATGGCCATGGCAGTCACCAAGAACGAACCAATCACAGATGAACATTTTACTAACCTGGAGCGGCACGGTCTTGACCAACGTGATGCCTTTGACATTGGCCATTATGCTGCTTTCTTTGCTCTGGCCAACAGGCTCGCTATCTTCACTAAACTAAGACCAAATGATGAGTTCTCAGGTGAATACAAATGTTCTCTTTCATGTAATTTCATTGAAATTTCTTAACCCCCAAAAAACAGTTCTGTTTACAACCCATCTTTAAGTAGAACGAACCTTGATTATGATAACAGTGTTGCGGGTAGTACAAAACCCTTTTATACTCATCCCTTCTCTCCTCTCATATGGGGATAGGCAGAGTTAAATCACTAAAAACACATTTCTTCAATTTTAGGGGACAAGTCCTCCAATTATGTTTTGTAAATGGTAATCAGATCTTCTTAATCTAAAGTTAGCATTTAATAGTTGTACTCTTATTGTTGCAACTGCAAATTCCTTTGAACATTTCATCATGCTATTATTTAGCTTGTCTCTCTTCTTTTCACCTATGCCCTGCTACATATATGTAGTTTGATACTCACTAGTGAGCTTAAAGACACAGGAGTGCTCTCTACAGTACAGGAGATATATCTATCTGTAATGAGGTACCAGAATAATCCTCACAGGAATCCAGGACCAAATTGCACCCGTCTTTTATCAATATTTTCCTTTCTCTATCATTTTTCTGAAATAGTTATACTAAATGCACATATATGCCTGTACATTTCAGCATTACAGACAATTTTTCTGTTTTGTTTGTGCCTCTATCCTACAGAATAGTAATGTGTAACCCAAGACTCAGCAGTGATCACTAAGGAACAGGAGATACATATCTGTAACGTGATACCAGACCAGGTACTCTTAGGAATCCAGGACCAAATTGCCTTCTGGGCTCCATGTCTTACAACGGGGCTGCAACAAGATATCCAAGCTACATGTACTGCCATATGATGTTGAATACGGTGTTAAAGAGGTTGATAGACTCCTGATTGCCTATATTAGCCATAATATACAATCTGTTGAAATGAGAATTTCTTGTAGGAGGGGGGATAAAATAACTAAGCTAGATGTAATGTGTTAGCTGCTGAATGCTCTGTTTTAACTCAGAATTACAAACTGCCTTCTGAAATGAATGATTTATTAAAAGAAAGGATATATACATAGTTTAACAATATAAATTGCCATTATTGATTGTACCTTACAAGAAGTATGAAATTTGGTAGTCAATAGAAAAGTACAACAGCTCTGTAAATCAAATAGTATTCTTTAAATACCCTCACGGTAGATAAAGTCAGTTCATTCATACAAATGACCTTGGTTAGTTACATAATAATTATCTTCAGATATGACTGTAAAACCACAAGACCTCAGGTTCTATTTTATGGCTTCTTAAATTTCCTTGTTCGTTTTAAACCAATTTTTGTCTTAATGAACATAAAATTTAGGTTGATAACGGTGGATAATGGTTGATAAAATTCAACAGATTGAAAGTAAACCGTTGCCATTATATTTCTTACTCTATTCTGAATTCCTGGTAAGTGATTATTTGGATGCAATGTTGTGTGAAAACTAAAATTTGGTACCATTTGACTTGAGCTTGACCCTTATGCAATCTCCACAACCCCCTTAACATTAGATTAAAATTGTATATAGGAATGCATAAAGGAATGTATTGTGGCAGAGGGAAGCCCTGTTGAATAATCATTCTAAACAGGCAGAAAAATTATACTGTAGGGGGAGGAGACATAAATTTGGAGTGTGTATGCATCTGTTTAGTTGTTATTGAATGGAGAAATGTTTAATATAAGGCACAGTATTGTACAAATATTGCATACCATACAGTTCTCTACAACTTAGTATATGAACCAACAGAATCTGAATTTGGGGGAGAATATATAACTTTTTGGTTAAAGGGATAGTTGAGTTCGGTTTTCAGACCGCAAATGCCTTCAAAGTACATGGTTATTGCTCTTATTCTTATCTATGACATTTCTAGTGCCCTTTTAGGACCTAAAATTGCTATGAAGGTAATTTTAGACCCCAAAATGTGTGAAATTTAGCCAATACGAACATACCAATTCAGCTCCACTTTGAAAAAATACAGTGACCGTTAATTAATTAATTAATTAAAAAATAACAATACATGGGCCGGCTGGTTGTGTGTAATATAACCAACACGAAAAAGAACTAATACCCAACTTGAGTCAATAATACAGATTTTGTTGTTGTTGTAAGAGAATGATATATTTATTAATTTGAATATCCATTGGAATAAAGCAGTGTAGAAATATATTAAAAACTCATTATACAGATAGCTATTTTTCACAAGTTTTGTAGATACAGTGTGATCTCGATCTTTCTATCTTTTAAACTTAGATATATACCATTTCCATTCAAAATGCGAAAGCGCCCATAATATTATAAAAAATTGATTCAAAAAAACTTTCTATGGTGGTTTTTGTTTAAAAAGGTTTGTAAAGGAAAAAAAGCAGTGACTTGTGGGAAAGGATGTAATGCTGCAGGGAGAGGAATTCACATGGAAGGCTGCTGCAAAACTTCAAGTTAACAAAAAAGAAGAACTGAAATAGATACTTTATCAAATGTGAAGTTGCTGCACCTAGGTGAAATATATGCAATTTCTTGTTCTCTTATTATACCATGTATTGTCATTGAGTAATATTGTGCTCTACTAGATTATTTTGAAAAGAAGCCAGAAAAACAACTGAATTAAAAGAGTAAATTTAATTCCTTCCTGTATATAGTACTATATAATTTTATATATCTAGTCATGTTTTATGTGATGACTGACAGAATGTAATATGTGGGTAAAATAGGGAGTATTATAATCAATGTACATAGTACTTTTGAATGAAAACATGTGTCTTTTACAAGTTTCATAATCAAGTTGTATTCATGTGTGGGTACCTACTCAGGTTAATATATTTTGAAATTATTTTCAGGATGACATTAATATATAACTCTTTTATTATATGTAGAATGCATTGGTTTTTGTGTGTATGCTGCTTGTAATTATTGATTATTTGCAAAAGATTATTTTGGTATCAGGGAAAGAATGGAATAATTGCTGTTGGATTGCAGATATTATTATTGCATATTTTATAACTGCAAAGTAGATTAAGGTTTGAAAATGTTCCGTTTCTCTTTTGTATGAATTCATTTTATTGTTTGTGTGACAAAGTATATTCATGAAATACTGCTGCTTGTAATTCTGGTATATTGAATTAAGGAGCACTATGTCAACCCACCTAAACAGAATAGCTAGATGCTTCTGTTTTCTTCAATATGCTAACTTGTAGTTGTAATTTTTGTCTGAGGTTATTAAAGAAGATGTAAAATAGTTGTTTTGCCATTTGTAAATTGCAATAATTTTACACAGTAAAAAATAATCCAGCATAAGCAATACAAAGACTGATTTACCTTCATGAAAACATACAAGTAATGAAAGAATCTTCAACAAACAGAGCATTTGACTTTTTGTAACTTTATTATTTCAAACCTGAATATATTTCTCATTTACAGAATGTGTGTTGTCAACAGCAAAATAACATTATTTGTGTAAAACTTCTACAGAGAATTTAAGGCAAAAATTCAATAGGCATTTGAAGAAACAATAATCAGTTGCTGGCACTCTACATAAAAACATCATTTACAACAATCCATATTTACATAAGTACAGGAAGAAATAGAATTTTTTTGCCTGAATGACCACTGCTAAATTGACCAGCAATTTAAATAGTACAATTCAAAATCATTTGGAGATGCTATTGTATGTATTCATTGGTAAGAAATGCTGCACATTATGTCATATCTGAAATATATATATGTAACGTTAGGCTGGATTAATACAATGTTATAACTCAAATTAGTGTCTCTATTGGTTCATAAACAGAGTTATTTTTCAAAACATGTACCACCGATTCTTTATTGTATTTACCATGCTATATTTTTACAAGACTCTTTGTCTGTTTATGTTTTCATATCATAGTTTGATGTGAACTGTGATTTTTTAGTATTGTATAACATGTATTACTCTTAAGCCTGAAAATAGAGTTTAGTACTGCTTTGTAATTTGAATTCTTACATTAACAGCCTAGAAATTAATATGAAAGTTTGATTGTGTATTACATGATAATAATTGTATGGATTTGAATCGTAAACATGAGAACAATTTCACTCAACTGTAGCATTTAAAAGATTGGTCCAAAGTTTTAAACTATTTCTAGTTACATTTGGAATTCATATGACATTACAAACAATCCTTGGCATGTGTCAGTTCTAGTATGATATTCTTCTGCACAAAAATAAAAGATTAGAAAGTTTACAGAACTCAGCTTCCTCTTAAATCTTTTGTAAAAATTTCTGGACATTTATCACATGGACTATCCTCACAATTTTTCTGCCCCCCTCTGCCATTATTTTCAAATATTGTATATAAAACCCTCATGTAAAATTAGTTCCTAAAGCACAACATGTGACATACAGTACAGAATGCTTGTACCATGGGTGAATATTGTGGAATGGCAAAACCAATATACTCCTTTTAAAGAAATCTAGGAGAAGTAAATTGAAGTTGTAAAACATACTAATTTTGAATGTCTGCTTAAAAAAATGTACTACCATTTAGTGAAAGATATAGTCATGTTTACAATACAACTTATAGTTTCCTTCAAGAGATTAATGTAGCATTTTGAGTATGTAAAATAAAGCAAATTTAGGTACTCTTTTTATTGATGGAAAATCATGGAATGTTTCAATGAATACCTTTTATCATGCATCATTTTGTGTGTTTTTAGTGCTGTGTACATGAAGTCAGGTATGAATATTTGGGACAGCAGTAAGAAATGAAAACAAAACTTAACATAAATTACAATAATTCAGGAAAATAGAACATTTCTAAAATGATGTATGCAATGTATGCAATATTTGGATGTACAAATAAAGTGCTGAACTATAGCTGAAATTTCATTTAAAATGCATACAAATTATCAGTGGAAAACATATAAACTTTATTAGTCAGCAAAACAAATACAAAAATATCATTATTTTATATTTTGTTAATTCATCATGAGCTCAATAAATGAAAGAGGAATGCATTGACCAGTTCCACATCCAAAATTGCAGATATTCTATGCAAATTATGATTTAAGTTTTATTTTTTATTTTATCACTTTGACAGGTCAAGATACAGAACCGAGATATAATACTGACTTCTTTGCACTTATTTGCATATATATCTGCCCCTCAGACAACATGTATAGAGAGCCAACATTCAAATGAAGTTGAATATGCATATTACATGAAGTGTGCCCAGAAAACTCATAAAATTAGAATTGTTAAAAACAATCTTGACACCCTGTATGATGGTCTTAGTTTGTTCTTAGATTAGATGTGCACCAAATTAAATTACAATTTTGGAATAGTGTGTTGTTTTAATCAATATCTCTTAAAGACCGTCATTACTACTGGGCCTGAAGGGATTAGACCACACAGCGAGGTCACTGACAGGGGGCTATCTCATTAACTCAGCTCTCAACTAACATAAGAAAAAGAGGATCATGGGGGATCAACAGGCACTGATTGGGGAAGTTTTCTATATAGAGGGAGCAAGTAGCTACAAGTAGGACAGAGGGGCTTTAATTACCACATCCTAATAATTAAAGCTTATAAATATATAAAGGATATTTCAAAAAATAAAAAGTTACATATTGAATGAAATAAGATTGGCCTATCATTTGAAGACAGGAAATTATAGGGAAAAGATTATCAAATATGTTATAACATAGGCAGTAGCAGGAGTAGCATTATATTTGCATGAATTGTCTCAATCTCACAACCTTTTAAAACTTCCAATGCATCGTTTTCCATGAAAATAAGTGGATTATCAGTTAACCTTCTTTGACACAAACTAGCACTGAAAATGTCAAATATCAAGAAAAGTTTGTCTCTTACATAATTGTTACGAGTAAAACAATTTTTCAAAAATCATAGGTTGTGGCCAGCAGTACATATTGCCTATACAACACAATTTCATGTTGTAGTTGAAGCATATTAGATTGTCCCATGGAAATCTAGAGATTTTGTATGAAGTAATCTGACTCTTAGTCAACATGAATTTAGAGGTTGGAGGGGCCATGTACATAATTTTGTCTTTGTTTTAACTTGAAAGGCTGTGCTCTTTCCATATTAACAATTTTAGCAATCATCCACATTAAAAAAAGTTTAGTATGTGACAATCTGCACTGCAGTTGTCAAGTATTTAGTCAGAAGTACAGGGAGAGGAAGAGTGTTATTATTAGGGAATATAAAGGGTGCCTGTGAAGAATGGAATGAAAAGATAATGGAGACAGAGAGGGCTTTAAGAAGAAGAAGACAACATCATTAAGACATGTTGAGCGATTGAGAGATACAGAGGGAAGATAGAGAGAAGGAGAGAAGAGGAACACATTAAACAAAAATCATAAAACAATTCTGTGAATCTCTTGTACAAGTTCTCACAACTTCTGGACCTTGTTCAGCAAGTTCACAAAACATTGAACAAATACATTTCTTCTCCCAAAAGTCAGCAACCAGCCAACATACGACACATCTTTTGACCCCTGAAAGATGTTTGCATATGCTGTTAGGAGGTAAAGTTCTTTAAAATTATCACACAGCTTCGGGTCGAAGAATGATCCATCTTGGAGGCCGGCTGACTCTGTGGAAGGCTGACATTAAGACATAGCACTACTGCTTCCTGGTGATCAAGCAGATTGTTGAAGTGTCTGTAGATGTTCACCATAGTTGGACTGTCCATGACTACACACAGGAAGAGATCTGGACGCATCACCATAAGTATGACCGAATCGGTAACGGATTTCTGTCAAAGAAAAGAAAATCGTAAGTATTTAATGTATCACCCAGTAGAATGCAATTTTTTTCTTAAAATAATTGATTCCAATTTATTTTTGTGTTAGTTATTTGATATTTACATAATCATTACTATGTATCGATTTGCATAATGATGATAATGATGATGACAATGATGATAATGACAATGATACTACCACCACTGCTACTATTACTTTTTGTTATCACATACTTTATTAAGTTTATTTATTGAATATAATAACAGAAAGCATTTAAAATTAAATACATATAGTAATACAAGGCGTAAAAATGATAAATATCAACATGTACATTTAAAAAAGAACAGGATGAACATGTAATGGAAAAATACAGTGAACATGTCGTGGAATAGCTACATAAGTATGGGCACTTGGTACATTGGTTTGTTTATGCTGTTCTACAATATTGTACAAGTAGCATAAAGAGTGACTACAGGATGCAGTTGTTTGAGTTGGTGTGGGGAACCTAAGAAGCAATCATCCTAGAATCCTCTGTAGGAATACTTACGTGGAAGGTATCCTGTGTACTTGGGTACCATGCCAATATCTTTGTAGAGTCTCCTCTGCATCAAGGTACTCTTATCATCTTTTGTCAGCTGCAAACTGGCCTTACCAGCAAATTTAGGGACAGTAGTCCTAAAATGAAGAAAAAAAACATGATGTCAAGGATATGAAATAAATGTAGTTTGAGATGAGAATATTTGCACTGACAGCCTAGGGAAAAGCCCTTGTGACGCATTTTAGCCTAAATCCTCAATTTTCAATTTAATTTATTGAATAAAACTGAGAAAATTTAAGCTTTTCGTTTGGATACTTAAGATAATATAGCTAAAATTCCTCTAAGATTAATGATAAATTTTTGACACTAAACTAAATAATAAAAAAAAACTTCACTTAAAATCTATCTCAGTAAAAGGTACTGCAGTGAAGGCACATCAAAATTGTCTTTACACAGCAAACTGATGTTCTATGAGTGAAAGTCAATCTATTCATATGAGAAACAAATTCTACAGCGAGCTACTTTTAGAAAATTTCTACCAGGTTGTTGCCATAGCAACTACAATGTTCTGGCATAGAAAATATTACAATTTTAAGCATGAAATGGATACATGTATTTTTAATGTTTTTCTCATTAGAAATTTATGTTAACTACTGAAATTATACAAGTTACCATTGCAACAGCCATATTCTAGCATAACCATGACCTTGGATGACTGAGATTTTGATGGAAATGAAAAGGGTAGCTCAAATAGACAGATTTAGTCATTTACATGATATTTCTTTGCTGTACAACTAAAATTTCCATTTTTTTTCTTCTTCTAAAAAATGTATGACTTGGGAGGAAAGAGGACCTATGATAATATGCTTCCATAATATATTTTGACTACTGCCCCCAAGGGAGAAGGCACGTAGAAGAAAAGTTAAGATGTTTTTGTACACAACAAACAGGAGAGATATCTGTTATACTTCACAATCTACTTTAATACCAAACTGTCAATTTGAGATTCGCATAGACAAATTGATCTCATATTCCAAACATTCATAACTTTCTTATTATCTAGCTGTTTGATTTATTCAAACTTTCGTCATTCTGTTTTTATCGTATTTTTCTGCTTTCATACAGAAAAACTAATTCCAGGGGTTGGGTTGCCCTTTAAGTACACTATGAAAATGTGACAAGGTGTCATGTAATAATATTAGAAAGTTTGAAAATTTTACAATTACAGTGCATCCTGATGATTGACATGAACAGAACAAGATACAGTTATTACAAGCAAAGAAAGAGTCAAACTGAAGTGTACTTACTTTGGAACATACCCCGGCTTGGAGATGATTGCATGCCTGTCTGTCTCATCGTAGAATACATTGAGTGATTTGTCACACATCTCATTATACCTTGCTCCTAGACCTAGCTCAGTCACACCTTGTCTTGGTATAAAGCCTTTGTAACCTGGAATGGGAGCTTCCCTCGATTCTCTCTTGTCGTCTATTTATATAATTAAACACAGAAATAACACAAAATGTGACGAAATGAGAATATGATTCATGGAAATATCAACCTGGGTGAAAGCATGAATAACAATTTGGCACCCATCTTCAAGAAATTTCTGTTGGTAAAATCAGTGATGTACAGTAGATTACAAGAATGATTACATCCATGATGATACGGGTAACTATTTTAAACTGTTGAAAATATTTTGAAGCATTATATGCATTCATGCATGTTCTTGGATTCTAAGTGAGTGTTTTGTTTCTATTTCTTGACTAATTTGGCACATTATATTATTGTTAATATTATTATACTGTATTATCATATTAACACAGTGGGGTAATATTTCTATTTCCATGATATGATAGTAAGTGAAATAGCATAAAAGTAATTTGGAGTACATACATGTAGCCAGATTTTATGAAGCATTGGCTTTGAACTCACAAGAGTTCTTTGTTATAAAATGGTATGGAGCAAAATGAAACAAGACAATATAAAATTCTTACCTAATAAAACCTTTCCAGGGTTTTGATCTCGGTAGAAGTTTAGAGCCTTAATGACCACCTTCTCATCCCTCTTGGGTTGGAGAGGTCTTGACTGGACCACTGTCTGTTTCAGGGTCTTGATCTTGGTGTCGTGTTCTTTGGTAGTGTGGAGGAAATCATCAATACAGACATCACAGTCCTCCTTGTAGGTATTTCCAAACTTGAAAGGCATCCTGGGGATGTAGCCTGTCAAAGCGTGGAGAGAGGTAATAAATATGTAAATATATCTTTTTCCTCATACCCTTTTCTTTCACAATATTTTCTCCATTCCTATTCCATTTTTGTCTCGCCTGCGTAGCAAAAAGCGAGATATAGGCGCCGCTTTTCCAGTGACGGCGACGGCAGCGTCAACATCAAAAACTTAACCTAAGGTTTAGTTTTTAAATTTTTAATATAATTTTGAAATTATAAGTTCTCATTCAATGAAACTTGGACTAAAGGGTCATCAAGTATTCCCAATTGTGTGAGCAGAATTTCAGGTCACAAAATCAAGGTCAAAAGACTTAGACTATGTTGCGGCATCATTATCGAAAACTTAACCTCAGGTTAAGTTTTTGAATTTTTAATATAATTTTGAAAGTACATGTATAAGTTCTTATTCAATGAAAAAAAATTGACTAAAGGGTTATCAAGTATTCCCAATCATGTGAGTAGAATTTCAGGTCACTAAATTAAGGTCAAAGGTCATTTCAGGTCAACATACTTAGACTCTTTTGTGGCATCAACATCAAGATTTTGAAATTTAAGCATAATTTCAAAAGTGTTTGTTCAAATTCCATGAAACTTGTACACAAGGGTTATCAAGTATCACAAATCTTATGACGCAAATTCCAGGTCACAAAGTCAAGGTCAAAGGTCATTTTAGGTCAGTATGTGAGGATTTAAAAAAAAAAAAAAAAATTTGTTATTTTTTTATGTTCCGTTAAAGTTATTAATCTTGGTACAAATTATAGTACATAATTCTTCCAATGACCTTGGTCAATATTCACTTCAAAATGCTGATTATATTTAGAGGATTTCATTGGGGGGGGGGGGGGGGCCTGCTAATGGGCCACCCTGCCTATGAATAACGTCCCAACCTCAATTTTTCATCATATTGAATTGCGTAATGCAGGCGAGACCGCCGAGAGCATTTCCCTTGTTCTTTCTCTTTGTCTCTTTAGCATTTTCGCTTATAAATCTCTTATTTTTTCATTCTTCCCCTCTTTTCCATTGTAAATAATAATAATAATATTAATAATAATGATAATAACAATATTAATGATAATAATATTAATAATAATAATAATTTCGGTAGTAATAATAATAAAAATGATGATAATAATAATACAAATAATAATAACAATAATGTTAATAATAATAATGATAATACTACTACTACTAATAATAATAATACTAATACTACTACTACTACTGATAACAACAATAAATGTAATACTATCAACAATATTTATAAGAACAACAACACGATCATTATTAATAAAGACAATAATAATAATAATAACAATATTTTCTAGGAGGCCGGCAGAACGTGATCTCTTTTGGCTGAACATAAAAGGAGTAAAATCTAACATTTCTCTGAGGTTATCGCATCACAAATGGGCATGTCTTAGTAAAATAAATCCTTGCGATAAGGCCAAATAACAAAACTAACTGGACTTTAAAAAAAAAGGAGGAGGCAGGGCATTACTATTTACTATTTTGCAATTTGTTATAGCTAGCCAAGCCTACCAGTATTTATTCACAGATATTGTGCTATGTGAGTATACTGATGCAATGTTTGACAAAAACAAACGATTTGTATCACTTAAGGCTTTTTTTTGGGGGGGGGGGCTGTTTTTCTTCTGAATAGTAAATAGTAAAAAAAGGTGGCGGGCGGGGATGAGAAAAACTTAATTTTTGTTATTTGGCCTAATGATTCTCAGAATACTGATATAAGAAAGATTTTAAGGGTACTTTATATCACTGAGATAATTTGAATCTCAGAATACCACTCCAGGGGGGGTGTTTCACAAAGATTCTAAGTCGAACTTAACTCTAAGTTGGACTTAAATATTATGGATAGCCATTTGTAGCCTTATAATGAAATATATTCAAAAGCAAAATTTCAAGTATTTTAGACTTTTCATAAATTCCACATCAAGAACATGACATGTTCCATGATAATAGAAAATATGAATGATTTGAATCACCATTTTATGCCTTTTAAAATAACTTTTACAAAATATTTTCATAGATGCAAATGGCTTTCCATAAATGTTAAGTCCAACTTAGTGTTAAGTTCTACTTAGGAACTTTGTGAAACACCCCCCCTGGTCTTTATATAAAGATGGTTGTTATACCTGTGTAGCCTGGCACCATCTTCTCTGTGAGTTTGTTGTCTCCGTTAGATCTTGGTAACTGTATAGGCCTTCTCTCCCCACTTAGCGTGGTGGCAGCAGTCAGCCCAGTCCCAACATGTTTGCTGGAGGCATCAAAGTAGTTGTTTGGCCATGATGATATAATGGGATGACGGTTTGCACGTCTCTGGACACAAACAACAAAAGAAAATTTGATCATTTAGGGAATAGAATATCAACTGGAGTTTTGTCATTTTTTTTACCATTTCAATTTTTCAGAGACTTTTTTGTCTAAGTCATGACCTACTATGTGGTAACTTTTTTCCTTGTCAATTTGTCTTCTTCTTCAGAATCATCCCCATCCCCCCCTCCCCAACTTTTCGCTTTCACAAAACATGATCTGCCTGCTATGGATGGCATAAATATGGGCACCTACATTGTAATCATCTATAGTTCAAATAATGATGGATATATCTGTTTCCAGAGTGATATTAAACATCAAATACCAAATAGAAATTAACTAAACATGAAGAAAAGAATGAAACATGAATTCAAATAATTTTATATTTCTCTCACATTCTCCAGTCTGTTGGTTGCATTTCCATATGTATCTCCAACATGGTACTTGTACTGCTCGATGTATCCGCAGTAGCTGTAAAGGCAACAAGATTAAAGAAATTAATATAATATATATATTCCATTAAGTTGTATTGTAGTTGTTGAAATTGCAGAGATAGTGCTCAATTGGGAGGGGCTACCCCACTTTTTCAAGTACCCCTAAAATCTCCCTTTCTACTTTGAAAAATTGCCCCCGTGTACTCCTAATAAATGACTCTTTTTTTCTTCTTAATAAGCAATCATATCCCCCATCTTATAAGTGCCCCTTTTCACTTCTGATACGTGACCATATTTAAATCTTATGAGAGACCTTTTTTACTTTGAAGAGTGCCCATGTTACCCATTCCTTTCTAATAAGTGCTTCTTGCCCTTCTTTTAAAGGTAAATGAAATCCAATAATCTTTAGCTGATAGCCTTAATAGAGCTTATGAGCCAGTTAAAAAAATCTTAAAGTTAGTCTCATTTGATTATTTAGCAAGTAAAGCAATTTTGCAGCTTCCTTGCTCACTATTCTCCCAGTGGAGCTGCCATTATACATTATGTCAGAGTAGTACAGCTTGTGTGTTACCCAGGCGCGTAGCCAGAGTTCGACGTTTGGGGGCACATACATGTAATCGATAGAGGTAAAAAAAAAGGGGTCTAAAAAGTTAAACCGATCTTGGAAATTTTAGGGGGGCACGTGCCCCCCCCCCCCCCCCCCCCCCCCCCCCCCGTGGCTACGCGCCTGCACCTGGTGATACCCACTGACCTGTATTTCATTAAAATGCAGAATTTGATGTGAAATGCATGTTTAACATGCTACTTTGTCACAATGCCACCTCACTAATCTTACAGTTTTTGCATTGCTCACAAATAGATCTTCAGACCATCATCAATGTATGATGCTAAAGAAGTACATGTATCTTGAGTGTAAAAACTCCAAAATTGTGAAAAAAGGGCCTTCCTTAAAAAAAAATGACCCTTAAAAATGGGAAGGGTTTCAAGGCTTGAGCAGCACACCCCCATCCAAACTAAATCTGAGTACCCCCCTCCCCCGGGGTGAGGTTGCCCCTTGTAGCTAGGTGCTCTTGTTTTCCAGAAGTATCATTTTTGTTATTGGTGCCCGGCCTCCCCCCACTTTGAAAGTTGCTTTACAGCCCCTGCTAAAATGTGATGAATGAATGTAAACATAAACATGAACATGTTTTTGAAGGAAAAAGAGTAAATACATACAGATCAATATCCATGTCTTACATTTTTACTACAATAATTTATTGGGGTCACAACTGCAATTCTGGAGTTCCAACACATAATACTTTTATACTTGGGCAAACCGTTTTGTTTTGCTGTTGATAAATGCAGCATGAAATTTTCAGACAAACATTATCATGATTATAACACAATCTATTCACAATCACAGTGAAATATCCCATAACGAATAGTTATATATATGTATAACGTCACTAAAACATAAATACACTTTAGAACATGTTGTTACTCATAATCAGTATATAATTAATATTGTTATTGCATCATGTCAGTTAGCACAATGGAACATACAATGTATGACATACTCATTAATATCTCCAAATGAGAATATACATGTTCATGTACTAAGCTTATCTGTACCGCATATAGCTACTTGACAAGACACTAGTATAATTTTCTTACCCGGGTACTTGTGTGCCTTCTTTGAGTTCTGCAAAGTCTCTCCTACGATTTATATTCCACGTCGTGGAGTTTGACATAGTTGTGTTCATCATATTGACAAGATTTCCAGTAGGTACACCTTCAAGAAAACAAAATATCTATAATTTAAGCGATTTTAATATAGTAATAATAGAGCGAAATCGGCGTCCGCTACCAAAACATTCTATCTCTGACTATGTATACGCGTGGCGTGTGTACGGGACAGGCGTTGCTATCCACAGGCTTGTTGCTAGCTGATTATGCCGTTGTCAAGCCCCCTTTGACCAGCCAGGGGTCCTCTGTGTTCACTTTACATCTATTCAATCAGCGGGGTGTACGCTGTACGCTGCGCAAGAGCGAATCTTCTCAGACTGACTTTACCGGGATCGCTCCATGCTCATATGGTATACAAGTCGTCGCTTTCAAACACCGAACAAACCATTACCAGTGCATTCATTGTACATCAATTCATTCAGGTGAGGCATTGTACACATACCGACCGGGCCGTCTCATCTGTTGAAGGTAGTGGAACAGGTAATTCGCGATATTAATTCTACAGGATCTGACCAAAGAGATATTACAACCACTGAGTTAACTACGCTGATACAAGAGGTGAGAATTATTAAAAGAATACCATACGTGTGAAGGCCGACATGACGAGTGAGAAATAACGTGTATTATTATTATGCCAAAATTACTTTCAGTAGTTTCAAATATACACGGTAGACACTGCACAGTACTTTCAGTTTCAGATTGATTTTAGTAAAGCTAAAGCATAAACCTAATCAGGTCTGTCTTCAACATTAATATTTTACATTTGTATCTGTGTATATTAATATGATTTTTAGGTAAGCCTACCAATAATTCTTTTTTTACATTTATGAACTGAGTATAATCCATATATTATCAATCTTACACATGCTGTATCTGTGCATCCAAATTAATACCTTGAATACCTTGAATACCAAAACCGTCTTCACTCCAGCTATGTTTTTTTATGATATGTAAATACTATATTTAATAGTATTATCATCATTATTATCATTATCATATATTGTTATTATTATTATAACTATTATTATCATTATGATTCTTGATATTGTAATTGTTTTTGTTATGTTATTAGGCCTAATATTATTATTACTACTATTATCATTTTTCAATATCTAATATCATTATTATTTTTTAATATTGTCATCATAATTATCATTATTGTATTAATTTCTTCTCATCAATATTGTCATCAATATTTTCATCCTTTATTTTTATTCTTCACTTTTCCTTCAAAAAAATACTTATTTTAATTTAGTTTTCATTCTTTTACCTCTTGTTGTTTCATCTTGTTTTTTCTATTACTTCATCTTCCACTTCTTTATGTCCTCCTTTTATGTTCTTGTTCCTTCTTTTTTTTTTTTGTTGTTTTTACTCATCATCATCATCATCATCATCACCTCCTCCTCCTCCTCCTTCTTCTTCTTCTTCTCCTCCTCCTCCTTCTTCTTCTTCTTCTCCTCCTCCTCCTCCTCCTCCTCCTCCTCCTCCTTCTTCTTCTTCCTCTTCTTCCTCTTCTTCTTCTTGTTCTTCTTGTTCTTCTTGTTCTTCTTCTTGTTCTTCTTGTTCTTCTATATGATCATCATTATCTTCTTTTTCTTCTTCTTCATTATCATCATCATCTTTTTCTTCTTCTTCTCCTTCTTTTCTTCATCTTTTTTTCCATTTTGAAGTCATATTAAAGACTTTATAAAAGAAGCATTCATTTTCTTGTTTTGGGTCATGAAATTTCTAGGCTTTAGAAATCTTGGATTTTTGCACTAAAGATTTTGAAAATCTTTGTTAGTCTTATTCCAAATATTTAACTTATATACACGTATAGTTATTTGATGCATGCATTTTTTTGAATACGATATATATTCCTCCCAGTTTTTAAATCAATATGAATTGATAAATTATCAAGCCCCTCTATTGAGTTTTAGTTTTATTAACAATAAGAACAAGTAAAACATAATGTATCAATCGTGATCACATAAAATAAAAAAATATAACTCAAGATAAATAACATTATACATAAACATTATTTTACATATAGTGAAAGAAAAGAGTATCAGCGTGTCCACACACAAAATTTGTTATCCCGAAACTCTATAACGAAACGTTGTATAAAGAATCATCGTATAAATTCCAGGGCGTCCACACACACGAGAAAGTTATCCCGAAACTCTATAACGAAACATCGTATAGGTGCCCAGTTTGCTACTGTCTTTGGTGAGCGCCAAAAAATACCCAGGTCCCAATTTCGCTTTTCTCCATTTTTTATAGATATACCTGCAAAGTGATCTTGCAAAGTGAGTTTAATTATAATAACATATTTTTTTTATTCTGTTTTATATCAAGTTTATTTCTTGAAATCACTCTCTGATACATGTCTCTGTTGCGGTGGGTCCCCGCCCAGTTATACTAGTTACGTCCACAGTCAAAACTTTCTGTGATTAGCATGATTAAGCGTGATTCTTTATTGAGTTCTAGTTCGAAACGATGCCCAAACCCACGTTTCGTTATACGACGTATCGTTAGTAAGCGTCCACACATGCAATTTCATCGTATAACTTTCCCGAAACAGTATAACTATCCCGCAACGATATAACTAATCATCCCTAATCACGGAAAGTGTTGTGTCTGGACATGGGGTATGTGTACATTTTTGTTGTTAAATGGGGTACCAGAAGTTAGCACAAGTGCTAGTCGAGTCTGGGTATATATACCGGTATGTAACATAAACTAATCTATATAGTGAAAGTAAACAAGGAATAGAATAGTCATTTAGAAATATTCCTTACTGAATATATACATGTAACTGTATTTCCTTGTAATCTATTTACAGCTGAAAATTACCTCTGAAGGGAAGGCTGAAGGCTGGTAAAAAGCACAGTAATATTAGCAACCTTTGCATTCTGTATTTTCTGAGTTGGACAATTTGGACTTAAGCAGCATCTTATTCGATAGTGATGCATTGAGAAGGAGGAAAGGATGGGAGCAAGGAAAACAAAGCTTGCAACTGATGATAATGATGGAAACCGGAAGCAGGTTGATGATAATAGTCAGGACAGCTTCCAACTGTACTCACTGGTAAACTTGAAAGGAGGAGGGGAACTTGTTGAACTCACCAGGGAGGGTATTAAGACAAAGGACTGGAAACCACTAGAGGACAAACTCAGAAGTGAATCGGTAAGCATCTTGTGCAATTATGTTATTATTATTTTTGTGGAGTGCTATCAGCTACACAAATGTGCCTTATGGGTTTTATGGCATGCAAGTACATGTACTTGTCTAGGGTTATAGTCCGCAGTTTCTATGTGCAGTAAGTCAAAAGTCACTTGCACCCAATTTTATAGGAATACATTAGTGGGTGTACAAATCTAGCTCACAGCAAATTGGATGTAGGCCATATAGCCAGTAGATCAAGCTAGTAGATCAATACTAATGATTCTTACACTTACATATATCTTCAAGATACATGTACACTGTCTGTATGTATAATTGTTACTCAGTTGACTGTTATAAACTATATTAAATGTTAAAGGTAAATACCAGTTCTGGTCATGCAATTGGATTGTGAAAGAAACGTTGTGGAATCGATCAAAAAAGGTTGATCATCTAGCATATACATGTAAGCATTGGTGTGTACTGCAAGATTCTGGAATCATCAAAATTATAAGAATTTTGGCCCAGTCTTGGTAAAGTTACAAGCACTGTATACAGAAAGATGAATATGAGACTATGCAACTCGTGGGCGATATATCTGTCCGGAAATATATAATAATTTTCCAAATATATCAATTAGTAGGCGGTTTGTATCAAAATTTGTATCATTACGTATTAGTCAAAACATATTCTCTCACATGATTGGTAATAAGACCTTCCATTTCATTTTTTGAGAGGGGGGTGGGGGGGGGGGGGGAGGGGCGTTTCCAAAACTGGTCTATACCTTTAATTTTTGCTTGCAGTGGCCATTCGATACAAAAAATGCTCACATTTTTTTCTATTTTCAAGGACTATCTTTATCATATAGTTTACTTTTGTTATTGAAAATATTCTTGATAGCTGTTGTTATTAATCGTCACAACAAAATTGTGGGTAATGTTGTGCATACTTTGATGAAAGCTACCCAAATAATTTTCACCAGGATAGCATGCAGTATTCATGGTAGTTAAAAGATAACCAGTATTTTCATGAAGAAAGCTAAGGTGTATTTCCTACCGAGTGTTAGCTGAAATTATATTTGGTTCTAGTGTAACTTCTAGATCAGTTTAAGTAACTATAAAGCAAAGATCAGTAGATTTTATTTGTAATATTATACTTTGGCTTTTCGATTCATCATTTGACTACCATGTGATTGTCATAAACATCGTTGTCTTAATTATGGCGCTGTACTGCTGTGTGTCTAGTTTTGTGACTACAAAATGTAGACAGTTTTTAATGGAAGTTGGCTTGAAGTATTAGACTAGTACTTCATTTGCCTATCATGTTCGGTCATCTGACATGGCCTACCCAATCATGGACCAATAAACCAATCAAGTCTGAGGTTTAAAGAGGAAGTACAGCCTGATAGTAAGTTGGTTTTGATAAAAGCAGAAAACAACAAAAACAAATAAGTGAAAGTTAGAGCAATATCCGATAAACACAAATTACATGTACTAGCAACACTGAGACGCAATTAGCGAGTATCTCTCTCCAATTTGCTCTGTACAAAACATTTCATAAACTTTCATTTTCTTAGTTATTGATGATGGAATAGATTTGTTTCATACAGGGGTTGTATAAAAGCATATATTTGTAATTATTATATTTATGGTGATTGAAAGATTGAACATTTTCTTAACAGAAAAAAAAAAAAATTATAAACAGAGCAAAAATCAACAAATGGGAGGGCAGTGGGCACCTATCAAGAGTGTTATTTGTATGTCACAGAGTTGCAAATTTGCGTTTGATTGATCTTATCTTTGAACATTCATAACTTTTTTATATATTTTTAATCGATTTTCGCTCAAACATTCACTGAGTTATTTTGTCTTCATTTTTTCAATTTCTATTAAAGAGACTTGGTAACATTGTTCAGATGAGAGATAGTGGTGCTAAGGTAGTGACTTCAATGCTAGATGTACAATTAAAGATAATCTGAAAATTTGAGTGAAAACGGACTGTTATTCATGGTACAAATTGGGAAAAACTGATCTGATCGATTCCTTAATTCTCCCAACTATATTATTTCAATTTAATTACATTTTAGGTGAATGGAAATCTCACAAACCAATAAAATGGCTCTACATTCCATTCCAGACATTTAAGTGTTCACAGATTTTTTATAGCCAGTTTTATGTCTTTTTTTCATGGAAAAACAGTTTGGAAAATTCAAAAATGGTTGGGAGAATTTACTGTTAATCAGTGTTAGAGGGTGTCGTACATCGATGCCTTCAAAGAAAACCATGTATATCTTTGTGGTTTCAGAATTTGTTCAATATTTTTTGCATGTCAGAGGGTTAGTACAGTAGAAGGAATATAGTAAGTAACATTTAATATAAATACTAAGCAATTTTTTCATCAACCTTCAACAATGTTACCAAGTCACTTTAAAACCATTTTAATATCAGGGCGGACTTCCCCTTTAAGGACCTTCTCCTAATTGAGAAGCTCTTTATCAGATCATGTAAACAAAGCCAGTCAAGCAGGGGACTGTATACAGTTGTATAAAGTGCTTTGACCCTGATACCCTGACCTATAGTTGTAGATGGACTTCCAGGGCTATGGTACTTAACAGGTGCATATCTTCTGTTTAGAACCAGAAGGATGTAAAATCAAAAGAGATAACTCCCTTTGGTTTCTAGCATAAAATGTAATGATAGGTTGTAGATAGGGTAAATTTAGTTCTTCCGTTGACATTCATTTGTAGTTTATAAAGGAAATGTCACAAGTTGATAGATATAACTCAAATACTGTTGACAAAAAATAGGCACTCTTTAATTGTAACTAATTTTTTTATATCACCTTTATTGTGCGAAAGCAAATGGAAATTTATTTTCTTGCAAGGTAGACTACACATAAGGACATCATGTAGATACATACATGTAGATATAAACATGTACCAGGGTAGAGAGTGGCAACTGTTTACAAAAAGGCTTGTCAAGGGAAAAGCAAGAACAAAAATGAACTATAAGCAACCCTTCTATCAAATGTTTGGACTTTACGTACCGGTAATCACATTTCTCCATCTTACCACCAATATTTCTATATTTGATTACCGTTAAGTTTCTTTTACTACTAAATATATTGACTGGTTTGTATCATGTAATAACGTCTAGCTAACACCCACTGCTTCTTTAACACAGCTAGCATGCACTGCATGTGGAGCCTAAGAAATTGGTCTCCTGTGAAAGCCTGTCATTGCTTTAATATACAGGCGCAGCATCCTATTTAACTAATTGCTTTTAAACCCAATCTAGCATCAAACTGGAAAGGTATATGCCAAATTATTAACACACCAATTTACATGTACTAGTAGATTATCCATGCTCTATAGAAGTCATGCTCCATTAATCATACATGATGTAGGATGAATTGAGAAACATGTTCAGAAAAAACATAATTGGTGGATATATTTTAATACAACCACTGCATGTAATTAATATGTTTCTATCAAAGTATTTAACCACAGTGATACCAATGTAGGATTCTTACAATTTTGGGCTATTTTCTGTACATTTGTATAGTATATCCTAAAAAACTAAAAAACATATTTTTAGGCTAAGCATTTGGAACAAAAGATAGATGAAAAATATATTCAGTTTTGAAGATAGTAAAAGAACAAAAACAAATATTTTCTGTGCTGCTTTTTATCACTATTTTTTTTCTAGATTTATATTTTTTTATTTCATTTTGACTATAGGGGAGAAACTCGAATGGTAGAGTAATACCAAACACCAAGCTGGACATAGCTGCACAAAATGGCGCCACAGCTTAACAACTACAAATAAATGACGCTCTGTTAAAGTATAGGACATATATTCAGGTTAAGAGATTTCTACACAAACACTTAGATGGCTAGAATATCTTCATCTCGAAACTGACTCTTGTCATGCATGTGTGTGATTTCTAGTCCCACTCTGAGCAGTAAAAAATGCATTCATAAATGATTGTCGCTGCATAGTGTGTAAGCGTGTCCCTCTTCCATTCTCGATGCAAGCTCGGGTTCAGGGTGAAAACACTCTGTTCCTCAAACAGAACGGGGTAACTGTGGGCCAGTGTGAAGGAGAGTCACAACCTATGCATGTTGTTAATATGCTACACTTCTCGCAAAGAGTATAAATCTAGGTGGAATTTTACTTTTAACTAGGTGTTCAGTGTGCCTACATAATATACAACTGGTAATCTACATACAGATCTTTTTGATAGGCTGCATATCCTTTTGAAGATAAACAGTAGAAGAAGAAAGAAGAAAAAAAAAATTGGTCAACAGAAAGTAATCTAGGATAAAATTTGTATGGAATAGAATATTAAACCCTGAGCTGCCAAAATTATGTCCACTCTTTCACTTAGAAATACCAAATATGTGTACATGCACAGCACTCATCCACTGTAGCTTTGCCAAAACCTTGTAAACTCTCATTGGTAGCATGATAGTACGTACAGTAATGGATGCACTAAATTGCTGATTGTATTGTGCAGATCAGAGTGTGTTGCACACATAACTGATTTTATTATTCTATAGTCCATTTTCGGTTCTTGTTTTAGCTCTTCATTTGATACACGAGTGATATAGGCAGTTTGGGAGAGATTGTAGATTTACCTTACTTTCTATTTTGTAGTGTAGAGCTATATTTGAACAGGACATTGTTCTGTAGAATATGTATGAAATCTATTGATATTCATGTACCTCCTTTTATTTACAAGCTCTGTTATTTGCATATTTATTAGTTACAGTTGTCGTACAGTGTACATAGAAATCCATGTAGATATATGCAAATAAACCCTCGGGTTGCAAGCATGCAATATCCCACCGCTGCCACCATGTGTGTAATTGGGTTTTTACAGACGTGTGTCAATCAGAAATGATTATTTACGTCTGGGGACCGACTTTTAACGTCACCATCCGAAAGATGTGACTCAGTTTCGAACCTGCGTCCTCGACTGAATCAGTTAGTAACTTCCACTGTTAGCTGGATTACAGGCGCACGCCTCAACACCACAACGCCACAACGCACGCCGCTGCCACCAGTTTGTAGCGTGGCCTATACGGCTAAGGCATGGCGAAGGCACGGCAATTCCCCACATGCAAGCATGGAGTGAAGATGTGTGTGTTTGTTGTTCTCTGTAAGTTAGAGACCCGCCTTGCCTTCACCATGCCTTAGCCGTATAGGCCACCCTACAGTAGTTTTGCTGGCACTGAGCTTATAAGGGTTAATATATATTATTGACTGTACATTCTATCATTCTTCTATTACAGGTGAAGAGATTCCTGTACAATCATGGACAAGGCAAAGATATCTCAATCAAGGAACTGGTTAACCGTAGGAACCAGAGCAGAACGGAGAAGGTTGAAATCATTGGAGCAGCGTCAAGGCAGCACAGTGCCAACACCATCAGTCCTGTGAAAGCTGGTAAGATGCAGCCTGCATGCATGTAATTATGTTAAAAAAAGATATTAAAAGGGCAAATGATAATCAACCTTAATCTACAGTGTAATAATGTTATTGCAGTAAATTTAAAATTGTTTGGAAATGTATACATACCTGTAACAGGATAACTGGCAATATATGTTAATGGAACTAGCCATCGTAATGTTCAACTAATGCCTAGGTCACATATAAACCGGATCCCGTATGATTTCCCCTACACGGCGGCTTACCATGGATTTAGAGACCGTACGGGAACCTTCCGATTTTCATTTCTACGGCATGTGGGGTCACATATTCTGTGGCGCCCGGTGAAAATTGGTGACGGCAGGGTGCCGACCGAGTGCGGCCGGTAAGCTAATGGGCTCCGTCCGATGAGCAGGTACACCCATGGCTCCGAGAAGGTGCTCTGCCAGGGCCCGGAGGGGTCCTCAAGGCGCCCAGCTGGGTGCCGGGCAGTGCACTGAACTATGTATCCTCTGGCATCCGCACCTCCTGTATTTAAAGCTGCGTTGTACATTTTGAGATGCGTCCGTGAGGGACACGCACAGGCAATATTCATTTCAAATGGCCCCCGGACGGCAGACGCCTGTTGTTGTGCATATCACCCGGGGCTCTTGCGGGGCCCGTGAGGGAGCCGTAAGGCACACATCAGAACCCTTGAGCACTGCAAGGCGCCCATAAAAGTATTTCATGAGAATTGACCAAAAAAAAATTGTAAAGGGCCTTTCCGGGCACCGTCCGGAGCCCGCACGGGGCCCTTAAGGTGCCCTATGGGCCCTTTACGGGCTTTCTAATTCTATGGCCTAACGGTCAGATAAAAGTGCCAGGAGAATTGGGAACAGCCAACTCAGCACCAGGCTTGGCGCCCGTACGGCTTAAAAAACTGTCCCGGCGTCCGTACGAACTTTACGGCAGCCGGCGGGTAACTGGCCGAAAATACTAAAAATGTCTGTTTTTACTCGCCGTACGGGCCCCGGGGTGTATATGTGAAAGCCCCATAAGTAGGCCTATCGAAGTGCAGATAATGAACTGGAAAATATATTTTTTTGTATTATGATGATGATTATTTCAAATTGGATAATTTGTAAATATTCCTGTTTGTCATGTTTTAATACCCGGGCATATATTTTTTTCTCAAATCCATTCTCTATTAATATCACAGAAATACAGGTGTTATATTGTTTAAAACCATGGGTCTTTGCTGTCGTATATGCAAATTCTTTGACAGCCCAAATCATTTTATCATCTGATTCATTCTGTGTATAATATGTTTAAACATTGTTTCTCTTTCACTGCTGGGCCTGCTGCACATGGGCTGTACCAATCGGCAATTGCTACGCTACAAACGAATAAAATGTGAAAAACGCACTTAAATAGATAGTACAGGTTCTGAGGGTAATTTGCTGCCAAATTGTTAAAGGAGTTTCTGTTAACAAATGAGTCGTGATCCTTGCAAATATAAAGCACAGCTTAGTTTGGCTATAAAGAAGCCCCACCAATTATAAGAACATTTTATTATCTTGCCTGGAAATTTCACTATTTTGCAGGCGCAATACGGAAAGTTTGCTGGGACCTAGACCAGCGAGGAGCTGTTGGAGAGACCATCCTCCATCTCTGTTTCCTTAATGCTACTGAGCTTCATAGTGAGCTTGCTAAGAGAATCATCAAAGAATATCCTCTCCTTGTTAATGACATCTTTCACACAGACCTCTACCAAGGTAATACTTGTTATTTCCCTTATATTACGGGCCACCTATATTACAGGTCTTGCATTGGTTGCCTATCCGATCACGAATTGAGTTTAAAGGCATCGTTTAACAATGTTTAATCTAAGATGCTTGGCCCTACGTGCTACTAGTGTCTGCGGTATGGTGTAATATTGAAGCCCTAAAAAAAAATGTGCTTCAAAATGATCAAGAAGTGCCTCAAAAAAGTAAAAATCTTGGAGTGACCGGTTTTACCATACATGTACTCGTTTCCCCAATAGACTGTAGTGTTATGAAATCGTTTGGCAAACGCAAAATTTGGTTTCGATTTCCAATCATAAATTTGTTGATAATCAGACAGGCGATCGGCTTGTAAAAGTCATGGAGTTCCTGACTGACCTAAAGGTTTATAATTATCATTGCAGCATGAGCTAAATCCAGGATTTTGTTTCAGATTCTGAGACAAAGTTACCGGATCCCTTTAAGATCTTGTTACTTGTGTATCAGTGTTTTCGTGAAATAGCTCCAACAAATCTCTCAGACCTCCTTGCAAAATACCGGTCAGTGAGAAGTCTGAGGTCAGCACAGAAGAACTTGTATGTAGTACCTCACATTTCAACTATCCTATGCATTAACCTGTGGAGAGGCCAGTACCCCTGCATTTCATAATCAGATATACCCAGATGAAAGCACTGATTGTCATAGTAATACACGTACTTTACCCCTCCCTGGTAAATAATTATGCTTCAAGATTAAATACAGGTGATAGGATTGATTGACAGTGAACTTAGTGCAAACATGTAGGCCTCTGTATGAAGATAACTGAGTTGTTATTTAAATTGAAATGCTTTCTTGTGATAGGTGAGAGCTGTCTTCACTTTGCCATCGTCAATGAAGACTTTACCATGGTCAAGTTCCTGGTTGAGAATGGTGCCAACATTGATGAGAGGGCTTGTGGCACTTTCTTTCTGCCTGATGATCAAAAGAACACCAGGAAGGACACCTATGACCATGAAGTTATTGTCGTGGATAACAAAACAAACTATCATGGGTATGAATTATACAACAGGATTTTTGCAATGTACCATGTATAACATCTTAATTCAGTATTACTTGTATTATAGAATTTACACTCACTGATACAACAGGCCCTATGTTTTATTGTATCTGATAAGCCAATACAGTCTACCTTACACAAATCAAATCTTTTTTGACTCATAGAAATACATAATATTTAGATTATTTCAAAAGTCAAATCTTGATTTACTGTAGGGACAGTAAGCAAAGACAAAAGAAGAAAACAGGCACAATTTGAACTATATATTGACTTCACCATTCATCAATTACTATTTGGTGATTGGCTATTTGCTCATGTTAAAAAATGTTTTATGTATGAAATCATGCACACAACATTTTTTAACATATTGATCTGTCCACAAAAATGGAAATTAGCCTGTATGAACTGTGCGAAGTAGACCTAGAGGGAGGGAGACCTAGAGGGAAACTCAGAATCAACTGGGAAGAGAATGTCAAGAACTGGAGTGGACTAAAACTGGAAGAGTACGCCAGAATGGCAGATGATAGAGTGAAATGGAGAGATGTTGCAATCAACCTCCGAACCGGGAGAAGATACTCAGATAGATAGATAGATAGAACTGTGCGACTTTTAATATTTTTGGGCCGCAGGTATCTGCTGTCTCTTATTAACTTTAAATAAAAATATCCCAACATTACCAACACACTAGCTGTTACCTAATTCTTCTCTCCTGTTGATTCCCTAGACACACCTATTTTGGTGAGTATCCTCTGAGCTTTGCAGCATGTTTGGAGCAAGAAGACATCTTACGTTACCTTTGGAGCAAGGGAGCTGATGTGAATGCACAGGACTGCAATGGAAACACTATCCTTCATATGACAATACTTCACAAGAAGAGGGTAAAACAAAGAGCCAAAAAAAGAACATCATTCATTACCACTTCCATTTTTGTGGGACTTGTCTTCCTTTCAATGTCTTTTTACATTCAGTATATAGTTCTGTGTACATTGTGTAAATATACACACTTGGATGTTCTCCCGCATTTCATTTACATGTAATAGTCTCAGATGATTTATAGATTGATAAATAGGTCTAAATACCGGTAGATTGATTGTTGATTGGTCAACTTATCAGTCATATATATTTACATGCATTCCTATTTGTACATACAGACAAAACAAGAATATCTCTACTTTCATAGGGGGATAAAATGCTAGATAATTTGTTAAAGAAAGTCTAGTCGAATATGAGGAGGCCGTTATATAAGCCAAAGACCTCATCTCAAACATCTACGTTATTTCACCTCCACTTTCATACAAATGTAGTTTTCATCTGACAAAGGAGACAATTAAATATTAGGTGAAATAAAGAATCGCACATTGAAGAACTTGTGTTTTTATGAAAGAAATGAACCGCAATGAAAATAAAGATCACTAATTCTACTCCTGTCAGCTTTTTTGGTCTAAAATTGGTTGCTTTATCTTTATAAATTGAGGCTTTGAAAGGCTAAAATCAGGTTTAATATATATATTGTATATAAGTTGCAAAATTTGAACAGTACGTTGCATCACCAAACATTCTATGGAATCTGCTGAAACGGCTGACTCTTACTGAGATCTCTGGTGGGTCACACAAGTGGTTCACTGCATATATCTTGGAGTAATTAAATGAGTTCAAATCAGGCAGTACAATAGAACAGTAGGTATAAAATTATGATTAAAAAAAAACAAACAATTACTTGTATATTGAGATGCAAAGCTTGTCACTTCAATGTGATGATATGATAAATCCTTAATTTAAGGTTATCCCCATTAAGGTACATGTATCCTTGATATTACTATTTCACTATTCCAATGATATATATGCACCTATCATCATGCTTGCCTTTATTTACAGGCTCAGTTCACCCAGGCCTTTGAGCTAGGGGCAAGTTGCAGCATCACCAATTACCAGGGGTACACTCCTCTCTGTTTGGCAGCAGAGCTGGCAGATATTGAATTCTTTGAGAGCATCATTCATCTAGAGCGCCAAGTTTCATGGAAATATGGTGATGTAACTTGCGCCCTCTATCCTCTCTACAACCTGGACAGTATCGGAGTTGATGGGAGCGTCAATGAGAAGTCAGCTCTATTCACTATCGTCAATCAGGTAGAATCATCTAATAACATGCTTTTATATCATGCTTTAACCCTAAAAAGGCGGGACTATTTGAGGTCTTGATACGGCCGGGGGGGGGGGGGCATTATGGCTCACCCCTAAGATCTCGGCCTTGAAACGGCTGATTGCCGCGAAAAATTTGCACGCATGTCAAGTGAAGTGAATAGAATACAGGGAGTCCTGTACCAAAAATGGTGCTTTTATCCGGCAAGTAACGATAATTTCATAAGCCACCTGACTATAATAACATGCTTTTATATCATGCTTTAACCCTAAAAAGGCCGGGCTATTTGAGGTCTTGGGAGGGGGGCATTATGGCTCCCCCCTAAGATCTCGGCCGTGAAACGGGTGATTGCCGCGAAAATTTGCAGGCATGTTAAGCGAAGTTTATAGAATACTATGGTAATTTAATTTTTTGAAAAATTCACTTATTTGCATATTTATGGTAATTTATGCAAATAAGGTAATAACATTCACCTTTTTACCCATAAATCAAATATTCTTTATATTTCAGCATTCTTTTTCTCAACATGTATTCGTTAGACCATTTGAAACAATAATAAGACACAAAATTTGGAAGAGTTAGGTTATTCCTTATGTTATCTATTGTTTTGATAATTTCTTATGTATTTCATTGTTTTTTCAACTTTTGTATTTTATTGTTTTGTTCTTCTTTTTTTCCTTCTAACTACTATTCAACTGTTTTGACTCCCAAAATAAACATCTAAACTTTAAACAAGATCCAATAACCAATGTTTTTTCTCTTTTTAGGAAAAATGACATTTCCATATGTTTTGTACACAAATCAAAATGAGCGATTTTCGGGCTGACATGCAAAGACTAAAGGTCATGTGACTTTGTAACTATAACCCCCGATGCGCAAGACTCAAAAGAAAAAAGTCAGCGAGCAGCGGGGCGCCATCCGGCATCCATATGCGTTCCCAAACAATCAGAAAAATTGCGGAGGGGGGGGGGGGCCATAACGGCCCCCTGGCCATATGAGGGTTAAGTAAGTTGAAATCAAACTACACCCCATTTTCTACATTTGCTGTAGAACTCAAGTGGTCGATCTAGCGGATATGTCACTTAACTGTGTGGATTAGATATGGTTTGTGCCCCATTAAGTATTGCATTCTCACGTACATCAAGAGATGCAGGCAAGACAACGTTTAGCGATTGTCTTGTTTTCATATTGAAATGGCGAGCAGGCTTTCTCCATTTTATCCTTTAATAAAGGCCTTGCAAATTTCATCAATTAGCAAATTATTTGAACAAGTGTCTATAACCCCTTCAAAAATAGAACCCCATAGAAATATTCACTTACCATCATTACACTTTAAAATTGTGAAAGACTCGTAAGTATGCACATATCAATGAAATGAAATCATTCCATGTCTCTCATTCCTAGTCGGACATTGATCATCTGGGCTTAATGAAGGGTCTGATGACTAAACTGCTTCACGAAAAATGGAAGACATTTGGACGGTTTCAATTCTACCTGCGCATGGGGCTCTTTATATTCTACTTGATACTGCTGACAACAGCATTCTATCTGCGCCCTGGAAAGGTATGTGTAATTTGGGAATGTCTATAACAAGAACACTTTCAGTTATGTATGCTTGTGTTGTTTATGAGTATTTAGAGATGAGGAAGTTAGCTTTATAGCTGTCCAAATCATATTTGTTTTAATATTAATATATTAATAATTATCATCAGTAACAAATGAGTAAGACAGTTCATGTACATGAAGTTGTACTAGAAATATAGAGAAAAAAAAAGCTTAGGTCATGTCTCTGGAGGGTCTGTTTTCTTTAGAGGACCTATTATAATATGATATACATAATATATTTTCAGTATATTCAGATATTTTTTTATACAACAAACTGGAGAAATATCCAAGTCTACATCACAATCCAGTGACCAAACAGCCGATTTGAGATAGACTTGGTGATCTCATATTAAAAAGAATTGATTTGATTTGATTTGATTTGATTTATAACTTTCTTATTATTGGTCTGATTTATTTCAAACTTTCACCATTCCGTTTGTCTTACTTTTGTGTGCTAATAACGTACCATACAAATGAACTCATTACATGGGTTTGATTGCCCTTCATTCCTCAAACTTGGTGCATCATCATCATAGTGAGATGAAGTGATTAGATTATGGGATAAGGACAAAGGTCAAGGTCATAGAATATGTGTGTATCAGCAAGTAAACATTAAAGATATGGGGACAAATGTGTAGTTAAAAGTTATAAGGTGATATTAAACTCCCAATCTTCCCTCCTCCCCCCAAATAAAAAGGAAAAAAAGAATGATTGATAGAAAGATGAAAAATATGATAAAAGATGAAAATTACATTCCTGTTCAAGAAATGGGAAATTGGTGTGATGAGTTTGAGAATGTATGTATAAACCAAGCTATACCTTTCATTGTATTATGCCAGGACCGTAATGCTAGAGATATCAATGTCACTGATTCGTTTGGAAACACTACGGTTGTGCATAAGTGGAATAGGTGTTATCTGCTCTATTCAGACACAACCCAAGACAAGGTAAGTCTTAAAGATCATACTTACATACAATCTGACATCAGAAGAAGATTCCATTTATCATGCATGTGATAAACCAATAAAATATATCCTACATGATGCACCAATGCATTCATATTAAAAAGACAATACCTACGTGCTATAATGATAATAATAATATGGATATTCATATAGCGCTGGTATCTGCCAGGCTCATGACGCTGTATATATTTTATTACCCTGGTTGTAGCCAAGCTGCTAAAGAAAGAACCACTCAAGCATATCAGGTACCCATTAATTTACACCTGGGTGGAGAGTAGCAAATGTAGATTAACGTCTTGCCCAAGGACATTACTTATTAGTGCCACGGCGGGACTCGAGCCCGTACCTTGTGATCTGCAGTCGGGCGACTTATCCACTAGACTACAACACCTCTACAAGATGTTGTTATCACCCCTCATCTCCCCCAAAACAATAGATTTCTCATAGCCTAGCTCCCTAATAATATGCCCCTAATTTATAGCGACTGAGAGCAATCTTTCTCAAATTTCCTCGAAAACCCCATCAAAATCGGTAATTTCATGTAATGAGAACTATTTGGTCGCAATGTGACCTCAAAAATCTTTAAATTTTTGCTGGCTCGCTTTGCTAATGTTGGGACATCGAACCATTCACATACAGATTGAAATATTTGTTGGTGATTGGTGTCACTCTAATTTGCAGTTGAGGGAGCAGAAATGTGATATCATGACTATAACCTATCCCTTTATAAAATGTAATTATTTTTTAGACGTATGAAATAATAATTGTAATCATTGAAGCTTAGTAGAAACATGTACTACATTTGAGCGAGAAGGAAGTATACAGACTCAACTGTCTGATTTATTTATCTTTCAGTGTCGTCTAGCATTTGAGTGCATGACTGTCTTTGGAGCTATCATGTTCCTTTACTTTGCAGCTAGAGAGCTCCATCATCTTAAAAAGCTCTATTGGAATGTACTGGTGAGGTTCTCTTATTTTTATTCTCACGTAGTAACAAGCAAGAATTCTTTAGAGTCCTTTTCCTTGCCCAGATGTACAAGTATAAACAGATGAAGGAGTATTTTATTTTCTCAATATTTCCTCAAACTTTTGAAAGAGTAAAATAATTAACATTCAGTTCTTTCATCATACATCAAAATTTGAATCACTCAAAGGCTATGGTGAGAGTGATTATTTCTGTAATAATACCACAGTTTTTCAATAAATGAGATAGTATGGAATACAATAATGCCAGTTATCTGCAAAGTAAAATGTATTCTTGTAAAACTGTCCTCTGTAGGGATATTGTTGATTGAAAAGTAAATAAAGTTGAATTACCAAGAGATCTGCTATTTAATCAAAATCACAGAAATCTGTTATGATTATTGTGCCTAATATCCTTATACATTTACATTTTTTTCTTCACCATTACATATAATTATGGTAGGCCTATTCTATTGATTCTATCACATATGTAGGATTAAAAGATAAGAGGAGTCTCAGAGATATTGAGTACATCGCTTGATCACAGAATTTACTATGTAATTGTTAAAATAACCTGGCTTGTAAATTCTTCCTTTTTCATGAGGAATTCATGTTGCTTCATTTATAATTATTATTATTGATGGATTGTTTTTTTTTTACAGCGTAATGCCCCAGCCAAGGCCATGTTCCTCTTATCTTGCTTCTTTGTGATCCTGGCATGCTTTGGGCGGATTCCTCCCTGTGCTCCCTACTATGAAGATGTTCTTATCATCCTGTGTGTGCTTACAGCATGCCCTTACTTCCTCTTCTTCTTGAGGTATGTGTCTAAACTCTCAAAGTGAGACCAGATTTACGCTTCACAGCAACTCTTTACATCGGGCCGATGGCCCATTGGTCTATTGAAACAACCCTTAAAGAGAAAGTCCTGCCCATTTGAAAGTTTACTTGAATAAATAGAGAAAAATAAAAATCATCAAAATCGGACGAAAAATAAGAAAGGTATGGAATTTTAAAGTTTTTCATAAATTTCATGAAACAGTGATATGGATCATATAGACTGTATGCAAATTAGCGATTTGATGATGTCATCCCCCTACTTCTATCCATTTTATACATACATTTTACCAAAATTTCACTTTTCTGCTCTGGGAATATAAAACATGGATTAAATCCTCACTGAATATGTGCAAAATCACCATTACTGTAACTTATTGTAATAGGAAGGATAAAATGTATACAGGTGTGTATATAAAAAATAATAAAAAAATAGAAATTTCATAAACAAAATGTATGGGGAAAAGTGAGGAGATGACATCATCAACTTGCTAATCTGTACACAACCTATGTATCAATGTTTCGCTAAAGGATGCTAAATGTTAAATTTTTGTATTTTTCATCCGATTTTCATGAAAATTTTACTGTTTATGAAAAATAATTGTTCTCTTTTTAAAAATTAAACTTGCACATGTGTAAGAATTGCCCTTTAAGAAATAGGATCAGTCAGATGTGTGAAAACTAACTCTGAAAACTCTAACTTTCACCACAATAGGATATACATACAGACTGTAGAGAAATTCTCATTCAATTTCAAGAGAGAAAGAGAGATCAGATCATAAAGATACCATTTTATCAAGTATGTTTGGTTTTAAAGTAAACTGGAAGAGTTGAATTTGCCCATAATGAATGAAAGTATAAATTGCAATCTTCTGTCTTTTGCCTTCCTGTCAGGGACTGAAACTTGTATATAATGATGCAATGTGGTGCAAAACAAAAAGAAAGAAAAGGAAGGATGCCTTATGAATTTCCATTTGGAAATAGAGTTCACTATTTGTGATCAACAGTTGTTCATCAAGGTTTTCACGATGCTTATGTTTCCTGTTGTAGTTATTAGACATGCACTTCGATAGGATGGGCTATAGTCTTATAATGGAGACCGAGGCCGAGACTGAGGCATAATCTTCCAAGCTGAAGACCTTGTTAGGTGCCTTGAGCATCTCTTGGAGTGGATATGTGCGCATTATAAATGTTGTTGTTATTATTATTATTATTATTAAGACAAACCCTTGAGACTGAAACCTCTGAAATACCAGACTGACACTTCAATTATTTTTTTTACAACAGAGTATATGCCCTTGTAGGTCCATTCATCTTCATGATCTACAAGATGATTCAAGGAGATCTGCTTAAGTTTCTTCTTCTCTATCTCATCTTCTTCATTGGTTTCTCACAAGGTAAGTTCCGAAAATTGTTATCTGTCCTTTTTCCCCCTCATATCTAGGCAATGTTGTTTGATCATGGCCATTTTTGTCATCTCTTGAAGTTATATTGATGTTAAGTTTATTCAAACATCTTAGAAGAGTAATTTTGCTTGTCATGAGATTATCATTGCATGTATTCAAAGAGTGTCTTATTGTCTTTTGGTATACATTGCTTCGTTTAATAAAATATGACATAAAATGTGGCATAATTTTTTACAAATAATTATTCAAAAAATATGTTGTTGGAAACTGCTGCCCAGAATGATTTGGATCGATTTTGATTTTGTAATTGTCAATGATAAACGGTACTTGAAAGCTATCTCTTTATCTTTTTGTTTATAGCAATGCACATTGTATTTCTATCCTCTGTGGGTGCTGAAACTAATTTCATCGACTCTGCAGTCAACATGTTTGTCATGTCTCTAGGAGAGTTTGGAGACGTGTATGAAAAGTTTGATGAAACTCGGTACCCGCACATGGCAAAGGTAGGCTAAAAGCCCTATTTACCTCTTTAACAAGTAATTTAGATCTGATTGCTGATTATAATGATTTATACAACACCTACGTGGATCCTTGTCATTTGATTCGAGGATTGTTGGTCACATGATATTCAATAGATGTTCTATTGCACGGGCATGCACTTTTGGTTATATTCGCTGTGCATTTTTGGTTATATGCAGACTGCGTACCTCTCTGCCGTGCGCGTATCCCTGCGTGTATCTGACGCAAAGGCAATCTGAATGTTATCGAGAAGGATTGACTCCAACTTTAATTTATCTTTAATATAAGGAGTAAAGCATAGTTTGTTGATTAACATTCTATTAGATCTTCTTTGATGTACCGTAGTATAAAACAAATAATGAATGTTTTTCATTCGTTCAATATAGTGCGAATGTTTACATTCGTTGAAAGATTAACGTTAATTCTATTCAACTTGGCTGACGCCTCGTTGAATAGAATGTTCGCACTATTGAACTCATAACCATTCATTATTTGTATAATATTGCTACAATTTATATTTTGCTCATACCCTTTTCAGGGATGCTCAAGGCGCCTTCAAAGTAGTTATTAGTATCATGGCTTTAACCCAGCTGCCATAAGGCACTAAAATCATTAAAAGCATCAAGAAATTACTTTCTACCAGGTACCCATACGAAACCTAGATGGAGAGTGGAAAATGTATACCTTCATTATATCAATTGTTTAGTAAAGTAAAAATGGTTACTTTTCAGGTGTTTCATTACTCAGGGATGCTTGTTTTGTTTTCAGACTCTACGGTAGATATCTGTAGTATTTCCTACACAATGCGCGCCTGGTATACTTTGCAGGCATTGCTCAGCATTTTCATTGAAATACATTTCTTTGCTTAATTGTGACGTCTCTGCTACGTATTCAAACTTAACACCAATATATTTGTAATGTTACCTAGGCTTTGCACCTAGTAATTTTACAGGTGCTTCTCAACATTTTTAGTAAAGCACATTTTCTTTACTTAATTGCTCAAACTTTTCACCAAGATATTCCTCTGAGCTTGTAAAGCGTTTCCAAGGTAAAATGCCTGGTTACTTACTTGTATTAAAGGTAAAGACCAGTTATGGTCATGCGATTGCATTGTGAAAGAAACGTTGTGGAATCGATCAGAAAAGGTTGATCATCTAGCATCTAGCATCTGCAAGGTTCTGGAATCATCAAAATGATAAGAAATTTGGCCCATTCTTCGTAAAGTTACAAGCACTATACACAGAAAGATGTATATGGGACTACCCTATATCTCTCACAGACCATGAGAGAAACAAATTTACCAAATATATGAATTAGTAGGCGGTTTCCCTGCAAATTTTTTATCATCATGTATTAGTCAAGACATATTCTTTCACATGATTGGTAATGAGAGCTTCCATTTCATTTTTTGAAATTGGGGCGTTTCCAATACTGGTCTTTACCTTTAACACTATTTGTGCGTTGCCTTAGAAAAGCTAAAATTATTGTTCATGATATTTGTCATCATAAATTGATAAAAACTTGAAGCATGAAACTTGTCTTCTTCATCATTGATATATATATATATATATATATATGAAAATGTCTCTATTACATCACATTAATTTTACAATTCAAACAAATTACACAAATCTAACAAAGAAATGATGATTTCTCTGTGTCTCTCATTATCCAGTTCTTGTTCTTTGTGTACATGGTGCTTGTGACACTGCTTCTGGTTAACATGCTGATTGCCATGATGGGGAACACATTCAGTACCATAGCTAATGCAGACTATGAGTGGCAGAGACAGGTAATTGCCTAACTATGAAGCTTGTGTTATTATCTAGAGGTAAATGAGGGAAAATAAAGAGGGAAAAAACAAAACAAAAACAACAACACAGTAGTATAGTTCGAGTCAAGAAAAGGATGGTAAACAGAGTCCAATTGCGGTGAGATTTTCATAACTATGTTCATTTTGCCTCAAATCAATATCAAATTAGTTTACCGGTAGGCCTACTTTAATTCTTAAATGGAAATCATGGTGAAGGAATCTGTTCTTCTTTTTCTAAATATATCTTAGAAATTTGACAGTTTTAGAAGCTTGAATTTTAGATCTGTTTTGCAAAAGTATCCAGGATGTGGTAGGATATATCAATGATCTTATTGTGTAGACACCAATACTACCACAATTGTTATTTCTTAGTAAACTTTCATTAAAGAAACTCTTTCCTGTTGCCCTTTTCAAATTATTTCTTTCATTGCTGTTTTGTTCTTAGTTTAGTAAATATATTTCCTTCTATTAAACTTGTTAAGATATTTATTTCTTTGTCTTTAGTGGGCGAAAGTGGTCCTGGTTCTGGAGCAATCCTTATCCCCTGAAGTGCGGCATAGCATGCAACTTATGTACTCTCAACCTGTATGGGAAGGCCTTCCTGGCAGAGCCATGGTACAGCAAACAGAGAGAGAGGTAAGGTCATCAACAGAGGTCAGGCTCAATCAATGTAGTCATGAAGGTCACGCAGTCATAATATATAAATTGATCTTCAATATATGTATTTTGAAGACATGATGTACTCTTAATCTGCATTGTTACATAAAAACTGTAAATCTTGAATCCTTCTTTTTATAAGAAATGTTTAAAAAGTGTTTTGTCAATAGTCCACAACCTTTGGCTTTTCCCTCATTTTAAAATTCTAATTACATCCATTTTCATAGAGGAGACAATTTTTCAGTTTTAAAGGTCATACTCAAAGTTTTGGCACTACTTTTTTTGTCATTCTTAATTAGACCCATGATGACAGAGAAGTGCAGAAGTCCCGTCAGCGCAACAGCCGTAACACCAAGATGAAGTACATTGATGGGGAATGGGTGCCACCTCCTATGAATGACCGTCCCCGTGACAGTGTCTTAGGGGCACATCAGCAGGGTGACTCAAAACCTCCCATGACCCTTGTTGTACCAGAAACAAAGATCATTCCGCCGGATGGGGACTATGTGTGATTATGTATTCCACCATTACCATCAATGTATGTTGTGTTGATAAACCACTATTGAAAGAAACTTTACATTCAAGCTACAGTCAAACCAGTCTTCATGGCCGCCTGTCTACATTCTCGGGCTCTTTTTCTTTATCCCTTGGATGGCTTTTATGGACATGTTTGACAGTATTGAAGAGGCAAGTTTGCAGATAATATAGTACTTTCATCATATACATCTTATAAAGCCTGTGCCTGAGTAGGCACATCACAGGCATATCACGGTAACTGGAATATTCACATACTTCAATGTTTGAAGATTGTCTTCTATATTAGGTTGAAAGGCATGTGATATTGGTTTTTCCCCTTATCATTGAAAATGGGATGATTATAAATTCAATTTTTCAACGCTCCAATGTTAGATATTAGGTCATTTTTTTAGAAGTAGTTAAATGTCATTAGACAAGTAGACCTACTGCTATATGGGTTAATATGCTCGTAGCAATAGACCTGATGATGTAATCAAGTACATTTTAGATAAATAAACTCATTATTAACTTGTGTGAATCCCATTATTCTCTTTATGTTCCATGGCAAGTAATATGTAACCTATGTACTGTACATAATATTTATTGAGTATATCATATTAATCATAAAACAGTTGGACACTCAGAAGTAAAAGTTTATGCTTTATAGCAAGTATTTACTATTTACTAGTGATTATATTTATTGATTATATTATACTAAGCATATAATAGTTTGAGACTCAGAAGTTAACAGTGTCAATTAAGCACTGTGAGAAATCTGGGTGTATGGCACAATTCTTGTTTAAACATAGGGAGCCACATATCCAACACGTGTTAATCTGTTTTTTGTTGTTGTATATGTTATACAATCTTCCCCACATGTATAGATACCAGAAAAAACACTTACAGCCTTGTCCATGCATGTATAATTAGTAAGCTTGATTAGACTTATTCTTTACATGTAAACATGCATGTAAATTTGAAATCCACTTGCATCAAAGTGTAATCTGACACATGCTTGGGTGACATGTGCTCAATTCAAATCTTTATTTCATCAAAGACATTGGGTTTAGGGTTCGGTGTGATTGTAATTTGGTTGGAATTTAGGGAATTTTCTAATAGAAATTGACTGTCGAAGCATTTGTCACTGGAGCAACGGTAATAGAACTATCATTAGCCCTCTTTTTACAATCAATTTTTTTTCGCATTCTCGATGTGATTCTGTTACTTATTTTTTAGGAATTCATCTAAGCTCATTATACAGCATGGTCGACATGTTTTATGTTTAGTTTTATCGCACCTTGCTGCATATGCTGCTGCATGTTTATGAAATTCATGTTATTGTCGCAATGGCATTAGAAAATTGTACAAGTTACATGTACCAACTGCCAATGAAGCGGATGACATAATAATTACCTGGAAGAATATGCATTTGCATACAGCTCAATGATCAACAAAGCAACATTTAAAAAAAATATTACAGTATCTCCAGCCTTACATAAATGTAGTTAAAGGTTGCTATCATCAGTCAAGGTACTAGTAGCATGTTTGTAATTTATATTGTAGAATGATTAAGCAGGTGTTGATGAATTATCTTCAGTACTTTCATTGAAGCTATATTTAGTGCTTTGCATGTATTTTTTTTTACTTGTTAGAGGTTTGTACATTTGTGTGGACCAAACTTTTATGCCAATAACCTTTATTATGAAACATGAAACTATATTTGTATGACATTCTGCCCAAATTATCATAGTTAAGCGAGAGATTCAGAGCTAGGAAATAAATCATTAGATACATTTTTAAAGATTTTTTTCATTTGTTTTTGGAAACATCATCCCAAAGGATAAGTGTTGGTATACTGAAAGATGACCTTTATTCATGCCTATTGATCTACGATATTCCATCTGAAAATGTACAAGGAATATATTAAAGAGTATATTTTTGGCATGATGTATCATATTTTAGCATGACATAGGCGCTGCCTTTCTATAACGTGACACACCAGGCGAACTTGTACATGTATCAAACACAAGCTGTAGTTATAGAGACATTTTAATTCATTAACAAAACCTATCATTTTCAATGAGGGAAAATCATAGCAGAGGCGGTAAAAATAATATTTGGAAAAAAATAAATAATAGGAACAAAGTTACTATACAGTGCGTCCCAGAAAAAACGAAACCGAGAACTATCGATGTTTTATCATAACTTAATCACAATTATAATTAATAAATGAAACAAATTGGGAAAGCTTAGATCCTCCTCTTTCATTCGATGCATTTCACATGATGCATATTTCACGCATGAGTGATTAAAAGCAATTTGAAGAGAGGAAACCAAAAAGTCATTTGGCGGACGGTATCTGAATTTTAAAGGGTAAATCACATTTCTAGAAAGTTCAATTTCTACCCTTTCATATGACACCTGTTATTCCTGTTATTCCTGGTTCATTTTTCCTGATGGAGGTGTCATATGAAAGGGCAGAAATTGAACTTTCTAGAAATGTGATTTTCCCTTTAAAGACCGTCACCACTACTGGGCAAGAAGGGATTAGACCACACAGCGAGCCAGCGAGGTCGATGTGACAGGTGGTTATCTCATTAACTCAGCTCTCATTTAACATAAGAAAAAGAGGATAATGGGGGACCAACAGGCACCGATTGGGGAATTTTCTATATAGAGGGAGCAAGTAGCTACAAGTATGGCAGTGTGCCTTTAAAATTCAGATACTGCCCGCCAAATGACTTTTTGGTTTCCTCTCTTCAAATTGCTTTTAATCACTCATGCGTGAAATATGCACCATAGGAGTTGCATCAAATGAAAGAGGAGGATGTAAGCTTTCCAAATATGTGTCATTTATTAATTTTAAGTGTGATTAAGTTATGATAAAACATTGATAGTTCTCGGTTTCGTTTTTTCTGGGACGCACTGTACAATCTATTAAAATATAGCAGTTCAAAAATCTTTTTAATTCATGTGAAACTGTCATCCCAAGAAAGCAACAACTTAATCATGCAATTTGCGTTCTGACAATTGTACAAAAGATAAGAGCAGGCCAATGAAATATTTCATCACTGAACCCATGTGAGAAGGAAGTATCCATAAATTTGAATACATTTACTTGATAACCGACTTTGTTTAGTACGTCACGTTGTCAAGAAAATGGAGATGCACATGTCGAGCGGAGAAACTCTCCATTGCCCTAAGAATATTTTGCTTCAGACATTTCTCATAACTTTGCTGGAGAATATTGTAAATTAATAGGCAGAATGCAATAAATCTCAGAATAACTAAAGTACTTTTTTGGGGTTAGGTTTCATTGTAGGTAATCTGATTATGCAAATGTCCTATGGTAATCAGAAAACTGTTGGAGCAATGTTTTAGGCAAGCTACGTATTGTTGGATTTAATGCAAGTTCCAGTTATTGTTCCGTGATATGGTTTTTTTTTTGCTTCTAATTTGCAGAAATGGTTATCAAGATTGAATAATAGTGTGGCAGAATATATGGACTAGCTCCCAAGTGAAGGAAAATGTTCATATTTTATAATAATGATAATAATGAGATTTATACAGTGTCAAATATGATTGAAATCAAATGCTCAAGGCGCTCTTGTGCAAAAAACACAAAAAATCACATTAAACCATCTGCATTATAAACAAAGTAACAGGAGTCGTTAAGATAGAACATGAAATTATAGAGAACATTTGATTATATGCTGAATCAAACAGATATGTTAAAAGATTATTTTGTTACTGATCTGACCTTCATTCATTATTGTTCTCATCAATCTAAATTTGAAAGAGATTATATGGCAAACTTTTAGCAATAAATCATTCTACATTGTTGAAGAGATGTAAATTTTTTATTTATAAAATATGAATTGCATATTGGTTGAGCTTGTGCACTGCATTGTTAAAACTAATATTTGTTGATTATATTTCAAATATTCTTTGGCTATAACTTGATGATTATGCATTGTAAGCTGACAAAAGTGCAATATAATTATGCAAACATGTATTCATGATATTTTAGCTTGTAAAATGATAAATATGTAAACTACATTCGGTGTCTTTATTATATATTTTGCATTGAACTGTGTAAGTGATGTACTTTCACAGAAATCTCAGGATATAATTTAACTTTTCTCTTTTGTCTTTCATTTCATGTGCTGAAATGTATATTAATAATGCATATACCTTTTTGTTTTCAAATGAGCTACCGGTAAATATTTTGAAATTATGAATTGGGATTCCTTCATGTATGTCAATAGTCACAAGGTGGAGACATGGATATATACTAGACAATGATGCAGTTACAATTTCACATATCTTCTTGATATTAATGCTATATGTACAGTCACTTTGTTATTATCACTTTAAACAAATGCTGGAGCAAATGCTGGATATAACTCAATTTGGAGTAAAAAGGAGGGAGATAGAATCCAAACATGAGGGTATCATCAAGCATAAAAGCATTCATGTTCATCAAATTTATTAAATTATATTACATGTAATTGCAATATATCAAATCATGAAATATATGATTAACGTCTGCTCAAATTCACATAGTATTTACAGTCAAACCTGTCTCAGTGACATCCTGTCTATAAAGGCCAGCTGTCTAGTGGCCATGCAGTTTGTCTCTCCTGATCGAGAGAGGAATGTGTGTTGTAGAACCTGTCTAGAAAGACCAACTGTCTACAGGGGCCACTTAATAGTCAGGTTTGACTGTAATTGCAAAATCTATAAAGTATTTAATAAAAGTGTCATTCCCTAATTCAATGAATTCAATTCTTTTTGCTGTGATTATCCTCACAGTGGAAATAAGTTGCTGAATGAAAGAGGCTTTGAGTATTAAACCAGGGAGGTGAGACAAATCACTTCCCTGAGTAAACCAAATGCCATAAGTGAGTGTGTTGTGTATGTGTGGGTGCGTGTGTGTGTGTACAAAAAATACTTCTGTTAGGTTCTACTTTTACATGTACATGTAAGTCCATTTTGTGAGTCCTCTGTTGTCTGCATCGATTATTATCATAACATACAATTTCTGTACTGCTTAATGTCAATACAAGAAATTCTCCAAAAAACACATCAGTGCATGTCGTGCCCAAGGCTTCGCTCATTTTTGGCTTTCATCAAGTTGGGACATAAACTTCCGGTTGTGGTTCTGCTTTGTATAGTTTGGCTTTCCGATCTGTAATGTGAACAAAAATTGACCTACTGAGGATGGGAAATACACTTGAAAACTGATAATTCAACTGAAAATGATAGTACCAAAAAAAAATGAAGTACTTTCTTAACAAATAGAAAGGTTCCCTGAAACAGGAAAAGAAAACTTGAGTTTGAGTAACACTTCGGGCTAAACTACTATCATAGGAGCGATGACCTAGCTCGACGTGATGGAGCCCTGCATGTAAACCGCATGTAGAATGTCATAAAGAAGAATTGGAATGCCAAATTTAAACGGGGCATAACAAGTTATAAGGAGGAAATCTCGGCCGTTTCATGGTGTGAAGGAATGTAGGTATCAGCTTGGATGGCCGTTAGCCCGAGTCCATAATCATATTTTTTCCCCAACTTTCAATTTGCCAAAATTAGTATAGGTGTTCCAACTTTGTGGGCTGAAATATTACATTGGACACATACTACTCCATGAGAAATATAAGTTATGCGCGAATGCGCGATAGGGAGAAGTAGGATCTCTAAAGTATACTTTTTTCTTCATTTCATGTGTCCCCCCCCCCCCCCCACCTGTGACTGAATGATTGTGAATGCATGAATTTTTTATTGAGAATACTGAACATGGCAGCCCGTTGGCTGAATTACTTTCAGTTTACAATAAAAACAAATAATTTTAGGTACAAATCGATTTCGGAATAATTGCCAGTTATGTAACAACAAAACTATACATGTGTGTGTACCTGTCACCTACAAAAATAATTTCAATACAGTTAGAAAAGCTTTACTCTATATATATATATATATATATATATATATATATATATATCTATCACATTCCGAAACTTCCTGTCTGGGTACGTCTTATTGTTTCAGATTGACCTGCAATATTTTTAGCTTTAAAAAGGTGTAGGTCATTAATATTAGTTAAATGTCATCTGATACATGTAGAATCAAAAGCCTTCAAATTTGAAAACGCATTTTCACCATATTTAATACTGTACTGTGCGGATAAACCACCTTATAGCCAATTTGTGCCCTAACTTCAATGAGAGTACAAAGCAAAATTTCAGCTTTAAAATAGTGTAGCTCATTATTTAATTTAAAATACCAAACAATGATTTCAAAAGCCTTCAAATTTAAAACTCTTTCCGCCATATTTTTACGCGCATTGTGCCGATAAACCCCCGAATTGCCGGTTTAATTGAGCTTCAAATTTAGTCTAAAACAATAAAACCAAAACAAGAAGTTTCGGTATGTGACATATAATATGAGAGTACAGAGCAAAATTTCAGCTTTAAAATGATGTAGGTCCTTATGTCCACTGGCGTACTGGTGGGGGTGCTTGGGGGGGCTTCAGCCCCCCCAAATAAAATTGAACCACGACTTTTTTTCACAAGTGATGTATATGTTCGTGATATCACATGATTTTCAACAAAATGCTAGTTTTTTCCATTAATTCTTGCAAACTGACCCATTCCCCAAAAAAGCCAGGAAGAGCTTATGTTTTTATTGTCACTAAGGGCCTTATAGTGGCCACCAACAGTAACACTGGTAAAAAAAATCCTTTCCAGAAGCTTTGTGCAAAGCACTGCCGGGAGGCGTCTTATTTTTTCGTACCACGGCGAGCCCGGATTCCTGTTTTAGCATGAATATTCATTAGGCAGGGCCGGGGAAAGTCTCGATTCTCTTGAATATTCATGTATGATCGAGGCATGCGCAGCATCGAATATCGTGTGTAACAAGTACGCTGAATCAATGGCAGGCCTATAATATGACATAGAAAAGCAATGTCATGGTCATTTAGATAATACAGTCATAAATGCTGTGTTGAATTACTAGTAAATGCCAAAATGTCAGTACCGGTAGACAAGATATATAGCATATATTTCAAGTAAGAGTCTTGATAGGCAATTTGTGAGTAGCCTAGGCTTACTTTTCTGAGATTAATGGGAGTCTAGTTCTTTTCATGAATTGGTAAATAATCAGTTCTAGGTTTGCTTTTTAAATATTACAAGCAGAGGTTGCATTATGGTATTGAATATGTGATACAGTATTATAAACTGTATAAAATAGATAACAAGAATAGGCCTACATACAGACATTTATCAAAAATAAAATACTTGTGTATTGCACTTAAATTATTTCTATGATCTATGCTCACTTAACTGCATAAGGAAGAAAAGGAAGAAAGAAAAATGGGATTAGAAAGAAGAATAACAAAGTTAAAAAGTAAAATATATATAAATAATAAATGAATGGAAGAAATAAAGAATACGGAATAGATACCAAGGAAGAAAGAAATAAATTGCAAGAAAATTGAAATGAAAAGAAGACAAAAGAAAAAGGGAAAGGAGCAAGATAATATCGATACCATATCTTCAATCTTGTTTTCTTTTATCTTGCCTCTTGTTTTTGTTTAGGCCTAGCTACCATTTTTTCCTTTCCTTTCTCTTTTTCTCTTAAAAGTTCTCTTTGGTTTCTTTCTAAAATAATGAGGGAAGGGGGGGGGGGGGTGGGGGACTCGATGATAATTCATCATTTGAAGGTTTACAATGTGAAGTCCACGAGTTATATGCACCCACTGAAGAAAATCCATGTACAGGGTTGCTGCAGGAACCCCAGCACCCACAGATCCCACGCATGATGAGACAAACTCGAGAGAAAACTACACATTCTTTCACATACATTGAAGAAAAAAAAGAAGAAAAAAAAATCCAAGATCGGTTGAACTCTTTTTGACCCCTCCCCAGGACGTCGATCAATTACATGTATATGCCCCCCCCCCAAACTCTGGCTACGGCCCTGGCGGTAATTAACCACTATTCAAATCTGACAGGTGCCCCTTTTTCTTCAACAAATGCCCCTTTAACTTCATAATAAGTGCCACTGTTCCATTTTCATAAGTGCCCCTTGTGATATCTGATAAAAGCCCTTTCATTTTTTTTAACTTTGACACGCGTCCCCTTAAACTTTCTAACAAGTGCCCTTTTACCTTTTGATATGTGCCCCTTTCCCTGTTTAATAGGAGCCCCAACCCCAACCCTTTCTCATAAATGCCCCTTTGACACATGCCCCCTTTTCCTTTTTTTATAATTCCCCTTTTCTCTCTTTCTCTGTCTTTCAAAAACTATCTTCTGCAAGGTTCGTTCTCTTGACTGAGCAACCTGTTGCAATTCCTTTCTGTCTCACTTTCAGTCGTACTTGTTGCCACTCATTTGCATTCACTCGTTATCAACTACCATCAACCATTCCATATTCACTCCATTACTGTCCACATTTCAATTTCATTCTCTTCACTCTCCCTTTTTGCAGCCTTTCCAGGAGCTTTGCTAGAAGTAGAACATTTTTAATGTAGAGGCCAGAGAAACCGGAAAGTATGTTAATCATTTTATTCAAATACCTAACTTGAAAAAAAGGAAAGTGAAACATTGTTTAATTACAATATATTGACATAATTTTGTTAAAGAAAAAATTTGAATTTAACACTGGAAATTTGTAATTGGTTTGCCAGCCCCCCCCCCCCTCCAAAAAAAAAAACACACTCAAAACACAACAGTGGTACCAGGGTTTTTGTTAGGAGGCCCATGTACTGTATAATTTTTATTATTAAGAATAGTTTTCTCTTTTTTATTAATTTGACATTGGCATACCGTAAATTTCACCAGGAACCCCCCCCCCCTCCCGACACTGCCATTACTTCTACCAACAGTAATGCTATAATTCAAAATTTCACTTTCTAAATCCTTCTAATATAAACATATAATCATATTTGTACAGAGGATAAGATAAGAGGATAGCAAGCCCCCCCCCCCCACTCCCTGTTTTCTTTAGTTGGGAAGCATCGAAACATGATTCTATGAAAGCTACCAGTTTGGATACGAAAGGCAATGAGGATTAGCAGTTTCCATATTTAATGCATTTAGAGTGTTGTCTTTCAAACCTTCTTACATACAATACTTGAAGTAGCAATAATTTCATAATCTACAAAACTTCCCATACAGAAGTCCATAGAGGTAAATGAATTTTAACATGTATAATTATAATCAAAATATCATTGATTAATTCAATCTTTGATATAGACTGATAGACCTTTATCAATCAAATTTTAAAGAGAATCTTTCTGCCCAGTCCTCAGTTTCATCCTATAAGATGGTAGTTGACATTGTTAGAATTTTAATGTTTATTCGTTGAGGATTAGTTATCTTTAATTATTTGAAAGTCGACAAGATGATAAACTTCATTAGCTTTATTGAATGTAGTATTCTACAAACATATAATACAAATAACAAATAAATATCATGTAAATATTCCAGTTTAAACCCATCTCTATTGTCCTCTTTCATTATATGAGGGTGGCATCTTTAAGACGTAGTCTCGTGTAGATACCTTCTGCATCCATCACTAAAGTTGTAGCCTAGTTTTCAGAAAAAAATATAACCCAAGTCTGTTGAATGGAAAAATGAAATAAGATATAACAAAATCAACAATGACTAATAACATACACCCTGATACCTGCTCAGAAAAAGGAAGGACTGAAATTCACTTGGGGTTCTAGTGGGCAAACCTAAACTATTTTTTGTACAAGACTAGTTTAAATACTGACCGCATCTTAAATTATTACTGATGATCCCATTAAGACGATAGGCCTGCTGGAGCTCGGATCAGACAAGGTATGAAATAAGTAATACAATGTAATACAACTCGTGCTCATACCGGTAATTGAATAATACTCGGTTAAGTATGGGACATAAAATGACCAAACAACTTTGACCAGCGAATGTACTGGAAATAATGCTACTGAAACATACGTAATGTAGACTTATATTTTATCTATATTGACATTTAATTTTTAATCTAAATTACAATTGTGATATTAAGTCAATTATTCTTTTACAAGTCAACTGACAATGAAAAATATCTGTTTCAGATCTATAATTTTCTCCATGACATTTGTTCCACAAAAATTTATTGGGGGTACCTTCATGTATATTAGCACACTTGCTCGTATGAAGTGTAGTAGGCCCGCATCTCTAGATAGGATCCCGTCAACATCTGTTCTTTGTTCCTCTCCTGAGTTTGCAAACCAGAATGCCTTCATCATCCACTGTAGAGAGGCATCATCCTACATGAGAGAAAACAAAGTAGGTACATGTACTTCAATTAAAAACTGATACTGATGGATACATATCAACCATAATACATCCTATAAACAGACTTTTATCAATCTTATTTTGTGTTCTTCTTCATCTTCATTGCTCAAGAAGTGAAAGTACCCCTTACAAAAAAAAAAATGAGGGGTCCTGTGTATACCCTACATGTAGTGCTTACAATGTGCATTTGATATGGCTCTTCTAAACACAGGACCTCCTGTAAATAAGGACAAATTTTCCTTTGTAAACATAGAAAGAAAAGACATCAATATTTGTATACTAGGTGCAGAACTAGAATAAAATATACCCTCCACTATATATGCTTGCAATGTCAACTTAGTTCCATTTCCTTTTGAGTGAATTAATAGGTGGTCGTTTAATATGTGTGTGCTAAATAACCTGATAACTGTACCTGCATGGGACTTTCTGCTTCATCTTGCAAATATAAGAGATGTTGTAATGTCCTCCTTCCAGCTCTTCAGTTTCAATCTTTTGGAACAAAAAGAAGAAGAAAATCAATACGACAATCAAGGCATCCCTTTTTTTTGTCATGGTTGGCCTTAATTTTAATATGGTGTGGAAATCAACATTCCTATTTAATGAACCACAGTACAAAGTAAAACTAAATGGAAGATTTAACTTGTGCATCAAACAGTGGTTTCTATGGCCTATGAACACGAAGCAGTACTAAGTAGAATTAGTTTATTATAACAAGAAGAGGTGGACTACATACCATATAAGCAGAGGCGGCGCTCCGAGAGGGGGGGGGGGGGGCAGAGTGCCCTCCCATTTGGTCAAGTACCCTAAAAGTGTCCCTGTTTTCATAGGAAAAGTGCCCCTTTTTACATAGGAAAGTGCCCCTTTTACTCTGACAAGTGCCCCTATTAAGTTTTTAAAGTGCCCCTTCCCCTTTTAATAACTACCCCTTTTAACTTGGATAAGCGCACCTTATACCTTCACATGTGCTCCCTTTCATTTTTAATAAGTGCCCCTTTTTCTTATAAGTGCCCCCATTTAAAAATAGGCCCTTTCCCTTCTCATAAATGCCCCTTTTCATCTGTGAAAATAGTTCCTTTTCATTCTCTTAAGTGCCCCTTTTCATCTCTTGTAAATGACCCTATTCACTTCTGAGAGATACTTGTTTTAATTTGACAAGCACCCCTTCCCCTCCTAGTCAGTACTCTTTTCATCTCTTATAAATGCCCCTTTTATTTTGACATGTCCTCCTTTTCCTTCCTATATAATGCCTTTTTTCCTTATAAGCACCCTTACCCCTTATCATAATTACCGGTACCACTTTTCGTCTTTGATAAGTGCCCCGTTTATTTAAACATGTGCCACTTTTTCTTTTTAATAAGAGCCACTTCCCCTTCTCATTACCCTTTTAACAATGATATGTACCCTATTTCCTTTCTTGTAAAGAACCTATCCCTTTTTCATAAATGCCCCTTTTCACTGCTTATAAATGCCCCCTATCAAAATCTGATGGGTGCCTCTTTTCCGTCGACAAATGCCCATGTTCTTATCATCCCTGGTGCATGCCTCTTTGTTTAGGTGTAAGAAGTGCCCCATTTTCACCTCTGATAATTAGCCTTTGTACTTTGACACATGCTTCTTTTCTTTTCTGATAAGTGTCTTAACCCTTTCGATAAGTGTCCCCTTTTCCTCTCATCATTAAACGTGTCCCTAATTTCAAGCGACTAAAAGCAATTTCCCACAAAGCTCGCTCGCTACGCTTGCCCATCGTTATAGATGTTATAATTATGTAACTTATCACAGATCTATTCAGTCTTCCGTTATGAGATTGTGCTTATATAACCCCATCAGGATTGGGTTTTCCTCTTTATAAGATGTAATTTTTCGCACTGCAAGCCAAAAACTGCAAAGTATGATACTTAAGCAATATCTTAAATGCTGTATTAAGAGAAACAAATATTGAAATCATCCCTGATAATGTAATCACAAAATAGGGGTATATACCAATGTCAAAAAAATGGTATATTTTCCCTCTGAAGGTGCCCTTTTTTCAAGAAAGTGCCCTTTTTGTTGGTGCCCCCCCCCCCCACTTTGGAAGTTGCTCCGCCCAAAGGCTCCACCGCCTCTGCGTATAAGTAAACATAATTGTCGACTACCCTAGGGTTCTTCTCTTATACAACGTCCAACAAAAAATAGATTTATCAAATGAACTGCACACTTTGGAGAAGAAAAAATCTTTAATATAGGTCTAGATCTAGAAAAGTTATGACAACTTGACAAGCACACTGGACACACACAACATCTGAACATTAAATAAATGAATCCTAGGTCTAGTTTGTTTGTTTTTGAATATTTTTATTAATAAGTTCCAGGTTTACGTCTAAATGAAATATGGTTTGGAGCCGTTTGATTATCCATGGTCACAAACAATTTTGGTCTAAAAGTTGACACGCACCAATGATGCAACTGAGCGAACGGATAGCACTTAGTCTTAGTAATACTAGTATAGCCAATAGAGTCGACATCTACTAAAGATATAAACAAGAATTAACCCTCTTGGATTATTAAAGAAATCATACTTCATAGATTATTTTAAGGTGTAACATTAAATCTAGATTTAAATTCAATGGATGATTGGTGAATTATATTCACGATGACGATCAAATTTGGAATAAAACCTGATCAGAAAGTTTTATCTTGATGCAGATCCCGATGCAGATGAGCACCGAAATTCCCCAACGTGGGCCTGCCGGAACCCCGGGGCTCTAAAGGGTGACATGAAGGCAAAGCGCAGTCAAACTACTTCACGACGATGAAAATCAAAGTGCAATTTCAAGAGAAATATTTTCCTAGCCTTTTCCTCACAAATCTGTTGAGAACAGTCTCAAAATGTAAAGAAATTACAGTAGATCACGAATTACAGCTTTTTCAAATTAATGACTAAATTCTCTTAATCTACTGATATTTCAATCAATTACTCACCCATATGCATTCTCCGTGAACTAAATCTTCTCACTTTGTGCGAGTATAGCGCGCGTCGTGCATGATCCCACCTCGATATGAATATTTAAGAGAATCGAGACTTTCCCCGACCCTGCCTAATGAATATTCATGATAAAACAGGAATCCGGCCTCGCCGTGGTACGAAAAAATAAGACGCTGCCGGGAGATAACATGCTACCTACCACTCGGGCTGAGCGTGCACAGATTTGCGAACGAGCGTTCCATACTTACATCATGTAACACTGCACATATAGTGGGGGAAATTGAATTCAGACAAGATTACGAATCGTCTTCCGCGCTTTGCACGGGAGGGGGGGGGGGGGGGGGGGGGGGGAATTGAATTCAGACTAGGATTAAGAGTCGAGAACGGTTTTGATGAAACGCGAAAATGATTTCAGACAAGGATTAAGAGTAATAATTAAATAAAACGACAAAGCTTCCGCGCTTCGCGTGGGAGGGGGACAACTGAATTCAGACAAATACACGATAAAATGAATCGTCTTCTTTCTCTATAAATTTAATGAAACGTGATAGCTTCCGCGCTTCGCGCAGGATGGGCGAAAATGAATTCAGACAAGGGTTAAGAGTAATAATTTATTGAAAGACAAAGTTTCCGCATTTCGCGCGGGAGGGGGACTGATTTCAGACAAGGATTAAGAGTCGAGACCGGTACAACGGATCGTCTTCTTGCTCTAATAATTAAATGAAACGTGAAAGCTTCAGTGCTTCGCGCGGGATAGACGAAAATGAATTCAGACAAGGATTAAGAGTAATAATTTATTGAAACGTCAAAGCTTATGCGCTTCGCGCGGGAGGGGGGGGGGACTGAATTCAGACAAGGATTAAGAGTCGGGGTTGGAACAATGAATCGTCTTCTTTCTCTAATTATTAAATGAAACGTCATAGCTTCCACGCTTTGCGCAGGAGGGGCGAACCATGAATTAAGAGTCAAGAACGGTACAACGGATCGTCTTCCATCTCTAATAATATAATGAAGTGTCAAAGCTTCCGCGCTTCGCGCGGGAGGGGGGGGGGGGAACTGAAAAAATTAATTAGTTCCTGGCCCCGGGTTTATGGGGTTAAAATTGTAGGCATTTGGACATTGGCATTTTTATATTTGTTGGTAATTGGTGGCTCGTTTTGTCGGTAATCGGTGGCCTCTACACCCTTCCCCCCTCCCCCACTGAAAAAGATCTAGCCGCGCCCCCGATAACGACACAGTTTATACACTCGAGATAATTTTTGCAAGTACTACAGTCAAGTACCGGCATCAAAGCATAATCTATACAACGTCTCACGACGTGTCAGATCACTTTTCTCTAACTTCTAACGAATCCCCTCCCGCGCAAAGCGCGGAAGCTTTGCCGTTTCATTAAATTATTAAAGAAAGAAGACGATTCGTTGTACCGGTCTCTACTCTTAATCTTGTCTGAATTCAAGAAGGCCTCTTTTTTTCCAGGAAGTGCCGGTGGACATTAATGCGCCAAATGTGGTTCTCAAATTGCAAAAGATCCCTACTCTTGGAAGGGGTAGGAGAAAGCAATTTTACGTCATATTATATTACTCCAGGAAGCAGGGGCGTCGCCAAGGGGGGGGGGGGGGTGAGGGGGTGCGACACCCCCCCCCCACCTGTCAGGATATTGTCGGTAAAATTGCGCTGCCGTCGGAAAAAAGAGAAAAGGGGGAGGGTAAAAAAGAGAGGGGAAAAAAAGAGAGGGAAAAAAGAGAGGGAAAGGGGAAAGAAAAGAAGAAAAAAAAGAAAAGAGAAGAAAGAAAGAGAAAAAAGAAGAAAAAAGAGTGAAAGGGAAACAAACGAAACGGGAGATGAAAGAGAGGAGAGAGAAGGGAGGTAAGAGTCTGAGAGAGGAGGAGCGGGAGTAAAAGAGAGAAGGGAGTTGTTGGGTGGAGTCGTCTCGTCGAGGGAGCAAGAAAGAAACGGGTAAATATGTTGCTGTGTTGGGTCAGCTGTGTCGGTATTCTTGATCGATCCTCGTGTACTATATCAATGCAGAAGTTTGAAGTCGGTGAGATGTATATTGTCGGTCGGCCGACAAGTTTTTTTCCCTACGAACTGTGTCTTCTTATCCGCTGTGACGACTTCGAGAGTGACTACAACTACAATACTTGTTTTTTCTCGAAGTTTCACTTTTCTATAATATCAGCTAAAGAAATCAGAGGTTTAAAATTTTCGGGAAAACTAATTTCAAACAAGGTTTAAGAGTCAACAACGGTACGACGAACCGTCTTCCTTTCTATATATTGTGATGAAACGCCAAAATTCCGTGCTTCGCGCGGAAGGGAAACTTCATTTAGTCGAGTCGAGAACGGTACAACGAATCGTCTTCTTTCTCTAATAATTTAAGGAAACGTCAAAGCTTCCGCGCTTCGCGCAAGAGGGAAAACTGAGTTCAGACAAAATTAATAGGGCTTATTTAGAGTCAAAAACGGTACAACGAATCGTGTTCTTTCTCTAATGATATGAGGAAACGTCAAAGCTCTCGCACTTTGCGCGAGAGGGGGGAAACTGAATACAGAAGAATAGGGCTTATTAAGAGTCGAAAACGGTACGACGAATCGTCTTCTTTCTCTAATAATTTTAATGAAACGTCAAAACTTCCGCGCTTCGCGCGGGAGGGGGAAGCTTCATTTAGATAAGGATTAAGAGTCGAGAACAGTACACCGAATCGTCTGCTTTTTCTCATAATTTAATGAAACGTGAAAGAGGGGGGTGGGGGATGGGAGGGGGGGGGGGAACTTCATTCAGCCAAGGATTACTAGTCGAAAACGGTACAATTAATCGTCTTCTTTTCCTTATAATTAAAGGAAACGTCTAAGCTTCCGCGATTCGCGCAGGAGGCCCATCACCCACACCCCCTAATGAGCGCGCTTTTAAGTGATTCTCTTGCTCACTACCGCCCCTCCCTAAAATAAGATCCTAGCTCCGCGCCTGCATTAAAATATATAGCTATGATGCTGACTAAATTGAAGAAATAATACGTATATTTATGTCTTCGAGGAAAATGACCATTTCGCGCATATGCAAGTACTATAGATAGTCCATATGAATTTTTTTTTTAGCTTCGGCCCCGGGTTTATAGGGTTATTTGTAGATATTGAACATTTAATTTTGTCGGTAATTGGTGGCTAATTTTGTCGGTAATCGGTGGCCTCTACACCCCCCCCCCCCCACTAAAAAAGGAATGCCAGGAATTGCCTGAAAATACGTCTAATTTGGTTTTAAAATTGCAAACGCTTCTTACTCTGGGAGGGGGCCTGAACCCCCTCCCAGACCCACCCCCTGCTTGGTCACTCCACTCCCTCGCCGTTAAAGCCTCGTTCTGTCGCTTCATCGTTTTACATTTCAACCCTTGCCATTTTGTGCCCCCCCCCCCCCCGTAAGAAATTCCTGGATCCGCCACTGATGCCCATACCCCTTGAGCTTAGGGGCTCCGCCCTCGGACCCCCGCCGGGCTTTGCCACTAGACCCAATTTCGAGAAACGTTCAGCAGGGACTGCATGTTAGAGTGGGGGTGATTTGGATTTTTTTTGTCAGCCCCCCCAAACGTTTTTGCTCATTACGCCACTGCTTATGTCCTTATGTCATGTGATAATTTAAAAAAAAAACATACACATTAAGATAGTCGCCGTCACCCGAGACGTGCAAAATTGTCCTTTTCCTTTTAGATTGAACGATTTGAAGACACTACAACCCTTTATACAACAAACCTTTTGGATATAGAATACAAAGCAAGCTGGGAAAACGTATAGAAACGATAACCTACTCCCCATTTCCACCATGGTTATTCTACCCTCCGGCAGTGTCAACGGAATTAAGTACTCGAATAAAGAAAACAGATCATCCTACACAACAAAAACAAAGCAGCCTGGAAATCATACATACTAAATGGGCGACTCAATTACATATATACACCGATGGATCAAAAGTACCTGAAAGAGGGACCTCTGCAGCTGCTTTTTACGCCCCTTACTATTCTGTACATCGGAGCAAAAGGTTAGCAAATTTCACCTCTTCGTACAGGGCTGAATTGGCTGCCATCATTCTTGCTCTCAGATGGGTAGATGAATTAGACATTTATGTGGGGGTTGTTATTTTTAGTGATTCACTGAGTGCACTTATTGCATTACAACAACAGAAGGACGAATCTTTTATTCTGGAAATTCTCACCATGACTACTCACTTAAAGAATAAAGGAGTTGATATATATGTAGAGTGGATACCTGGACATTGTGGAATAAAAGGGAACGAGATGGCGGATTTCCACGCAAAGGCCGCATTAGTAAAGAAAATAGAAGTCAATAATAACCTAAATATGTCAGAAATGAAAAGCTTAATTACTACAAGTTCCAAACTCCTTTGGCAAGAAAGGTGGAACAAAACCAACTCGTATTTGAAAACATATCAAAAAGATGTTAATAAACCATATATATGCTCATTAGAGAGACAACATTCAACAATAATACATCGACTCCGCTTTGGAGTCCTTGGACTTAACCAGGATCTCCTCAGATTGGGAATTCATGCTACTGGTTTCTGTAATAGATGCCCCAGTGAAATAGAGACTGTAAAACATTTTTTAGTACATTGCCCTAACTATATTATAGAAAGGGCTATGTTTCTAACAGAAATTAACGAATCCCAACCTGAAAAAATTATGGAATACTTAAAAAAGAGTGAGTCCAGTATACAAAAAGCTATTGTACGGTTCTTTCTCAGAACGAAACGGTTCCCTATCAGGAAGTAATACCTCCCTTGATGAACAGTAAAATATAATACAATATTATAAATATGCTAAATTACACTCAGTACATTAAAAATATAATAACATAATGTAATAAGAAAATAAAAAAAAGAACAGTAAAACATAATACAATATTATAAATATGTTAAACTACACTCAGTACATTAAAAATATAATAACATAATGTAATAAGAAAATAAAATAAGAATAGTAAAACATTATACAATATTATAATATGCTAAATTACACTCAGTACATTAAAAATATAATAACAATCATAATGTAATAAGAAAATAAAATAAGAACAGTAAAACATAATACGATATTATAAATATGTTAAATTACACTCAGTACATTAAAAATATAATAACATAATGTATTAAGAAAATAAAATAAGAAAAAGTAACAACAAGGAAAAAAGGTATGATAAGATTACTGAATATAGAAGCTTGTGTAGGTGCTATCTTATATACATATTTATGTATGGTGTGTATGTGATATAACAAATAATCTGCACGTACTGTTAAGAAACACTAACAAAGCCCATGAATGTTTTGCTTACGATATTATTTTACGATACTATCTTAAAAGATAGATAAATATAAAACGAAATAAATGTATTTTTAAAAAAATCCAAAATTGAGAGATATAACACGTGCCGTAAAGTAATTTGGCGACAATAGTCAAATCACTGACTAATCGCCAATAACTCAAAACACAACAACAACAACAACAACAACATTGGTTTCTGGCCTACTCCTTATTGGTCGCAGTCATCATCTCTATGGCAGGCATTTATAGAGATATGGTCGCAGGCTTGTTACATATTAGTCGCTAGGTTCATGGGAGCGCGCAGGTTTTGACTTACGTTTTAGCGATTTACCCTCAGCACTAGCTGGTTGATGATTTTCCTGGGAGACTAAAGAACTTGAAAAGGTATGAACATTTCATGTTTTAGAGAAAGAAAACTATATTTGGATGAGATATGAAAGTGTATAGATCTAAGGTTACACACTTTATAAGGATAGACCTAATGTTACTGTATTCTAGGCCTAATAAATACAAGAACATAAACTAGATCTCTAGGAATGATTGTAAACATCTGATTGTGCACCCAGACTCCAAAGACGTAACTCCAGGAAGCTCCGACGCCTACGCCGAAGGCGTCTTTGGCGTCGGTGTCGGACTCGTCGGAGTTTCCTGGAGCTGGAGTTACCATAGACCGAATTTTCCGTCTCTTTCGTTCGTTAGCCTCTTATTGGGGTAGGGTCGGCTCTCTCTTTAGAGACGGAAACCGTCTATACACATTCCCTTGATAACGCCACGGCCATTTCAGGTCGTAGCGTTTTGCCCCCAAAATCCCCCAAAATGTCATTTTACCTCGTGCATGTTATAGACTATAGACTCTATTGTAAATTAGGCCTAGGCTATAATAAATCAGTTCCACTTACCAACTTTACTAAAATAATCAGTTTAATAGTCCCTTTTTTAGGAATTTATGGGTCAAAAATCGAAATCCATGTTGAAAAAGATTATCAAAATGGATTTCGATTTTTGACCCATAAATTCCTAAAAAGGGACTAGGTCTAGACCTCTAGGTCTAGATTCTATTAAACTGATTATTTTAGTAAAGACTAAAGTTGGTAGACTCTAAGTGGAACTGATTTATTATAGCCTAGGCCTAATTTACAATATAACATGCACGAGGTAAAATGACATTTTGGGGGATTTTTGGGGGCAAAACGCTACGACCTGAAATGGCCGTGGCGTTATCAAGGGAATGTGTAGACCTATAGACGGTTTCCGTCTCTAAAGAGAGAGCCGGCCGACCCTACCCCAATAAGAGGCTAACGAACGAAAGAGACGGAAAATTCGGTCTAGAGTTACCAGAGACGGTGCTGGATCTGCATATAGATCTAGCCTAGACCTATCTCGACCGGTGGTCGGTCCTAGACAGAAAATTTGGGCCGAAAATTTATGTCTCTTTCGTTCGTTAGCCTCTAGCCTAGTCTTAAGACTTAAAGTGACTGAAAGAGTCTTAGGCCTAGACTCTAGGCCTATCTGGGTAGGGTTAGCTGCACTCGAATAATATAGGATCTAGATCTAGACCGAAATTTCTGTCTCTTTCATTTGTTATGCTTGCTAGATCTGTTTACACTAGACCCTAGATGTTCCTGGTGGCCACGGCAGCCCCGTTTGCCTGAAACGTAGTGCGCATTAACTAACAGCAGGCCTAGACCGAAAGCTTCAGTCTCTATACCGTCGGTTGTTCCACTGAGACTACGTCTGGCTCCACTAGACCTCCGGTTATAGAGACAGAACGATCGCCTATGCCAGCCTATGTTGAAGATATCACGGCTAGATTTTAGCCGTTAGGCCCCTCCCACAAACATGAACAAACTTGCCACGGCCGTATTGTTATGCCCCCAAAATCCCCCAAAATGTCATTTTACCTCGTGCATATCCAATTTTACATTAGGCCTAGGCTATAATACATCGGTTCCACTTACTAACTTGATTGAAATAATCCGTTTAATGGTCCCTTTTAAGGAAATTATGGGTCAAAATCGACATCCATGTTGAAAATCTTGCAAGCCGTGTTAAACTCTCGCTGCCGTCAATCTCATCCCTTCTAGTCTACGCCGAAGGCAAAAATGATTATGAAGGAAAAACTGTGATAACGCCATTACGAACATGTAGATGGCGCACAGTTTTTCCTTCATAATCATTTTGCCTTTGGCGTAGACTAGAAGGGATGAGATTGACGGCAGCGAGAGTTTAACACGGCTTGCAAGATTTTCAACATGGATGTCGATTTTGACCCATAATTTCCTTAAAAGGGACCATTAAACGGATTATTTCAATCAAGTTAGTAAGTGGAACCGATGTATTATAGCCTAGGCCTAATGTAAAATTGGATATGCACGAGGTAAAATGACATTTTGGGGGATTTTGGGGGCATAACAATACGGCCGTGGCAAGTTTGTTCATGTTTGTGGGAGGGGCCTAACGGCTAAAATCTAGCCGTGATATCTTCAACATAGGCTGGCATAGGCGATCGTTCAGTCTCTATAACCGAAGGTCTAGTGGAGCCAGACGTAGTCTCAGTGGAACAACCGACGGTATAGAGACTGAAGCTTTCGGTCTACAGCAGGCCTAACAGTTTAAAATGAGGGTGCAAGAATTTCAACAATTTAATTTTGACGATGAAAGCAAATCCGGCGCTAGACAGAAATAACCGTCTGATTTGGTCATTTCTTTTAAAAAACTGACCTTTGTTGACAACCCAGGGATCTCGTACCGTGGGGGTGGCTAGAGCCACCGATGTACATCTTTTCGTTCAAAACATTTTCTCCCCGATTTTCTTTATTTAGATCTTATTTTCTGATTTCTAAATCAGATGTAAATTAGGTCGGTATATATACCTCCTAATTACAGTTTTCAAAATTTGCTAACCTATTATAGAATGTGAAATTTACGGACTTACTTATTATGAGTTATCCATACCGATGGTGGGTTGCCGGCGGGCGCGCGCCTGTGTGAAGTTATCTACCGTAATGAGGATCTGAGACATTACGGTAGATAACTTTACACAGGCGCACGGCCGCCCGCAACCCACCATTGGATGCACTTGTATTGTGCAGCGGTTTGCCGTGAAACCTGTGAAAAAGTGTATACTAATATAAACGTTTATCCGAAAAATACTCCAAAAGTAACAAGAAAATTGACACGCGAACAGGTAATAAACATAACGACTTTTAACTCATGATCTTTATTTGGACATTTAATGAATATTTACTTTATTTTGAGTACCGTTATGTTTTAGTATGGTATCTTCACGCCGGAGTTACTTGTCAAATTTTGGATAGGCTTCTGAACAAGTGCCGAAAATCCTTTAAAAGATCATTCCAACACAGCATACAGTCAAGCTGGTAATTGGCACAAATAGGTGCATTACTATCCCGGCTGTGTAAGTTTTGGGTTATTATGATGCATTGCGTTTTAAAACACTTGCACTAAAGGACTAGTTTTGTACCACAAACACACCATATGCATGTAAAGTTCATAAGGTTGGTATTTTCAGTTTGAATGCAAAGCAATTGAAATTATATTATTATTTCCATAGTGATTGTATGCATACCTGCCAACCACCCCGATTTAGGCGGAGTTCCTCCGCTTTTTACATACCAACTCCGAATTCCGAGTGCATGCCTCAAAACTCCGATTTTTTTTTAATAATTTTTTTTTTTTTTTTTTTTTTTTTTTTTTTTTTTAGAGTGTAATGCACTTGGAGAGTATATAACTATTATGTTTGTATTTTGAAATGTAAAGCGCCTTGAGCATGTTCATGTAAAGGCGCTCAATAAATACCAATATGTATGTATGTATTTATGTATAAGACTAAAGCATAACACAGCACTGATAACCAGATCACGCCGACATCCGCGCTCGCGCTCATAGAAGATGTACACAGCGCAGCCCGAACGTGATCGTTAGTTCCGCAGTCACCCCCTGTGTACCCCCCCCCCCAATCTACGGGCTACTACCCCAATCCTTCGGTGGTTCGTGACCTCGTAGTCCATCCAGAAAAATTTACTCCTAATTTCTCTTGTCTCAGGTTGGCAGGTATGTGTATGGTATGAAACAAAATGAAATATGGTATGTCCTCGATTTTGATATCTTGTTTTCATTACTTATAATTTTACTTGACACAGATATAGCAGCCATGGCAAAAAATACCACCTTGTTGCTTCAGAAGTTACGTGGCTTTATGCAAAGCTCTCAGTATGGCGGTCCAATACAAGCCTATATCATTCCGTCATGTGATTCTCATCAAGTGAGTTCATGTTAGGTAGATATCGTACAAGCCTATCTCATTCCATAATGTTATTCCCATCAGTTGAATTCCATGTCAGGCTGATCTCATACCAGCTTATACATTCCATTATGATATTCACATGAGGTAATGTAGATCTCGTATAAGCCTGAATGTTTCCATCATGTTAGAGAGCTCACATACTGTGGTAGAAATACCGGTAATGCTAATGTCATTGATGTATTAATGATAATAAGAATAACTAAAATATATTACAGTACCACTGTCAGCAATTATGTTATCTTGCTTCCTATCACTTTACACATCACAACATATACCACATTGATATTATACCTTTGAATAAACTGTACATTTTGAGGTTTTTGAGCTATCACCTTTTAGAGGGGTTAATAAAGTTGAAATATTAACTGTTGTGTGCTTTGTGAACTCCATTTACCAACAATGTTGAGATAGTAGTTCATGTTTATTTGTTATTTGTTATTCTTCTTCAGAATGAGTACATAGCCGAGTGTGACTGCAGGCGGCCATTTATAACCGGCTTCACTGGATCCAGCGGTAAGAATGTAATGTCCTGGTGTATTTTTTTTTAAATATTTGGGACACTTAAATCAATGAAGTTTAAATTATTCATTTTTACACCTCTATATGTTTGGAAAGCTAAAGCAAATAATAGTGATGCTCTGTTTATATTTTTCAGTACTCATGGAGTTTAGCTGGTATAGCATGGTATACTTATTTTGTTTACTGTATACCTCACTTGTGTTGTCCTTTTTAAAAAAGACACTATGCATTATAAACTGAGTTTGCTAGTTATGTTGAGATTTATACTGTGTATTTAACATTTTGAATGTTTTTCTTTTGATATCAAATTGTGAGTTGTAATACATATGGAAGTTTAAGTGCTATATATATATATATATATTTTTTTCCCCCTCTATTTTTTTACCATAGGAATGTTGCTTTCTTTTCAGTGAAAGAGTTGTAGTTATTTCAAAATTAAGTTTTTATAGAAATATTTAATTAATTTTCAATTAATAATCCTCTATAGAATGCATTGCTATATTTAGAATTAAAATCTCAAAATTTGCTTGATAAATGTTTGGAGGAACATTACCATACATGTTCAGATCTTGACATCTTTAGGACAAGGAATAAAGAATATTGAGCTTACGGAAAATCAAGCTCAATAAATATTTAGTTCAGGCGGAAATGGCGGAATAGCTAGGGCAAGAAATATTTAGTTTAAGAAATACTGAGTGCAAGCAATATATAGCTCAATATAATGAATTCATTGATTAGACAGCCTGTGTATCAATACAGTTTTGTATTAAGACTATAGAATATACCTTGTGTTCATTCTAACATTTAATTTCCTTCTACTGTAGGCACCGCTATTGTGACAGAAATGAAAGCAGCAATGTGGACTGATGGAAGATATTTCCTCCAGGCGGCCAAACAAATGGATCAAAACTGGACACTCATGAAAATGGGTAATGCTGAAATCATCTTTATTATTTGTAATTAATGATTAGCTATTAAATCTCTTGAGTCTGGACTGACTCTACTCATGTAATCGTCTTGCGATCTGCGGCCTGATGCATAGTTGTGACTGAAATACACCGTCAACAAATCAGACAAAAAAAGAAGAAATATCAGACTTTGATACAGCATGCCATCATAATTGTTTGCCAATCAAGACACATTTTAGCTTTGCCAAGAAAATATTCTACCTTTTTGCTTTCAACCATGGATAGTATTGTGAAGGCAATAAGGAAACAATATGTGATTGCCGATTTGCCATTTTCCTATATGCATGTATATGGAAGGCTTAGCACCTGTTTAGCTAGGTAGGATCTTTAAATGGCTTTAACTAAAAATTATACCATGACAGAATGACGAGCAGTATTTTGTTTTGCTGTTGACTGCATTTAATCTGTTGGTGGTTCTGCCATTGTGTTAAAAAAGTGGAGTTGGAAAAAGAAATGAGCAGTGTACATGTTTTGAATACTCCCTTGTGATACCAGGGCCGTGTCTTATTAAGAGTTTATATTAATCTCAACATCTTTGCCATTGAAATCAATCACAACGATGTACATAAGAGATATGGTACTGCAAACCTGTGAGTTATCAAGCGCATCTCTTTTTAAGACGGGGCCCAGTTAACAAGGGTACTAATAACTTTCCAAGACCCTCAGACCATATTCTTTCTACAAATGTCATGATGGTTTTTGTACCTCTCCTTTACAGGTATGCCCAAGACCCCAACTCAGGAAGAATGGCTGACAGAGGTAAGTACTTACATTAAATGAAAACACCTATACCCAAGTGACTCTTTTCTGCTTTGGTTCACTAGTAGAACTTGCAATAGACCAGTCTAGTTTACTCTTATCACTTGTTCAGTATGAGGTGTCATGCCTTCATATTGGGATTTAAGCAATTTTAATTTGTTCTTGAGTTTTTTTTGGTGGCATGTAGGTATCCTTTTTATAGTTTCAAATTGTTTGCATGGAGCTTAAAGTAGATATTCATTGATTTTAAAAACTAACTTTATTTTCATTATTGCAAAGTTGAAACTTTGCTTCGACAAGTTTATCAAAATTCAATGCTTGGAAACATTCAAAGTAATGATTATTATAAATTACAAAACACTTAAAGGTGAAATTCAAAGAAGATCACAAATATGTCAACTAATGTAACACTAGAAACTGGTAAGCTAACAGATGGCGATCGTACAAGTTTTAGGTCAACTACATATCGGGTGATTTATAAAAATACAAATACAACCACCTCCATAGCAGCTGAGATATACGAGAGATTCGCCGGAAAAAATAACGATGTTTTAATGACGTCATTATATGGACCAACACTGCCCAAGCAGACGACATCCCATAGAGAATGAACATAATTGCAAAGCTATTATTTCTCAATTTATAATGAGTTTAGTGTATATAAATGTAATGGCACGTCAAACCATTCAAAAGGGGATATGACCCGATTCTGATAACTAAAATCTTTTGCTTGTAAATACACAGGATAGGGGTTAATTAACAATCAAAGAAACCAGATTTTCAAATTGAAAAGCCCCCGGAATGATATTAAGGACGGCATTTGTTCCCTCTTGAAACGCCGAACATACCCCGGTGTGTGCAGCTGAATATACAATGGCGTCTTATTTTGTTTACAAGCGACAAATTCCTTTATTTTTGTATCGCTGCATTTGTCATCGAAATAAAACCATGCGCGGGGTTTAGAGTGAGGCAATAGATTATACATTTAGCCTGACAATAGTGAAGTAAGAGAAAGAACTCAGGAGAAGATGAAAACACAGGCACTGAAAATGTGTGAGATGTCGTGGGACATCGTCTGCTTGTGCAAGTCATGTCCATACTGTGATCTCACACATCTCAGCAGCGTTCGGAGAGCTCTTCAGGTGCTATGCCGGGGCTGTATATAAGCGTTTTGTAATTTATAATAATCATTACTTCGAATGTTTCCAAGCATCGAATTTTGATAACCTTGTCGAATCAAAGTTTCAGCTTTGCAATAGTGATAATAAAGTTAATTTTTAAAATCAATGAATATCTACTTTAAATACAGCCCCGGCATAGCACCTGAAGAGGTCTCCGAACGCTGCTGAGATGTGTGAGATCACAGTATGGACATGATTTGCACAAGCAGACGATGTCCCATGACATCTCACACATTTTCAGTGCCTGTGTTTTAATCTTCTCTTAAGTTCTTTCTCTTACTTCACTACCGTCAGGCTAAATGTATAGTCTATTGCCTCACTCTAAACCCCATGCAATGAATTTATTTTGATGACAAATGCAGCGATACAAAAATAAAGGAATCTGTCGCTTGTAAACAAAATAAGACGCCATTGTATATTCAGCTGGACACACCGCGGTATGTTCGGCGTTTCAAGAGGGAACAAATGCCGTCCTTAATATCATTCCGGGGGGTTTTCAATTTGAAAGTCTGGTTTCTTTGATTGTAAATTAACCCCTATCCTGTGTATTTACAAGCAAAAGATTAATTTTAGTTATCAGAATCGGGTCATATCCCCTTTTGAATGGTTTGACATGCCATTACATTTATATACACTAAACTCATTATAATTTGACAAATAATAGTTTTGCAATTATGTTCATTCTTTATGGGATGTCGTCTGCTTGGTCAGTATTGGTCCATATAGTGACGTCATTAAAACATTGTTATTTTTCCGGCGAATCTCTCGTATATCCTAGCTGCTATGGAGGTGGTTGTATTTGTATTTTTTATAAATCACCCGATATGTAGTTGACCTAAAACTTGTACGATGGCCATCTGTTAGCTTACCAGTTTCTAGTGATACATTAGTTGACATAATTGTGATTTTCTTTGAATTTCACCTTTAAGCATTGTGTGTTTTTTGTGATAGTATAATGAACAGGAATTTTAGAATAGTTTTGTTGAAAATGTTCTAGTGTGTATTTTCTGTTAGATACATGATAGATAATACATATTAAGCAGACAGGGATTTTTGTCTCGCCTGCATGGCAAAAGCGAGACAAAGGCGCCGCTTTTCCGGTGATGGCGGCAGGGTCAACATCAAAAACTAAACCTAAGGTTAAAGGTAATACAAAGTTTTGGGAGATTTTGAAAATTGGCTGGATAAAGATTCTTTACAATCTTGTAATATTTGGATGCCCCTGTGGATGTATTATAAGCACTAAAAAAAAAATTGAAAAAATTTACCGGTGCTCCCGGTAAATTTCTATAATTTTCAAATCGCGCCTATGGCCATAAAATGATAGCTGCAACAATGAAAATCTCAGAATGTGTAGTTCTGGGGGTTGATTCACTAACTGGGAACGATATCATTCCTATAAAGAGCAATTTGGGGGATTGATTTCAATCCCAGCTTAAAACGATTCTACCTGACTGGTTCACTAAATCGCTTTTAGGCTGGGATCAATCCCAGCGTGAATAATCATGTTCGCGATCAATCCAGCCAATCATCAGGCTCAAATTTTGGTCACTGGGCATCAATCAATCGCGAGATTGACGATAATTAGCTAGCTAGCTATCGTTACTTAACATTTGTTAATGACGTTCATTTCTATGTTGATTTTTTTTCTAAAATTAGAAAACTGAGTTAAATTTCGCATAAGACTGAAACAAAATCATTCATGCCGTTTTCATGTAGCAGTGTGAGGATGAACACGGTTTTATGTGGGTATAGTTTGTCTATCTTTCTACGCTTGTTTCCAGTAAAATGCCGGATTTAACGTACGTAATGTACGTAAGTTAGACCTAGGTCTATAGGCCTACAATCCCCAGTTTGACAGAAAGTGTTGCTAATGATGTAATGAGTAGCATAATGGTTACACACAAAAGGCAATGCTAAGAGCAATACGGATCACTCTCAGCCTTAATAGCGATTTTACTCCTAGTATTAATCCCAAATGCCTTAGTGGACCAGTCCTTAAAAGCGATATTGCTCTTAGGAGTGATATTGAGCCTAAGAGCAATATAATCTCATTTATGATCGATTTTAGCTGTTAGTTAATCACCCCCCTGATATATAATTTCCAAACGAGAATAGCCAATCGGTCAATTTTACTCAAGAAACATTATTTTTATAGCTAAATTAATATCTTGACCTTGAGAGGGAGCTATACAACTAAAAGAGTTTATTATTTACAATTTCATCACTGTAGACTCGATTTCAACTGCGACAACGATCACTGAATATTGTAGGATCGAATATATGTTTCCAATACGTTCATTTGAACCAAATTCATGACCCCAACCAAAAACTTTGTAATACCTTTAAGTTTTTTAATTTTTAATATAATTTTGAAAGTACATGTAAGTTCTTTTTCAATGAAACTTGGACAAGTATCCCCAATCATATGAGTAGAATTTCAGGTCATAATGTCAAGGTCAAAGGTCATTTCGGGTCAACAAACTTAGACTACTGTATGTTGTGGCATCAACATCAAAACTAACCAAAGGTTAAGATTTTGAATTTTTATCATAATTTGGAAAGTATACATTTCTGTTCCATGAAACTTGAACACAGGGGTTATCAAGTATCACCAATCATGTGATTAGTCTTTTAGGTGACAAAGTCAAGGTCGAATGTCATTTCAGTTCTGCAAACTTACTCTTTGTTGCGGCATCAACACCAAGATTTTGATTTTTTTTTTTGTTAGCATAATTTCAAAAGAGCAAATTCCATGAAACTTGTACCCAAGGGTTATCAAGTATCACAAATCATATGGCACAACTTTCAGGTCACAAAGTCAAGGTCAAAGGTCATTTTAGGTCAGTAGATTTGGATTAGGTTTTCACAACTTAGTATGACAATTAATAAATCAATTTTTGTTATTTGTATCATATTTCATGAAAGTTATCAATCTTGGTACAAATTATAGTAAATAATTCTTCTGATGATTCTTACCGGTAGTCAATATTCACTTCAAAATTATGATTATTTTTTGAGGATGTCATATTTGGGGGCCTGTTAATGGGCCACCCTGCCTAGTATTCACTTCAAAATTATGATTATTTTTTGAGGATTTCATATTTGGGGGCCTGTTAATGGGCCACCCTGCCTATAAATAATGTCCCAACCTCAATTTTTCATCATATCGAATAGCGTAATGCAGGTGAGACCGCCAAGAGTGTTTCCCTTGTTTTTAAATGAAAATGTTACCTAGTGATATTAACAAAGTTAGCATTGCACTCATTCTAACTGATAAATTAAATTAAATGTTTTGAGTGCCATCATGATCCTGACTATAATTTTTAAGCAATGGACCCTTTTGATGATGTATTCAATAATGCAGTATAAAGCAATTCTTTCCAAAGTGAAAAGCTTCTTTTAGCTTAAAATTGACATATGTTGATAAATATTACATTCAGGAAAATCTGTGCTAGAAATCATATTTTGGGGAAATGAAGGGGACAATTTCTTTTGCTTTGGAGTTGCATTAATCACACATCGGTAGGTATCAACAAAACAATTCTGCTTTAGAATTGGAATTATATTGAAATAATTACATGTACATGTAGGTATTGTAAGGTTTTAAGTTTACTGATTCAAATGGTTACTTGTTTATGCTTTCCACTCTGTTATGCTTCAGTGCACTCCTGATCTGACCTACATTCATTATCTGATGTATGTTAAGCTCTTGGCTTCTATTGTTCTGTCCCTATTTATTCATCCTCATTCAACATTACCTGCCATAGCACTACAAACAGACATACATACACACACACACACACACACTCTTTCTATCTCTTGGCTGGACACATGGCACTCTATCTTTCCTTAGGCTTTCTATTGGTTACTTCATGTACAACCTTGTGATTGGCTGTTATTGTCTATGGACTGCATGTCAGCCATTTTGGCAGCCATTTTAAAGATGTAGTAAATATAGCAGTGCAGCTCAAGTCATGTCAGACTAGTTTTGTCTTGTGTGAGTCTTACAACTTGTGGCAGCAGTGGTTTTTCTGCACTCAACTGTAATTGCAGCCTTCCTTCATGTAGAAATTCATGCAGATTTTACAAGTGGTAAGTTGCAGAACTGTGAATGTAAATGTTTGAGAGCATGAAATCATCCTTCTCACTGATTAACCTCCCTTCATTTTTACCTGAGGCAGTTAGCGTCGGTGTGAGTTCACCCTCCTTCATTTATTACTAAAGTTTTTGAGCCTTGATTCCTTCCTACATCAATAATTTTGTGAATTTCTGCATTCATCAGTGAGTGAGATTGTGTAACCTTCTTCATACTGAAGCTGTATTTTTGTGAATTCTGGCATTCATCCTCATCGGTGAGGGAGGTTTTTTTCACCCTTCATACAGAACTTTTTCTTTTCTTTCAGCAACTTATCACAGTCAGATTGCATGTATAGTCTCCCTTTGGCAACCAAACATTACTGCATTCTGCCGTATAAACCTGTATATTCTACATAGTTTTGGTGAGGCAACATAACCAGTTGCACCTCATTCCTTTATAGCTACTCAACAAAGATATTTGAACTGTCGAGTTTGCATTTTCTTTCATCTGCACTCAGAGTGACCCCTCCCCCTTCATTCACAAGTTTTGCTGTATTGATACCCTATTGCTGATCATCAGGACGTGGCCATGATGGTAGAAACATGGGACGTCGCAGTTCTCCATCACCAACCTGTGACTACCGGAGGTACGGATCTCCAGATCAATATGCAAGACACAGATCTCCAGATCAATATGCAAGACAGATCTCCAGATCAATATGCAAGACACAGATCTCCAGATCAATATGCAAGACACAGATCTCCAGATCAATATGCAAGACACGGATCTCCAGATCAATATGCAAGACACAGATCTCCAGATCGATATGCAAGGCGCAGATCTCCAAGCCCTAATCGGAACTACACACACCAATCTAGGACTTCGCCCTCTAGAAGGCCGTATTAATCATCTAGCAGCCAAAATCAGCAGCTTCATCCCTTCATTACAGGTTATCAAGTTGACTCCATAGACAGGCTCCCTATCGTCAAGTTCGCTTCAAAGACCAGCAGCCGGGAAATTCTGGTAGTTGAGGAAGAAGACCGTTTATCCAAATAACATCTATTTCGCCAACGAAATCACCCTACATCCCTATCGTTGTCTCGAATGTCTATGTATTGGCACTTGTAGATAGTGGATCATTCATATTTCTGTTAAATTGTAGGTGAACGGCACGCCCAGTCAGATGCTCTTTTTTATTGTATGTATGTAGGTTAGGGCTTATTGTAGTTAATTTTTGGCTGGGAGATGGTGACCTGTGAATGATGAGCCTACAGGGCCTGCCCCTTAAATTGTAGATGAACGGCATGTTTAGTCAGATGCTCTTTTTTATTGTATGTACAGTGTATGTAGGTTAGGGCTTATTCATGTTAATACCTAGTTGGGAGATTGTGGCTTGTGAATGAAGAGCCAACCAGGCCCAGACAACCGTTTTATTTCTTAATTTTTAAATGTTTGTACCTGTATGTAAATAAGGGCTTATTGTAGTTAATTTTTGGCTGGGAGATGGTGACCTGTGAATGATGAGACTAACTAACTGGCCTGCCCCTTAAATTGTAGGTGAACGGCACGCCCAGTCAAATGCTCTTTTTTTATTATTTGTATGAATGTATTTAGGTTAGGGCCTACATGTATTGTAGTTAATTTTTGGCTGGGAGATGGTGACCTGTGAATGATGAGCCTACCGGGCCTGCCCCTTAAATTGTAGGTGAACGGCACACCCAGTTAGATGCTCTTTTTTTATTGTTTGTATGTAGTTTAGGGCTTATTTTAGTTAATTTTTGGCTGGGAGATGGTGACCTGTGAATGACGAGCCTACCGGGCCTGCCCCTTAAATTGTAGGTGAACGGCACGTCCAGTCAGATGCTCTTTTTATTGTATGTATGTAGGTTAGGGCTTATTTTAGTTAATTTTTGGCTGGGAGATGGTGACCTGTGAATGATGAGCCTACCGGGCCTGCCCCTTAAATTGTAGGTGAACGGCACACCCAGTCAGATGCTCTTTTTTATTGTATGTATGTAGTTTAGGGCTTATTTTAGTTAATTTTTGGCTGGGAGATGGTGACCTGTGAATGACGAGCCTACCGGGCCTGCCCCTTACATTGTAGGTGAACGGCACGCCCAGTCAAATGCTCTTTTTTTTTATAGTATGTATGAATGTATTTAGGTTAGGGCCTATTGTAGTTAATTTTTGGCTGGGAGATGGTGACCTGTGAATGATGAGCCTACCGGGCCTGCCCCTTAAATTGTAGGTGAACGGCACGTCCAGTCAAATGCTCCTTTTTTTATAGTATGTATGAATGTATTTAGGTTAGGGCCTATTGTAGTTAATTTTTGGCTGTGAGATGGTGACCTATAATTATGATGAGCCTACCGGGCCGTGCCCCTTAAACTGTAGGTGAACGGCATGTTTAGTCAGATGCTCTTTTTTATTGTATGTACAGTGTATGTAGGTAAGGGCTTATTCATGTTAATACCAAGTTGGGAGATTGTGGCTTGTGAACGAAGAGCCAACCAGGCCCAGACAACCATTTTATTTCTTAATTTTTAAATGTTTGTACCTGTATGTAAATAAGGGCTTATTGTAGTTAATGTTTGGCTGGGAGATGGTGACCTGTGAATGATGAGCCTACCCGGCCTGCCCCTTAAATTGTAGGTGAACGGCACGTCCAGTCAGATGCTCTTTTTTATTGTATGTATGTAGGTTAGGGCTTATTTTAGTTAATTTTTGGCTGGGAGATGGTGACCTGTGAATGATGAGACTAACGGGCCTGCCCCTTAAGTTGTAGGTGAATGGCACGCCCAGTCAAATGCTCTTTTTTTATAGTATGTATGAATGTATTTAAGTTAGGACCTACATGTACATGTATTGTAGTTAATTTTTGGCTGGGAGATGGTGACCTGTGAATGATGAGCCTACCGGGCCTGCCCCTTAAATTGTAGGTGAGCGGCACACCCAGTTAGATGCTCTTTTTTTATTGTATGTATGTAGTTTAGGGCTTACTTTAGTTAATTTTTGGCTGGGAGATGGTGACCTGTGAATGATGAGCCTACCGGGCCTGCCCCTTACATTGTAGGTGAACGGCACGCCCAGTCAAATGCTCTTTTTTTTTATAGTATGTATGAATGTATTTAGGTTAGGGCCTATTGTAGTTAATTTTTGGCTGTGAGATGGTAACCTGTAATTATGATGAGCCTACCGGGCCGGGCCCCTTAAACCGTAGGTGAACGGCATGTTTAGTCAAATGCTCTTTTTTATTGTATGTATGTAGTTTAGGGCTTATTTTAGTTAATCTTGGCTGGGAGATGGTGACCTGTGAATGATGAGTCTACCGGGCCTGCCCCTTAAATTGTAGGTGAACGGCACGCCCAGTCAAATGCTCTTTTTTATTGTATGTATGAATGTATTTAGGTTAGGGCCTACATGTACATGTATTGTAGTTAATTTTTGGCTGGGAGATGGTGACCTGTGAATGATGAGCCTACCGGGCCTGCCCCTTAAATTGTAGGTGAACGGCACCCAGTTAGATGCTCTTTTTTTATTGTATGTATGTAGGTTAGGGCTTATTGTAGTTAATTTTTGGCTGGGAGATGGTGACCTGTGAATGATGAGCCTACCGGGCCTGCCCCTTAAATTGTAGGTGAACGGCACGCCCAGTCAAATGCTCTTTTTTATAGTATGTATGAATGTATTTAGGTTAGGGCTAGCCTATAATCTAGGCGGAGTGCCGAGCTTTTTTCTTTGCTGCTAGACTAACCCTAAGCAGAACGTCTGATACGACGAGACTACGAACTGTGAGTCGCGAAGCGGCTCACCGCCTATAATCACTGGTCTAGCTTTAGTCGTTGTTTTTTTTATTATCGACCATGAATCATGAGGTTTTTTCGTACGAAAAACTGCAACGGATTCATGGTCGATAATAAAAAAACAACGACTAAAGCTAGACCAGTGATTATAGGCGGTGCGCGGCTCACGGTTCGTAGTCTCGCCGTATCAGACGTTCTGCTTAGGGTTAGTCTAGCAGCAAAGCAAAAAGCTCGGCACTCCGCCTAGATTATAGGCTAGGTTAGGGCCTACATGTACATGTATTGCAGTTAATTTTTGGCTGGGAGATGGTGACCTGTGAGTAGGGACTTTTAGATTTGCACGTCAACAGCTTTGACTGCAACGTGTGAAGTCATTTTAAGGCACTGCGCATGCGTTACGTCGTCTCAGTCGGCGATCGAGAATGCGTCAACCTTCATTTCCCTAAATCTAGTACATACATACATACATATTGATATTTATAAAGCGCCTTTACACGCTCAAGGTACTAGTATGCCGCGTGTGCATAGAATATACAGTTCCTCAGGTAGACAAAGGAACATCCTTTCACTGCTATTATGTAAAAAAAGGGAGAACAGGTGTCACATGCATATTCACCTGTTCTACACATTTTTACATAATAGCAGTGAAGGGATGTTCTTTTGTTGAGGGTAGAATGAGGAACTGTATATTTTGTCCTCTTTCTTTGTCCGTGATGTTCACAGTGTTACTTCCTGCATGCATGTATATCGTCGAGTGCAATCTAAAAGATTTCTTATTGTAGTCAACATGGGCAGTTAAGTACGTTGGCACGCATGATCAGTCGGCGTTCGTCGTGTTCTAGTCCACTCAATCTAAAAGTCCCTAATGATGAGCCTACCGGGCCTGCCCCTTAAATTGTAGGTGAACGGCACACCCAGTTAGATGCTCTTTTTTATAGTATGTATGAATGTATTTAGGTTAGGGCCTACATGTACATGTATTGTAGTTAATTTTTGGCTGGGAGATAGTGACCTGTGAATGATGAGCCTACCGGGCCTGCCCCTTAAATTGTAGGTGAACGGCACACCCAGTTAGATGCTCTTTTTTTATTGTATGTATGTAGTTTAGGGCTTATTTTAGTTAATTTTTGGCTGGGAGATGATGACCTGTGAATGATGAGCCTACCGGGCCTGCCCCTTAAATTGTAGGTGAACGGCACACCCAGTTAGATGCTCTTTTTTTATTGTATGTATGTAGTTTAGGGCTTATTTTAGTTAATTTTTGGCTAGGAGATGGTGACCTGTGAATGATGAGCCTACCGGGCCTGCCCCTTAAATTGTAGGCACGCCCAGTCAAATGCTCTTTTTTTTTATAGTATGTATGAATGTATTTAGGTTAGGGCCTATTGTAGTTAATTTTTGGCTGTGAGATGGTGACCTGTAATTATGATGAGCCTACCCGGCTGTGCCCCTTAAACCGTAGGTGAACGGCATGTTTAGTCAGATGCTCTTTTTTATTGTATGTACAGTGTATGTAGGTTAGGGCTTATTCATGTTAATACCTAGTTGGGAGATTGTGGCTTGTGAATGAAGAGCCAACCAGGCCCAGACAACCGTTTTATTTCTTAATTTTTAAATGTTTGTACCTGTATGTAAATAAGGGCTTATTGTAGTTAATGTTTGGCTGGGAGATGGTGACCTGTGAATGATGAGCCTACCCGGCCTGCCCCTTAAATTGTAGGTGAACGGCACGTCCAGTCAGATGCTCTTTTTTATTGTATGTATGTAGGTTAGGGCTTATTTTAGTTAGTTAAATGCTCTTTTTTATAGTATGTATGAATGTATTTAGGTTAGGGCCTACATGTACATGTATTGTAGTTAATTTTTGGCTGGGAGATGGTGACCTGTGAATGAGAGCCTACCGGGCCTGCCCCTTAAATTGTCGGTGAACGGCACACCCAGTTAGATGCTCTTTTTTATAGTATGTATGAATGTATTTAGGTTAGGGCCTACATGTACATGTATTGTAGTTAATTTTTGGCTGGGAGATGGTGACCTGTGAATGATGAGCCTACCGGGCCTGCCCCTTAAATTGTAGGTGAACGGCACGCCCAGTTAGATGCTCTCTTTTTATTGTATGTATGTAGTTTAGGGCTTATTTTATTGTAGGTGAATGGCACGCCCAGTCAAATGCTCTTTTTTATTGTATGTATGTAGGTTAGGGCTTATTTTAGTTAGTTTTTGGCTAGGAAATGGTGACCTGTGAATGATGAGCCTACCGGGCCTGCCCCTTAAATTGTAGGTGAACGGCACGCCCAGTCAAATGCTCTTTTTTATTGTATGTATGAATGTATTTAGGTTAGGGCCTACATGTACATGTATTGTAGTTAATTTTTGGCTGGGAGATGGTGACCTGTGAATGATGAGCCTACCGGGCCTGCCCCTTAAATTGTCGGTGAACGGCACACCCAGTCAGATGCTCTTTTTTATAGTATGTATGAATGTATTTAGGTTAGGGCCTTTTGTAGTTAATTTTTGGCTAGGAGATGGTGACCTGTGAATGATGAGCCTACCGGGCCTGCCCTTTAAATTGTAGGTGAACGGCACGCCCAGTCAAATGCTCTTTTTTATTGTATGTATGAATGTATTTAGGTTAGGGCCTACATGTACATGTATTGTAGTTAATTTTTGGCTGGGAGATGGTGACCTGTGAATGATGAGCCTACCGGGCCTGCCCCTTAAATTGTAGGTGAACGGCACACCCAGTTAGATGCTCTTTTTTTATTGTATGTATGTAGTTTAGGGCTTATTTTATTGTAGGTGAATGGCACGCCCAGTCAAATGCTCTTTTTTATTGTATGTATGTAGGTTAGGGCTTATTTTAGTTAGTTTTTGGCTAGGAAATGGTGACCTGTGAATGATGAGCCTACCGGGCCTGCCCCTTAAATTGTAGGTGAACGGCACGCCCAGTCAAATGCTCTTTTTTATTGTATGTATGAATGTATTTAGGTTAGGGCCTACATGTACATGTATTGTAGTTAATTTTTGGCTGGGAGATGGTGACCTGTGAATGATGAGCCTACCGGGCCTGCCCCTTAAATTGTAGGTGAACGGCACGTCCAGTCAAATGCTCCTTTTTTTATAGTATGTATGAATGTATTTAGGTTAGGGCCTATTGTAGTTAATTTTTGGCTGTGAGATGGTGACCTATAATTATGATGAGCCTACCGGGCCGTGCCCCTTAAACTGTAGGTGAACGGCATGTTTAGTCAGATGCTCTTTTTTATTGTATGTACAGTGTATGTAGGTAAGGGCTTATTCATGTTAATACCAAGTTGGGAGATTGTGGCTTGTGAACGAAGAGCCAACCAGGCCCAGACAACCATTTTATTTCTTAATTTTTAAATGTTTGTACCTGTATGTAAATAAGGGCTTATTGTAGTTAATGTTTGGCTGGGAGATGGTGACCTGTGAATGATGAGCCTACCCGGCCTGCCCCTTAAATTGTAGGTGAACGGCACGTCCAGTCAGATGCTCTTTTTTATTGTATGTATGTAGGTTAGGGCTTATTTTAGTTAATTTTTGGCTGGGAGATGGTGACCTGTGAATGATGAGACTAACGGGCCTGCCCCTTAAGTTGTAGGTGAATGGCACGCCCAGTCAAATGCTCTTTTTTTATAGTATGTATGAATGTATTTAAGTTAGGACCTACATGTACATGTATTGTAGTTAATTTTTGGCTGGGAGATGGTGACCTGTGAATGATGAGCCTACCGGGCCTGCCCCTTAAATTGTAGGTGAGCGGCACACCCAGTTAGATGCTCTTTTTTTATTGTATGTATGTAGTTTAGGGCTTACTTTAGTTAATTTTTGGCTGGGAGATGGTGACCTGTGAATGATGAGCCTACCGGGCCTGCCCCTTACATTGTAGGTGAACGGCACGCCCAGTCAAATGCTCTTTTTTTTTATAGTATGTATGAATGTATTTAGGTTAGGGCCTATTGTAGTTAATTTTTGGCTGTGAGATGGTAACCTGTAATTATGATGAGCCTACCGGGCCGGGCCCCTTAAACCGTAGGTGAACGGCATGTTTAGTCAAATGCTCTTTTTATTGTATGTATGTAGTTTAGGGCTTATTTTAGTTAATCTTGGCTGGGAGATGGTGACCTGTGAATGATGAGTCTACCGGGCCTGCCCCTTAAATTGTAGGTGAACGGCACGCCCAGTCAAATGCTCTTTTTTATTGTATGTATGAATGTATTTAGGTTAGGGCCTACATGTACATGTATTGTAGTTAATTTTTGGCTGGGAGATGGTGACCTGTGAATGATGAGCCTACCGGGCCTGCCCCTTAAATTGTCGGTGAACGGCACACCCAGTCAGATGCTCTTTTTTATAGTATGTATGAATGTATTTAGGTTAGGGCCTTTTGTAGTTAATTTTTGGCTAGGAGATGGTGACCTGTGAATGATGAGCCTACCGGGCCTGCCCTTTAAATTGTAGGTGAACGGCACGCCCAGTCAAATGCTCTTTTTTATTGTATGTATGAATGTATTTAGGTTAGGGCCTACATGTACATGTATTGTAGTTAATTTTTGGCTGGGAGATGGTGACCTGTGAATGATGAGCCTACCGGGCCTGCCCCTTAAATTGTAGGTGAACGGCACGCCCAGTCAAATGCTCTTTTTTATAGTATGTATGAATGTATTTAGGTTAGGGCTAGCCTATAATCTAGGCGGAGTGCCGAGCTTTTTTCTTTGCTGCTAGACTAACCCTAAGCAGAACGTCTGATACGACGAGACTACGAACTGTGAGTCGCGAAGCGGCTCACCGCCTATAATCACTGGTCTAGCTTTAGTCGTTGTTTTTTTTATTATCGACCATGAATCATGAGGTTTTTTCGTACGAAAAACTGCAACGGATTCATGGTCGATAATAAAAAAACAACGACTAAAGCTAGACCAGTGATTATAGGCGGTGCGCGGCTCACGGTTCGTAGTCTCGCCGTATCAGACGTTCTGCTTAGGGTTAGTCTAGCAGCAAAGCAAAAAGCTCGGCACTCCGCCTAGATTATAGGCTAGGTTAGGGCCTACATGTACATGTATTGCAGTTAATTTTTGGCTGGGAGATGGTGACCTGTGAGTAGGGACTTTTAGATTTGCACGTCAACAGCTTTGACTGCAACGTGTGAAGTCATTTTAAGGCACTGCGCATGCGTTACGTCGTCTCAGTCGGCGATCGAGAATGCGTCAACCTTCATTTCCCTAAATCTAGTACATACATACATACATATTGATATTTATAAAGCGCCTTTACACGCTCAAGGTACTAGTATGCCGCGTGTGCATAGAATATACAGTTCCTCAGGTAGACAAAGGAACATCCTTTCACTGCTATTATGTAAAAAAAGGGAGAACAGGTGTCACATGCATATTCACCTGTTCTACACATTTTTACATAATAGCAGTGAAGGGATGTTCTTTTGTTGAGGGTAGAATGAGGAACTGTATATTTTGTCCTCTTTCTTTGTCCGTGATGTTCACAGTGTTACTTCCTGCATGCATGTATATCGTCGAGTGCAATCTAAAAGATTTCTTATTGTAGTCAACATGGGCAGTTAAGTACGTTGGCACGCATGATCAGTCGGCGTTCGTCGTGTTCTAGTCCACTCAATCTAAAAGTCCCTAATGATGAGCCTACCGGGCCTGCCCCTTAAATTGTAGGTGAACGGCACACCCAGTTAGATGCTCTTTTTTATAGTATGTATGAATGTATTTAGGTTAGGGCCTACATGTACATGTATTGTAGTTAATTTTTGGCTGGGAGATAGTGACCTGTGAATGATGAGCCTACCGGGCCTGCCCCTTAAATTGTAGGTGAACGGCACACCCAGTTAGATGCTCTTTTTTTATTGTATGTATGTAGTTTAGGGCTTATTTTAGTTAATTTTTGGCTGGGAGATGATGACCTGTGAATGATGAGCCTACCGGGCCTGCCCCTTAAATTGTAGGTGAACGGCACACCCAGTTAAATGCTCTTTTTTTATTGTATGTATGTAGTTTAGGGCTTATTTTAGTTAATTTTTGGCTAGGAGATGGTGACCTGTGAATGATGAGCCTACCGGGCCTGCCCCTTAAATTGTAGGCACGCCCAGTCAAATGCTCTTTTTTTTTATAGTATGTATGAATGTATTTAGGTTAGGGCGTATTGTAGTTAATTTTTGGCTGTGAGATGGTGACCTGTAATTATGATGAGCCTACCCGGCTGTGCCCCTTAAACCGTAGGTGAACGGCATGTTTAGTCAGATGCTCTTTTTTATTGTATGTACAGTGTATGTAGGTTAGGGCTTATTCATGTTAATACCTAGTTGGGAGATTGTGGCTTGTGAATGAAGAGCCAACCAGGCCCAGACAACCGTTTTATTTCTTAATTTTTAAATGTTTGTACCTGTATGTAAATAAGGGCTTATTGTAGTTAATGTTTGGCTGGGAGATGGTGACCTGTGAATGATGAGCCTACCCGGCCTGCCCCTTAAATTGTAGGTGAACGGCACGTCCAGTCAGATGCTCTTTTTTATTGTATGTATGTAGGTTAGGGCTTATTTTAGTTAGTTAAATGCTCTTTTTTATAGTATGTATGAATGTATTTAGGTTAGGGCCTACATGTACATGTATTGTAGTTAATTTTTGGCTGGGAGATGGTGACCTGTGAATGAGAGCCTACCGGGCCTGCCCCTTAAATTGTCGGTGAACGGCACACCCAGTTAGATGCTCTTTTTTATAGTATGTATGAATGTATTTAGGTTAGGGCCTACATGTACATGTATTGTAGTTAATTTTTGGCTGGGAGATGGTGACCTGTGAATGATGAGCCTACCGGGCCTGCCCCTTAAATTGTAGGTGAACGGCACGCCCAGTTAGATGCTCTCTTTTTATTGTATGTATGTAGTTTAGGGCTTATTTTATTGTAGGTGAATGGCACGCCCAGTCAAATGCTCTTTTTTATTGTATGTATGTAGGTTAGGGCTTATTTTAGTTAGTTTTTGGCTAGGAAATGGTGACCTGTGAATGATGAGCCTACCGGGCCTGCCCCTTAAATTGTAGGTGAACGGCACGCCCAGTCAAATGCTCTTTTTTATTGTATGTATGAATGTATTTAGGTTAGGGCCTACATGTACATGTATTGTAGTTAATTTTTGGCTGGGAGATGGTGACCTGTGAATGATGAGCCTACCGGGCCTGCCCCTTAAATTGTCGGTGAACGGCACACCCAGTCAGATGCTCTTTTTTATAGTATGTATGAATGTATTTAGGTTAGGGCCTTTTGTAGTTAATTTTTGGCTAGGAGATGGTGACCTGTGAATGATGAGCCTACCGGGCCTGCCCTTTAAATTGTAGGTGAACGGCACGCCCAGTCAAATGCTCTTTTTTATTGTATGTATGAATGTATTTAGGTTAGGGCCTACATGTACATGTATTGTAGTTAATTTTTGGCTGGGAGATGGTGACCTGTGAATGATGAGCCTACCGGGCCTGCCCCTTAAATTGTAGGTGAACGGCACACCCAGTTAGATGCTCTTTTTTTATTGTATGTATGTAGTTTAGGGCTTATTTTAGTTAGTTTTTGGCTTGGAGATGGTGACCTGTGAATGATGAGCCTACCGGGCCTGCCCCTTAAATTGTCGGTGAACGGCACACCCAGTTAGATGCTCTTTTTATAGTATGTATGAATGTATTTAGGTTAGGGCCTTTTGTAGTTAATTTTTGGCTGGGAGATGGTGACCTGTGAATGATGAGCCTACCGGGCCTGCCCCTTAAATTGTAGGTGAACGGCACGTCCAGTCAGATGCTCTTTTTTATTGTATGTATGTAGGTTAGGGCTTATTTTAGTCAATTTTTGGCTGGGAGATGGTGACCTGTGAATGATGAGCCTACCGGGCCTGCCCCTAATGCTCTTTTTTATTGTATGTATGAATGTATTTAGGTTAGGGCCTATTGTAGTTAATTTTTGGCTGGGAGATAGTGACCTGTGAATGATGAGCCTACCGGGCCTGCCCCTTAAATTGTAGGTGAACGGCACGCCCAGCCAGATGCTCTTTTTTATTGTATGTATGTAGGTTAGGACTTATTGTAGTTATCGTAGTTATTGTACTGTGACTGCAAGAATCCAAAGTGCTTGGAAAAAGTTTTGTGAACTCTTTCCTTTCCTCACCTCAAGGGCGACCCCGTTAAGAGTGAAAGGGAAGGTGTATGATGCCTGTGTTAGAAAATGCATGACGTATGGGAGCGAAACATGGGCAATGAAATCATCCAGTGAACAGCGAATGGAGAAAGCTGAGATGAGGATGGTGAGGTGGATGCGCAGGGTATCACTTCACGGGAGAAAGAAGAACAAAGTCCTCCTCCAATCAATGGGATTGATGGGGGTGGCACAGGTTATTAGGATGAATAGACTTAGATGGTTTGGGCATGTGGCAAGAAGAAAGGCAACACACTGGCTCCAGAGGGCTCTAAACTTCCCGGTCACCGGAAGAAGACCTCGTGGGAGACCCAGGAACACTTGGAGGGAAGCCATCGAAGAGGATGCCAAAACATCGGGTGTCGGTCGTGTGGATCCCACAGACAGGAAAGCTTGGAAGGCGGCCATTAAAGAAATAAAATGTCCAACCACACAAAGTGGGACAAATGGACTCTAAACGATGATGATGATGATGATGTAGTTGAGTTTTGGTTGGGAGATGGTGACCTGTGAATGATAAGCCTACCAGGCCGTGCCCCTTAAACCGCAGGTGAACGGCACGCCCAGTCAAATGCTCTTTTTTATTGTATGTACACATGTATGTACTGTAGACTAGGGCTTATTGTAGTTAATTATGGCTGGGAGATGGTGACCTGTAAATGATGAGCCTACCGGGTCCCACCCCTTAAACTGTAGGTGAACGGCATGTTTAGTCAGATGCTCTTTTTTTGTTGTATGTACAGTGTATGTAGGTTAGGGCTTATTGATGTTAATTCCTAGTTGGGAGATTGTGGCTTGTGAGTGAAGAGCCAACCAGGCCCAGACAACCGTTTTATTTCTTAATTTTTAAATGTTTGTACCTGTATGTAGATTAGGGCTTATTTTAGTTAATTTTTGGCTGGAAGATGCTCTTTTTCATTGTATGTATGTAGGTTAGGGCTTATTGTAGTTACTTTTTGGCTGGGAGATGGTGACTTGTGAATGATCAGCATACCTGGCCCTATCCCTTAAACTGTAGATAAACGGCACGTTCAGCCAGATGTTTTTTTTATTTTATGTATGAATGTATTTAGGTTAGGGCTTATTGTAGTTAATTTTTGGCTGGGATATGGTGACCTGATAATGATGAGCCTACCTGGCCAAATTTGTGCCAAATTTGTGTCATCTTACCCAGCATCTCAAAGGAGCCGTTGGATAAGTTAACATCCATAGCATCTACTATCACAGGTAAGCTGGTAGACAACATTGAGACAATCTTACCATTAATGCACTTAGGGAACAAGGCTACGCAACACAAGTTCTTTGTTGCACGCAACATCACAAGTTCAGTGGTCCTTGGAATGGACTTTGACACTGACAGCCACAATGCCTCCATATCGTCAACATCATTCAACATGCCTGGAACTATTAATCCTTTCAATGATCGTCAGCAATACCAAGCCCCGCTGAAACGAAAAAAGAAAATGTTCAGATTCCCCCTAGCTGCGTAGATCGCCTTCGCCACAGTTAGACATCATGCCAAGAGACTACGATGGCTACTTTGAACCAACATTGCAAGATCACATTCTTGTTATTGGTGCCAGGTCTCTGTTCATGCCTCATTAATCCCTCTGACGATGCAGTTGATGTACCTGCAGACACCTGCCTTGTCAATTCTTCTCCATTACTGGGGATACTGAAGAGGAATACAAGATCATGAGCGTAACCACTGACGCTAATCCACAAGCGACGGACAAGTCGCCAGTTGCCGGTGTTCTCCCTTCTTCAGAACTCACGAGAACAGAGTACGAGAAAGCAGAACAACTTCCTCAGACCTACAGTGATATTTTCACCATGACATCTCAATATATTGGGCAGACTGACATTATTCATCACCACATTGACACCACCACAGATGCTCCGATACGACAGAGGGCTTACCTAACTTCACCAGCAATGAGAGTGGAAATTCAGGAGCAAGTGGACGAACTCCTGCAAAGAGGCATCATTGAAGTGGGCTACAGCCCATGGGCGAGCCCAATCGTCATGGTGAAGAAGAAAGACAACACATACCGATTTTGCATGGATTACAGAAAACTCAATGCAGTAACTGTTTTAGACTCTCACCCTATTCCACGCCAACATGATTCAATTGACTCCCTTTCTTCGTCAGCATATTTCAGCATCATGAACTTATCAAGTGGATATTGGCAGGTCAAGCATGACCACCAAGATACAGAGAAGACTGCTTTTACCACAGGCACAGAGCTTTACCAGTTCACTGTCCTGGCATGCGGACTAGTCATTGCAAGAACCTCCAAGAAGTATTGCAACGATTCAGAGACGCTGGTCTCAAACTCAAACCTTCAGGCCCGAATTCACAAAGGAGGTTGGTCGACAAACCTTGGTTTTCGTGCCTCTATTGATGTGTTTTGACGCGTTTTTACAAACCAGGTTTGTAAAAAACTCGTCAAAACGCCTCATATGATGTACATAAACCTCGGTTTGTCGACAAACCTCCTTTGTGAATTCGGGCCTCAAAGTGTGGCTTTTTCCGGAAAGAAGTCACATATCTTGGCCACATAATCAACACTGAAGGAGTTAAACAGGACCCAAACAACGTAGAAAAAGCTGAGGACACCAATTGATGTCTGATCCTTCCTTGACCTGGCATCGTTCTACCAATTTTTCCAAGATTGCAACTCCTTTGACGACCCTTGCACAAAAAGGTCAACAGTTTGTATGGAAAGCAGAGTGTGAAATGGCCTTTCAACATCTGAAAGAATCTTTAACCAATCCCCCTCTACTCGCCTATTCAGACTTGGGAAAGGAATTCATCCTATCTACGGATGCTTCCCTTCATGCAGTTGGTGCTGTCCTCTAACAGACTCAGGATGGCAAGGAACGTGTAATCTCCTACTTCAGCCAATCTCTCAGCACTACGCAGAAGAAATGGTCTACCTAGGATCAAGATTTCTAGGCAGTTGTTACAGTTGTTTCGCCATTTTCGTCATTATCTAAGACACAAACACTTCACTTTCCTGACGGACCACAAACCTCTTCCGGCTCTCAAGAAGTTCCCAATTAAAGGGATAGTTGAGTTCTGTTGCAGAGGGCGGTACACAAAATATTATTTTGTGAGATAATGAAAAACTGAGTGTCAAATTTGAAAGAACAATATTTAAATGACAAAATCATCCTTGTTTGATCAAAATCTTCAGAGACGGCTGAAATATAACGATTTCTTAAGCAGGGCTCCCACTTAGCCGAGTTGGAGCCTCGAGTTGTGGGCAAGCAGTTTTATCATTAAAACATGTTTCTTGATATCAACAATTCAATTCTTGATATCACGAAATCAAATTCCTGAAATCACGAAATTGAATTCTTGATATCAAGAATCACCATTGCTTTACAACGTTGAATTATTTCTTGATATCAAGAATTGATTTCTTGATATCAATTAATAACAAAACGGCTTTCCATAAGATCGCGCCAGCTCGCCACAACTCGAGGTTCCAACTCGGCTAAGTGAGAGCCCTGCTTAATACTTGTGTACCACCACAAATATTAGATATTTTGAAAAATTTGAAAAAAAAAACGAAATAACGCCTTTTACGTCGTATTTCAGCCAATGCCGATGTTGGCTTTTTTGTTGGCATTTTCGTGTTGCTTATATTACGCACAACCAGCCGGTCCATGTATTGTTATTTTTAATTAAATAATCAATTAATGGTCACCATATTTTTTTGAAAGTGGAGCTGTATTGGTATGATCGTATTGGCCAAATTTCACACATTTTGGGGTCTAAAATTCCCTTCATAGCAGTTTTAGGTTCTAAAAGGGCACTAGAAATGTCATAGATAACAATAAGGGCAATAACCATGCACTCTGAAGGCATTTGCGGTCTGAAAACAGAACTCAACTATCCCTTTAAAGACGATGCAACTAGTAAGAGAACACTATTGATATTGGAGCTCAGTTCCTACATGTTGAGCCTTAAATGGGTACCTGGTAGGATGGGAAAGTTAATGTGATTGGATTAGCAAGTGGCGCTTATAAAATGGCGACTGGCTGGAATGCTCCCTAGCGAGTGGAAAATGTGGTTGCATTGTGTTGCGGGTAAGCCTGAATCCGATGACCGGGGTATTAATAGAAACAAAGTATTAGGCGCTAAGGCTACGATGAGTACTCAAATACTCGCACTGTTGCCGTTTTTTTTTTCTTTTTCTCCTCCACCTGGCACTGTGCCAGCCGGTCGAAGCTCACCCATGTCCGGAAAAGCACCGGCAGGGTACCGTGGGTAAAAAAATTTCCCAGCTCAATCATACACGGGTGTGTCACAGTCAACTCACCACTCAGAAACTAGGACCAAACTAGCTGCCAATGTCCAATTTTGTCTGTCATCTTTAGTTTTAAAAACAACATTGTTACTATTATTTGTGAAAAGTTAACAAGCACATATATCGGCGCCTTCAATTGCAACTCTTAGTAAAGTAGCGTGGGTTTTCGTAGCCGGACTATGGGGTGTTTCCTACAGCGTCGGCAAAAAAAAATATTAAAAAAATAATAAAAATAAATAAATAAAATACAAAATTTAAAACAAATTATTTTTAAAAAATATTAAAAAATATGGCTGCTGAGTATTCGAGTCTTCGCCTGTAAGTCTGGGTGTGTACTTGAGTACCTCATTACATGGTTATGCACAGTCTTACTAGCAGGGCTCAAATTAATTTTTGGTCCACGGGAGCTCTTCCAAAAAAAAAAGAGCCCCCGTGAGCCTTCTTACGGGGCTCTTTTAGTGCTGACGGGGGCTCTTATTTTAATTCAAATTTCCATTGAATTGGTACCCATGAAACTCCTAAATTCCTCGGTATTTTATCATTATCATTATTAAGTCGGCATTTTCCCTCTTAGAAATTTACTTGTTACATATAGCTGTTATTGACTTTTATCCCCGTGATGACAGTCTCTCCATTTCTTCCCGTTCTGCACATAATGTCCTCCTCATTATTCGGAGCAACCTTATTTACATTCTTTCTTTACTTTTAGTCCTTACCGTATCCTTCCAAAACACAGAGGCGGATTTAGCTTTTTGCTAGGGGGGTACGGGGGTAACCCAAATACGATGTGGAGCATCGTCCACGAGCCGCGTAGCGGCGAGGCGATTTTTTTGTTGTTGCTTTTTTGAACCCCGTAAGTGATGTTTTCCTGGCATCTACTAACACGCGAAGCATCGTCCACGAGCCGCAAAGCGGCGAGGCGATTTTTTTTTGGTGCTGTTTTAAACCCCCGTTATCCTGGCATCTACTGACATCTACTAATACTGTGTAGGTCTGGACACATGATAGCATTTTTCTATGCACATCACATTTTCACTTGGCAGCCCAAGGGGGGAGGGGGGGGGGGTTAAACCCCCTAAACCGCCTAGATCCGCCCCTGCAAAATCTTTGGTGATCTTCTTCTCAATATTTATTTACAGGTCGAGTTACATTATTTGCTGGTCTTTTAGAATAACCAGATTTCAGAGGATTCACACTTTTCACAACGAAAAACTTCTACATGTTTCAGTCCTTGTGCGATCGTCTCCAGCTCCAGCAGATATTGGGCGTCAGCGTGCACACCGGTACTACCGGTGCAGTGTATCTTCTGCTGACGGCCGCACTGCAAGCTTCCGTTGTTTGTATCGGTAATACTCATAGATATGAAAGAGCAATTAGCGCCATTTAAGTTCCATTTCATTGGTTTAAGGTTTGAAAATTGATACCCAATATTGTGTTAAAGTTATATCAGAAAAGATAATCTTTATTTTATAATTCCACGGGGGCGATTTTGAATTTTGCAATCGCCCCCGTGAGCAACCTGATGGGGACGATTATGGAGCTCACGGGGGCGAATCGCCCACCGCCCCTGTGTATTTTGAGCGCTGCTTACTAGGTGCATTATAGATGTGAGCTATTATTATTATTATACAGTAGGCTTGCGGTTGCACCGTGTGACTAGGAGGAGGATTGGAGAGTCTTGAAGAAGACTGTTGGTTATCTTTCTTAGCTTATAGTTCTAAGGAGAATTATACAACTCACTCCTAGATCTAAATCAAATGATTGGCCATGCGCATTCACGTGTGATTCATTTACTGAGACTATTGAACGTTATTTCATGAAAAAGCGTGCAATAATTTCCAGTACTTAGAGCACTTAATACTGTGTGTGCATGGGCCTATTCTTGCGCAGCAATATGCGTAAATGGGTGGTGAAGTGTGACGTCATAAAAAAAAAAATCCATTTTTAGAATTTCTCAATTTTTTCTTCATTTTCCGAAAGAGCATTAAAAATACTGTCCAAATTTCAAAAACCAATTGAAAATGTTACGTATTGGCTGAGAGATGACCATCTGAATAAAAAGATCAGTGTTATATTGCTCTGGCTCCTAATGTAATGAACCAGAGCAATATAACACTGAGCTCCTATAGGAAATTCTTTTCATTCAGATAGTCATATCTCAGCCAATACATTTTCAACTGGTTTTCGACGTTTGGACATTATTTTTGATGCTTTTTCAGAAAATGAAGAAAAAATTGAGAAAATCCAAGAATAGATTTTTATGATGTCACAGCTTCGGTACTCTATAGAGGTAAGTACACTTACTATATCTATGTGTGCGCACTAAATTAAGCCTTTTTAAACTTGAGATTTATACGTCAGCCATACTGTCACAAAACAATCTTGAATGAATTCTTTTTACATCAAATAACAAGGATCTAGGAGACTCTAAATGTATAAAACAAATGATGCACGTTTCCAACAGGTTGACTATCCGTCGTCAGGAGTATTATTACTCACAAGAAAGGACAATCACAGAGAATTGCGGATGCATTATCTAGATGTCCAGTAGAAATCAAGTAGAATCACCTACTCAAGCACACAGTAACCCAACCACTGCATTGCAGTCGAAACTCTCATCAAAATCACGACCATCAACAAACAAATCTACTCCTGATGATTCAACAAGGCAGTTTGCACCAAAAGTCCCTCATCCTTAACGTGGTGCAATCCTTGATAGTGATGTAGATGTACAACATGAACAGCAACGAGAAATTGAATTCATCGTTGGAACGAATTAGGTGGTCTGTTATTAAATCAAGTGGACGTTGATCTAATTAAGAATTGTCCCAGCTACAGCATATCAACATTTGAAAAAAAAATTGATCAATATTTACAGAGATACAATCAATTTTCTATAAATATGCCAACATCAAAATATGCAAATTTGTATTTTGAGTTCCAAGGCCATTATGATGTCATGATATACTTCATGGCCAAATGAGACATGAAATCATATTTCTGTCTGATCCTCTATTCAAATATTTTAAAAAATGGGGGGTCTCTGAGCATCCTAAAGAGCTATAATGGATTTGTTATAGGCATGCCTTTGCCTATATATGATATGTATAATACAAGAGTTCGCGCGCACTGACATTTATCTTGAACAGATGCTCATTACATTATTAATGGTCATCAAGGGATAAACATGGTATCAAATTGTTTGGAAAAAATGGGGAATATCACGAAAGAAAAGAAAAAGTGATTCTATGTTGCGTACGGCCATGACGTCTGCGCGTGTGCGATTTTAAATATTTTTATAGAAATGCTCAAAATGGCCTGAAACGTATGCTGAGACGATATAGAGCATTTAAAAATCTTTCACATGATTGGTAATAATAACTTCCATTTCATTTTTGAAATGGAGGGGTTTCCAAAACTGGTCTTTACATGTACCTTTAGCTTTAAGCCTATCACCATAAAAAGAGATTAAGCTGTAGTTTCAGGGTTACAAACTATACAGACTTTGGAGAACTAATGTTTGCAAAATTGATAGATAATTGAAAGACATGCTGATTTGAACATTTCTCCATTTTACCTTGCATCGCCACATTGGTTGTGACAATATTTTATTGAGGGAATTCTTGATTTGTGAAAGATTTATGGTATAATGAAACTTTTGGACATTTCATAGAATTTGTCAGTAAAGATCAGAAATTGTTGTCAGTTTAAAAAAAAATGTTTAGACAGAAAAAGAAAGAAGAACATTTTTCGACCATTTTGTCATGTAGTTTTCCATCAAATTTATTAGTTGCATGTCAATAGACCAGTTCATAGATACAATCACTTGTACCAAATTGTAAAATCCACTGAGACTAATACTGGATACATGCCCACGAAAGTTAGTATGTAATCATCATGCACTTGTGATACATGCTATTAAACACAGGTAATCTTTTAAAGAGTTCAAACAAGAATTATTCCAAAAGGCACAAAGTGGGATTTATCTACCCTGTATGTTAAAAATATCTGTGGATATTTGGGGTCATCTGAACTATATGCTAACTACGAACGGGTCTATTGTGTGAACTAATTAGTGCACCTATTTATTATTTTGATTTGCACTTGTTGCTTCACATGAAAAAGGACAGAAAAAGACTAAAATTTCAAAATTTGCAATCGTGTTGAATTTTAAGATAAAAATAAGAAAAGAATGTAAGATTCAGATTGTATTGATCATGGGGTTGATCTTAATTATTTTACAAAGAGGACTATAAATGTGTCAAAAGAACTGATGTGATTATTCAACTTTTTTGTATGTGTACATTTTTCTCTTAAAGGGAAAGTCCACCCCCAAAATAAGTTTGTTTCGATAGAGGCAGAATAATAAGAAAATCAGGTGAGTGAAATTTTGAGCAAATTCTGAATGAAAATAAGAAAGTTATGAATTATTGAAGTTGTGATCAATCAAATACAAATTGGCAACTCTGTGACTTATTATACGAGCTCTCCTTCATTTGCTTTGTGCATAATATTCCATAAAATCATGTTTTTTTTCGTTATTGATGACGGAATATATTTTTGTTCCTTGCAGGGGGAGTATAGAAACATATTTGCAATTATTATATTTAGGGTGCATGTATGGTTGAAATTTTTCTTGAGGGAAAATGAAAATTTTAGATTTTTTTAGTACTGAGCAAATGGAAGTTGAGCTCGCATGATACGTCATAGAGTTGCCAATTTGTGTTTGATTGATCACAACTTCAAAAATCCTAACTTCCTTATTTTTAATCGGAATTTGCTAAAACTTTCACCGACTTGTTTCTCTCATTTTTCTACTCCTATTAAAACTAACTTAATTTCAGGGTGGACTTCCCCTTTAACATTATTTCAAGTCATTTGACCCATATTGATGTGTTTTTTTTAGATATTTGGATTTAACACAGATTCTCAATGTATGAATTCATAGGTTATTTTTTTTCTTCTCCTTTTAAAACATTTATCGTTTGTCGTCAAATTGTGTCAACCATAGACACTGTATTTTTATAATGTCTCCTTAAATCTAAAACAGTTTTGAGAGATTTATGTCAGAATGCATATTCTCTGTGTACATTGTATTTAAATATTGATTTGGTAAACTTATTCCAAAATTTTCTAACAGTGATTCATGAAACAGTGATATTTATTTATTTTTTTAGGGGAAGACATTGCTACATGTATGTATTTTCGTTATGGAAAATTTCCAAATTGGGTATGAAATATTTGATATTTTGTCACTTTGAAGAAAAAAAAGAAAGAAAAAAAGTGCAGCTCAAGTCAACAATCATGTCAGACTATTTTTTTCTTGTGTGAGTCTTTCAGTATCATAAGATGTGCAATACTCTCTAGAGTTATTTGTTTCACAAAAATATCTTGGACAATTAAAATGTTGGAGCTTCTGCCCCCATTGGCCCTTTGAACCAATGACCCAACAATTGGTCTGGGCTTTATTTCATCCATTAGTGAACAAATGTTCTAATTATAAAAAGAGTTCCAGACTTCCATGGATAACCAAACCAATTTTAAGATTAATCAATCGAAAAAACAACTTATATTACGCAAGCAAAATTCAGCATTCTGAAAAGTCTCACCGTAAATATAGCACTTTCAAAAATATTCTCACTAAAATATTACGTATTGAAAAACGAAAATATTTTACAAATCAGTTGATTCTATTCAAATATGATATTAGTAAAACATGGAAAATCATAAATAGTGCCATAATTAAGCATAACCATAAATCGCGTATAGAAAAAATAACATAACAACGTAGATTCACGATTCAGTGCAGATAGCCGACACCTTTAATCAATATTTCTCTCAAATAGGACATAGCCTTGCAGAGGAAATTTCTCCAACGCAAAAGAAATTTTTAGACTTTATAGACCAGCCAAATCCCAATTCACTATTTTTTGTCCCCGTACAAAGAAATGAATTAATAGATATAGTTCAAAACTTGAAAAATAAAAAGAGTACTGGACAAGATGGCATTGAAAACGTCATAAACTACATTGTCGATCCGCTGGCGCATATATTCAATATATCTTTGACTAGCGGTGTTGTTCCCGATTGTATGAAGATTTCTAAGGTTATACCGGTTTACAAAAAAGGAGAAAGGGATAATATATGTAATTTTAGACCAATTTCTCTCTTGCCTGCTCTTTCAAAAATTCTGGAAAGAATAATATATACAAGACTTCTAAATTTTCTGAATAAAAACAGCATAATTTCTCATTTTCAGTTTGGCTTTCGCCAAAAACATAGTACATCCCATGCTTTACTTACCCTTGTTGAAAAAGTTACAGAAACTATTGAAAAATACAAGCATACTGTGGGTGTTTTCCTGAACCTCTCCAAGGCCTTTGATACCATCGATCTTAAAATACTTCTTTACAAATTGAACAATTACGGAATTTGTGGTAGGGCCTTGGAGTGGTTCAGAGACTACCTAACGAACCGCAAGCAATTTGTGTGTATTAACGACCAATTTTCTTCTATGCAAGATGTAGATTGTGGTGTTCCACAGGACAGTCTACTTGGCCCACTTTTATTTATTACCTATATAAACGATATCCGAAATTCCTCTAATATCCTTTCCTTCCTCTTATTTGCAGATGATTCGAATGTGCTCTTCTCACATAGATCCTGATATTTTGGTCAATACACTAAATATTGAATTAGACAAATTGTTACAATGGATAAGAGCTAATAAGTTGTCATTAAATTTACAAAAAACAAAATGTATGCTCTTCAGCAATTCTATAGGTAACTTACCACATAATGTTAAACTAGATAATACTGACATAGAAGCCATCACTTCAATGAAATTTTTGGGTCTGATAATAGACGATAAACTCTCATGGAAATGTCATATTGATAGCATTGCCGAACAATTTCTCGCAATATAGGGATTGTAAATAAGGTTAAGTTTTTTTCTGCCAACCTCCTCCCTACTAATGCTTTACTCGACATTAATTTTGCCCTACTTAAATTACGGTATTGTTGTTTGGGGTAATACACACGATTCTTATCTTCATAGAATACTACTTCTACCAAAAAAAGCTATGCGTGTTATTTGTAACACTTCCTGGAGATCTCATACTGACGTTTTATTTGTTGAAAATAATGTGTTGAAAATAAATTATTTATATCATTATAGCCTCGGACAGTTTATGTACCAGTTAAATAATAATACGCTACCCTCAGCCTTCAATTTAATGTTCATCAAAAATAAAACTATACACAAATACCCTACGTGCCAATCTGACGAATTTCATCTGCCATTAACTAGAACTTTACTTGCTAAATCCATATTCACTTACGCAGGCCCGAAGCTATGGACCATTCTTGATGTTAGCACCAAGAATGCCCCCAGTTTAAATTCTTTTAAATTCAAAATAAAAAAGTCTTTTTTGCGTAATTATCAAGCGTTAGCTCTCCCTCTTTAAATTTATTTAACTCAATAAAATACAATTTGGATATTTTGATTCATTTTTTACTGGCCTTCCGTATTCCAGTCAGCCTGTGTTGTTTGTGTGTGTTATAGGTAAGAGCCCTGCCCTCCCTCGTTCTTTGTCTCCCTTCTTTCCCTGTCCCTTTCACTCCTTCTATGTTATGTCTATTTGGTTTATGTATTTGTGCGTTCTTTTATTATTGATATACTATTTTTGCAACTGTAAGTTATAGGGGGCTGCAATCTACAAGCCCAGCCTTTCAGCAGTCCCCTCCATGACCAACCTGTTTTATATGCCTGTTGTACACTGTGGACCAATTACAAATATATTGTTAAGTTTCATTGTTTTACTTTGTACAATGCAATCCCATGTACTTTATTTATTTTGTTGGAAATGGAAATAAACGATATGAAAAATGAATGAAATGAAAATCAAAAGGTATACATTGTAGGGTTAGGGATATGTATAGTGTTGAAGTTAAGAGTTTGGTTAGTGCAGGAGCATGTGTCGTACAACCGTTTGACCCCGTTTTGTCTTTTAATATGCTTACCGTTACATGTATTTGCTAAACCTTCTTTTTCTCAATGCAGGAAAAATGTGTTTCCTTCCTTTTCATTCATAAGAATAGTTTTCACAATATAAATCTAATTTGATCTTGTTATCATAATTCATTTCTCTTTTCATCATGACAGGTTTTGCCAGCAGGATCTAAAGTTGGGGTTGATCCCTTTCTTTTTAGATGGGGTAGGTTTAATCCCATCACACAGCATATGGGCAATGTTGTGCAATGTGCCCTGTACAACGTAATTCCACAAATGAAAATGCCTTGATTTAACTGACTAATGGTAGAGATACCTGAAAGCACCATTACTCAATGGTCCTATTGAGGGGTCGTTTATGTTTATGTGGCTTCAGGACATATGTCGTACAGGACACATTGCATAGAATCGTCCATATAAAGTTAGTTTAGGTTGGGAATCATGGTTGGCCTTGGCTATTTCAGAAGTTTTTATATTTGGTACACCTATACACAGTCGGTTTATTCCACATCACAATACTTAAAAAACTTTAGTGTGCCATTCATGTGAACTTGTTTGAATACATCCGAAGAAACTACTCTTAAACAACTCTCATTATTTTACAGGGACTTGAATACTGGCATTCCAGAGAAATATATCACTGATTTAATTTCAAATTGAACTAGAATTCACATACATGTAGTGTACATCTATTGTTATCTTGCATATCTTGATGTATTGATCAGTGTCTTAGAGTGCAAGAGCTCTGCAAAAGCATACAATTTGGAAAATTTTCACCTAGATTTGTATAGAAATTATCTTTTTGTCTGTGATAATCATGATATTGGGTATTATCTGGAATTCTTCCATTCTTGTTTTGGGAATAGTATTTCTTGCGACGGAAGCTTTAGCTACATGAATTAAATTCAACAAGGTGGTAATTTCTATATCACTTGTAAACAAAATGTATTTACATGATTATAATAGGCTAAGTCTGGGTTATTATTTTTCCAGTATGCTACTGACTATGTTAAAGATTTTACTACAGCCAATGATCATATCAAGTTATTAGCCATATTAAAGCTTAGATCAGATTAATTATCAAGAAAACTAATACCTTTGTAATTAAAAATGTTCAATATTCTAGTAGACTGGGTAACATATGGGCCACTAACTGACCAATTCCTTGTACTTGCCCAATAAAAAGACATTCTAAAATGTTTAAAAAAAAATTCAAACAAATGTTTCTTACCATCTGGTTGATATCTCCCATGCTCGTAGAATCTTGGAAGACATTTTCCAGCACACTAGAGGGCGCTGGTCACTCACTTGTACCCATCCAATCAAACCTTGTTGATCTGGTCTGGGATGCTGACAGGCCACTTCCACCACAGGCTCAGGTCAAAGTTCACAGTCTTCACTTCACAGGTTGGTCAAATGTGTTACGCACTAGATTATACAGTATTTGTTTTGCCTGGGGGTAGGGGTATAGTATACAAATGATGCACAGGTTTGAGTGCGTCGGTAGGGATTGTGTGCACAAGGTACCTTTGAATGGTTTTAGACCAAATTCAAAAGTACCGCGTGCACACAATTCCACCGACCCACAAATTAAACCTGTGCATCATCTGTTTTATAAGATGGGTCCCCAAAAATTGTCAAAAATACAAAATTTTGTTATTTTACAGATTTACCGGATGCATGGCAAAATCATGCTTTCCGGTAATTACCGGACCCATGACTTTGCCATAGCCATGCTTTCCGGTAATTACCGGTAAGCATGATTTTTAAATTTGCATAATTTGTCTGTTAGTGCAATGGATTAAAACAAATGTAGAATGACTTAGGCCTAAACCTTAACAAAATAAAGTCAGGCCTAACTGGCGTTGTATGCCACAGCGAAGGTACTAAAGTCTAGGTTTACAACTCACTGTCAGTCTATGTACAGAAGCATAGAACTTAGTTTAGAACGATTATTGGATGAACAGTTTGTCCAATTCTGGCGTAAAAATGTCTCCCAAATTGATGTTAAGTTGATCTGTGCAAACTTTTCCAATTTTGAGAATCCATACTTTAATCTTTAATTGAAATGTTCATGCTAGTTACATCTAAATCATCCAACAATTTAGATAATTCTTCTTCTTACAGAAGCTGAAAAATCAAATCGCGATTTTGCCATCTTGTTTTGGGTTTGGTTGTTTTCCTTAGTGGAGAAGAGAGAAAGTGCAAACAATCTGGAAATCGGTGTTATCGATTCCAATATCGCATATATCGTGTTGATATCGTGTGCATCCAGTAAAAATAACTACACAGTAATTAACCAATCAGATTGCAGGGATTCTTCTAACCATCTTATAAAAGGTGCTGTTTAGCATTTTATAACGGGATGTTATCCGAGCAGGGTTCCCACACTTTTTGCCCAATACAATTCTATGACTTTTCAAGTAAGAATTCCAGGACTTTCCATGACTTTCCCACTGGCTAATGTTGCACACTAAAACATTCATGCATGAGTAGAGGATAAACACTGTGATATCCATGAAAATGTTGTACAATATTAATGATAAGAAGGCCCAAATTCTAAGTTTTGGAAGAGCTCAATTATAAAGAAAGAGGAAAAGTGGTATAATTGCTTTGGTGAAAAGATATAGTCACACATGCTCTTTTCTACATAATAATCATCAGTTGAGGAAATTACAAAGAAGTTACCTCAGTGTGAAAAAACACATGTTCCCTGTTGCATTTTACACATATGACATAATTCGATGTATTACTCACAAAATATATTTCACAGAAATACATACTGTAAATGTACATTATGAATTCTTGATAGAATTCATTTGTTCCTCGATCTGTTTCTCAATTTCTTGCAGCCTAGAAATCTTCTCTTTTGCAGATCGCCGCAAACTGTTTGACTTTGATATGCAAGTCAACTGTCCAGTTGATTCTGCTTCCTCTGCAAATTCCTGAAGACTCTTTATGTCAGCATGTAGTCTGATCTTCTCTGATTTCAAGTCATTTAGTTCATCAGCAACCCTTTCCTCTTCGTTTCTTTTTTGCCTTTTCCTTTACTTCATCAAGATAGATTTGATACTTTTGCCTGCCGGCTGCAGCCCCCAGCATTATGGCTTTGTCAAGAATGACATTCTGACTCCCCCCTACATATCTGATGTGATCATAAATGGCTGTCATTTTAGCGACTAGTGAGTGACCTTGCAGATTGTCTTCCTCTACTTGATTGTTGATAGAAAATCCTCATTCGATGGATGCCTGTCCATGTGACAGAGCCAAACACATGCGCACTACCTTGAACAAAGCAGCATAGCTAGATTGCTTTGACAGAAAATTGCAGAACACGGTGTCAACTCTCTCCTTCTTGTAATCAAAGTCTCTCATTTCTGGGTTTGTAGCTGCCCCATCCCATGCCTCACCAAATTGTCTCAGAATGTCATCACAAGAGTCATCAAACCTGTGAGAATCATGTAGGACAGAAAGGACCTTTTTAAATTGTTCAACTGATCTCACTTTGTCACTTGCCATGTTCTTGGGATGAAGCATGTAAGATTCTGTACAAGTAAGTACTTGAGGGGGCACCTTTCAGTGATGTTGCTTGTCATGGCTACAAGAAAGTTCTTGCCTCGAGACGAAATTTAAGAACCTTTCGCTCACTGATAATGTTCTTTGCTTTCAGAGCCTTCAGCTTCTTCTCTGTGTAAAAACCAAAATTGACTTTGCCGACAGGCAAGTGAATTTCCTGGTTGCTCACCTTCCCCTGCATCAAGTGTTAAGCAGAATGGATGATGGTCTTGTCCAGCTTCAAAAACCTCTGCATCAAGCACTCTGGTAAGATCTGATGCCATAAATGGCAGCATAGGAGCATCTGTTAGGTAGTCTGTGAGGTTAGGGTTCATCAACTGTGCAACTGAAAGGAAGAAGCTTTATATTATAGTCTTGCTGGAAAAACGGCGATCTTGCTACACTTCTGTACAGTATCAAATGATTTGTTGCATGGGTGAGAGACCTTGTCCCTTCGACTGCCTGCACATACTTTATGACATTGTTCCAGATGTCAAGAGCTCCAGGAACATTCTCAAGCCTTCGGGTCTTGCAGAACCTTAGCGGCATGACATCATCTCCTGTAATGCTGTGAAAGTCCTCCCTTCTTGCAGGGGTATCTGTGAAGAGATAGTACAGTGATGACAGGAAGCTCTCCACAGATTGGTTAAGTTTAGATTCATTCTCTCTACTGAAGTCCTCGTACATTCTCCAGTTCACCATTTGGACTGACCTTGGATATTTGCAGCAATATGTCCATGCCCACTTTCTGAAGGACTTTGGTCAGTTCTTCTCTCAGATGCACTGCGGTGCCATGTCCTATGAAGACTGATGTCAAGTAGCATGTGCGCACCTCATCATGTTGCCATATTTTTGGAAGTGTGTCCATTTGCTTTTTCTGCAGTTTCTGGTTCAAACTCTCATCAAATAGGATGGCATAATGTGAGGATGTCTTAATACCTTCATACAACAGGCCCCAAACCAAATACAGTCATGTATCTGCATTTTGTCTCTGATAACTGGAACTCTTTTGCAATTGCTGAATCAGGGAACATCCTCTGAAATAGGCTGTCATTGTGCTGACAGGAATGGAATGATAAATGGTCATCAACTACCTTCAGGCACCACATAATTTCTGCTTTTAGTGTATCCGCTCTTGTAGCAACAGCAACAGGATGTTTACTTTGGAGGTTGATGGGGCACTAGTGCTTGTTGTTGCATCTGCAGATTGTGTGGTAGGAACTGATGAACCACTCCATACTTTTTGCTTGAAGAAGTTATTGATTGTGAGAACAGTCGAGTCTGCAGAACAAGATAAAGAGGGCAGAAAAGAGAACTTAGTGTGATTGCAATAAAAAAAATATTATTAACATGCAAGTGCTGTTACCAATAGCATGGCAACACACTAACACTGGTAATTGTGATCAATGTGTTAGCCCAATCAGCGTAACTATATAAACTGGTAAATGAATGTACAAATCAAACCAATTACTGACAAACATCCCAGTACACCCATGTGTAGGTCATTACCATTCAAACACATTGTCATTGGAAAGCGTATTAGGGACTGCCTTCTTCACGCCTCGGTTTGTGGATCACTAACAGAATCACCAAGACACTATCAGCGCGTACCTGCCCACGGAGCCTAGCTGTCGGCCGGGACACGGGCAGTGCGGAGCTAACGTGCCCTGTCACTATCAGCGCCGTACCCGCCCGCGGAGCCCAGCTGTCGGCCGGGGACACGGGCAGTGCGGAGCTAACGTGCCGTGTCACTATCAGCGCCGTACCCGCCCGCGGAGCCCAGCTGTCGGCCGGGGACACGGGCAGTGCGGAGCTAACGTGCCCTGTCACTATCAATCAGTCCCTTACCCGTACCCATCCCTGTGTGCAGAGCCTAGCCATGGGGCCACGGGCGGTGTGCTAACTAACGTGTGCTATAAAAGCTCTAACTTCATACCATTACCTGTGAGCTTTGTTACGGCAGTGTCAATTAATTGTGAAGAAAGCACAGAGAATGGTTTTAAAATTGGATTGTGTGGATTTGTGATTTTGTTGAAAATTAGCAAAATTTACAAAAGAAATGCAAGCTTACCTCTATTTCGGAGTTTTGTCTTGTGTTTCTCACTTTTCATTTGGCTCCGAAGTGCTGCTGTTCGCCCATGTTGCTAAGGTTGAAGTTCACATGGCAGACACTAAGGCTGTGCATAACCGTGTACCGTAATGAGGTGCGCGAGTACACTCCCAGGCTTACAGGCGAATACTTGGCGGCCTTTTTTTTTTTTTTCTAACAATTTTTTAAAATATTTTTTTTTCTTTCTTTTTTTGCCGACGTTGTAGGAATCACCTCATAGTCCGGCTACGAAAACCCACTCTATTTTACTGGGAGTTGCAATTGAAGGCGTCGATTTGTGCTAATGAACTTCTCACAAATAATAGTTACAATGTTATTTTTAAAACTAAAGATGACAGACAAATTATCCTCCAAGTTCAAACAGAAATCTGGACATTGGCAGCTAGATTGGTCCTAGTTTCTGAGTGATGAGTGACAGTGACATCCCGTGTATGTTTGAGCTGGGAAACATTTTACTCACCGTACCCTGCCGGTGCTTTTTCGTGCACGGGTGAGCTTCGGCCGGCCGACACTGCCAGGTGGAGAAGAAAAAAATTGGCAAAAAAATTGGCAAAAAATAAATAAATGCTACTGTGTATTCAAGTACGAGAAATTGTACTTGAGTAGTTGTCAGCAGTGCAAGTATACCCAGTATTCGAGTACTCGTCGCAGCCTTAGCAGACACTACATCTAGCTGTTCCTAGATGAGAACTTACTTTCAAAAGCCACTCGCCGTATGTTGGATTATCTAACGAAGCATCATGAAACCGGCAGTTTCCTGGCATTTTGAATTTAAGTAACAGTTACTCTGAAAATAACGCCCGTACAAACGTATCGTGCAAATTCAGCGTCAATACCAATACCATACCATGCACTGCACCATATTGTATATCAGGCACTGTAAAATATCAGGCCAGCAAGCAGTACATGCGCACTTGTGCTCAGGAAGGGATTATCTCAAAATATCTTGAGGTAGATCGACAGTTGGAAAAATGGCAGCTTGTCCTCACAAGTGATTAATCTTTGTTTTCAAGCTTAAACAGTCTTGGTAATGGTAACTTAAACATTTTAAAAGATTCATACAAAATTCATACAAAATTAGCCCTGTCTATGAATTGCCCCTGTTGTGATGCACTGTACCTCAACTTTTTTGGGGGTATTTTTAGGGGATCCCCCTAAAATACGGAATTGCAAATCGCATTCGGCAACCCCGCATGTCGCACACAGTGCACACATCAATCCTCGTGTATTTTATAGACACACAGTAAATCACACAACTGCGTATACATTCATTCACACACTCACATTCTGGCAAACCATGTTCATGTCACTCATTCTCAGATGAGATTTGAAAGAAAACATGGAAACAAAGTGCTGGTAATAAGAAAGAATTTTATTCATTTTACACATCTGAAGATAATGACAAAATAACAAATGAATTGCCATAAATGTTGTAATTCCATCACTTTCAATTCCAGGACCCATACAAACCCTATATCTCTATATGGTCTTTTCAGGGTAGTAGCCTCATCAATATTAACACTGCTCTTCCTGAGGGCTCTGCTGTTATATTTTTGTCCCAACTTTGCCAAGCACTCATTTCACACAGCTAGGTTTGAGAGGGACAAATTGGGGTACGGGTAAACACTTTTGAAAATTGTTGATATCATGGTTTTGGGTAAATTTATACTTAAAAAAAAAAGATATTGTCTGATCCCAGCAATTCTGTATTAGTTATGATTTTTTGCATTATGGGATCATTATGACATTTTTGTCACTCATTTCAAGATATGAATTTAATAGATAGAAATCAATTTTAAAATGTCAGATTATCTATTTGTCAGGTCAAAGTTCAGCAGAGAAAGTGGCTCAGATTAGAAGGAAGATGGCGAAGGTTCGTGTCCAGAATCTTATCCTGACTGCCCTTGATGAAATAGCATGTGAGTAGAGGCAAAATAAGATTAGTATACCTGCAATGCTAATAGTGATGATAGGAATAATAATAATATAGCAATAGCTATATTAACATTGCGCATCTATCCCTCCTAGGTGGAATTCAAGACACCTATTATTACACTGGCTTTAGCCCAGTTGCTCAAAAGCACTTGAAGCATTCAAGGAATGAATTCTTACCAGGTACCCATTTACTACATCTGGCTGAAGAGTGGCAAATGTAGATCAAACGTTATACAGCTGAAGAACCTTTTTATACGTTGTAGAATCATTATGTCTAAGTTTGGATGATCCATTTTTTTCCTTTCTTTTCTTTTTGTTATTTTTTAATGCATAAGCCCTAAACTGATTTAATGCTCCATTGTAAAATAGTGTAAATAGTAGAAATATTTCTTTATGTCAGTTGACATGACTTATTACGCCTCCGTTACGAAGTAGCCAGGTTGTCCGTACGTCCCGTTCTCATGATCGCTTTATCTCAAGAAACAATTGATGGATTCATGCCAAACTTTGGTCATGTATGTACCTTGCAGAGCCAATCAACTGATTAGATTTTAGGGTTACAAGGTCAAAGGTCACAGGGCTCTTATATGTACATGCAAAAATAGCTTGTGATTGCATTATCATTAGAACCGGTGGACAGAGTACTATCAATTTCAGGACATGTGTGTATCTTGCTGAGTCAATGAACTGATTAGATTTTGGGGTCATAAGGTCAAAGGTCATGGGGCTCATTATGCATGCTAAAATAGCTTGTGATCACATCATTAGAACAGATGGATGGATTCCCATCAAAGTCAAAACATGTATGTATCTTGCAGAGCCAAAGAACTGATTACTATCAAACTCAGGACATGTGTGTATCTTGCTGAGTCAATGAACTGATTAAATTTTGGGCTCATGAGGTCAAAGGTCATGGGGCTCATTATGTATGCAAAAATAGCTTGTGATCACTTCATTAGAACCGATAGACGGATTTCCATTAAAGTCAAAACATGTATGTATCTTGCAAAGCCAAAGAACTGATTAGATTTTAGGATCATCTTACAGACAAAGAGCTTCCGCTCCCCCAAGGAGTGCACACTTTAAGATGACCCCGCTCTTACGTTGAAAAGCTGCAGTTGTACATGAGATACCTAGTCTGACGAAATATCCACTAGACCTTGATGTTAAACTCTATTAATAATGATATAGCAGTTGTTGACAGAGAATGTATAATGACAAATATAAGAATGTAATATTTATCAGGATTTTCTTTTATTCTCTTCATAGGGCTATTTAATCTACGAGGTTCAGATATTGTATACAACCCCGTGTTCTTTGCTTATGCAGTGCTTTCTCAGGATAGTGTACAGTGAGTATTGTAAATATTTGTTGAACATTTTTGGGAAATGTTCATATACGCATATTAGATACAGACAACATACTGGTAATTGTGAAAAAAATAACAAGGAATGTAAATCTTCCAATGATACTACTTCAGATTCACGTATACTGCCATCTGCTGCTCAAATAGTGCCAATGTGTTGACAGCAATGTCCCACAATGCATCAGCAACTGATGACGTGCATGTGATGATGCTTGGGTACTGGAAATTGAAATTGCTCTAATTAGAGTATGTATGATTGCCTTCACCGAAAGATGGCACGATTGAAAAAAAATTACAGCAGTGGTAGCAAGCAATGTTGGTAAAATACCCTGCCTTTAAGTGTATTTGCATATCCTCAATAGAGCTAAGACTTGTATGGATACTTTAAAAAAAAAGTATGTAACTTGTATGCCTACCATTTATTACATGTACGGTAAGTAAAAATCAAATAAATCCATCTTTATAATCATGGTTTGGGGTTTACTAAAACTACCTGAGCTATGAATCTGAAGAGGAATGTCTGGCCAACCGAAGGTGGAGAGGAGACTAAGGGATCCAAACAGCATCTGTCCATTGTCCGTTTGTTGCCCGTTCGTCGTCCGTCACCTTCAAAAAATAACTTCGCAACTGTCAACCCTATTGTGACTAGACTGGGTCATAGTTCATTTGGGTACCTCCATGCTTTGAGGCTGTCAAGGGTTACATGCCATTAAGAGCAAAGGTCATTTGAGGTCTTATATTAAAGTTTACCTTCAAGATTTTCATGTTACAAATAACTTTGTACCTGTTAATACTAATGTTACCAAACTTAGAACAAAAATGCACCTGGGACCTTAACTTTGTAGTTCTCTATAAGTTCACATGGTAGGTCAAAGGTAATTTTAGGTCATATCACACTCTTTTAGACAAATAACTTCACAACTGTTGATTCTATTATCACCAAACTTTGGTCAGAGATGCACTAGGGGGACATTCACACTGTGGTTACATGTATGTCAAAGGTCTTTTGATGTCATTTGCTAAAGTTTACCTACTCTTTTAAGCCTCATTATCGTGATATCTCAAGAACCATCAGAGGTATGTTTTTCAAAACTGATGATAGGGTGTATCACTATAGGAAGATGATCTGATTAGATTTTGACGCCTCTGAAGTTAAGAAAAAAAGAGAGCAATAAAATGTGTTGAGGAAATAGGTTTGCTAAGCTTTATGGACCATGTTTCATGTACATCTACATGTAATTTAAACATACACATACAGTACATGTAAACACTAACTGCTAAACTTCTATAATACATTTGCTGACAACATTAGATACAGGGATTCAGTATCTTTTCTACATTATAGTTATTTGTTGTTGATGAAATGTCTTTTGAAACAGGGCCATAATATGTTTTTTCTATCAGTCTGTTTGTAGATGAGAGTAAGCTAGAACCTGGAGTACACAGCCATATCAACCAAGGAATAGAAGTCACACTACATGCATATGATGACATTCAAAAGTTCATCTCAGACATGCTTGCTGAAAATGGAGCCAAGACCTGGGTGAGGTTCAATGACAATCTTGTCTCTCTTCTTGAAATTCAAATGTGTTGATGATATTTTAAGTGAGATGCAACGAAGTAGCCAGAGGCATTATGTTTTCGGGTTGTCCATGATCCGTATGTCCCGTTCTCGTGATCCCGTCATCTCAAGAAACGATTGATGGATTTCCGCCAAACTTGAATCATGTATGTATTGTGCAGAGCATTAGCTTTTGGGTCATGAGGTCAAAGTTCAAAGGTCACAGGGCTCATTAAGTATGCAAAAATAGTTTGTGATCGCATTATCATTAGAAACCGATGGACGGATTACTTAAGACATGTATTGTGCAGAGCCAAAGAACTGATTAGATTTTAGGATTATGAGGTCAAAGGTCATGGGGCTCATTACCGTATTTGCCGGCGATAAGGCCACAGCGCCTTATAGGCCGCACCCCCGATTTCGACATTTAAAAAAAAAAAAAAAAAACTTTTTGTCAAAGGCGGGATTCGATCTCTTGCGGGCACATATAGATTGGGACCTGTAACCAGCGCCTTAGACCGCTCGGCCATCCCGCACTGATACCATACTTTGCAGTTTTCTCTGATGTATACTTTGAAATGGATTGAAATTGGCGACTTTGCGTGCTGGATGCTTCACGGCAGCTCCGTTAAACGGGCCCTTCTTTTACTTTTGCAATGCATTGAACTTGAACTTAGATCAAGATCTATCGGCAGATGTTATTTTTGGAAGTTTATTTTTGTCTTCATGTCAACAATGCAAGATAAAATTGTCAGTAACATGTGTGGAAAATGTCCTGTACCATAGTGGTATAGTTATTTTACCGATAGTAGTCCCGTATGTGCAAATTCGTGCTGGTTTGGACTTACATTTTTTTTTTTTTTTTACTGTTTCGCCGTAAAGGCCGCACCCCAACTTTTTGATATTTTTTTCCCCAAAAATACTGCGGCCTTTACGCGGCAAATACGGTATGTATGCAAAGGTAACTTGTGATCGCGTTATCAATCGAACTGATTATATTTTAGGGTCATGAGGTCAAAGATCAAAGGGGCATACATGTATATGATAAATTAGCTTTTAATCACAATATTCTGAGAACCTGTTAAGGTAAAGACCAATTATGGTCATGCGATTGCATTGTGAAAGAAAACGTTGTGGAATCGATCAGAAAAGGTTGATCATCTAGCATATAAGTATTGGTGTGTACTGCAAGGTTCTGGAATCATCAAAATGATAAGAAATTTGGCCCAGTCTTCGTAAAGTTACAAGCACTGTACACAGAAAGATGTATATGGGACTATACGCACATGTGCGCGACACATGCGTTTATCTCTCACAGACCATGTAGATAAACTAATTTACCAATATATCAATTAGTAGGCGGTTTCCCAGCAAAATTGTTATCATCATGTACATGTATTAGTCAAAACATTCTTTCACATGATTGTAATAAGAGCTTCATGTCATTTTTTGAAATTGGGGCATTTCTAATACTTGTCTTTACCTTTAATGGATTTCAATCAAACTTGAATTTTAAAAATTGCCTCTGTTTTGTTTTGTAACATGGCTCTATGGCACAGGCATCATTTCAACTGCGTGCAGTTGAAGGTCCATTTAGTTTTTAATTTGATTTTTTCCTTCACTTGTTTGTTGGTAGGGAATATAATTTTTGTTTAAATACCGGTATTCCAGATATGTATGTACCAGCTATGTACATGTATATATCTTCTTTTTTTTTTCTCTACAGATCAGCGCCAACTCAAGTTATGCACTAATGAACCTCATTCCAAAGGTATGGTACAAGTTGACTTGTAAACTTTGAAGAGTACCATGTATGTTTAGTTGCGTTCCAAGCAGAAGGGCATTAGCAGGGGAACTTGTATTACAGGGGAAGAGATGTTTTATTTTGTTTTTTAAATATTTTATACCTA